>NC_050573.1:128376066-129031066 GCF_011100635.1 Trichosurus vulpecula | reverse complement strand
CACCCTGACACTTCCTTTTCTGCTTCTTACTCTGGGACATTAATCAAACAATAGCACCATTGCCTCCTCTGGTTATCCACTTACCATTACTATGACTCCCAAGGCCAAAGTATCCCTTTCCTGGATAACCAGGCCCATTATGTATCATCTCTTCCTACTAGAATGCAATCTTCTTGGCAGCAGGGACCATCTCACTTCCATAATTCTATTGCCAATTTCTAACACACAGTAAACACTTAATAGAGACTGATTCAATCATGTATATCAGATATTTACATACTCACTCTGTGTGTGTGTGTGCGCGCATGCGCCCGCATGTAGTTAAGGAAGTGCATACTTTTCATAAGTGGCTTAAAAGTATCTTTAACATTGATATTCAAATCTGAATTTCAGTATTTCAAGAAGTCATCTAGGCTCATCCAATTCTAAATCAGCACTCCCTTTATAGCATTCATAATAAGATAAGCATCTAGGTTTTGCTCAGGCAGTCAACCATAAGTAATTCCTCCGTTAAGAAAGCTTATTCTGATTTTGGGCACATTACATTATATGTGATCTATTTAAGATAGAGATGTAACTTTAAATTTAAAATTTGTAATTATAATTATAAATATTAAAAATTCTAAAAATAAAATAGATGTCCCCGACTGCTCTTTGTTTTATCTCTGTCTTCAGCTAGGTCTCTTTTGCTCTTGCTCTTTCTGGCTCTTTCTCTCCCTTTCTCATTGCTTTATTATTACCATTGCTTCAAAACTGTAATGCATTATTAATTCCAACTTCTTAAGCAAGTTGCCTGTAATTATAATTGTCTTTCTAAAAAAGAAAATGCAACAGCTGCACCTGTTCTGGAAATGGATCCCCAGAGAACGTAATTAACTTATTTCAATTTGGAAACAGAATAGTGTCTACAACTAGGGAAAGCATAACCTTAAAATAGCTCTCTCCATCCAGTTTTTAAGCATGGTGATCTCAGGAATATCTTGCAGATGTTATGCTGAGTAGCAAGTTGGAAAGAGGCAATTTTGTATGTTCCAGTCAGGGAATTAAAAAATGAAATTTTATACTAGATAATCTCATACTGGCTAGCTAACTTGGCTGGTACATGATAATAAAAAGTTTAGGGTCATGGATTTCATTTCTTTGTAGATCATTTAAATTTTCCCCTTTGTCATGGTCTTAAACTATACAATTCACACTAGGCAACTGCCTCATAGAATCTAAGACTCCTAGAATGGCAGAGTTAGAATGGACATCTGAGGTCATCTGACTCAACCCCTCCCCAAAGAATGAATCTCATCTGTAATAACCATGACAAATTAAATTTGGCAACATTCATAACTGTTTTTCACTGTGTTGGGCTGAAATCTTTCCACCTACAATTTCTATTCATTGCCTCTTACTTCTTTCCTCTGAGGTCAATCACAGTAAGTCTAATCCTTCCTTCTACATGATAACCATTTGAAACTTTAGGATGCAGATCTCATTCCCACATTTTCTCCAGTTTAAGCATCCTTTATTCCTTCAACTGACTCTTAGATGGTATGGTTTTGAATCACCCACCATCACTGTTGCCCTCCTCTTGATGCATTAGAGTTTATAAATGTGCTTTTTGAAATACAGTACCTAAGACTCAGGATGGTTACAAGGTATGAGAGCAAAAATAGATAAGCATAGAACTATTGGCAATCCTCCAATGTGTTCATAATCTCCATTCTTCCCTTTGATACCGCTTGCAACCCATCTATCCTTGACTATCCTGTTAGCCTCTTGTTCATGCCTTCCTAGAAATTCATCATAGGAGATTTATACATCATTCCAGGAGCTTTCCCTCTGTTCTGTTGACACTGAGACTAGGAGGAGAGCTGAGGATATGAACTATCCATCAATTATCCTTTGATATTACTGCCTACCTGCCTCATCTTATTTTTTTCTTGCTGTTATACATTTCTTTGCCATTTTATGCCATTTTTTCCTGCATAATCATTTCTTTATAATGAATTGTTGCCTGTCTCACCTTTCCATTACCCTTTATATGATAAGCAATTTTAATTCTTCAAAAAGTGTGATGCAACTACATGTCCTGCAAATATTCACATCTGTACAAACTTAATGTATGAAAAAACTGTTAAAAAGATGGCCCTACGTTTTCAGAAGTTTCAATCATCATTACTGAAAAAGATAAACACACATACACAATTGCAAAAACCTACACTTACGTGTTCTATAACATCACCATTTATTAAGGATAATATTATTATTATAGAAGAACTATTGAAATTAAGATGATATTTAACCAATTCTCAATATGGACATATAGAAAAAATAGATATAATTAGTACACTTAGAAAGTAGACTTAAAAAGTCTTATTTAGTACATGTGCTATCTGCTTGTGATGATCAGAAAATCAGCGATTTTGGCTCTAGAAATAATGTGAATAATAAGAAACAACATTCCTGCAGTGCTTTAGGTTTCATAAAGCACTTTAATTACATGCCCTATGAGTAGGCAGCACAAGTAGTAGCATTCATTATCCCCTTTTTACAGATGATGAAACTAAGATTCAAAATGGCAAAATGACTTCCCAGGGTCACACAGTGTTAAGGCAGGATTTAAACCCAGGTCTCTTGATTCCAGGTCCAGCCCTTTTTGCACTATAGTGCAGAGCTTAGGTATCATTTATTTGCTCTTCACTTATGAATAAAGAAGAGATTTAAAGTATCCACAAAACTTGTGTTTCTCTGCTTCTAGATGAATTACATTTTGTTATCTACTTGTTGGCAATCCTTCCTTGCCATGTAATGTTAAATGTGCCTTGAAGATAATGCTGATGAAAATGTTAGAGTAACTCGATATGCCATATATCATATATACACATCTTAGACAGCAGCATCAGAGCTAAAGGTGGCTTATATGATCCATTTTCTATTACCAGCACAGTGAAGTAGATTTGAGTAATTGATTGAGTTGAATCTGATCAATGTTAGACGTTCTTGGCGGATACAGTAATGAACCTGAAATCTACTCCTGGCCATCTTAGTAACTTCTCCATCTAGAGAGATTCCTATATTTCTGTGCCAGTTAAACTGCTCTATGCTGTGCACATAAAATGCACGTTTAGAAACATTGAACATGTTTATGCCCACTGGCAGTGAGAGTGTTTAGAAACATTTTTGTCTATTTGAAGTTGATGTTTTGCAATCTAGTTCTATCACAAAACTTCCTCTGCTAAAACTGACAGAGACAGAATATTGGACTGTAAGATAACAAGACATTTTTTATGTTCCTTATATCCTTAAAATATAAGAAAAATTATTATGCCATCATGATTAGAATAAGGACTTCAAAAAAACTTCAGTTGGATCATTTTCATTTATTTCACAAGTATTTTAGGTGTCTATTACATTCCAGGACCTGGAGATGTGAAAATAAGAAATGCAAATGCCCTTTTCTTTGAGGGGCTTACGTTCTATTGGGTAAAAAAAAATATGAATGCAGATGGTAAAATGTAAATACTGTTTCACTGAAACCTCCAAGGGAATAAGAAAAATCATAAAAGGGGGGGGGGAATAGAGAAAATAACTTTCTGCAAAATTATTTTTAAAAATTTCTTAAGTATGTGGTAGGACTTAACCATTGTGTCTGTGATTTAACTAGGTGTTTTTTTTTTCTTCTCTTACTAACAGTTTATTTTCCTTTGTCAGCATAAAATTTCTTCCAAGGAGAAAAATGGTGGTGCAGTTAATTGAGGATTAAAAAAATTTCGCAAAGTTTTCTGAAAAGGAAAAACATCAACCTTCCTTCCATTGAAAAGTTTCATCACAAAACAAGAAGATAACTTTGCTTGATTTTAAGATTAACTGCATTAAAAATTATAATAGTTTAATCATTTAGTTATAAAGTTGAGTTCTTTGGTAATTGCCAATGGTCATTATCAACAAATATAAATATTGAGTACTTATTCAATAGCAGGAAAAGAAAAACTGGCTTCCTTAGGAAGGAATGATATGTATATCCTAGAATTTATTTTTTTAAATGAGAAGAATTAAGGAAAAACAAAAATGATTAATAGCAAATTAAACCCTAAGGCAAGTGAAATGATTCATAAAAATAACCTTGTTATCCTCAATGAATCCAAGTCAATGGATCCACACAAACTCTATGTCATTTAAAACAAAACCAACCCTATGCTTATTGAGACATTGTTGGTGGCCTCAAAAAATTGTTGACAGAAGGAGACATGTATCACAGGTCTGGAAATAAACACATGCTATTCTGCTTTTCATAAAACAGAAAGATGGTGAAGTTATCAAGGAATAGAATTGTAATCTTTTCTTCAATAATTAGCAGAATTCTATAATATATTAGTGAAAGTTTAGATTATGAGCACTTATACATGGAAATGATGATCATAGAGAGCCAATTTAGGTTCATCAAGAACAGGTTGTATGAGAATTTCTTCATTTCCTTTTTGCCATGCACATATTTAAGTCAAGTCAGCAAGCATTTATTAAGTACTTATTATGCACCAAGCAAGGACGTACTGAGGATACGAAGAAAGGCCAAGCTAAAAATAAAAACAAATAGTCTGTGTGCTCAAGGAGCTCACTATCTAATGGAGGGTGACAATACATAAACAGCTATGACAATGAAAATATATACAAGAAGAATTGGAGATAATATCAGAGGTGAGGAAAGGCTTCTTACTGAAGGAAGAACCTGAGCTTCTTAGCTGAAACTTGAAGGAAGATTCATAATCTTGGAGGCAGAGAAGAGGAGGAAGACAGTTCCAGGCACAGGGAACAGCCAATAAAAATGCCCAGTGTTGGGGATATATGTGTGTGTGTGTGTGTGTGTGTTTGTGTAACAGCAAGGAGGCCAATATCACCACATGTTTGTATGTATCTATGTTTCATAGTATATATCTGGATGTCAGCAAGATGTAACAATCTTCCATGATTATATTATTGCCAGCAAGAATAATAAATATGGGAAAATGGTAGTATTGTTAAGTGAAGTCATGACTCATTGAATAACTAGAACCTGAGAGCAATGATTAAATTGATTAATATCAACGTAGAAGGATATCTCTAGTGGAAAAATATGGGGTTCAGTCTTTGACCCTCCTTCATTTAATGTTTTTATAAGGCTTGCTTTTTGATCCAATTCAATCCAACAAAACTTTATTGTGCTAATACTGGGAATATAAAGACACAAACATAATGATAGCTGCTCTCAAAGAGCTTACCTTCTAATAGGGGTTGCAACATGTGCACGAATGAGTTATAGTACAAGGAAAATTGAAGTAATGTGCACTAACCACGGGGAAGGTGAG
This sequence comes from Trichosurus vulpecula, assembly GCF_011100635.1. Lineage (NCBI taxonomy): Eukaryota > Metazoa > Chordata > Mammalia > Diprotodontia > Phalangeridae > Trichosurus > Trichosurus vulpecula. The sequence continues at coordinate 129,025,733 of NC_050573.1, read as the reverse complement.
GAGGTGAGATCAGTGAAATTTTAAACATACTGTCATAGCATTAATCTACAGCTTTAAAGTTTGTGAAGCACTTTATATGATCTTATTTGATCCTCATGGCAATCCTGGAAGTTAATCACTACAGACCTTGTTGTGCCCATTTTACACATAAAAAAAAACTGCCAAGCCCAACTTGTGGGCCTGAAGTCAGAAAAGCCTGCGTTCAAATCTGGCCTCAGACACTGACCAGCTATGGGATCCTGGGTAAGTCACTTAACCTCTATTTGCCTCATTTCCTCGACTGTAAAGCTGGAATAACAGTATTTTTACTATTATTGGGTACAGACTCAAATGAGATAATATTTATAAAGTGCTTCTCAAAGTTCTGGCATGTATTCATGCCATCATGATTAGAATAAGGACTTCAAAAAGCATTTCAGTTAGATCATATTCATTCATTTCATAAGCATCTTAAGTGCCTATTTTGTGCCAGGTACTGGAGATTAAAAGAAAAAAAAAGAAATGAAAAAGCCCCTGTTTCCAAGGGGTTTAAATTTTATTGGAGGAAATATGATGATGATCCCTTGAATATGGTAAAATGTAAGTGTTGTTTCGATGAAACCTCCAAGAAAAGATCACAAAAAATCCAAGAAAAATCAGGAAAAAAAGGAAAAAAATATAGAGAAAATACCTTTCTGGGAAATTATTCAATTATAGAAAAAAAATTTCCAAGTGTGTAGTAGGACTCAAATAACCATTTTGCCTTTGTGATTTAGACAGGTGTTTTTTTTTTTTCCCCTTCTCTTACTAAAAGTTTATTTTCCTTTGCCCACATAAAATTTCTTCCAAAAAGAAAAATGGTGGTATAGTTATTGAGGATTGAAAAAAAAATTAGCAAAGTTTTCTGAAAAGGAAAACAATCAACCTTCATTCCACTGAAAACCTTCATCACGAAACACAAAGTTGACTTTACCTCATTTTAAGACTAACTACATTAAAAGTTATAACAACGTTAATCACTTAGTTTATAAAGTTCACTTCTTGGATAATCCCCAATGGCCATTATCAACATAAATATTTAGTACTTCCTCAATAGTAGGAAAAAACTGGTTGACTAAATAAAAAGGCCTCAGACCTTAGGGAGGAGTGATATGCTTAGTCTCTTCTCCATCCCTTTCCCCCATAGCCACAAAAATCAAAGCTGTAGTTCCAAATGTCTCTTGATCAGCAAGCTAGCATACTTTGATACAATATTGTGAACTGGAAATAGTTACTAAACACCATGGATGGCAGAACCCAGATCCAAAAAATATATCAGCAGGCTAGAAATATGGCATATCTCATAAAGTTAATTCTAAAAAAAACCCCAAAACAAAAAGGAACAGCTAGGTAGCACAGTGAGTAGAGCACCAGCCCTAGAGTCAGGAGGATCTGAGTTCAAATCTGACCTCAGACACTTGACACACTTACTAGCTGTGTGACCTTGGGCAACTCACTTAACCTCAATTGCCCTGCCTTCACCCCTCCAAAAAAAAAGTTAATTCTATGAGTAAAAGATAAATGAAGCACTGGCTGACAATAGTTCATATGAAAAAGACATTGAGGTTTCTATAGATTTCAGATTCAAATTAATCAGTATAATGTGGCCTTCGAAAAAGCTAAAGTGATCTTAGGTGACATTAATAGCAGCAGAGTACTCAGAATGAAAAAGAAGATAGCACTCTACCTTGGTCAGAAGATGTCTAATAACAATACTTCTATAGTATTGAATTCAGTTCTGGGCAATTTATTTTTGGAAGGACATTAACAGAATAGAGTTGTATTCAGAGGAAAGTAAGTAATATGAAGGAAATAGACACCGTGACATAGAAGAAATAATAGAATTACATTAAAGTATAGATCTTGAAATAGTATTTTCATTGTACAAATAGCATTTCAATATTTAGAATTTTAAAACTCAGAACACTATGAATATTAAATTATTCCTACATGAAAGAGAAAAATCACAATTTTAAAAGTTTAACAAAATTTATTGGGGCTATCCCTAACCAAACAAAATAAAATTAGGTCTTTGCAAAAAAGTATCTAGAGATTTTAGCCTTCTATAAGCATTTTTTTACCTTTATGAATAGTTGGAGGATTTTAATAGACTGATTTTGGTTAATTTTCAGATGCTCATTTTACCTTTTAATGTAGTTTCAAGTCCCAGTAATAAGATGTACATCTCTCCAAAAGATCCGCTAATACTGAGGTATCATATTCTAACTAAAAGAATGCATATTCTTTTCTTATTGAAAGGGAATTGACTAGACAGAAACATGTGATTGCCCCTAAGAATCCTATTTACATGTAAATGTAGCAAAGAACTGCCTGTTTAATACAGGCTTGAATAGTACCATTTAAATGTAAGAAAAGGAGTAAAGACTCTCAGAACTGGAAAAAAAATTCTTATTCAAGTCCTATTTTGTCTGTAACTTTTACTTCTCTGAATGCCTTCCAGATGGTTGAACCAGTGTCCATTAAATAATCCTTTTGTTTTCTGGGCTTCATATTCTTTGGCCTCAAGGAAATGCTGGTTCTACAAGTGGGTTAATTAAAACTGCTTGGCTGCACTGCTTCAGGAAAAAAGGAAATGTATTTGAATGTAAGCTTTTATTATTTACCTGTATCTTAAGCAGGAATGTCTATTCATCTATGAAAAACAGAAGCAACTTTGATTTCCTCAAAATGACCCTCAAAGTTATTTATGAAAGGTGAACAGCAGTTGAGACAGTTTTAAGATTTTCAAGTTTGAGTCCTACTACCATTATCAACATGATCATACCCACAAAAAAAGTATTTTTCAAAAAGTAATAGCTATATAGACATCTTGGCAGACATTCAGTTTTTCCCCCCTCTGTGGCTTAGATTGGTTGTGGTTGTTTTTGGCAAGATAGGGCTAATGCTCTATGTGCCCAGTGGTTAACCTTGATCTACTCCTTTCCACCTCTTTCCCCCTAAAAATGATAATGGAAGCACAATGGATTTATTAGAAGACATGGAAAAGTATCATAGAGTGATATATTTAGAACAGGAAGTAACCTGAGATCCCATAGTACAAACCTCTTATTTTACAAATGGGGAAACCAGGCCCAGGGAAGTTAGGTAACTGGCCCTAGATTACCTAGGTAGAAGGTAACAGAAGTTGGATTTAAACCCAGGACTCTGACTCTAGGATAAGCGTTCTTTCCACCCAATGAGCAGTCATGCATGGTTTGTAGTTATATCACTGGAGAGAATAACCTTGATTGATAAGAAAACAGCTCCATTTGGAGTATTTTAATATTAAGGATACAATAATACCAAGAATGACTGGGATAGTCTCTTCTCTTATATACAGTTTAGACCTATTCCTGACTTCCCTGCATTTATGACTTATAGGTATTTGCTTGAAATTCTCGGTTTCTAGTTCCTATGAACTTAAAAGCCTAGGACTTGGTTCCTAAGAGCTCTGCTCATTCCCCAGATATATTGATTATTTTTCTTCTCATTCATCTCATCTCTTATTTCCTTTTCAAACATACTCCTTTTAGAAAAAAACTCTTTTGATATCAACTAATAAAATAACATTGATAAGTAGAAATCAGAAGAAGCAAATGGAGCAGTACCAAGAATTGGACCAGAATGAATAGCCTTGCTTTAAGTATCCAACATAAACAAACTCTACAGCAGTAGAATAATCTGTCAGTATTTGTTAATCTACCACCATTGCACAATGATATGTCAGGAAAACAGAGAAGCCTACAAGAACTTGACTGTTATATAAAGTATCCTTTGACTCTAAAATTCTTTGGAAACTTTTTGCTTGTTTGTTTTCTTTTGTAGATTCATAAAGCTATTGCATCAAGTCTTTAGAACACCTGGTTCTTTTCTGGAAACTGGAGACTGTAGTCTCTCTTACTGGCAAAGCAAAAATCATTGGCCTTTACAGCCAAATGGAATAGATTTGAAACTAATTGATAGTAAGTAGATTTCATATTTTAATAGTTTTTTGCCTCAAAAATTGGTTAGAAAGTTAAAAAGTTTCAATGAACCAGCACCTATACACATATATAGGGAAACTGTAAATACACACAATATACAATGATTTTAGCAAAATGTTGCAACAAACACTAATAAAGACCTTTCCTTTAGGTGTGAAATGCAAAGCTCTGAATGAAAGAACAGTGAACTAAAAATAAACCTTCATTCTCAATGGCATACAGTTTTCCTATGCCATAAAAATAAAGTAATTAAAATGAAACTCTCATGACTTTCACAATCGCCAAGTATTTTTATCTTAACTATATTTAATTTGGTCTTTGAATGATTTGTTCATTTCCAAATACAAACCAATGATATGAATGTTTCCTAGCTTTTTTTTCTTTTTAAGTGATTTTAAGACATAAGGGCTTGTCACACATCAATATTTCTGACACCAAAGGAAAAAGTGTTGCTTTAGTATCTACAATGTTGGCCCTGAGGATAAAATAGTGAAGTAGGTTTTTATAGGTTGAAATTCTCATTCCTCTCCTTTCAGCAATAACTCCTTTTCTAAGGACCAGGCTTCTCCTATCCCCAATGTCTATCATCTCAATTATGGCATTTATGAAAAATAATGCCTCCTATTTATGAGCAAGGGATGTTTGCTTATCAGTAAAGAAGATTAAGAACACACAGTCTTAATTCAAAGAAAAATCTGTCTAATGGTGGGATTTCAGACACAGTGGCAAATATTTCTTAAATCATAGCACATAAGTATCCATTTTGTCTACCTAAAAGATCAGCTCTGCATCTGGGTATCATGTGGGAGTTAAAAAGAACTTTAAGACATAGTTTTCACAGACAAGCAGTTTATAATTTGAGAATAGGAGAATGCATTATGAAGAGTAGAACAATAAAACAGTATATTTCAGGTTTGTGTATATAATAGGACCCTATATGTAGAGCTGGAATAGACCATAGAAGACATCTAGAGAAGATTCTTCCTTTTACAAATAATAAAACTGAGAATAGTGGTTAAATGGCTTGGCCAAAGTCACCCACACAGTAAATGGAAGAGCCAAGATTTGATCTTCAAATTCCAAATCTGATGGTATTCCATTGTAGCATGTTTCTCTATTTTGAGTCAATAAAGTGAAAAGCTTATTAAATTGTAATATTCAAAGAATGTGTACAACTCATATAAAACCTACCTATAAAACTGACAACACAATCTGGGATTCTTAACCTGGGCTCTAAATCAGGTATTCTTTTTTTTAAAACAATTATTTTTAATTTATGGAATAAAACAAGCATTTTTATAGCAGTATAATAAAAAACATAATTGCACACGAAACTGCAAATCTACTATGTATAACTTGCTATTCCTTTTAAATATACAACAAAGTTATGTAAACTATTTGTTCTTTTGTTTTCCTTTTTATTTCTTCACTATCCTTCCCTCTAAAAGTCTAAATCAAGCATTCTTAACTACAGTTACATGAAATTTTTTCAGTTAATAAATATTTATTAACTGCTTCCAATATATCAGGAACTGTGTACATTAATTTTTTTAATAACTATATTTTAACATAATTGATTTTCTTTGTAATTCTACAGATTTTATTTTGTGTATTTAAAATAAGGGATCCATAAGTTTTACCAGATCACCAAAGTGGTTAATGACACACACACAAAAAAAGTTATTCTTGATCTAAATCTTTTCCTTCAGGGACAATTAGTGAGTTCCAGCACCCTATGTAGCTGGAATGCTCTCCTATTTTTCCTTACCACCACTTTTAAAATCCATTGTGATCCAATTCAGTACCACTTCCTCCATGAAAACTTCCTAGATGTTTCCAATTAGACATAACTTTTCCTTCTCTCAATGCTTTTGTTTGTATCTCCTCTAACCCTTTTTGTTGTTGTTCAGTGATGTCTCACTATTCTTGAACCTATTTGGGGTTTTCTTGGCAAAGATATTGGAGTGGTTTGCCATTTCCTTCTCTAGCTCATTTCACAGATGAGGGACTGAGGCAAACATGGTTAAGTGACTTGCCCAGGGTCACACAGCTAGTAAGTGTCTAAAGCCAGATTTGAATTGAGGAAGATGAGTCATCCTGACTCCAAGTTCAGCACTCTATCCACTGTACCACCTAGCTGCCCCCCTCTAAGTCTTTACTACACTCTAATTGTATTTTAATTACCTTTGTACACTTTTTTGTCTCCCTCAGTGTATTATGTTTTCCTGTGCAGATGCCAAAGTTCTTCACTCACCGTATATCCCTTAATGCCTAGCACAATACCTTACACGAATAGATGATTATTGAATATTGGCTTAAGGGAACAGTCTTAGCAGTTTAGTTGCTCTCAGTATTCTCAATAATTCGTCTGAAAGTAGGAACTAGGAATAATACCTCTTGATACTTCCCGCCATTCCTAGAAGAGTGCCTCATATATCATAGACTTTTAATAAGTATGGATTAAAGGACTGCACCATTAAATTGAACTATTAGCTTTTTTAGTGTCATGAATTAGCTATATTGCACAACAAAAACTATTAGTATAGTTCATCAAAACCATGGTTGTATGTATACTTAGAAAGATTGCTCAAGGTTGACACCATGTAGGACAATACTGTACTTCACAATTGGCCACTGCTGCCTCTCTTCAACTTACTAATTCACTGACTTAGCTCCATGTTCATGACAAAAATAATTTAATATTTTTTTTACCTCATCCTCTGTCTTGATTCTTTTCTTGTTCATCCTTCCTTTTTCTTTTTTTAAATTTTATTTTAGACTCACAAACACCAGAACACATACAGAATTGAGAAAAGAAAAACAAAACAAAACAAAAAATATTGGAACTTAAATACAAAGTAAGAAAAGGGAAAAAAAGCATGTCATGTGCATAGCAGAATATAAGAGAGGGTTCAAAATATGTAATGATAAATTTTCATTTCAAGAAAGCCTGTATGATAAATACTGTACATTAAATTGAGAGCGGTCCATCTTTTATTTTCTTCCTTGTAAGTTTTCTTTTCCTCTCTGCTGTGCACTTTTTACTTTGTTCCTTTTCTGCCCTTCCTCCACCACCTCCGACAAGGCTACAATTAAGTGTGGACATATTTTAATATAAATATATACATACATATATGCACATATATACATATACATAGATATAGACATGTACTTTCCCTAACAAATTCTACCTCTGATCTTTGTTTTTGTGTTTGTGCATCTCTTTTTGCCTATACCTCCCAACTCCTTTACTTCTACCAGCTGCTTTGCCCTCCTATTACTTAGCCTACCCCCCTACAAAGATCTCTCCCCTATCCTCCCATTTCCATAAATTGAAACATCTTTCTATACCCCCCTTTCACCTATTCCCTCCCCCTCCATTCTAGAGATCCCTCCCTTGTCCTCTCCCACCTCCCTATCCCCTTACCATTTTATTTCTTCTGAAGTTTACCAGAACCACTGGCCCTCCTTCCCCATCTATTTCCTCTGTATCAATTCTTCCTCTTGCACCTCGTTTGTACAAAATAAGTACTCTTTTTAGTTGTTCCTAAATGGTTTTGCTTTTTAAAGTCATCTCATACTCATCTACCCCAAGCTTTCTCATGAACTTCTTAATTACTAATGACAATCTTAGACATGTTTTGCATTTTGCATACATAAAAAGTAAATGGTCTGTCCTTATGGAATCTTTTGTAATCAGTCTTTGGTATGTACCTTATGTTTCTCTTGGCTCTTGTATGTCAAATCTTCGATTAAGGTCAGTTCTCTTTTTCTAACATAATCTTGAAAGTCTAACAGTTGATCAAATGTCTATTTTTTCTTCCATTCAGGATTATGCTTAATTTTGCTGGTTATATTTTTGGCTAGAGCCCTAGTTCTTTTGCTCTTTGATATACTGTGTTCCCAGACCCGTGGTTCTTTAGTATCTCTGCTGCTAGGTGTTGTGTAATTCTAATTGTGGCACCATCATTTTTTAAATTTTTCTTGTTGCTTTTAATATTTTGTACTTGAGATAGAGGTTTTGGAATTTGACTATAGTATTCCTATGAGTTTTCTTTGTAAAATCTCTTTCAAGTGGTGATCGATGGATTCTTTTTTCTGTTTCTACTTTTCCACCATGTTCCAATGCTTCAGGACAATTTTCTTTAATTATTTCTTGTATTATTGTATCAAGATTTTTTTTTTATCATAGCTTTCAGGTAGTCTGATTATTCTTATGTTTCCTCTTCTTGATCTGTTCTCTAGATGAGTTGTTTTTCTTATAAGATGTTTTACTTTCTCTTCTATTTTTTCACTTTTCATATTTTATTTAATTATTTCTTGATCGCTTATAACTTTACTGGCTTCACCTTGCCCAATTCTAATTTTCAAGGTATCATTTTCTTCCTTAAGATTCTGGATCTCCTTTTCTAATTGGTTGACTTTCTTTTCATAATCTTGTTTTTCTTGGATTATTCTTTTTTGTTTGCTTTTTCCTCCATCTCTCTCATTTGATTTTTAAAGTCTTTTTTTAAAGTTTTCTATGAATTATTTTTGGGCTGGTGACCATTTAACATTACTCTTTGTTGAAGAACAGGATTTCTTTTCTTCAATATGCTCCTCTAAAGATGAACCCTGGTCTATTTTATTCTCATAATAACTTTCTATGGTTGGATTCTTTCTCCTTTGCCTATGCATTTTTTTTGGTAATAATGGCTTAGTTTTTTTTTTCTATTTTTTTAAATTTATTTATTTTTAGTTTACCACACACAGTTCTACATAGTTTTGAGTTCCAGTTTTTCTCCCCTCCCTCCCCCCTCCCTCCCCAAGATGGCATGAAGTCTCATATAACTGTCATGTATAACTTCGCATTGAATTAATTTATGCTCTAATCAATTCGTGGAGAAGGATTTTGACCAATGGAATGAATCATGAGAAAGAAGAAACAGAACCAAAAAAAAACAAAAAACAAAAAAAACAAAAACAAAAAAAAAAACCCAAAAACAAAAACAAAAGAGAGGCAGAAAAGGCGAGCATGTAGTGTGCCTCAGTCTGTATTCAAACTTCGCAGTTCTTTCTCTGAATGAAGATAGCATTCTCCATCATGAGTCCCCTGGAGTTGTCCTTGCCCCTTTAGGTTGCTGAGAGAAGCGCAGTATGTCAGGGTTGGTCCTCACGGAATCCACATATCTGTGGCTGTGCACAACGTTTTCCTGGCTCTGCTCCACTCACTCAGCATTATGTCGTGTAGGATTTTCCAGGTTGTTATGAAGTCTGCATCATCCCCATTTCTTATGGCACAATAGTATTCCATCACCTTCATATACCACAGCTTGTTCAGCCATTCCCCAATTGATGGGCATCCCTTTGCTTTCCAATTCTTGGCTACCACAAAGAGAGCTGCTATAAATATTCTTGTACATATGGGTCCTTTTCCCGCTTGCGTGATTTCTTTGGGATACAACCCTAGAAGTGGTATTACTGGGTCAAAGGGTGTGAACATTTCTATAGCCCTTTGGGCATAGTTCCACACCGCCCTCCAAAATGGCTGGATCAGCTCGCAACTCCACCAGCAATGTAACAATGTTCCAATTTCCCCACATCCTTTCCAGCATTTATCATTCTCCTGATTTGTTATTTTAGCCAATCTGACAGGAGAGATGTGGTATCTAAGGATTGTTTTGATTTGCATTTCTCTAATCAGCAGCGATCCAGAGCATTTTTCCATATGCCTGTAGATAGCTTTAATTTCTTCCTCTGAAAACTGCCTGTTCATATCCTTTGACCATTTCTCAATTGGGGAATGGCTTGTATTCCTATATATTTGGCTTAGCTCCCTGTATATTTTAGAGATGAGGCCTTTATCAGAGATACTAGTTGCAAAGATTTTCTCCCAATTTTCTGCTTCCCTCCTAATTTTTGTTGCATTGGCTTTTTTTGTACAAAAACATTTCAATTTGACATAATCAAAATTATCCATTTTGCATTTTGTAATGCTCTCTATCTCTTGTTGGGTCATGAATTCTTTACTTTTCCACAAGTCTGATAAGTAAACTATTCCTTGCTTTCCCAAATTACTTACAGTATCAACTTTTACTCCTAAATCATGAACCCATTTTGACTTTATTTTGGTATATGGTGTAAGATATTGGTCTATGCCCAATTTTTGCCCTACCATTTTCCAATTTTCCCAACAGTTTTTGTGAAATAGTGAATTATTAGCCCAGAAACTGGCTTCTTTGGGTTTATCAAAGAGTAGATTGCTAAACTTGTTGATTTCACCTACTTGTGTACCTATCCTATTCCACTGATCCACACCCCTGTTTCTTAACCAGTACCAGGCAGTTTTGATGACTGCTGCTGTGTAGTACAGTTTAATATCTGGTGTGGCTAAGCCACCATCTCTAGCATGTCTTTTCATTAATATCCTAGATACTCTAGACCTCTTGTTTTTCCAAATGAATTTTGTTATTATTTTGTCCAGCTCAGTAAAAAAATTTTTGGTAGTTCAATTGGTATGGCACTGAATAGATAGATTAATTTAGGTAGAATTGTCATTTTTATTATATTAGCTTGGCCTAACCATGAGCAACTGATATTTCTCCATTTATTTAGATCTGATTTTATTCGCGTGAAAAGTGTTTCATAGTTATGTTCATATAGGCCCTGGGTTTGTCTTGGCAAATAGACTCCCAAATATTTTATAGTGCCTTCAGTAACTTTGAATGGAATTTCTCTTTCTATCTCTTGCTGTTGGGCTTTGTCAGTAATGTATAGGAATGCTGAGGATTTATGTGGGTTTATTTTATATCCTGCAACTTTGCTAAAGTTGTTTATTATTTCAAGTAGTTTTTTACTTGATTCTCTAGGATTCTCTAGATAAATCATCATATCATCTGCAAAAAGTGATAATTTAGTTTCTTCTTTTCCTATTCTAATTCCTTCAATTTCTTTTTCTTCTCTTATTGCTACAGCTAATGTTTCTAGAACCAAATTGAATAATAGGGGTGATAATGGACATCCTTGTTTCACCCCTGATCTTATTGGGAATGCATCTAGTTTATCCCCATTACAAATAATGCTTGTTGATGGTTTTAGGTAGATGCTATTTATAATTTTGAGGAAGTTTCCCCTTATTCCTATGCTTTCTAGTGTTTTTAATAGGAATGGGTGTTGTATTTTGTCAAAGGCTTTTTCTGCGTCTATTGAGATGATCATATGGTTTCTGCTAGTTTTGTTGTTGATATGGTCAATTATGCTAATAGTTTTCCTAATATTGAACCAGCCTTGCATTCCTGGAATAAATCCTACCTGGTCATGGTGTATTATTCTCGTAATGAGTTGCTGCAATCTTTTTGCTAATATTTTATTTAAAATTTTTGCATCAATATTCATTAGAGAAATTGGTCTATAATTTTCTTTCTCTGTTTTAACTCTACCTGGTTTTTATAATCACTTCTAGCCCTGGGTATGGGGGATGGTGCCTCTTGCCCCAGATCTTCAGTTCTCCCCTCTAACGTGGAACCAAAGCCAAACATCCAGCTTCCTGTGAGTGCCCACAGCCAGGGGCATTCTTCTCCACTGCTTTTGTACTCACTGTGTGCTAGTTCCTCTTGCCCCTGCAGCTCTCCACAGCACAGCTGGGTCTGGTGTTCCTCATCAGCAGAGGTTCCTTCCATCTTCCCTGGCTCAGACACCCAACTCCCCTTACTATCCCAGGGGTAAAACTTCCTGTGACTGGGGCAAGGCAACCTCTCAAACCAACTAACCCCAGGGCTTGCCACATGTTGTTTAAGTGGCTTGCTGCTTGTTGTTAACTTGGACCCTGGCCTGGAGTTGTTTACTCTTCACAGGGACCAAAGCTCATCCTGGGATTTTTCTTCTTATCTTCTTGAATTGTCTCAGGAAGGATCTTGTTGTGCCCCTATTCTTATTTATTTTTACCCACACTTTGTTTGCCTTAAGGTGCCATTTTATCTATTTTGTGGAGCAAAATCTTGAGAGCTTGAATTTTCTGACCTACTCTGCCATCTTCCCAGAGTCCTCTCTCTCATCACCTTGATTCTTAAAGCAAACATCAATAACTTCCACTTTTCTTCATTCTATTTTTAATATATTGTGTAATTTTAAAAAGAAAGAGACAAAAACAAAACTCATAGGCTCTTACTAAATACTTAATGAATTAAATATATTCCCAAATGTTACATGTTACTGTTTCAATTATTAATACATTTTCTACACACACACACACACACACACACACACACACACAATTCCCTCCAGCCATTGGGGGGGGGGAAGAAAGAAATGCAGAACATAGGAAGATTCAAGCAAAGTATATTTGCATATTGGTTATATCCAAAAATGTATTTTTTTAGTCTACATATTAGTCCACCATCTTGCTCTCATGGGGTGGGGAGTGTTCTTTATCAGTCCTATGAAATGGTTGATCATTTGCTTGATGAAAGTTCTCAAAATGGAAGTTCTTTCAAAATGTTAATTTTTATGATACTTACATTATATGTTATTCTTCTAATAATGCTCATTTCCCTTTGCTTCAGTTCATACAAATCTTTCCACATTTTCTTGAAACCATCTTCTCCTCACTTCTTACACCACAATAGTATTCCATTATATTCATGTATAATAATTTGTTCAGCCATTACCCATTTGATGAGTATCTCTTAGTTTTGTCACCACAGAAAGAGCTGCTATAAATATTTTTGTGTATACAGGATCTTTTTCTCTTTGATCTCTTTAAATACAAGTCTAGCAACAATATAACTGGGTAAAGAGTTCCTTTTTTGGTCGTCTTTGGCATTCAGATTGATGTGAGGAGGAACCTCAGAATTGCTTTAAATTTCTCTAAATATTAAGGATTTGGCATATCTTTTCATATTACTGTGTTATAGTCTAGATTTCATACCTTGAGAACTGTGTATTCATATTCTTAGATCATTTATAAGTGGGAAATGGCCATTATTCATATAAATTTGAGTCCATTTTACATCCTGGAAACAAGACTTTTATCAGAGAAACATGCAGCAAAGATTTTTGCTCTCACTTAATTGTTTCCCTTCTATTTTTACCTGAATTGGATTTGTATATTTTTTAAAAAGTGATCAAAATTATTTGTGACCCTCTCTCTTTTTTTCAGGTCTGTTTTTTGTTGCTGTTGCTTTTAGTTACCACCTTATATTCTCTTCTATTTTTCTAACCTTTTGATTTTGTTTTAATATTTATTGTTATCCTGGCAGTCATTAATTTCTATTTGGTCCACTCTAATTTTTAAAGTCTTTTAATAGGATTAGGTTTTGTACATTATGTATTAAACTGTTAGTTTCTAAGTTATCCTTCATAGCTCTTTTTAAAACATGTCATTTCAATTTTTTTAATTTGCATTTTTTCTAATTGATCTTGTGATAAGCAATATTTCTTTGTGGTTTTGATTGTACTTTAGAGTTTGTGGTTTTGAGTCATTTTCTTCTTCTGGGTTTGTCTTATGTATCCTGACTGTACAAAAATCCTTTATTTCTTTTTGTTTACACATTTTTGGTGCTGAGATCTCAGGAGCTAAGTCCCAAATCTCCCTTATTCCAGGGATTGGACAAAGTTGATGGCCTTTTTTTTGCTACTGAGCAACTTCTTTTGCTCTTGGAGTGCTTCCTTTACCAAGACTTTTTTTCCCCTTGTGCCCTTTCCATTGGCCCATGCTCTTTCTCTCACCTAGGACACTAAGGAACCCCCTCTCTTTCAGGGATAGGCCTTAGTTGGAACTCTTTCCTTGGGAAGTTGAGAGAGAGAGAGAGAAAGAGAATACAGAAAGTAGTTTCATTTCCTTCTATTCTGCCACCTGGTCAGTTTTTTTTTATATTGAATTAAATTGATGATATATGAGGTAGGAGGCAGATGGTGAACTCCCAGAGTCTAGAAAATGTAAGTTCAAATCCTGATATATATTAACTATGTGATCTTGGGCTGCTTTATGTAGTATGACCAGATGATAGTTCCATCACTAGAAAGGATCTTAGAGGCCATTTAATCTAATTCCCTCCTTTTCCACATGAGGAAATTCAGCTCTAGATAGGTTAAATGACTTGTCCAAAGTCACACAAATAGTACGTAGCAGAGACAGGATTTAAACCATAGTCTTCTAACTTTAAAGATCTTTCTCTGGCACTGAGGTGTCTCCTTCTATGACTATAAGTCTTGTAGCAGTGAACAATATTCATTGGTAGAGAGTATTCCCATTGGGATTTCCCTACAACAATAAAATCACAAACCAATTTATAGTTATATACAAATGATAAGTCTGATTCAAACCATCAAAAAAAGAGCTATACTCACAAATAATATGAGAGATATTTTAAGCAAATGAATTAAAAGGTGTACATTCAAATTACAATTGTTGCCTTTAAGACATTGTACAGTCATGCAGTGATGCTCCAATGGTGCCATTGCATAAAACAATCTCAGGTTTCCTCCTTGGGAATTTCCTTCAAAGTCTATTAATATCCTTTGGAACTAAACATACTCAATCATAACAATACTTTAATGGTGACTTTGATGTTGGAAGTACTAAAATATTTATGAGTGCCAAGTGTGCTAAATGTGGTGGATGATTCATCTGTGTAATATAGACAGACCTTGGTAAAAACTGAGATGGGGGTCATACAATTATGAACCTGATTTTCTTAGACAGCACAACAGTAGCTTTGAAAACAAGATGAATTGAGGAGTTGTACATAGGTTTAATCAATAGCAGCATACATGAAACTATTATCTAGACTTTTAGCATGACTTGCTTGATGGAGAATATATTGAATGTGAAAGTTCTATTATGATTTAAAAAAAAAACTCCTTTCTTTGATAGATGCTTCATGTATTCCTTAATTTCTAAGGGATCTGTCATTTAGTTGCATTCCTTCTTAGAAAACTTTTCAGTTTTTTTAAAGCATATGTTGTTTTAGGAAAATTAGCTGCCAATTAAAAAAATTCCTATGAATCTATTTTTGTGCTTATAGTTTTGATTAGAACAACTAGACACTACAAATATATATTATAAAATCAAAAATATAATCATTACCTCCCCTCTTACAATTCAACATACACAAGTAAATTCTAAGTAACTTCCACCCTCAAGGAACTTATATTCAAATGAGGGGATACAATACATACAAATTTGAAAATAGAAAGTTTTGTTTTATTCAGGATGGGGGGGTGGGTTTAAAAGTAATGATTTGAACAATAAGGAAAGGCCTTGTGGAAGATGGCACATGAGCTAAACTTTGAGTTGAGCTAGGAATTCCAGGATAAGGAGACATGAAGCTAAAACATCAGTGGATTAGAGAAACTGAATTCAAAGGTCCAGATGTGAGAGGGAGATGGCATCCCTTGTATGCAAGTAAACTAATTTGGCTAGAATATAGAGCATTTGAGAGGAAGGGTGAAAAAAAGTCTGCAAAAATAGACTAGTCAGATTGTGAAGGGCTTTAAATACAGGGTTAGTCTCTATCTGCTTGTTTGCCTAGAATAAGGGTGTTGTGGATAAAATGTGGGGTAGGAAAGACTAGAATCAATGAAGCAGAGTGAGTAGTATAGGTGAATACTTCTTGTACTATAGTCAATCTCTTATAACATTGTTCTCTCCCACAAACCCCCACCCCTCAAACTCCAAAAATTAGTTCAAAGATTACTTTTAGGAATTAACTTTTAAGCTTTATTCTGTGTAAGTTTGTTTCAATATGAACTGGCTGATTATTTTTAATGTTTAAGAGAATCAAAAGATACTTGGTACCTACAACTAGGAGTGCACTGATAGCTATGTGGACAAATGTTTTTCGGGTCAATTGGCTATTTATTATAAAAGAAAGACTCATTCAGTTAGTCTAGGCATGTCTCCCAAAGATAGGTATGGCCACTGAAGAATAACTTATTTCAACCATATTGGAATCAAAGGAAAGGGGAGAAAAATTAAAATTTTATACATATGCAATAGGATATTGGGTCAACTAGGTGGCACAGTCCATAGAATGTCATGCCTGGATTCAGGAAGATTCATCTTCCTGAGTTCAAATGTGGCCTCAAACACTTACCAGCTGTGTGATTCTGGACAAGTCACTTAACCCTGTTTGCCTCAGTTTCCTCATCTATAAAATAAGCTGAAGAAGGAAATGGCAAATTGTTCCAGTATCTTTGCCAAGAAAGCTCCAAATGGGGTCAGGAAGAGTCAGCCATGACTGAAGTGACTGAACAATGACAGGATATTAGAGATAATGGCCAGTGAAGGCAGAGATCCCAGCATCTCCTGACATAGTCACTTGGAAATTTATCCTGACCAAAGGACTACTAGAAGCTGGCTAAGGTGACCCATACCAGGTCTAAGAAAAGTGAGCACGGGCAACTTCTCCAAAGCCAGGATACTGTACCAACATGAGAGAAGCCTCATGGAGGAAAGGGTGTACTGAAAGCAGGCCCATCAAGCAGTGGAATGGTAAGATAGGGAGAGTAGAAGAATAAGCAAGAGTGGAGCTGTAGACCACAAGGCATATTGTACAGATTCATAGATCCATTTTGTTGTTGTTGTTCACTCAGAGGGTGATACACAAGTTTGAAGGATCCTTATCCCCATCCTTCCCTTTTTGCCTCCCTCTTCTTAGGAAAGAGGTCATTCTTCCACAAACTCTATTTCTTAAGAGTTTGATTTTTTTTTTCATTTTATCTCAAGTATAATAAGCATCAGTTAACTATGACATTGTTAATCTATGTGTGCCATTGTGTAAAAGTAGCAGAGAGACAAAAGGAGAAAGTCCAGGATGGGGAAAAGATCAATTTGATAATTAGGGGATATATCTCACCAGAGAAATTTTCTTTCTAGGGTTTGAGTGATAGGAAAAGAATTATTGATTCATTTTTACAATTCCCCAGAATCTTTCTCAGCAAAAAAGTCAACAACTTTGTTAGGGAAAATATCGTGAAATTTTTATGAGGTGGGTTCTTGACTGTACCCCTTCCTGAAGTTTCCCCTATATTCTTTTGAAAGGGAAAAAAAAAACTGCTTACAAAAGGGCAGGGGAGGGAGTAATAGTAAGAAAGAGAACCACCCACAGAAAGATGGAGTCAAGTAAAATGGTATGCACAATTGATCTTGAGCAAGGGAGGCAGTCCAGGTCATGCAACAATGATGATAAGGCAGCTTACTGGGCTGGTTATTCTTGGCTTCAAATTCAGCATTAAAAAAGGCAGCATGCCTCCTACTACTACAACCTTCAGGTCCATCTTGGTTCTCAGAAGATTAACAGATGCACTTTTTTGATCCACTTTAAAATGAGCATATAAACTGAAAAAGGCAATAAAGAAGCTAACTATATGTATAACATGACTAGATAAAAAGTGGGGTGTATGCAGTTTTCAGGAAGGACTAGCACCTTTGGTGAGAATGCTTGCTGATCTCTTTTCAGGGATACTCACCTACTTTGGGGTCCATCTGTCACCCAACTCTCACCTGTGGCTCTAAGAAGCTATAACATGCACGGCAGCCACACCCTGTAAAACCATCTTTGCAGAGGGGCTAAACCAAGTTGAGCAGAGACAAAAGGTTTTAAACCCATTGGTGAGTTAGGGCAATGCCTATCCTGAACAAGTAAAGACCTCTGGGTGAAATAGGCAAGAGCAATTTGTTCCAACTGCCATGAAGGTTGCTGAAGCAAGCTCTGTGGAGTACTTAGAGCTTGGTAAGACATCAAAGATGCCAACATCGTCCACTGCATCCTGCACCCTCACCAGTTGTCTTGACTTTTGTCTTGCCACTGGACTTTGATGATTCTGGAAGAGGGAGCAAGGCTGAAGATTTGAACAACTCCACCTCACTTAAATCCAATCATGATGTCATTAGTCTTCTTCAAAAACAATGATAAAAAGGTAGATGGAAAGTCAGGAATACATAGGACTTCTTGACAGTTCTTTTGCTCTTCATGCTTTTCTCTGACACATGAGGGGACAGTTAGCAATCTTCTTTCTTTTCCCCCCTTTACTCTCTTCTCTGGGTGACAAAGGAACATATGGACTCAGTTTTCCCTTCTCTCAAGGAGATCAGGTGGCCTTGAGTTAAGGTTTAATTAATGGGATCTCAGGGAAGTATTGCTACATGTTCCAATTCGATCTTCTTTTTAGGAATGCTTATGTGTCTATATTTGTTGCTGACAAATCTGGTGTCTTTTATTAGTTTTTCAGGGTACTTATTGAGAATGATAGCCTTAATTAATAGGAGTAATTTCAACAGATTTACATGTTCATATTGAGCCAGAAACTTCCGTGATACCCATATGGGTTAAAAAACATATTAAATACTTTATTGCAAGTCATTGTCAAATACCTCTTCCTTCTTGAATGAAATTGTCCATTCATTGCATGGGGATCTGCCAACCATAGTATCCTGTTAGTCACTCGGTACAGAAGTCCTGAGAATTGCTGGGTGAGAAGGGGAAATAGTCACCCTTTCCCAAAATGCATTAGTGGAACAGAAGTGCTTATGTTGAATTGAAAAGTCCCTTTCAGGCTCTCTAACAAAGATCTCCTTTTATTCTATTTCTCCAAAGTAAGTTACTGATCTTCGCTTGGACTGTATTTAAATTTCCTTAAAATAAAAAACCAATACTCTGGTGAACAACTTCATTATTTTACAGATAAAATACTCTCTGAGGAATTTGAAGTCATAAATAATATTCAAAATAATATTAATTTTATTAACAATTAATCCTTTCAAATAAAGATTTACTTATCTTAACCACTACCCTTAGGTTTGAGGAGAATAGAACACAGGAGTACATTTTTAGCATGTAATCTCATAAAAAAATCTAGGCTTAAAAATCCCATAATATAAGTTTATCACTATGCATTTTCTAATGTCCAGAGAACTGAAGTTGGCATGTCATCTTTCATTATGAGCATTATATTCTAAAAGGGACATTAATAAATGTGGAGTCCTGAGGAAGATGAATAGGATGGTATGGGGACTTGAAACTATATCCTATCAGCATCAATTGAAGGGAAGTGTGATGTTTAGCCTGGAGAAGAGATGATAGAGCAGGTACATGCTAGTTGTCCACAAGTATTTCAATAGCTATCCTGTGGGAAAGGGTGTAGATTTGTTCTGATTGGTCTAGAGCTACGGTTACCAAAATATATACTTCTTGCCCAGTAAACTCATAGGGGTACCCCAAGAAATTTTGAATTGTTGAGGGAAATACAGTGATACTCTATAGCACAAACTACTAGTTTGATATAAATCACAGTTAAAAACATTTCACAGTAACTTTTATTTTGGTGAGGCAGTTGGGGTTAAGTGACTTGCCCAGGCTCACATAGCTAGTAACTGTCAAGTGTCTGAGGCTGTATTTGCTCAGGCCTTCCTGACTCTACGGCCTGTGCTCTATTCACTGCCCCAATTAGCGGCCCCACACTACATTTCTTTAGATGACATTCTCAAATATTTGAGATAGGTTTTTGTTTACTTATACTTCATTTGCAAAGTAATATCTTTAGGGACAGCTAGGTGGCACAGTGGATAGGATGTCAGGCCCAGAGTCAGGAAGACTCATCCTCCTGAGTTTAAATCTGACCCCAGACACCTGCTAGCTGCAATCCTGATGCAGGGGAAATCATTTAACATTGTTTGCCTCCAGGTTCCTCATCTGTAAAATGAGATGGAGAAGGAAATGGTAAACCATCCAGTATCATGGTCAAAAAAAAAAACCAAATGGGGTCACAAAGAGTCATACATGACTGAAACAACTCAACAACAACAACAAAATATTTGCAAAGCTGGGTTTTCAGTGGTTGCTGAGATCAAAAGCAAGTACCATGCAAAAATCGGTGGGGAACAGGAAATGAGGTTGGCAATATCCATTCTAATACCAAGGTACAAGAGTGTCCAACAGGCACTCGCATCCCATTAGTAAGTGTGATTATTTAAGAATGAAATAAAAATATTATATTTTCTTTCAATTTGTATGTATCATTTTTTTTTCAAATGGCTACTAATTTTCTAGGACATAAATATTAAGTTGTTTGGATTGAACTCTTTAATGTACAGAACCATTAGGTTTTTGTTTTTGTGGTTTTTTTTTTTTTGGTCTAGGGGACCATGAAAAAGTACTGAGGACACCATGGATCCTGTGACATGTAAAAGTTCAGGGACATCTGGCCTATTGGAGAGCAAGGATCAGTGAGGTAGAGGTTTTTATGATTTCAGTTTTCCCTAAAAGAAAAGTTCCTAACAACTAGGATGTCTAAAATACGTTACCTTACAGAGTCTTTAAGTTCTCTTCCCTTTATGGCTTTTAACAATAGATCTGATTACTTCTCATTGGAAATATAAGGATATAAACTGCCCATTAGAACACAAGCTATTTCAGGCAATTAGATACAGTGCCTGGTACATAGTAGTAGCCAAATAAATGTTTATTGATTGATTGATTCCATTCTTTGTATTTGTATTCCTAAGGCCACCACAGTGACTGGCACATTATAGTCATTCATAAATGCTTGTTGTTTGATGTTGTAGTGAATATATATTTTAGGTAGGGATTAAAATAGGTGATTTCTGACTTGCTTCAGAATTATGAGATTCTGTGATTGATTTTACAGTACAATAGACAGAAGAATAGAGGGAGGAAAGCACTAATCACAGTATGGCGGAAAGGGTACATGCCTGGAAGTCAGGAAATATGACTTAGTCTCTTACCGACAAGAGTGCAGGGGTACAGAACCTGCAGCCTCAAAGCCACAGGTGGCCTTCTAGGTTGTTGGGTGTTATCTTTTGACTGAGTCCAAGTTTTACAGAACCAATCCTATTTGTAACACAAGATCCTGTAAACACAGATTTGTTCTGTGAAGTTTGGATTCAGTCAAAACTTGAGGACCTAGAGGGCCACATGTGGCCTTGAGACCTCAGGTTCCTCACCCCTGAGTTAGACTGTTCCTTCTTCATTTTCTCACCTATGAAATGAGAGTTTGGGACAATGCAATCTCTCAGGGCCCTCCCAAGCTCTAACATTGTGTGTAGAGCAATGAATGAAATTAAGAGGACACCAAGTTAAAATTAGAATTGAAAGGGACATAAAAGATCATCCAGCTAACTCTCCTACCCTCTCTACCATATCTCTAGAAGAAAGCTCTTTAAATCCCACTTGAATATTTCCAAAGTTGGGGAACTCAATAAATAAGAAGGCAACCAATTCCATTTATCAACAGCCTTGAATGTTGGAGAGTTTTCATATTTACTCAACAATCTTTTAATCAGCACTTACTATATACCAGGAACTCATAATAATATGAGTCCATGCTCTAACCACTGAATCTAAAGAGACCCAAGTCAGGGGTCAGTTCTATGAAGACCAAAAACACTTTCTAGAAATAACACCAAAAAAGACATCTCATTCATCATAGGCGATTGGAGTGCTAAAGTAGGAAATCAAAAGATAATTGGAATAACAGGCAAGTTTGGCCCTGGAACACAAAATAAAACAGGGAAATAACTAATAGAGTTTTGTCAAGATTAACTCATAGCAAACACTATTTTTCAACAAAACAAAAGATGACTTTACACATGGACATCACTAGATGGTCAGTATTAAAATTAGATTGATTATATATGTTGCAGCCAAAGATGGAGAAGCTCTACACAGTCAGTTAAAACATGACATAGGGGATGACTGTGGCTAAGATAATTAGCTTCCTATTGAAAAATTCTGACTAAATTAAAGAAAGTAGAGAAAGCCATCAGACCATATTGCTATATCTTTAATAACATCCCTTATGAACATGAAATAGAAGTAATAAATAGATTTAAGGGATTAGATTTGGTAGATAGAGGGCCTCAAAAACTATGCACAGAGGTTCACAATATTGTACAGGATAAAACAACAAAAAAACATCTCAAAGAAGAAGAAAAGCAAGAAACCGAAATGGCTGTCTGATAAGGCTTTAGAAAGAGCTGAGGAAAGATGAAAAGTGAAAGAGAAAGGAGAAATGGAAAGGTATACCCAACTGAAAGCAGAATTCCAGAGAATAGCAAGGAGAGATAAGGTTTTCTTAAACAAGCAACACAAAGAAATAGAAGAAAACAAAAGAATGGAAAAGCTGAGATCTCTTCGCTAAAATTAGAGATATCAAGGAAATATTTCATGGAAAAGTTGGCACAATAAAAGACAAAAATTGTAGGTTCTTAACAGAAGAAGAGATTAAGAAGAAGTGGCAAGAATATATAGGAGAACTATACAAGATCTTAACACCACCTATGAAGGTGTGGTTGCTGATCTAGAGTCAGACATCCTTGAGGATGAAGTCAAGTAAGCTTTAAGAAGTATTGCTAACAGTAGATCTAGTGTAGATGGCCAAATTACAGCTAAGCTGTTTAAAATTCTTTAAAATCATGCTATTAAAGTGCTACAATCAATACACCAGCAAATTTTGAAAACTCATCAGTGGCCACTTGATTAGAAAAGATCAATTTTTGTTCTAATACTAAAGAAAGGCAATGACAAAGAATGGTCAAATTAAAAACAATTACACTCATTTCCCACATCAGTAAGGTTATGCTAAAGATTCTGTAAGCTAGACTTCAGCAATATATAAACTGAAAATTACCAGAAGTATAGGTTGGTTTTAAAGAGGCAGAGAAATTAGAGACAAAATTGCCAACATTTGCTGGATTATGGAGAAAGCAAGGGAGTTCCAGAAAAAACAAACAAACAAATACACAAACAAACAAAAAACATCTACTTCTGCTTCATGGACTATACTAAAGCCTTTGACTGTGTGGATTACAACAAAATGTGGCAAGTCCTCGAAGAGAAGGAAGTAGCAGATTATCTTAATTGTCTCTTGAGGAACCTGTTTGCAGGCCAAGAAGCAACAATTAAAAACAAACAAGTAAAAACTGACTGGTTTAAGATTAGGAAAGGAGTACAATAAGGCTAGATTTATTTTTAACTTACATTCAGAGTACATTATGCAAAAAGCAAGGCTGGAGGAATCAAAGGCCAGAATTAAGGTTTCCAGGAGAAATAACAACAATTTCAGATATGCCAGCTAAACCACTGTGATATGAGAAAGTGAAGAAGAATTAAGAAGCCTCTTGATGATAGTAAAAGAATAGAGTGTAAAAGCTGGCTTGAAGCTTAACATGAAAAAAAAACAAACTAAGATCATGACAACTAGTCGCATCACTTCCTGGCAAATAGAGAGTAAAGAAATGGAAGCAGTGTCAGATTTTATATTCTTGGGGTCAAAGATCACTTCAGATGGTGAGTGAAATTAAAAGATGCTTGCTCCTTGGAAGGAAAGCTATGGCAAATCTTGGTAGCATATTAAAAAGCGGAGACATCACCTTGTTGCTTTTGAATTGTGGGGCTGGAAAAGATTTTGAGAGACCATTAGACAGCAAGGAGATCAAATCAGTAAATAATTAAAGAAATTAGTTCAGACTATTCCTTGAAAGGACAAATACTGAAGCTGAAGCTTAAGTACTTTGGCCATATAATGAGAAGATGGGATTCATTGGAAAAGATCTTGATGTTGGGAAAGATTGAAGGCAAAAGGAGACAAGGACAGCAGAGGATAAGGTGGATAGATAGTGTCATGGAAGCAATGAGCATAAGCTTGAACAGGCTTTGAGAGATAGTGGAGGATAGAAGGCCCTGTCATGCTATGGAATCACAGAGTTGGACACCAATGAGTGATTGAACAACAATAAGCAATGGCCCAGGAATACAAATATAAAAAAAATAATAAAACTATGCTTACTCTCAAATAGCTTCCTTAGGGAAATGGATTTGACTCCATCCCCCTTTAAATTCCAACCTCTTTTTTTAGTTCTGATCTCATCTTAAAATCTATGTGATTACTCTTCTATATACTATTTTGGAACTTGAAGAATCTGTGGTTTCATTTGTGTGGATATTCGTGCCACTGCCACAGATGACAACTGGACAATTTGATCAATGTTCTTTAGGAATCTCTGTTGGTTGAGGAAAAAAAAAGAAAGAAATCACTATCCTGTGGCCAAACTATTAAAGAGCTGTGTCAAACTCAGCAAGACTGCTTTTTAGATGATAGACATCCATTCTGTCACTGGGGCTATCCTTTCAAGCTTTGGAAAATCAGCCAGAGAGGTTGTTTTCTTCTGCCTGTAACCACTTAGAGTGTTATTTCTACTCCAAGATGACTCATCAGTGCAAGAAGTCAGTAGATTCTTTAATATAACTTTTTATAGGTCCTTTTCTCTCTGAATTCTTTTCCTCAGACCAACCATTCCCAGTTCCTTCTAGTGAAATAGCTAATATCTGAATAGTACTTTCAGGTTTTCAAAGCACTTTACATACTCATTTCAACTTTAGGACAACCATGGGTTGTGACATTATTATTCCTATATCACACATTAGAAAGTCAAACCTAAGTGAGTTTCTTTGCTAAGTATTACATTTAAGGGAGTTGGTTTATTTTTGTTTGCTTGTTTGTTTTGGTAACCAGGTACAGTATTGTATCTGTTTTTCTACTGTAGCACAGTGGAAAAGGGTACAGGATCTGGAGTCAGAGGACTTGAGTTCAAGTCCTTCCACCTACGTCAGCTTGGCCAATTTATCTAATCTCTCTACATTTTAGACTTCCCACATATAAAATGAAGGAATTGGAGTAAATGAATTCTGAGGTCTCTTTCATCTTTAAATTTATGATCCTATCACTTGCTTACAGTCATACAGCTGTATTCCAAACCAGGTCTTCCTGACTCTAAGACTCCATGTCACCTCTCAAATAGTCCTCATAAAACATTTATCCAGGTAATAGGGCAATCTATTTTAGTTAAAAACTTCATCCTTAAAGTAAACTAAAGGTTGTTGAAGTAACTGCCCCTCATATCATGAATGTACGAAGTTTTATCTGTGTGGGGGCTAAGATCACCCTCCTAGGTGATATTTTTATGTGCATATCATTTATTGCCTTATAATAGGAGTTCTAGGAAGTGATACAGTATCATATATTCATACTTTTTTAAGAATGAGTTTCTTCAGATATTAAGTATTAAGGAGCAAATCTTTGCTATAAAAGTGGATTTAATATGTATCCTATTTCTTTTCCACAGCCATTCTTCATGATATTCATACTATACCAGAGTTGTGATAACTTTTACATAGATTTCTGAGACTTCATATTGATTAAGACCACTGGGCTCACCATTTCTTATAGCAAAATAGTATTCCATCACAATCATATACCAAAACTTATTCAGCCATTCCCCAATTGATAGGCATCCCTACAATTTCCAGTTCTTTGCCACCATGAAGAGAGCTGCTATTAATATTTTAGAAAATAAAGACTCTTTTCCTTTTAAGGGAAAACTTTTTAAAACACTGTTACAATAGAGACAAAACTATCAGCTATTCAGAGGCTAACCATCATTTTATGGTGCTTCCATCCTACAGAACCAATATATCTTACTTTAAAATCTGTGCCATATTCCAAATCCTGAAACATACAACAGAATTCTCCTGTAATTCATACTGAAATATTTCTAAATCTTTTCAGAAAAAAGTAAAGAACTTGGGGAGAAGATTTGAGAAGAATATGCCAAATGTTTCATCTTCATCACAACTCTTCAGATGTCTATGTTACACTTCAGTGTATTAACATTTCAAAACTTCAGTTTCACATCTTACATTATATTTTTATATTTGATGGTTTTCCAGTGGGGAAAAAGGAGATTCAATGTTTTCAATTTGGAATATAATAATGGTTATCTTTGTTGCTTCATTTTCCCCCTGTGGCTTCTGTTTTGTGCTTCAGAGAATTATGTTTTTGATTCTTTATGTTTGTCACAGAAAAAAAAGAGCTTTTTATTTCATCTAAATGGGTTTCCTCTATCAGTAAGAGTAATTTAAGTACCTTTCAAGTTTGCTTCTGTTGGGATTAATCTACTACCCAATGAATGTATCAAGGGTAATGAATCTTTACTACTTCTTTGACATTTTAGTGTAGGCATAGTCGGTATGGAGAATTTCACAGAATAAGGCAAAAACATTATGGGCATCCTTTCCTCTTTGGAGTTTAAACAGTTTTTGCATGAATAATTTCTCCCCTAGTGAAGATTACATTTAAAAGAGGTCATTTACTTGCTGAAACTTAGCAAAGGCTGCAGGATTCCATTGTTTCAGGTGGTCATTTAAAAACACAAATCATTCATTGTAGACGCAAATGCTGAATATAAGAACTGGGACTTAGAAATATAATGTGAAAGTATGACTAGAAGGTTTCTAGTGAAGCAGTGATTAGGAGCTTCCAAAAGTGGCTTGTTTGATGTCACACAGAATTTCTTATGCCACATTCATTTTCAAAGCGGCTGGAAACCAATATTGGGCAGCTGGAAAAAAAATTCAAGTATGAACTATGTGACATCTAAATGGGATAGGGTAGGTTAGAAGTATTTGAAAATGCTGTTCTGATGTGTTTATGAATATGCATTTAACCCTAGCTGGTGATGTTATATAATCACGTTGTTTCTGGTTGGACACTCTCACCACATATTGCCAATTTTCTGAGCTTCATTTTCACATAGGTTATCCTTAAGGGCAGAAATTAAAGCACTGGATGGAAGACTAAAAGTGCATAGGTCACACAGTTGCTTTCAGAAGAGATTGCAGATTTTTTCATTTTTCAGAGTAAAGTGAGATGATCGGGTAGTCTGTCCGTCAAGAGACACCAAGTATTTATCAATAGGCTACTATGTGCCAGGCATGTGCTAAGTTCTGGAAATCCAAATAGCCGTGAGCTCTACCAAAGTAAGTGGTTTATTTAAAGACATGGTTCCTTTGGCTGACACAAACTATCAAGATTTTTAATTAAGTTAGGAGAGTTTTATTGTGTTCATGTAAAGCAGACCATCTATGGCTATAGTTTTATACATTTTCTCTAAAGAAACACTTGTCTACAGAAATGTGAAGTCCTCTGGCAGTGGAAAGGAAATGGTATCTGACGGTCAGGAAACATGGATTCCAGACTAAGTTCAACCACAGGCAAGGTATGATCTTATAGCCTTCATCTTCTTTCTCCTAGCATCATAGAGGTAAGTTGGCAATGTGTCTAACTCTAACATTTTAGAGATGGAAAAAAATTAGGCCAGGGCAGTTGTGACTTGTACATATCCAATAGTCTTTCCATTACTTCTCTGTACCTCAGTTTCCTTGTATATACAATGAGAATGATAATAACACCACAGTGTTTGTCATGAGGATCAAATGAGATTCTGTGGAAATGTGCACTATGAAACTCTCAGGCAGTGATTTCTAAAAACTAAGTCCCTTCTTGTCTAATTTTAACATCTCTACCATTCTCTGCATATAGACACAGATTCAGTTAAAGATATCTACATGGAAGAAGTCATTGGCAATCTAAGAGATGAAGAATTCTTGAAATTGGCCCTATGACTTAAATAAGTAACTTCAAGTATAGCTGGAACTAAATAGAAACTCTTAGAGAGAGGGATAGAAGGAAGAGTTACAAAGGATCAAAATTTATAGACCTAGGAGATTCCTGCTTGACTACCTTAGCCCAGAATGACTTGAAATAAGAGAAGACTGTAGGGGCACCTTACCATTTAAGATAGACTTTTACTTATTTTTAACTTCCATAGCCTCTCAGAAGCAATTGAAAGTCCTTCCTTTACCTCATGTTTTAGCAATTCCCATCAGGCTCATGTGCTGTACAACTGTGAAAGTCACTACGGCACAATAAATTTGTGTGGCAGAGAATCCCCAGTACTGGGACAAATCAACTGGAGTATGGCCTTCATAGAGACAGTGGAGTGTAGAGGAGCGCTAGTCTTGGAGTAAGTACAACCCATGTCCAAATCCTACCTCTGACACTTCCTAGGTACGTAACTCTGGATGAGTCACTTAATCTCTGGGTGCCATAGGCAACACCATAGAATTCATCTACTAGGAAAAGGCAGCATGGAGTAGTGGTACAACACTGGAATGGGAGTTTGGAAGCCCTGAGTTTAAATCACACCTCAGATAATTACCAGCTAGATGACCCAAAGCAAGTCATTGTACCTCAATTTCCTAATCTGTTAAATGAACTAGTTGTATTCACTGTCTTATAAGGTCCCTTCTAGCTCTGAATCTACCATCCTAAATCTATGATCCTTCTCATCATCTTAATTTGTCTAGAATGTCATGCATCCAGGATTATTGCTTCCTTTTGTTCACCTGACTTTTTAACACAATCAGGATAAATTTTGAGCTAACCCCACAGAAATCTCTTCTGCCAAGGCCTATTATGACAAATAACATAGAACATTAGTATATGACTTTTTATCTTCCAGGGACAAAGTATCGTTCAATAGTACCTTATTTAGCTATTCTTTGTCCTGATGCACTCTTTAAACACTTATTGCCAGGAGCTGTGCTAGGCACGAAGGATACAATGAATGAATAAATGAATAAAATGAAGCAATTCTTGTCTTTAAAGAGCTTACCTTTTTTCAGAGGAGACAACATATATATATATATATATATATATATATATATAAAAACAAAATATATCAAAACCTATTAATAGGAAAACATATGCAACAAAGTAGACATAGAAACTATACTGTACTATATTACAAAAACTATTTAACTACCTGGAAGCCACTTACTTATGTGACAATACCAATTTTATAAAACACTGCCAATGGTATCAGAGCAGCCACAATGAATGTTATATAACTTATGGGAGATACTCTAAGGCTTCCTCTCACCACTTATATACTCTTTATTATTGATATAATTCTGACAAATTTGGTTTTCTATTTTTACCAGTATACTCTATTAGAAACAGGGCTGGGGCAGCATGGGTTGGGGGTAGGCAAGGGGAGAGGGGAAGTGAACAATAACCATAATGAGAAAAAGATGAGAGTCTAACACCAAAAGATGTTGGGGGGGGAGATATGAAAAAATAGATAAAAACATACATAGGTCAAAAAGGAATAATCATTTCAAGCCATATAGAATAGGAGACAAGCCCTGAAGACCTCTTTATAAACAGCACAGTAAAATAACTGATTTTTACGAAGATGATACTGAGTCATCAAATATAGATTAAATCATGGTCAGTATATTTTATTTTAGAAAGCAGGGAGATGTTTGGTAAATCTGAATAATTTCCATTAAAAATGTAATTTTAAAAATGTTTTGGCTCTTGAAGAAGCAAGCTTCAAGTTCTAGGAATATCCAATAATGTAGTTATATAGCACTCTCAATGCCTGCTCCCTGCTACTTTATTCTACATAAATGAGGTAAAAACAATGCAAGTTTTTTTTAGAATAAACAAAGTGAGCTTTTAGGGTTAAGTTTCTTATACATCATATACATACATACATCATCTTATTACCAAGAAATCCATTTGATCAGGCTAATGTAAATTAATGCTTGACAGTCAAGCATTATCATCTGATTTTACAGGATGGTGGATTAAGAGTTAGAAGAAAATTTAAAAGTAATTTAATTCTGATCCATTAATTTTAGTGATGAGAAAAAAGAGGTCCATAGAGGTGAAAATGACAAAAGCCACATAGCTAGGTAGTGGCAGAAACCAAAATCTTATGCCAGGTTCTCTGCTTCTAGAATCAACATATATTCCCTACCACTTAGCACAACTTCTGGTGCCACATGGCAAATGCTTAATAAATGTGGAGGATTGATCAATTCCACCAAATTCTCCCCACGTAGACAAAAGGAGAGAGGGTAATTTTGTTTTCTGTGCTAAACACATTTTGGATCAGAAATACTAGCTCAGTAAATGAATCTTCACAGACCAAACCATAGAGGGATGAATGTAGCTGCAAGAGGTTTTCTACTTTCTATTACACAGTGAATCAAATATTTTTTCAGCATTTGTCATTTCTGTTATGTAACATCATTAGAAAAGGTATTTCAAAATATTTCCATGGCAGTTAATTATACTTGGCATTTTGGAGTGCAGGGTAGAAAGTTGGCCTCAGAGTCAGGAAAAACTGAATTTAAGTACCATCTCTGACACATATTGGCTGTGTAACCCTAGGCAAGTCAGGTAACCTAACATTTCAGTGACCCAGGTAACTAAGACTCTAAACATCACAGAAAGTGCTGGTCCTAATTGTTTGAGGGAGTTTCCTTATTAGGAGCTAAGCACATCTATGAAGTCAGAAATCTAATCCAAAATGAAAAACCAAATAAATAAATGGATAGATAGATGAATGTATGAATGAATGAACAACTGGATTGATGGTTGGTAAATAAGTGAATAAATAACTAAACATATCATCATCATTATTAGCAAGTGGGATTTATCTAAGCAGACACCTAAAACATTTCACTCCCCTCCACTGTTTGCATCTATTTTTTCTCATGTTGAATGATCTGCCATTCCTCTGTGTTGTAAGCAGAATAGGGGACAGATTCTGATGTAAATATTTACCATACCTTTCAAAGAGGCACTAGGACAACTAAAGCCCCCTGGTTGTTTGTTTTTTCCCTTCTTCCGGTGAAGAACAAAAATGCATGATATCAGTCAAGATGCATAGCACAGTCTTGGAGAGAAAATAGAAAGAACAATAACTTATGGGAGCAAATGTCCCTGATGGAATTGAGTTAAACTGCTTTCTCTTCTGATTGATAAGAAAATAGATTATTCTTTACTAAACTTAAATTTATTTTGAGAAAGTAGCCAAATGAATATAGAGAAGACATCTTATCGGGAGAGGATTCTTGGAAGATGGCAGAGTAGGTCAGAAAAATTTGGATCTCCGAATTTCCTCCACAGAAAAGACATAACATCACCTCAGAGCAGCAGAAATGAGAATGAGGTAAAGGAGTTGTCCTTCTAAGACAATTTGAGAAGATCCCATGAAAGACTGAGCCTCCAGGGGCAGAAGTTCAGCCTGAGTGAAGTGCACAAACCCCCAGGCCTACTCTGCAGAATCAACAAACAAGTTCTAGGGATAGCTGGGTTGAGAGGCAGCCTTAGCCTTAGAAACTTTCATTTCACAGACAGTGTGGGGATCTGACAGCTGAGTGGGAGAAGACTAAAGGACCTTCCACTACTGAGGGACTCCAAGCACAGCTGTGCTGACCAGATGCATCTGGGCTGTGGCTTCCAGGAGAAGGAGGTAGCACACACCTGGTGAGTGCAGTAGTGAGGGGCAGGGATGCTGTTGGTTGTGAGTACTTGCAGAAGAGCAGAGTCCCTGGTTTCAGTTCCAGGGCAGAGAGGACAGCTGTAGTTTGCAACCACTGGAGGGACCATAGGGAACAAGATCATTTGCAGGACAGCCATAGCTTAAGAGTAGAGAGGAGAGCCCAAGGTTGGGCCCCCAGACAGACCTCAGAAAATAACATAAGGACCTGAGCCATGGAGCATCATTCCCCATACCTTGAGACTACAACTTGATTACATGAATAGCTGCTAAAAACAGAATAAAACAAAAAATAAATAAATAAAAATGAGTCAACAAAAGAAAAGAACACAACCATAGATAGTTACTATGAGGATAGAGAAGATCTGGGGTTCATATTCAGAGGAAGATAATGGAGTTTTAAAAAGCCACTCCTTTTTCAATGAGAAACATCAAGTGGTGCCAAGCACAAAAAAGAGTTCTTGGTAGAACTTAAAAAGGACTAAAAATCAAATAAGAGAGTTTGAGGAAAAATAAAAAAAGAGCAATCCAAGAAAATCAGGAAAATTATGAAAAGAAAGTCAACCAACTTGAAATACAGAATCAAAAACTTAAGGAAAATAATTCCTTGAAAATTAGAATTGGGCAAGGGAAAGCTAATTATGTTCTAAGACACTAAGAAATCATAAAACAATATCAAAAGAATAAAAAATAGAAGAGAAAGTGAAACATCTCATCAGACAAACAACTAACTTAGAGAACAGATCAAGGAGAAATAACATAAGAATAGTCAAACTAAATGAAGATTACAATAAAAAATATCTTGATACAATATTACAAGAAATTATCAAGGAAAATTGCCCTGAAGTTCTAGAACAAGAAGGCAAAGCACAAATAGAAAAAAATCCACTGATTGCTGTCTGAAAGAGATTCCAGGGGGAAGACTTACAGAAATGTCATAGCCAATTTTCAGTGCTCCCAGGTTAAGGAGGAAATATTAGAAGCAACAAGGAAAAAAACAATTTAAATATCATGGAGCTACAGTAAGGATTACAGAAGACCTAATAGCTACTATGTTGAAGGACTGTAGGTTTTGGAATACTATATTCCATGGAGTAAAAGAGCTGGGGTTACAACCAACAGTAACTTACTAAGCAAAGTTAAGTATAATCCTGAAGAAAAAAAAATAAACACTTAATGAACTTAAAGACTTTCAGGTTTTATGACAAAAGCCCCAGAACTTAAGGGAAAATTTGACATGTAACATCCGAGAGAAATATAAGGTTAACATTAAAGACCAATTATAAAGGACTCAATAAGGTTAAATTGTTTATTTCATATGTATTAGCAGTACTCTTATGATTTTCATCATAATTTAGGCAGCTTGAAAGAAAGGCATAGTCTGAGGTAGGTAGGATGGAGTAAGCCTAAAAAAACTGTATAGGGAGAGATACAAAGGAGTAATTATCTCTTACAAATGAGGCATAAAAGGAAAAATTGATAGAGAAGAATTTAATAGGGGGGAGGGTGGGAAGTGCTGGAACTCTACCCTCATCAGCATTGACTTAAAGAGGGTAGGGATAGGGTGTGGGGAAAGGATAAGGGAGAGACTTTTAGAGGGGTGGGGAGATTAAGGAATAGGAGATCAAGGGAGCAAGCAGAAGTAAAGCAGAGGAATGAGGAGAGCACGAGTAGGATGAAAAATATAGTGAGGAAAAATAGGAAGAAGGAAAATACATAAGTAATTGTAGCTTAGAATGTGAATGGAATGAATTTACCAATAAATGGAAATGGATAGCTGATTAAAAGTTTGAATTGAACAATATGTTTCTTTCAGGAAACATTATAAAAATGAGAGATATAAAAAAGATAAAATAAAGGGCAGGAGTAGAATAGAGTAGGTAAAAAAAAGCAGGGATAGTAATCATGATGTTAAAGTTAAAATAGAATTAATAAAAAATGAAAAATAGAGTCTGCACTATATGTCAGCAATGTTATTCAAAATCATTTTAGACCACTTAAAATACCTAGACAGTATAAAATACCAGAGCATATACCTGTGAAAACAGACACAGGAACCATATGAACATAAATATAAAATACTTTTTTATACGAATAAATTCAGATTTAAATAATTGAAGTAATATTTATTGTTCATGGGTAGGGCAGATGTAAGGAAGGAGTGCCAACCAAAAGGCACAGAGATGGAAGCTGGAGTATCATGGGTGTGGAATAGAAAGAAGGTCAGTATGCATGGAATTGTGGAATACAGGAGAGGGAGGAGCATGTAATGAGGCCATGTAATATGAAGGGCTTTGCAAGCTATCTAGAGGTTTCTACATTTTATCATTTAGGAAAAGGAAGCATGGAGTTGATTGAGAAGGGGAATGATATGGTCAGAGTCTGACTTATGGAAAGTCATTTTGGTAGCCATGTGGAAGATGGATTGGAGTGGGGAGTCTTGAGTTAGAGAGCCCAATTAGGGCTCTCACCCAATTAGGTGAGAGATAATGAAGTGCTGAATTAAGAAGGTGACTATATAAATGAAGAGAAAAATCATATTAGAAATTCTCTAGGTAGCAGTATTTGGCAACTGATTTGATATGTGGGATGAGGGTAAGAGAAGATAATACCAGTGTCACAGACCTAGGATACTCAAAGAGGGATGGTGGGTTTGATAGAAATAGAGAAGTATTTGAGAGGAGTGGGTTTGGAAGGAAAGATAACGTTGCATTTGGGACATAAGTAAAGTTAAAATATCTCTGGGATAATACTTTTGATGTGTCCAATAGCTTGTTTTTGAAATAGAATTGAAGCTTTAAGTAGAGACTGAGGCTGGCTCACCATGAGTCAATCAATTTGCCTAAATTATATATGTATATGTATATGTGTGTGTATGTGTATATGTGTGTATGTGATCATAGATTTAGAGATGGAAGGCACTTAGAGATCGCATAGCCCAATTCTCTCATTTTAAAGAAGAGGAGCTGTCACTAGGAGATGTTAAGTGATTTGCCTAAGGTCACTCAAGTATTTAAATGCAATATTTGAATCAATATCTTCTTATGTCAATTCTTTTATATAATCTGCTGTGCTAATTCTACTTTTCACAGTTGTTTTGGAGGGTAAATTGGTTAGGAAGAAGAATAGAGGGTGAGAAAATGGTGGTAAGATATTACTCAGATAACATCAAGCACTGAAGCTGTGAAAGTTGCAATAGCAGCTACTTGTAGTGTTAAAATATGACTTTTCTAAAGGAGCTGTAGCTAAAATGGAGATTAGCTGCAACCCAGGAGAACTCTCCCAACATTTTCCTCTAAACAACTTTAAATACCTCCTTAAATCAAATTTTGGAATAGTAGAGCCAACAAAAGTTCAGGGTGAGACATTTTTCTGGGCTAAGAAAATTTAGATGATCAGCAGAAGAGGTTTGTGACACTGAGGTGGAACCCCACCCCCAAGACATGCACAAAGGCAGAAATAGCAACTTGGGGAGCTCTCAGTCCAGATATGTTAAGGGGGTTGTACAATCGGTCAGAAAAATATTATAGGAGACCCTTTGTTGACACTGGCACTGATTGGCAACTTTATCACCCGTATGCAGTTCTGAGTCACCATTTGAGGATGGAGAGGAGCATGAGGGGTTGGGGGCAGGGATGAGTCATAAGGGAGTAGGGGGCCCTGGTCATAGTTCTAAGGCAAAGAGGACGCTAATGCATACGGCTACAGCGAAGCAGAGGCCCTTCCTGGTTAAAAAAAAAACCATACTACAGATGCAAAGAACAGTAACCACATCTCTCCCAGGCTCACACTACTTTGGAAGCACCAAAAAGCTTGCAGACCCTCAGAACTAGCTCTGAACACAGCAACATGAAAAAGCTTGAAGCTTGGGATAGTGACCCCCCATGCCCAGGTGAGCAAAGCCCAACTTTAACATAAAGTTCAAAGTTAAGAAACAGGCTGGAAAAATGAGCAAACTATAAAATGCTGACTTTTCTAAAATTGTTGTTTGTCCTTCATTTTCTAAGAGGACTGATGATATCACAGGGTAATGACTTGACTTGTGCATGAATTGAATTTAAGTGAGGCAGAGTTACACAAAATCATCAGCCTCATTCTCTCTTCCATTGTCATCAAAGTTCAGTGGCAAAATAAAAGTCAAGATGACTGATGATAGCCTCAGAATGTAGTAGATGACCTTGGTGTCTTCGCTGCCTGACCGAGCTCTAAGCATTCCACAATGCCTACTTCAGCTTCTTTCATGGCTATTGGAACAAATTGTTCTCATCCACTCATTCTTCCAGGGGTAGTCTTCACTTGCTTGGGGTTGACATCTCCCTACTTCACTAAGTTTTGAGGCCTGTCAGTTAACCACAACCTTGTTTATTAGCCCATCTGCAGATACAGTTTTACTGAGGTGTGTTTGCTGTGCATGCTATTGGAGCCACAGGTGAGAGTTGAGTGTCAGGGAGACACCAAAGGTGGATGAGCAGCCTTGAAATGGGCTCAGCAAGCCCTTATACCAAAGATGCTAGTCCACCTTGGCACCCTATACACCCCTTTCTGAAATTACCATCCTGATAATGCCACAGATGTTGTCAATTATTGCTACACTTGAAAACAGTGAACTAGGGATGAAATTAAAGAGTTCTTTGTGCATTGGAGTGCAGCAGGCAATGGAGCAAAGGAATAATCATGTGAAAAAATTGTGTATACTACAGGGAAAAGTGAAGAACAAATATACTACATTAGTTGCACTTTAATTGTTTGCTAAGCATATATCTAACAATTATTCCTTCCCCTAACCTGCCAAAAAATCCTTAAAACATTTTAAATTGTTTTTTTTTAATTTCTAAGTTCCATCTTTCTATGTTTAACTGTTGCTATGTATCAACAATATAGATACCAGTCAGTATATCAGAATGGAATTTATTTGACCCAGATAATAATAAACTTTGTTTTTGTTTTTGACTGGACCTGTGGTTTCATTTGTAAAACAAACTTCAAATGAGACTACTTCCTCTACCAATGTATATCAGTACCTCTACACAGTTTATAGATTCAGAGAGTTTTATGGTAAGTCACTTACACAGTCACACAGCCAGAATGTATCTGAGGCAGAATTTGAACCCAGGTCATCCTAACTCTGGAGACAGCTATCTATATGTTATGCTTTGGTAGCATAGTACTGAGCATTATCATGCATAAAATACTACAGGGAGAGTGGGACAGCATAATTGGCTGTAATGGTAGGAGCATTTCCTTTTCCTTTGAGTAAAATTCATAGTATCATAAGTTCAAAAGATGAAAGGGATTCTCTTATTTTATGAGAAAACTGAGTTTCAGAGAAGTGTCTTAGCCAAATTCAGAAACTAAGTATCAGAGCTTCAATTGAAACTCTAGTATTTTGTCTCCAGATCCAGTATTCTTTCTCCTCCATCCTGCTGCCTTCACAGAATTTATGAGTTTGTGAGAGAGGAAATAATATGAGGCAGTATAATAAAAGGTTTGCCTTTGAGACAGCAAGACCTGCACGCACGTCCCACCTCAGACACTAGCCTCAGGGTCCTCGTCTGTAAAATAGAGATAGTAATAGCACATACCTCACAGGGTTGTTGTGAGAATCAGTGAGGTAATCTGTGAAAAGCATCTCACAGATTTAAAGCACTATATCAATGCTAGCAAAGAGTGTTGTCAAGACCCACCCTAAAATGTAGTGTCTGGAATTGACCGCATTACTACAGATGTGATCTGCTCAACACAGAATACAGTGGAACAGAAGAAAATCTGGACAGTGTATTAGAGAATTGTTTTGGTTATACCTTACAATCATATACACCTGTGTAAACATGGGCAAAGCATCGAAACTTTCTGTGCTCCCATTTATTCTTATTTAGGACCTTGGTTTATGTAGCTCTGCTTTAAAAAGCAGTGAATAGGGGAGGGGAGGGAGGAAAGTGAAGATGGTGGAATAGAGGCAACAACTCAGCAGAATGTTTTTAACATTCCCCTTCAAACAACTTTAAAATAGTGCATCAAATCATTTCTGGAGTAGCATAGCCAAAAAAATGTCAATGTAAGTTATTTTTCCAGTCCAAGACAACTAAGGAGGTTAGCAGGAAAGGTCTGTTAACACCAGGCTGTGACAGCAATAGCAGTAACTTCAGAAGCTCTCAGTCCAGAGGTGGTAAGGTAGTCAGATAATTAATCAAAAAGAGGTTAAGGGGACCCTGAGCTGACACCGGGTGCAGGACTTGACACAGTATGACAACTTTATTGCCCATAGGCAGTTCTGAGTTGTATTTCCAGGCAGAGGGGAGCACTTGTAATCATCACAAGGAAACAGGGGCCATATTTGAATATAAAGTTCAAACTCAAGAAATAGACTGGAAAAAAAAGAGCAAACCACACACTAAAAACATAACCTGACCATGAACAACTATTAGGGTAGTAGAGAAGAACAAGACACAAACTTAGAGGAAGAGAATATCATGCAAAAAACTATAAGCAAAGCCTCAAAGAAAAATGCTAATTGAACACAAGCCCAACAGGAGTTATTAGAAGA
Source organism: Trichosurus vulpecula (assembly GCF_011100635.1). Taxonomy (NCBI): domain Eukaryota; kingdom Metazoa; phylum Chordata; class Mammalia; order Diprotodontia; family Phalangeridae; genus Trichosurus; species Trichosurus vulpecula. Next base: position 128,987,995 of record NC_050573.1, on the reverse strand, counting down.
GTTAAAGAAAAAGAGTAGTGACAAAAACAATAGGGGAAAAAGAGAGTGATACAAGAAAATTATGAAAATAGAATTAACAGCTTGGTAAAAGAGGCACAAAAAATAATGAAGAAAAGAACTTCCTAGAAAGCAGAATTGACAAAATGATAAAAGAGGTACAAAAGCTTGCTGAAGAAAATAATTCCTTAAAAAGCAGAATTAGGCAAGTGGAAGATAATGATTCTATAAGATGTCAAGAAACAATAAAACAAATTCAAAAGAATGAAAAAATAGTAGAAAATGTAGGACATATCATCAGAAAAATAAATGAACTGGAAAACCAATTGAGATAAGATAATTTAAGAACTAGACTACCCAAAAACCACAATCAAAAAAGAACCTAGACATCATATTTCAAGAAGTTATAAAAGAAAATTGCTCTGATATCTTAGATTCAGAAGGTGAAGTAGAAATTGACCAACTCCTGGAAGAGATCAAGAGTATTGTAGCTGAATTCCAGAACTCTCAGGTCAAGGAAAAAATACTATAATCAGCTAGACAGAAACAATTCAAGTATTATAGAGCCATAATTAGGATCACAAAGACTTAGGGGCTTTTGCATTAAAGAGGAGGGCTTAGAATATTATATTGTATAAAGCAAAGGAATTAGTATTGCCAAGAATAACCTACCCAGAAAAACTGAGTATAAGATTTCAGGAGAAAAAAATGGATATTTAATGAAATAGAGGACTTTCAAGCATTCCTGATGGAAAGATTAGAGCTGAATAGAAAATTTGACATTGAAACACAAGATTCAAGAGAACCTTAAAAAGGTAAATATAAAGAGAAAGCATATCATAAAGTACTAAATAAAGTTAAACTGTTTACATTACTATATGGGAAAATCATATGCAGACACATATATACATACACATCTCTATTTCTCTCTCTCCCTCTCACTCTGTGTGTGTGTGTGTGTGTGTGTGTGTGTGTGTGTGTACCTAGACAGGGGGCATGAGTGTGAATTGATTATATTTGAACAATCTCAAAAAAAATGCAGGAGTGATAAGGAGGGATGCACTGGGAGAAAGGGGATGGGAGAGGAAGAATGGGGAAAATTATCTCACATAAAAGAAGTGTAGTTGGAAGAGCTTTTACAATGGAAAAGGAAATGTGGCTTGGGTCAATGCTTGATCCTCACTTTCACTGATATTGGTTCAAAGAGGGAAGATGATATATATGTATTCAGCTAAGTATAGAAATCTATCTTACCCAATATGGAACTAAGAAAAAAGGGAAATAAGGAAAAGGGGGGGTGAAAAAAGGGATGGAAGATTAAGGGAGGCAGTGGTTAGAAGCAGAACAGACTTTTGAGGAGAGACTTGATAAAAAGAGAGAAAGAAGGATAAATGGGAAAGAAAATGGGATGGAGGTAAATACATAGTAATTATAAAGGTGAATTTGAATGAGATGAGCTTACCCATAAAATGGAAGCAGATACACTGGATTAAAAACCAGAATCCAACAATATGTCTACAAGAGACACACTTGAAACAGTAAGATGCACATAAAGTTAAAATAAAGGGCTGTAGTAGAATCTAATATACTTCAGCTGAAGTAAAAAAAAAAAAAGGTAGCAATCGTGATCTCAAATGAAACAAAAGCAAAAATAGATCTCATTAAAAGACATAATCAGGGAAACTACATTTTGGTAAAAAAGTACCATAAAACTCAATTTAAAAAAAGAATATTAATAAAAAAGTTTAAAAAATACAGTACATAATCAGACCGTATACAAAATGTGCATTACAAAAAATGAAAATAATATGGAAAATACATTAAAAAAAAAGTAAAGAAGTGAATGGGGTTGAAAAATAAATAGCTCCTAGAGCATTCAAAAACCCCTTGCTACTTCATTCTTCTCCATGAAGAAAAAAAGTCAAAGAAACAGGAAATCTTCAAAAATTTCAAACTCTGTTACACTGGACCCAAAGTACATAATTCAAATAGGGTCATGGGACTAGGTTAGACAAAGTTGCTATTTACCTTTTCTTCTGTTCAAGGTAATATTGATATAGCTTAACAAATATTTTCTATTGTAAAAATATTTTGCCTCTTTACATGCTATTCAAGAAGTACCATTAAATAGTAAATCAAATGCTTGACTTGGAGTTCAAATCCTGCCTCTCATACTTAGCTAGCTATGAGAACATAGACATATTAGTTAGCCTCCATGAACCTCAGGAAACTTCAAAGGTTTCATCTTTTAAGTTACTGATGGGCTGAACAATCATGACTTGAGATATTCATAGCAGAAGAATTCCCTACTTTTTAAGTTCCATATGCTAATAAAACATAGATCTTTCCAGTTGATATGTGTGGTATTTATTTATTACATGCTAAGACATATAGCACCTAATTTTTCATCAAATATAAGGAACACCCTGCCTGACTGGTCAATCCCTGTTCCAGGAATTCAACCTCAGCCACTATTCTAAAGGACATTACATATTGAGCATTAATCTACCTTAAAAGATTTGAATTTGATTTTGCAAATCTACTTTTCCTAGCATAGAATGGTATTTTTCTGCATCAATCTATTCAACAAAAGTGACTGACATTCCAAGAAGAATGTTCCTTACAATTGTTCCTCTAAATTGGCAATTATTCAATTAGCATTTTAATGTGTTATTTTATTTAATGGTTCATTAATAAAAGTGACTCAACTCATGTAATGAGCAATATGTCATTTAAGGATATTCACAGAAAATGATGGTTGAGTGGGGAGGGGAATCTTGTTACCATTTCAATCTATAATTTCCATATCAACTTTAGTTCAGAATTAAGAGAGCAAGAATGAAGAAGTTAACATTTTATCTCAGTACAATTGTAAAAAAAACACTTTAAAAGAAAGAATACATTTAACACCATTCAAATCCATCTATTGAATAACTTCAACAAAATTTCCATTCAGTAGCTCCTGTGGAGATGCAGATATTTCTCGAATTTATCACTAGGTAATCTCTATTACCATCTCTTCAGCATCAACACCACTAGTTATCTTCATGTGAAATGGTGATTAGTCTATATAAAACATTATACATTTGAGCTGACCAATAAACATGGATTAAACACCCACTATGTGTCAAGTCACTGAGCTAATCCTATGACGCAATTACAAAAATGCAACATCCGTTCTCAAGGAGCTTACATTCAACCTTATATGAAAGATAAATACAAAGTAAATATAACATAGTAAAAATGGTAATTATTGAAGAAGGGTACTAATAATTGGGAGAATTCAGGAGAGGTATCTTTCTGAGGGTAGTGCTTGAATTGCATCCTAAAGGAATTTGAGAGTTCTATGAGGTGAAGTTGAAAAGGAAAAGCATTCTCCAAATTGAGCAAAACTAATGAAAAGGTATAGGTCCTACCTGTGTGAGGAACAGAATGAAGACCTCAGTGGCTGGACCATAGAACATGGAAAAGATGTGATGAATAATGAGGCCAGAAAGGCAAGATGGGCAAAACAGTGAAGACTTTCAAAACCAAAATAGATTAATTCGTATTTTATTCTAAAGGCAGTAGGGAGCCAATGGGGTTTGTTGAGTAGGGGACTTGCATGGTCAGATCTGTGCTTAAGTAAAGTTTTCTTCTTTTTGGCAACTGAATAGAAGATGGATTTGAGTGAAGCGAGATGGGAGCAAGGACATCAGTTAGGAGGCTTCTACATTAATCCAGGAAAAAGGAGTAAGTATCTGAATTAAGATGGATGTGTGAGTAGACAGACAGGATTGGATGGCAGATATCTTGTTGATGTAGAAGCAAGATTTCACAGCTGACTGGCTATGGAGAGTGAGGAGAATAAGATATCAAGGATGATACAGGTTAGAAATATGAGAAACTGGAAGAAGTATGGTTACATAAACAGAAATACGTAAGTTTGGTATGGAGAGGGTGTGGAAGAAAATGTACTGTGTTAGTAATGTTGAGGTTAGGATAGGAAACCATATGAAATGCTTCTAATTTTTAAAATATAATTATTTTAGCATCAGATATTCTTGCAAAAATCTCCACATTGATTTACTTCAATAGAAAATCCATTACAGTTGTACATTAATTAAATCAATCAAAATACTCATCTACAGCAATCGTTCACAAATTTCCATCAACATGTTTAATGATTATCAATGACTTAATTAAATTATATGATGGAATCTGCTTTTGCCTTACAATCAGTGAACATTTAGCAAGTGCCTACTATGTGTCAGGCACTATGCTAAGTTCTGGTTATACAAAAAGAGGCAAAAGACAGTCCCTGCCCTCTAGGAGCTTACAATCTGATTACACGAGGAATAACTGCTGAGACCATGTATACATTGACTCATTAGCACAAAACAGTTCTAGGATCAGTCTGATAGAAACGTATGCATGGAGCCAATTGCTGCAGTGGATTATCACGCTTCCAGGGAGTAAGGACTAAACTTGATGAATACAAGCACAGATTATAGTCAGAACCATATTAGTATTTCTGTCATTGTACATATAATTACCGAGTTTAATTAAATGATAGAGTACCATAGAGAGGCCCGGATTTATTCTTTACATTCCTTGCATCCATGTGCTCTACCAATTATCACTAACAATGTTTCCAGAATCATGTGAGCTAGAACCCTGACCATACTTTACTTCTATCAGTGACCCTACCTATGCTCTGCATGTCTGTCAATTGCCAGCAGTTACTTACCATATAGTTGGTGGCTCAGAACCTTCTATTTCCAAGTAATCATATTTCTCTTCCATTTGGAAATCTGTAAATATGAGTGAAATGGTGTCCCCAGGCTCAGCTACAATTGTCCATGTGCAATCAGCATTGTTATGATATTCATTAGGAAAACTAGGGCTGGAAATTATGCCACTGGATCCTCTCATTGTGCCTCCACAGGCATCTTCAGCTGTTAAAAACAATGAAAAGATGTTTCTTAGAAGTTTGTTATATGAAGCACAATCAAAGCAAACCCTTATTAACATTTGCAGATAAACAATCTAAAGTCTGGGATGCCCAAAGGTCCTACAGTATTACAATTACAGGCAAGGTAAAGCATAATAAGCCATTCACAAGAAACTTGAAAACACAGTAGAAAACAAATCCAGGGCATACAGGTATTCTATAACCTTTTTTGTTTTGAGTCAGCCATGGAAATGAATAAGGGTGAGAGGTCTAAAAATAATCGTCATTAAAAAAAAAGCCAGAGAATAGAACTAAACAGCTCCTTTTTCTGAAGGCTTATAATGGGAGATGACTAGCAACTCCATTTGTGTGGGAAGGGAAAGATGGTTTAGAGATAGACATTTATCAACTGGCAACTCCATCCAACAAGCATTTATTAACAGCTAGAATTTATATGTAACTTAAAAAGTTACAAAGCATTTTACAAATATCTTATTTTATTCTTACCACAACCTAGGAGGTGTGCTATTATTATCTTAATTTTATTGATGTTCTAAATAAGCAGATTGAGATTAAGTGACTTGCCCAGTGTCACTCACCCAGTTAAGTGTCTGAGGCATGATTCAAACTCAGGTGTTCTTGATTCCAGGTAAAGTGTCCTATCCATTTTGCTGCCTAGCTGCCTCTACTGTTTACCTAATTTAATAAGTGCTTACTCTGTGTAAAACACCATGCAAAGCACTTGCAATAAAAAGACAAAAAGAAACAGTCTCTATCCTTGAGATAAAGGTTACACCTTTTTAAGAAAAGCAATTGGGCATACTATCTAAGACACTGGCCTTGGAGTCAGGAAGACCTAGATTTGAATCCTGCCTCAGTCACTAACAAGTTGTAAAAACCTGGGGAAGTCATAACTTCTTTAGTCTCTTTCCTTATCTGCAAATTGGGATTAATAATAGTCCCTTCAAGAGTTGTGAGGAAAAAGAAAATTACACACACACACACACACACACACACACACACATACACACACAATGCTCTGCAAACCTGAAAGTGCTATATAAATGTTAGCTAGTGTTATGACTATCGCCATCATCATTAGTTTTATTGTTAATGAGATATCATTATATTATTACTTCAAGACTGGACCTTAGTATTCATCTAGCCCAGAGGTGTCAATTACTTGGCCACATGGATGTCAGCAATATTCTCAAGTTCAAATCTAACTGGATTAAGATATAATTTATATGTACTTAAAATATGTTAGAACACAGATAATATTAATGTGATTTTTTAAGTTTATGTGGCTGCAGTGATCCTTATATATGGTTTTGTGGTTCCATTTCTATTTGAGTTTGACACTACAATTCTAGCTTAATCCTTGAATTTTATAGACGAGGAAACATAGAAAGATGAAGTGACTTTCAAAGATCACATAGGCATTAATTAGCAAAGACCTGATATGAATCCAGTTTCTCTGACTCCAACACAATTTCCCATTTTTAACTGCACCAAGCTGCCTCTCAATGTACATATACATGCGTCCTCAATCTTCTATATCTATCTCAAATCTACTTCACTTCCTTCCTGTAGGCTTTTAAAGAGACCCAAATCTCCTCTATATTCAGAAGAGCCAACATTAGATCCTACCATCTCCTCAAGCTATCATCCTAAATCTCCTTGCCCAAAGTCTCTCAACACTTCAGTCTGTATGGACATATTTTCATACAGATCTGATGATGTTACTCCTTTAGTCAATCACCTCCAGTGACTTCTTATTACTTCTAGGGTAAAATAAAAACTGCTCTCTTTAATTTTTAAAGACCTTCGCAACCTGACCTCAACCTATTTTGCAAATTTCATTGGTCCTAACTCCCTCTCTAACACTATGACCCTGTTCAACTAGCCTTCTCTCTGTTCTTCAAAAAGAACATTGCATTTTCTATCTTAATTCCTTTTCACTGGTTTTTTTTTTTCTTCTGTGTCTGGTATGTACCCTCCTTACCTCTGCTTCAAGAATATCTCTCTTTCTTTGAGATGGGTCAAGGACTATCTTCTGCATGAATGTTTTCCTGATCTCTCTAACTTGTAGTGTCTTCACTCCCAAACTACCTTGTATTTAATTACTCTGTGTGTACATGTAATGTGTGCTGTATATATCTTATATGTACTGTCTGCCACCTTAGAATGTAAACACCTTGAAAATAAGGATCGTTTCATTCTTTATATTTGTGCTCCTAGAATCTAGAACAGCATCTGGAACATAGAGGGGCTTGGCAAATATTTCTTGATTGATGTATACAAATACAGACAGTTCCCACTTTACATAAGTGGACTGCTTCACAGACCTCTATGTAAAGTGATTTTTACTTAATGCGAATTTGCCTGTGGATTGAAAAAGGGAGGAAGAGAGGCAGGCAGAAGAGGGGCTGCACAAGGTTCAAGGACACGTTGGGCAGAAGACAAGAGAAGAGAGAGCGGGAGGAAGAACACATGCTCTGGGGTCAGCCAAGTCAGGGCCTGAAGGGAAGAGAGAAGAAGGGAAGGGGGGATAGACACAAGGGGCCAGACACAGACACAAAGAGGATGAAAACAACAGGAGAGGACTGGTAACAGGCAGGGCTGGGCACCTCTAGCACACATTGCTGGAAGATAGACAGTCAGGGTGGGACAAGGGGGTGGGTGGGCAGAAAAGGACAAAGGTCTACTCTCAGCACTGGAGATTTGTACGTTAGTCTCTCCATGTGCATCAGTTCTTCTGCTTTCACTTGGAGGGGATTTTTAGGGTTTTTCTTTTTTTTACTTATTTGTTTGTTTTTTGGTAGGAAGACAGGAAGCTTCAGAACTCCTAGCAGAAAGGCAGGAACAGAGAGAGACTGCACAATACTATGCAGTAAACATACATGGTTTGTTCTTTTTTTTGGAATGCCGATTTCTTTCAGACTTTTTTACATAAAGTCATGAAGTTGAATTTAATAAAGCAAGAACTATCCGTAATTAAATAAAAGCACATACATAGTAAATACAAAGTACTATTTAAGTAAACAAGGTATTCTGGGCCAGGTCAAATTCCAATGACTGTCAAAATACTTTTGCGACCGACAAAGATTTTTCATATGTTTAAAAGTCTGCTTGAACTATAATTGGAGAGAAGCAATGGAATATTGAACACATTACAAACCTCAATTCTCTCAATTCACATCCTGCCATGGTTAAACTCAGTAATGGCAGAATAGTGATGCAGATGATACATCTTCCCTTTCAAACCCTATGGTTTTTCTGACCTTTCTGGAAGAAGGTGCTTCTACAGGCTTGCCTCCATTAGGTTATATTCAACTTGTTGCCTTCAATAGCAGTGGTAAAATTGCCCCAATCCAGTCATATTCTCTCTCAGTCTTCTCATTATTACCATATGTCTCTAAGATAACTGGCGAGAGTAAGGAATGCAGCCTGTTCTGGACCATTGCCTAGAACAAAGCTAATTGGCTGGCATGCACAGTGAATCCACAGCTTGGCTCTCTTTGGGACTGTACTTAAACTAGAAGAACTAATGGGTCACCAGGATAGCTATGCATTAGGGAAACAAAATGGTATGAAAGAATTATATGCTTCTCTGAGCACCTCAGGAAGGCACTTTGAAGAAGACTCTGGCTTTAAAATTATTCATGATTATCTGACATAATGGGCAAATCTATAAGCAAAAAATCAGACTTTCAAATTTCTATGGGTCTAAAATGCTAAGGTCAGTCTCCATATCTCTGTGATTAGTGCGGTGTAAGAAAGTGCTGGTCTCCAAAACTAATGTAATAGTGTTGGCTATATTGTAGCTATTTGGACACAGAACACTTTTCTGCTTGATTACTTGGATTTTCTGCTTAATCTGTTAATTTTGTTAAGATCCTATGACCCCTAGAATCAAAGTATTGGAAATACGAATCCAGATATTCAGGCACACTATTTGTGACCCCATGACAAATTCACAGACTTTGACTTCTGACTCTCCTCTGCCACAGCTTAGCTACGATTAGAGAAATGATGGAAAATTAATTGTCTGGTTACAGTTGTAGTTTTTAGAATAATCCCCTTATTGAAAAATATTAGAAGTGTTTAATGTATAATAGGTTGTGAATATATTAGGTGGTAAAGCCTGAAGGGTAAGCTACTTGAAGACAATGACTGATTTGTTTCTGTTCCTCTGTTGCCAGATCCTGGCATAGTGCCCCATATAAAGAAGGGACTTAATAAATGCTTATTAAATTGAATTGCAGAATGAAAAGAATATAGGATCATAGATTTAGAGCTGCTATGGACCTTCAGTTAAGTCATTTTTTCAGTTTTGTCCATCTATTCTTGATGCCATTCGGGGTTTTCTTGGCAGAGATACTGGAATATTTGCCATTTCCTTTTCCAGCTCATTTTACAGATGAAGAAACTGAGGCAAATAAAATTAAATGACTTGTCCAGGGTCACATAGCTAGTAAGTATCTGAGGCCATATTTGAACTCTGGGCCTTATTAACCTTAGAGGTCATGTAAACCACACATATCCTTGCATTTTATAGGTAAGAAAGCTGGGACACAGAAAATTAAAGTGAAACAAGCACATGGTCTTTTGCTTTTATTTTGCTATAGAATAATTACTCTGTTTTGTAAAATAATAAGAAAATTAAAAAGTTTTGTTTTTTAATCTTTTCTTTTTTGTATTTTATTATTTAATATTTTAGTTTTCAACATTGATTTCCACAAGATTTTGAGTTACAAATTTTCTCCCCATTTCTACCCTCCCCCTCAATCCAAGAGGGCATATATTCCGATTGCCTCATTCCCTAGTCAGCCCTCCCTTCTGTCATCCCACTCACCCCCATCCCCTTTCCCCTTACTTTCTTGTAGGGCAAGATAAATTTCTATGCCTCAATGCTTGTATATCTTATTTCCCAGTTGCATGCAAAACCAACTCTTTTTTGAGCATCTGCTTTTAAAACTTTTGAGTTCCAAATTCTCTCCGTTTTTCCCTTCCCATCCACCCTCCCTAAAGAAGGCAAGTAATTCAACATAGACCACACATGTATCATTATGCAAAACATTTCTACAATAATCCTGTTGTGAAAGACTAACTATATTTCTCTCCATCCTATCCTGTTCCCCTTTATTCAATTTTCTCCCTTGACCTGGTCCCTTTTCAAAAGTGTTTGCTTTTGATTACCTCCTCCCCTGCTCTGCCCTCCCTTCTATCATTCCCCCCTTTCTGATCCCCTTCCCCCTACTTTCCTGTGGGGTAAGAAACCCAATTGAGTGTGTATGTTCCCTCCTCAAGTCAAATCCAATGAGAGAAAGATTCACTCATTCCCCCTCACCTGCCCCATCTTCCCTTCCAACAGAACTGCTTTTCTTGCCACTTTTATGTTACATAATTTACCCCATTCTGTCTCTCCCTTACTCCCTCTCTCAATATATTCCTCCCTCATCCCTTAATTTGATTTTATTTTTTTTAGATATCATCCCTTCATATTCAACTCACCCTGTGCCCTCTGTCTATATACATGTATATTCCCTTCAACTACCCTAATACTGAGAAAGGTCTCATGAATTACACACATCATCTTTCCATCTAGGAATGTAAACAAAACAGTTCAACTTTAGTAAGTCCCTTATGATTTATCTTTCTTGTTTACTTTTTCATGCTTCTCTTGATTCTTCTGTTTGAAAGTCAAATTTTCTACTCAGGTCTGTTCTGTTGATAGAGAAAGCTTGAAAGTCCTCTATTTTATTGAAAATCCATATTTTGCCTTGGAGCATGATACTCAGTTTTGCTGGGTAGGTGATTCTTGGTTTTAATCCTAGCTCTATTGACCTCCAGAATATCATATTCCAAGCCCTTTGATCCCTTAATGTAGAAGCTACTAGATCATGTGTTATTCTGATTGTGTTTCCACAGTACTCAAATTGTTTCTTTCTGGCGCCTTGCAATATTTTCTCCTTGGCCTAGGAACTCTGGAATTAGGCAACAATATTCCTAGGAGTTTTCTTTTAGGGATCTTTTTCAGAAGGTGATGGGTGGATTTTTTCAATTTCTATTTTACCCTCTGATTCTAGAATATCAGGGCAGCTTTCCTTGAAGATGATATCTAGGCTCTTTTTTTGATCATGGCTTTCAGGTAGTCCAATAATATCTCTCCTGGATCTATTGTCCAGGTCAGTGTTTTTTCCAATGAGATATTTAAAATTGTCTTCCATTTTTTCATTCATTTGGTTCTGTTTTGTAATATCTTGATTTCTCATAAAGTCACTAACTTCCACTTGCTCCAATCTAATTTTTAAGGTGGTATTTTCTTCAGTGTTCTTTTAGATCTCCTTTTCCATTTGGCTAATTCTGTCATTTAAAGCATTCTCCTCTTTATTGGCTTTTTGGAGCTCTTTTGCCATTTGAGTTAGTCTATTTTTAAGGTGTTATTTTCTTCAGTATTTTTTGGGTCTCCTTTAGCAAGTCCTTGACTTGTTTTTCATGATTTTCTTGTATCATTTTCATTTCTCTTTCCAGTTTTTCTTCTACTTCTCTTACTTGGTTTTCCAAATCCTTTTTGAGCTCTTCCATAGCCTGAGACCAGTTCATGTTTTTCTTGGAGGCTTTTGATGTAGGCTCTTTGACTTTGTTGACTTCTTCTGGCTGTATGTTTTGATCTTCTTCAACACCAAAAAAAGAGATTCTATAGTCTGAGTGCCTTCGTGTTGCCTGTTCATGTTCCTAGACAACTATTTGCCCCTTGAGCTTTCTGTCAGGGTATGACTGCTTTTAGAGTAGAGAGTACTTTGTCCCAAGCTTTAGGGGCCTTGCACTGCTGTTTTCAGAGCTACTTCTATTCCACAGTCACCACAAGCAAGCTCTGCCACGCCAGCGGTCCTCTTCCCCCATGAAGCACCAACTCTCCATGAAGCACATGACTCTGACCCAAGCAGGGCAAAGCAAGAGAACCCTGCCTGTGCTCCAGCAAAGCGCTCCCTGTACCTCTGCTCTGATCTGCCACTTGATTCCTCCCACTGTGTGGGCCAGGGACTTTGGAAGCAGCTGTCCCTGGAGCTCCGGAAGCAGCCACAGGAGCTTCCTCCTGCTGCTGCCCCATCACCTACACAGCCCCTGGGACTGGGCCAGACTTCACACTTCTCTCACCTAGATCCAGCAGTTTTCCCACTAACCTGCTTCATAGTCTTTGGTGTTTGTGGGTTGAGAAGTCTCATAACTGCCACATCTCAGTGATTCAGGGCCCTAAGGCTTGCTTCCCCTGACTCCTGGTCTTGTTGGTCCTGTGCGGGCTGCACTCCGCTTCCAGCATGGTGCGATAGACCATTCCCAGTGATCATCCAGGCCATCTTGGGCTGGAGACTTGTTTCCCTCTGTTATTTCATGGGCTCTGTAGCTCTAGATTTTTTTTTTGTTCAGAGCCATTTTTTATAGGTATTTGAGGGAGAGCTTAAGCAAGTCCCTGTTTTCCATCCCAACAACTGTTGATCTTATCCTAATCTGATAAAAATGGCGATGGAAACATGAAAAGGAATCACCAACTTTTATTCAATGAATTCAAGTCACTGAATTAAATTTTGAGATACTGAAAATACTTGTGTATATCATTGCTAAGCCACTATCAGTAATCTTTGAAAAACTGGTAAATGGGAGAAGTGACACAGTTCTGGAGAGGAGCCAATGATTGTTTTTTATTTTTTCCCCCCTATTTTTTAAATGATGAAAAAAAGCAAAGCATTCAAATGCAGGATGAAAAAAACAAGTCTATTATCTATTATTAGAAGAGTAATTGCATCTAATAAGAAATATATTAAGGATAAATATAAATTCTGACACTTGGGATCAAAAAATAAACTTTACAAGCCCAAGTTAGATGCAGGTATAGTCAGACAGCAGTTTGTCTAACAATGAGCTGTGGGTTTATTTTACCTTTGATATTTCAAGACTGACATGGGTCAGTAGGCAAAAATACTGTTCATATGATGTAAGCTAAATTAAGAAAGGAAGAGCTCCTCAAAATAAAAAGATAGCCCCAATGTTTTCTATCCTGGTGATACCACATCTGGATAACAGATTCTGATCTGGGCACGATATTTTAGGAAGGATGTTGATAAACTGTATAACACCAGAGGAGGGCAACAAGAATAGTGAAGGGCCTGGACTTTGTTGCAGTTTGGGGAATTGGAAATTAACTTAGAGAAAATAAGACTTGAGGAAACCGTGATAGATACTTCAAGGACCTAAAAGACTGTCATGTAGAAGAGGAATTAGACTTATTTTTTTGGGCCCTTGGGGTAGAACCAGAAGTAATGAGTAGGATTTGCAAAGAGACAAATTAACACTTGAGACAAGGAAAGACTTTCTAACATATAGAGCTATCCAACTCAGAGTTTATATGACTATATGATTTTGAACACTTACTGAAAAAAGCAGTGTTAAACTCATGAAGAATAGAATATTTAATAATAACCTAATTTATTTATAAGACTGGTTGTCAGTGGAATGCTGGCAATGTTATATACCAAATTTTAGGTAAACATTTTATGTTTCATGATATATCTGGAAAGACAGAGAAGTATATGGACTAGACAACAGCATCATTTGGTATATTAGGTATATAGGCATATTCTGGTTAAATATTGGGAACCAAAAGATAGGGATTAGTGGATCAGCTAAAATAGAAGCTAGTATAGTTTACAAAGCTTGTGGACTTTCCTTTTCCAGGTTTTGGGGGCAGGGAGAAGCTAGAAATACCAATTAGTGAATGATGGGATTATGATAGCCAGAAGGGAACACTACAGTCAAGTATTACAAGATTCTGTTCTTATTTCTATTTTTTTCAGTTTTTAAAATTAATATTGAAGGCATACATGAATATTTATCAAATTTCCAGAATATAATCCCAAAGTGATGTCTAATATTCCAAAAGGAAAAATCAGGATTTACAAAATTAAAACAAAATTAAACATGAATATTTATCAAATTTCCAGAATATAATCCCAAAGTGATGTCTAATATTCCAAAAGGAAAAAGCAGGATTTACAAAATTAAACAGGTTATAAGAATAACATTTAAAAGACAGAAATGCAAAGTCCTTTACTATAATTTAAAAAAAATTAACTTCACAAGCAAAGATCAAGGAGACATAGCTAGACAACCATTCATGTGAAAAAGATGTAGGGTTTTAGCCATCTGGAAGATCAATATGAGTCAAACATTTGTCATGGCAGCCAACAACAACAACAACAACAAAAAATAATGGGGTATCTGGCTACATTAATATGACCATAGGATCAAGAATAAGTGAGGTTACTTTCTCACTATACTGTACCCTGGTCACATTCTATTTAGAGTATTGTTTTTAGTTCCGTAGTTTTGGACAGGTATAAACAATTTAGAGAGAATACAGAAAAACACATACAAGAATGTGTGACCAAAACTGGGACTGTTTTACTTGGGAAAGAAAAATGTCAGGGGGTCATAATCACTATCTTCAGGTATGTGATCACTTGTTGTGAAGGAAAGAGTAGACATTTATCTATGTTACCCTGAAGACCAGAATAGGAGCAATGGGCAGAAAGCATATAAACAGAATCTAAGTTCAATATGAAGGGCAGGGGTAGGGTGGTCAGAGGAAGACATCTTAACAATAATAATTAAGACAAACTCAGAATAGCTACCTCATGAGTTGGTGAATTCCCTAACCCTGGACATCTTCAAATAGAGACTTGATAATCATTTTTCAGGAATGTAGTTGAGTTAGCTCTCACTTAGATATAGATTGTAGTAGTCATTCACTTAGGTTCCATTAAGCTGTAGCATTTATGATTTTGTGGTAGCTGAACTATTTTTTAGAAGATTTAAAAATTTGTTATGGAGAAAATCATGGGCCAAAAACCAGCATCATCCAGGCCAGTTCAAGGAAGACCTGGGTTTCTGGGAGGATAAATCAATAATGTCAAGGGTTTGATCCTTTATATTGCCTAATAATTTTCACTGTCCAAAAATATATGGAGCTACTATGAATGATGAAGCTTTGAATGCTATAAAGATGAAGCTTTCAACTTGCAAACCTCAATTTTGTAGAGGCAAACCTCCCAAATGCCTAAAAAAACAGTCCAGAAAGTAATGAGTTTCAGGGGCGGAGCCAAGAAGGTGGCTGGAAAGCAAGACTTGCCTAAAGCTCTCCTCCGAGGTCCCTCCAAACACCTATTAAAATGGCTCTGAACAAAATCTAGAACTGTAGAACCCACAAAATAGCAGATGGAAGCAGGGCTATGGCCCAGGACAGCCTGGATGGTCACTGGGTAAGGTCTATTGCACCATGCTGGGAGCGGAGCAGAGCAGAGCCCAGCATGGGTTGTGCTCAGACCAACCAGACCAGGAGCCAGCCAAAACAGGTCTTAGTGCCCTGAATCAGTGAGCTATGGCAGTTACCAGACTTTTAAACCCACAAACACCAAAGACAACAGAGAAGGTTAGTGGGAAAAAACTATGGAGACCAAGTGAAAGGATTTTGCAGTTGGCCACCACCCCGGGGGCAGTGGAGGTGGCGCAGCTCTGAGGCTGCTTGAAGAGCTACAGCTGTAGCTGCTTCCAGGACTGGGCCAACCTGGTGGGAGGAATTAAGTGGCAGATCAGAGCAGGAGTGCAGAGCCTGCTTAGATCTGAGTCCTGGTCCAGGTTGGTGGGTCTTGGGGGAGGAGGAACACTGGTGTGGCAGAGCTTGCTGTGTAGAAATAGCTCTGAAAACAACAGTGCAGCCCCTCAAGCTTGGGACAAAGTACTCTCTACTCTACAAGCAGTCATACCCTGACAAAAAGCTCAAGGGGCAAGTAGTTGGCTAGGAACATGAACAGGCAGCACAAAGGGACTCAGATTCAGACTTAGACTTTGGAATCTTTCTTTGGTGACAAAAACATACAGCCAGAAGAAGTCAACAAAGTCAAAGAGCCTGCATCAAAAGCCTCCAAGAAAAACATGAACTGGTCTCAGGCTATGGAAGAGCTCAAAAAGGATTTGGAAAAGCAAGTAAGACAAGTAGAGGGAAAATTGGGAAGAGAAATGACAGTGATGTGAGAAAACCATGAAAAACAAATCAATGACTTGCTAAAGGAGATCCAAAAAAAAATATTGAAGAAAATAATACCTTAAAGAGTAGACTAACTCAAATGGCAAAAGAGCTCCAAAAAGCCAATGAGGAGAAGAATGCCTTGAAAGGCAGAATTAGCCAAATGGAAAAGGAGGTCCAAAAGACCACTGAAGAAAATACTGCCTTAAAAATTAGATTGGAGCAAGTGGAAGTTAGTGACTTTATGAGAAATCAAGATATTATAAAATAGAACCAAAGGAATGAAAAAATGGAAGACAATTTTAAGTATCTCATTGGAAAAAACATTGACCTGGACAATAGATCCAGGAGAGATAATTTTAAAATTACTGGACTACTTTGAAAGCCATGATCAAAGAAAGAGCCTAGATATCATCTTTCAAGAAATTATCAAGGAAAACTGCCCTGATATTCTAGAATCAGAAGGTAAAATAGAAATTGAAAGAATTCACTGATTGCCTCCTGAAAAAGATCCCAAAAAGAAAACTCCTAGGAATATTGTTGCCAAATTCCAGAGCTCCCAGATAAAGGAGAAAATACTGCAAGCAACCAGAAAGAAACAATGTAAGTATTGTGGAAACATAATCAGGATAATACAAGATCTAGCAGCTTCTACATTAAGGGATCAAAGGGCTTGGAATATGATATTCTGGAGGTCAAAAGAGCTAGGATTAAAACCAAGAATCACCTACCCAGCAAAACTGAGTATCATGCTCCAAGTTAAAATATGAATTTTCAATAAAATAGAGGACTTTCAAGCTTTCTTAATCAAAAGAACAGAGCTGAATAGAAAATTTGACTTTCAAACAGAAGAATCAAGAGAAGCATGAAAAAGTAAACAAGAAAGAAAAATCATAAGGGACTTACTAAAGTTGAACTGTTTTGTTTACATTCCTAGATGGAAAGATGATGTGTGTAATTCATGAGACCTCAGTATTAGGGTAGCTTAAGGGAATGTATGTACATATATATATATATATATATATATATATATACACATATATATATAGTATAGGTATATGTATATATGTATATGTGTATATATATGTATATATATGTATATATGTATATACACACACACATATATATACATGTGTATATGTATATATATGTGTGTGTGTATATATATATATATATATATATATATATATATATATATATATATATATATATATATATATATATATATATATATATATATATATATATATATATATATATATATAGACAGAGGGCACAGGGTGAGTTGAATATGAAAGGATGATATCCAAAAAGAAATAAAATAAAATTAAGGGATGAGAGAGGAATATATTGAGAGAGGGAGAAAAGGAGAGATAGAATGGGGTAAATTATCTCGCACAAAAGTGGCAAGAAAAAGCAGTTCTGTAGAAAAGGAAGACGGGGCAGGTGAGGGGGAATGAGTGAATCTTGCTCTCATCGTGTTTGACCTGAGGAGGGAATAACATACACACTCAGTTGGGTATCTTATCACACAGGAAAGAAGGAGGAAGGAGATAAAAAGTGGGGACAATAGAAGGGAGGGTAGATGGGGGAGGAGGTAATCAAAAGCAAACACTTTTGAAAAGCGACAGGATCAAGGGAGAAAATTGAATAAAGGGGGATAGCATAGGAAGGAGCAAAATACAGTTAGTCTTTCACAACATGAGTATCGTGGAAGGGTTTTGCATAATGATACACATGTGGCCTATGTTGAATTACTTGCCTTCTTAGGGAGGGTGGGTGGGGAGGGAAGAGGGGAGAGAATTTGGAACTCAAAAGTTTTAAAAGCAGATGTTCAAAAAAAAAGTTGGTTGGGTAGAAATGGGGTGAAAATTTGTAATTCAAATTGTTGTGGACATCAATGCTGAAAACTAACAATATTAAATAAATAATAATTTTTAAAACATAAAAGTTAAAAAAGAAAGTAATGCATTTCTTGTCAACATAGATCTTCAAGTGGACTCTAGATGGTTATTTGTAAGAGGTTTTAGGACAAAATTTTGTACTCATCATGTAGAACGAGGATAGGAAAAATTATGAAGAAGGTGATTTCTCATATTGCTCCTTTTCCTATTAGGTAAAACCCCTTTTCTCTCTTGATGCCTCCTAGCCTTTTGATTCTCAAGATCCTATTGCCCATTTACATGCATAAATAGGATTTTTTTTCTTTTTTCAAAAATGAGTCTAAAAATAATAGAAATTTAGTACTAAATTTAGAGACATGAGAGATCATGTGACTCAATTCCTTAATTCAAAAACGTGGAAATTAATGCCAATGAAGGTGGCTTGCAGAAGGCTCTATGGTGAATTAGTGGTAATACCAAATATATTATGTATTCCTCCCCTTTATGCACTCTGTAGGCAAGAAAAACTTGACTTTTTTGCCATTGTATTTCATACTCTTGTCTCTTTGCCTTTCAAGAGCTTGTCCCCATGCTTAGAAAGCATTCCTTATTCAACGTTTATTTCTTAGAATTTTTCTTCTGTAGACCTTAACTGAAGTATTATTGTTTATATTACAAAAGGCCTTTCCTGTTTCCTTCCTCCAGTTGCTGCATAGGCAAATACAGATTTGAGTGCTTTCTATGAAACAGGTACCATGCTAAGTGCTACTCTTAAGGAGTTTACATTCTATCAGAAGACAACACATGATAGATATCTGGAATGTAGGCAGGGAAGAAAGGGAACCTGTGCAGAGAAAAGACATTTGGAGGGTATATGCAACAGTAAGAAGAGAGTTCAGCTGGGAGTGAAGTGAGCAGCACACCTAGGACCACTCAAGAAATGGGGATCCCGGAGAGATTCACGATGTGGAGAATTATTAGTGCCTCCTAACTCAAAATTATTATTTTTAAAATTCACATATTTTGTTTCAATCAATCAATCAATAAACATTTATTAAATGCCTACTGTGTGTCAGGCAATGTGCTAAACACTGAGGATCAAAAAAAAAAAAAAAGAGGCAAAAGTCTCTCCCCTTGAGGAACTTAAAATCTAATGGTAGAGACAACGTGCAAACAAATATATACCAAAAAAACCCCTATATACAGGAAAAATAGAATACAAGTAATAGAGGAAAGACACTAGAATTAAGAGCCATTGGGGAAGGCTTCCTATTGAAGTTGGTATTTTACTTGAGACTTAAAAGAAGCCAAAGAGGTCAGTGTGGGAGTGGTAGAGGGAAAGCATTCCAGGCATAGGGGACAGCCAGAGAGAATTCCAGGAGGTGAGAGACTGAACGTCTTGTTCATGGTAAAACTAGGTGGCCAGTATCCTTGGATCTAAGAGTACCTGTTGGGGAGTAAGGTTTAAGAAGACTGAAAATATAGGTGGGGACTAGATTATGAAGGGCTTTGAACTCCAACTAGACCAGTTTATCCAGGAGGCCATAGGGAGCCACTGGAATTTGTTGAGTTGGAGGTGACAAGATTGGTCTTACATTTAGGAAAATCACTTTAGTGGCTAAATGGAGAATGGATTGAAATAGGGAAAGACTTTAGGTAGGCAGACCCACCAGGAGGCCATTTATAATAATTAAGGCATTAGGTGATAAAGGCTGCAGTTTCCACTTGTACGTGTATATATTGTTTCCCCAGTAGATCAAAAGCATTTGAATTTTTTCTTTGCATCCTCTCTGTTTTGCTTTTATCTTTGTAGCTCTAGTGCCTGCCACATAATAGGCACTTCGTAAATGGTCATCTATTGATTGAACAGAAAAACCTAGTCTGGCTCCCACTTTAAAATTAGCCACTGTATCACAGTCAGTATTCAGTCTGAGAAATTTAGTATAAATGCAAATCAATAACAGGTAATTACAGAGCCACAACCATGGTTGGGGGTTCCATGTGAAGAATTTAAAGAGAGTTAACAGCATTTGCAGTTTTTTGGCAAAATACGATGAATAGAGCTTAGCACCTAGTTAGAAAAAAATTATTAGTTGAAATAGGAATCTTATAGATAGTAAGCTTCCTCCACTGTTGACAGAATACTAGTGAACTTCTCCCTCATACACTCCCTTCTTTTGAATTCACCTGGAATTTATGACATGATAATTTGATAAGTAGGAAATACAGAAGATGGTGAAAAGGTTGGTTAACTTCATACTCCCTGAACTATGTGGATTGCATGCTGTCAAGTGGGTTCATTCTCACAAAAATATAAAGAAATGGGAACTGTAATTATTCTTTCAATAGCAAAGCTTATAAACAGTGTGATATGACTGTATACAACAATTATACTGTTGTAATTCATTCAAAGCCTCTGTGATTGTTTAAGAAGCCTTCAATCTCTATCATCATAGATTATATGTTTAAAGATGGAAGGGAATATGGAGCTCATTCAATTTAATGCCCTCACAGATAAGGAAATGCCCTTTACAGATGAGGAAATGAGGTGCAGAGAGGTTGCTTTACTCTGGATCACAAAGATAGCAAATAACCAAGTATCTGATCCTCTTAAAAAATAGTACTCTTTCTACTGTACTGCATGGTGTTCCAGCCAATTAATACTATATTCATGTGTCCCTCAAATACTATTCTTGCCATATTGAAGTGATATCCTTTGGTACTTTATCAGTAGGCTCCCTTAAATAACATCCAAGAAATATGTATCATAGATGTCTTTTTATTATTGAATACATCAAATCAAATAAATATTCACTGAGGACCAAATAAACAATATCTGAAAAGTTTTAGCACAGTTTTATACTTTGCAAACATAAATAGTTTGAATGGCTGAAAATTGTGCTGAGACTTTTTTAGGATACCCTAAATATGTTGTACAGGGTTGTGAGGTAGATTCATGAAAAAATAATATGGTACTTCATTTACACTCTGGTGTTAGAGAAAATTAGAGAAAACTAAGTTTTTTTTTAAAGTTTTCCAAAGAAATTAGGCTAATTATGATATTTTTTCCTCCAAAAAGCTATTTTCCCTGAGAAAAATATCTGACCTTACATTCAAGGAATGTGATAATTCTTTAAAAACTAAAAAGATTTTCATACCATTGACAGAAATTTCTTATTATCTTATTATTGATATCCTGTTAAGACCAGGAGGATCAGAATAAATGAGCTAAGTTCAGCAGTTTTCCCACATTAAAAATCCAAATATTTCAATAAGGAGTGAAGGGAATTGCATTTCTAGTAGAAAGTATGATAAAAAAGAACTTGTCCATTCTTTTGTCTTCTTCCTGAGTTGATTTTACAGTTAACTCCTATTTTGTCTCCCTGTTTCATGTTTCT
The DNA here is from genome assembly GCF_011100635.1 of Trichosurus vulpecula. NCBI lineage: Eukaryota > Metazoa > Chordata > Mammalia > Diprotodontia > Phalangeridae > Trichosurus > Trichosurus vulpecula. Next base: position 128,966,698 of record NC_050573.1, on the reverse strand, counting down.
CTCTTATTAATCCATTTTTCACTCAGAGGCCAAAGTATTTTTCCTAAAGCCCAGGTCTAAGCAAGTCACTCCCCTATTTAATACACTCTAGAGCCATCTAATTACCTTAAAAATTAAATACAAACCCCTCTGTTTAGAATTAAAAGTCCTTTATAACCTGGATTCAACCTCTGTTCTTGGACTCAACTTATATTTCCAGGCTTATTATATATTATTCCTCTTCATGAACTCTAAACTGACGTTGTTGCTGTTTTATTCACACATGACACTGCATCTCCTATCTCTATACATTTGCAGTTGCCCTCCATGCCTCAAATACACTCCCTTCCTACTTCCTCCTTTTAGAATCCAGCTTCTTTCTAAGGTTAGCTCAAGCACCACTTTCTACATGAAGCCTTATATTACATATAGTAGTTGTGAGTTCCTTCCATCCTATACTTACCTTATGTTAATTTTGTATATATGTGCCTTTCTCCTTGAGGGCAATGACTGTATCATTTTGATTTTTGTATCACTAGAACCTAATAAAATGACTGGCATGTAAAACATTGGCTTGTTGACTTAATTATTTGCAATGGCAACCAAGAGCATTATCAGACTGCTGAGAGGAATCTCCTCATCCCAGGTCCAATCAGTTCCACTGTAGTTTACCTTTGAACTACTATACTGTCTGGCTTGTCAAATCAAATTCATATGTCTGTGGGCAATTGTGACCAATGCTTCTAAGAGAAATGTGAATATTGACCCACAAAACACCTCATATTTGAGTTCGTTTTTTGGAAGTCTATCTATGTGTGTTAGCAGGGTGTGTGTGTGTGTGTGTGTGCGTGTGTGTGTGTGTGTGTGTGTGTGTGTGTGTGTGGTGCGCACAGGATTGGGTATTATAGCTGCATGATAAAATCTTTCAGTTGTAGTCAATAAGAATCCCCACCAAAGCATACAGAGAAGGGACCAGGCTTTAATCACAAACTTAAAGATTTTAACTATAGCACAAATAGACTTTACTTCTTCCCTAAGTGTATCCTGGGCTTGCCCTGTGTCTAGGTAAGTTTTCATTTGTTCCCATTCTAGATTCTACCTTTGAGCCAATCAGTCAACCAGCATTTATTAAGCACCTACTTTTTGCCAAGCACTGTACCAAAATGCTCAAAACACAGCCCAATTAAACACAGATGAAGACAAATAACCTAAAATGCTTTCTTGTAGCATGTCCTGGTTTCTACTCAGTGCTGTACCTACCAGTCACTTAATGGAGTAACATATAAAACACTAAACAGTGCATCCTCAAAGGAAAATGACCAGCATTTCCTGGAATTGGAATGCTCTAGGCCTATTCCAGATGTGATGTGATCAATACAGCCCCAAACTCTATTACATTATTTTACTATGGCTAAAGCTCCCTTGCTAAATATCTACCTTCCACATCAGCGTTGAAGTAAAACTATCTTGTAAACTGGGCTTTTCTTCCCCAAGTCAAGCATCATCAGTTGCCTGGCTCTTAATTAGACATAAATCTTTTAAATACTGTTCTCTTCTCAATTAGCCATTATACAACCAACCACACAGAGCCCACTGAGTTATTAAGTCTGTTCATGTTTACACTTAACTAAATTTGCCTTGTGCTTCCTTGTGTTTCAAGCACAAAGTCACCATTTTCACACAGGGAAGGAAATTAAATGAGTTTGTTATTTAACAAGCCTCCCAGTCTACTAGTTCTGTGCAGTGTTTTATGACTTGTCAATGGATAGCAAATGACTTAAAAAATGAAAAGAAAAGAAGGAAGAGAAGAAGGAAGGGAGGGAGGAAGGAAGGAAGGAAAGAAAGAAAGAAGGAAGGATGAAAGGAAAGGAAGGAAAGAAGGAAGGAAGGAAGGAAGGAAGGAAGGAAGGAAGGAAGGAAGGAAGGAAGAATGGAGGGTAGGAGGGAGGGAAGGAAGGAGGGAGAGAAGGAAGGAAGAGATGAATTTTTGATGGTCAGCAAGAAAAGGAGAATGAAAAAGGTTTTTTTTTCTCTCTTTTCACTTGTCATTCCTGCTACAGTCATACTAAAACAGATGAAAGAAAAGATAAAACACTTAAACAGTGCCCAGGAAGAAACATATCACACTGACTCAATAATACTTACCCTAAAAGGTCAAGGGTTAGTGAATTCTCGGCTCCAACAACTCAACGCTGCTTAAATTCACATGTATTTATGTAAAAATTCCACAGACGCCAAAGTGATATCAAAAATTTTTACAGCACGTTTCTCTGACAAAGGCCTCATTTCTCAAAGATATAAGGAACTCAGTCAAATTTATAAAAAATAAGAGCCATTCCTCAATTGATAAATGGTCAAAGCACATGAACAGAAAGCTTTTAAAAGAAGCTGTCAGAGCTGTTTTTAGTCATATGAAAAAATGCTCTAAATAATTATTGATTGGAGAAATGCAAATTTAAACAACTTTGAGGTACAACCTCACACCTATCAGATTGGTTAATTTGACAGAAAAGAAAAATGACAGTCAGAGGGGATGTGGAAAAATTGCAACACTCATCTACTGTTGTAGTTGTGAACTGGTCTAACCATTTTGGAGAGCAATTTAGAACTACTCCCAAAGTGCTATAAAACTATGAGCCCTTTGAGCCCGTGATGCTACTACTAAATCTATATTCCAAAGAAATAAAAAAAGAAAAAAAATGACCTATATGTACAAAAATATTTATTGCAAGTCGTTTTGTGGAGGCAAAGAATTAGGGGAATGGTTGAAAAAGTTGTATATGATTGTGATGTATTGTGTTATAAGAAAAGATGAGGGTAATAGTTTTGGAAAAACCTGGGAAGATCAATGTGAATTGATACAGAATGAAATGAGCAGATTTAGGTGATCATTGTACACAGTAATAGCAATATTATAACCATGAACAACTGTGAAAGATTTATTTTCTTTAATAAATACAATGATCCAAAATAATTTCAGAACACTTATGATGAAAAATACTATCCACCTCCAGAGAGAGAACTGATGAATTCTGGGTACAATTTAACATTTAATTTTTCCCCTTATTTTTATTTCTTTTTGTTACATAACTAATATAGAAATATGTTTTGCATGACTTCACGTGAATAATTATATTGCTTGTTTTCTCAATGATTGGAGTGAGGGGCTGGAGAGAGGGAAAGGATTTGGAACTCAAAATTTTGTTATGAAAAAAATGCTAAAAACAAACAAATAATAAATTGAAAGTTCAAGCAATTCGATTCATATTCTGAAGCAAATAAATGTAGAGAAAATGATACTTAGGGTGCAAAGTATATTACTGAGTTACTTCCCAAGAATTAACATTGAAAATACAGGTTTGTAATTTTTCTCCCTTGGTTTCTGTGAACTTGTTTCTCATGGTTCTTTTACACTCTCCGACTACTCCTTCTCTGTCTCCATGCATTACTTCCCATGTCTCTTACATGTTGGTATCTGCCAGCAGGGTGCCAATAGATGTTTAACAACTGGCTTCCCTAAAAAATGTACTAAGAATATATTTTACTTTTAATTTGCATTATTAACCTTGTCACTATCACTTTTTTAAGTCTAGATATTTAATAAAATAGTAAATCAAACCTGATTCATAGCATTTGCCCATTTCCAAAAAGAGTAAATGCTTACATAGAAAATGTAACAACTGGCTCTCTCCAGGCAGTTTGAACTGCCTCCAGCACTCCCTGGTGGCCCCACATCTCTGTCTTTGGCTCTCCTTTCTCCCTTCTTTTCTTGTCAATCACACTCATTCCCATGGCTTCAATTAATGCATCAAGACAGTTTGTTTCCAAAGCTACATTTCCAAGGCTCCAGTTCAACATTTCCAAATGCCCTTCGGCTATCTCTAAGTGTCCTGTTAATAATAGCTAACCTTTATATAGTGCTTACTATGTGCCAGGCATAGTGTTAAGCACTTTAAAATCAGTATCTTATTTGATCCTTACTGCAACCCTAGGAGGTAGGTGCTATTACTTTCTCCATTTTTGCAGTTTAGGAACCAGAGGCAAACAGAGATTGAGCAGCCTGCCCAAGCTCACACAGTGGACATCTGAAGCTAGATTTGAACTTCATGACTTTAAGCTCAATCCACAAGGCAAATACTTTCTAGTCCTCATATAAAGTTGCAGTATTTATGACTTTGTGTTGGGAGTGGCAGATACCAAAATAAAACTCAATCTGGTTTACAGGTTTGAAGAATCATTTTTATTTAAATGCTAAAGATCTTATGGTAAATATACATGTATATATACATGTGTATATATGTATATATTATATGTATATGTACATATAGACATATCTTATATATGTGTGTGTATATACATATATACATATACACATAGACATACATACATACACACACACACACACACACACACACACACATATATATATATATATATGTTACCATTGGTCAAAGCATCAGAAATAAGAAATGTGTGAATCACAGAAAAAGATTATCCTTGGGGGCCATGACAAATACATTGGAGAGATGTCCCAAGGTACTCTTCCGATAAGGGTTAAAACACACTGAAAGAGTAATGTGGGATCCTGGGATTATAGGTCTGGGCTACAGGCCTGAGGCTCCAATTTTTTTTCACTCAAGAGTAAAAGTTAAAGTCCTGTGAGAACAATTGAAGCCAAGTAAGGTAAATTTTCTCAGTGCTTTATGAAATTGAAAAGATTTTTTTTAATGGAATGCTGCCATTCTTCCTGAGTATTATAAGCATTTCACCAAGACTAACAGAAAATCGTAAACTTTTACAAAGATAAGAATGAAAAAAATAAAAGGGCAAACAAGTATAAAAGGTATAAAAATATGAATTTTACAGACTTGACCATGTGGAATTGTGAGATCTTTATTTCACTCAGATTTTACCTATACTATTTGGAAACCCAACCTTGAAGTCTCCTTGAATTTCCCAGATTGATCTAGTGTTCACCTGAGGCTATAAGCCTTTCATTATCTCTATGCCCAATTCTTTGTTACCTTTAACCTAACCTAGCCCTTCACTGTCTGTTATCTCCAGGTCACCTTCAGCCATTTCCCACCCTTGATCCTATCAAAACCCCATTCTCTGGATTCCTGGCTTCCAGCTTCTAGTCACCCAAGCCTACTGGCCACTCCCATCAAGATCGTCCCTAGACTCCCTCTTCCAATCACCCCCAGACTACTTGGCCAACCCTAGATCCCTCCCATAGTCTTTCTGTATATAAGATCCATCTTGGCCTCCATTAAGGTGCTCAGATTCATTGTGGACCTCTTGTCAATATAAGCATCACAAATGCTCATATTCCTTAAGAGTCTAGCCAATGCTGAGATTCCTTAAGAGTCTGGCCAATATGGCATATTTTTAATAAACTTTATTTTTCTTTGGCTGAAAGAAGGCTTGAGTTAAATTCATTTGGGCAGGCCCTGCTTGTTGCTATTTCAGGGTCCCAGCCCCCTAAACCTCAACAAATATAATGGTAAAGAGTTTTTTTTTTTTTTTTTTTGTTAAGCTTTACCATAGCAGGTAACATTTACTTGACACTGGTGAAAACAGATGGGTATAGGAAGAAGACTCGTCTTATGTCTTTAACTTTCCTCTCACCACTTACACTAGGTCAGTAATGGGTTCTCAACTGCTCATTACGTCCAATTTTCCATTACAAATGGTGAAATTGGTTAGAAGTGAAGAACCAAAGCCCTTCCCATGGTTGCCACCATAAAACAAAGTCAGTAGCTTCCTAGAACCTGCCATTTAAGGAAATGGTTTGAAAGCCTTCTGGTTGATTACTTTGGAGAAGAAAAGACTACTTTATAAGTACCTTGCTTGAAGTATTTAACTGATTGTCATAAGAAAGAAGATTTAGAACAGGGATTAACTCTTCACCTTTTTTGGGTTATGGATGTCTTTGGCAATCTAGTATAACCCATTATCAGAATTTTTTTAAAATAATAATTAAAGGAAATGCTAAATTGAGTTAAAGGTTAGTGGAAGTAAAGATTTTTTTTTTTTACCTCATCCAGATTCATGAAACCGTGAAATCTGTAAGAACTCTTTACACCTTGTTTTGCTTGGCCCTAGAGACCAAGCTGTGAAAGACTACCTCTTCTAGTTTACAAAATCAATTTCAATTATTTCGATTCAATAGCATCCACTCCGTTTCAAGCTGAATTCAAATCTGGCCTCAGATACTTCCTAGCTGCCTGAAACTGGGCAAGTCATTTAACTTTAATCCACCAGGGAGGACATGGAAAACCACTCTAGTATCGTTGCCAAGAAAAACCCAAAGACAGTATTGGTCTGCTATGGTCCATGGTGTCACAAAGAGTTGGACACAACTGAATGACTGAACAACAACAACAATACATTCCAAGGTTGCTAAGATGCAGGTTGCTAAGACTACAGAGAGAAAAATGAAACATTTCTTGTCTTCAAAAAATTTGGGCTATAAAAAGGTGAAGTAGACCAAGTTGGGACTTGATGGGTTTTCCCCACCTTCAATTAATATTTTCAAGTGAAGGCTGGATGACCACTAATTGAAGATGTTATGGCATAATTATAAGACCATAAATATTAAGTTTGAAGGGATCTCATAGAGCATCTAGCCCAACCTCTTACTTTTATAGAACAAATAAGGAAACTGAGATACAGTGAGGTTATACAGGCAGCAAGAAGAAAACCTGGTTTTCCAATTCAGGTTCCATGTCTCCATGTTCAAGGCAGCTAGGTGACACAGTGGATAGAGTGCGGGCTTGGAGTGAGGAAGACTAATCCTCCTGAGTTCAAATGTGACTTCAGACACTTACTAGCTGTGTGATCCTGGGCAAGTCACTTGACCTTGTTTGCCTAAATTTCCTCAACTGTAAAATGAGCTGGAGAAGAAAATGGCCAACCTCTCCAGTATCTTTGCCAAGAAAACCCCAAATGGGGTCAATAACAACGAATCAGAGACAGGACTTGAATGGAAGTTTTCCTGGCTTTAAGGTGGAGTCTCTATCTTTGACACCATCTTGCCTGTCACGTGTCAGAAGGGACAAAGATTAACAACAAAAACGACAATATTAGTAATATTAGTTCACATGTCTATTTTAAGCATTTTTTATAACAACCATATGAGATGACACCATAGTTAAGAACATAGAGCCTCCAAAGAAATAAAATGATTTCTCCAAAGCCACCTTACTAGTAAGTTAAAAATCCATGAATTGAAATTAGTTAATTACAATCCAAAAGTCTCACCAGTATTAAAAAGCAGAATCGAGATTTGAACAAGTACCGTGGCTCAGTATCTTGTTATTGTTCCGCTTTGCCACTCTCCTTCACTCTTAAGGTGTATTTTGAATGAGATGGCTTCTGGAGCATCTTCTAACTGAGATGTAGATTCTGTGATTTCTTAGGATCTGAGTTATACCATAAGGCCAATACACACACACACACACACAAAATGTCCCCTAGTGAAATACCTAAAATCCCTATCGTTGATTTCTGAACTCTATTCATATGTACTCATTGCCACTGAGAAAAGAACTGAACCCTGAGCAAATCTGATAAGAGATAGGTTACAATGTGGAGGGAGAGAAAGAAAAAAAAATCAAGTGTATAAGGAACTGGCTAGGCTCTGATGGGTAGGGGCCCAAGGCAGGTAGAGGATGACATGAGGGTGCTGGGCTTTGTAGGGGAAATGTCAAATGTAATGAGTAATGAAGGCACACTTTAGGCAAAGTAGGTCTCCTTTTTTCACTTTTTCCCCCTGCAGACTTTAGTCCTGCTATTACATTAATGAAAGTAGTTAGCAATACAGAGTGCAAAAATTCAAGGCTGGAGATTCTCTATTGTGCCGCTGCTAACTATCCTTCATCTCTGAACGAAAGTCAATAGGAAAATGAAGTTAAATATATGATGGCTTCACTTCACAGTTAAATTTGCTGGAGCACAGAAAGTATATTCAGCTTCTAGGGGTGTTCTATTTCTATGTTGTAATCATGGGATTAGCCTGGCTTAGAAAAACAAAGCTATCAGTAAGAATTATGATATTTCTACTACTTGTTGGTATTATTATCTAGAATGTTTATTCCTTATTTCCATAAAAATGAATTTAAGTAAGCTGTGTTAGGCTTTTATTTAAATTAATATGTGAATAATTCCAGTCAGGTTTTTTTGCATACATTATGTGAATATAATATATTTTTCTATCTCTATATGTAAAAACTGTTTTTTTAAATACCCAACTAGGAGAATGTTAATTCCAGTCTACAAAGGCAAATGCAAGTAAAATGCTGAGGTTGTAATATGGCTAAATAAGCTCAAAACAAGAATGCCCAAACAAAGCCTTATGAATTCTGGGCCTTATGAATTCAAATCCATATGAATTAGGAAAACCAAATTAGATTCTACAATTTGTTTTTGGTGTGAAGATTCATTCTTTAGGTTAACTCTCTCTTTTAAAAGTGAATTGTATTATAATGTAACAATACAGCACACTCACAAGTACATTTATGTACATTTTAAACCCTCATGCTAAAATGAGGATTATATAAAATTTTGATCACGAAAGTCATTCCTATTAAAATAGGAGTTTGATCACTAGGTGATAAAATGTTTAATCCTCCACACCTCATGAGCAATGATGAGTTGTACCTTGTGTTGTTATAGGACTTGTAACAAGTAGCAAGGAGCCAAGTCAGAATTTGAAATCAGGCTGCCTTCAGATTTGGTATCTTTTTCCCAGTATGCACTGCTGAATCTAACATGGCAATAACAAAATTCATATAACAGGTTTTGTTCTAAGAGATTTTATAGACTATTTGTTTCTAATAACATTTTTTACAGCTATATATTTTAAAAGGCCTTTAATATTTGCATAACGTATGAATATAATCACTCCTACCAGGGAGGCTGAGAATAGTTACTGTTTGAGCTTGGTCTCAGAGCTGAGTAGGGTTAAAGTCAATGGGATGTCCACACTAAATTTGGCACCAATATGGAGAGTCCCCTGGAACAGAGAACAGGCAGGCTGCCGAAGGACAAGTGAACCAACCCAAGTCAGAAACAGAGAAGTCAAAGCTCCCATGATGATAAGAAGTAGGAGGAATCAGGCCTGTGATTGGTCACAGTGTTTCCAGCAAGGGTAAAGTAGGAAGATCTAGTTTCAAAAAATAAATTAACAATTTTTTGTAATGACTCTTGGCCTACATATCCTTAGTATCAATGTAGTTCTTTCTTGACAGGTTTAAAAAGCATGTATACACACACACACACACACACACACATGCACCAACACACACACACACACATATCTAGTCACTGAGATACCATTGGTCGATAAATAATTGCGGGTGATTGTTTTACTTGTTTATCTTAATGTAATTAACTTTTGATTATCCATGTGCAAATAATCCACTTTATGGATTACAAGTGGCTTATTATTCATTCAGAGCTGACTTCCCTGTTCCCCAGTACTTAACTGGGTCACCTTCTCCCTGTCATCTGTGACCATATGCTTACTGAGCACAAACTAATTTTAATATAGGCTGAAGCCAAATATAACAAGGTAAGGAAATCCAAAGCCAAATAAATGATTTGGGGATGATCTGCCAGTTTGGATAATCCTTCCTTTGGCATAGTTTATCAGGAGTTGGCCCTGGAACTGAGGAAAAAGGTGATACAAGGATTGGAAGGCATAACTGCTTCCACTGTCCCCTGGAAAAAAAAAAGCAATTAAAAAGAAAAAAAAAAAAACCTTACCCGAATGATTTTATCTAAAAACTATCATAATCTCAGTGAGCCAATTACTGAGTTAAAGGTTAACTTTCAATAATGACAGAAGGCTTGCTTTATCCGGTTTTAAGATTTACATAGAAACTGCATTTTGAACGTATTGCTTCATAATCTATTGAATTCTATACATGAATATTTTACTAGAATTCTGAAGAAAAACAAGAATGCTCAGTCCCTCAACTGCTCATTGAAATCCCCAAAGGAAGACTCTTCTGAAAAATAAAAGACTGACACCTGACAAGATTAGTCATGCACAATCTACTGTGTTAAACACTGGGGGAAAACCCCATCTGCTTCTCCTGTCCTTCAGGCTAAGGACATTAGTTGACAGATAGTTAAGGCTTCCCCTACATATTGTGATAGAGTTATAAATTATCATGTCGTGTAACAAAGAGTGTGGTCCAACTCTGCTAACCCACTTTGGTTTTGTTAGAACTGTGCAACTACCTCAGGTACTTTAAATGCTACTAATAAGGCAAGCAGGAGTCAGCTTCAATGATATTACTACTTAACTCCTTGGCCCTGACCCAGAGGCCTTCTCCCCAAAGAAGAAGTAGCTCAGTCTTTATGCCTGATTCAGGACTTCTGAGAGGGGTAATAAAATTGCCCACAATAAAGCTTTTCTATAGATGGGAAATTAAAAAAAAAAATCCCCAAATCCTTCACCTTGAAGGGTTTTTTTTTTTTCCAGAAATGGCTGGATAAAAGCCCAGGAGCCAGGAATGATGAGAACTTATTGAAACTGAACACTTAAAAGTGAGCATCTTCCAGTTTGTTGTTTTCTCTCTCCTCCAACTGATCCTATTTCTTAAGAAAGGAGGGGAGAGGAATTGGTGCATATTAGTTGGCATTGATCTTAACATAAAATCTGAAGGACGGTTGCTGTAAAATTGAAATAGTTTATGCATCTCTCTTTGGAAGATTTTTATTGTTTCTTCATAGGGAATAAGACTGGACCTATGATTTCATTGGTATGTGGAATTCGCATATGGGGAAATTCCCTCTACCAAAGCAGGTTAGTGCCTTCAACTTCAAGACTTAGATAGTTGTTCAGCATTCTAAGAGGTTAAACGACTTACCCAAAGTCATATAATCAGGATGTGTGATGACTTGAATCCAGGTCTTTCTGATTTGGAGACCCTCTCTCTAACACCATACAATGGTGCCTCTTTATGACCAGGGCACAGGTGTATAATGATTTATGGTTTACAAAGTATTTTATGTACATTATGTCATTTGTTGGTCATACCAACCCTATGAAGTGCAATTATATTCCCTATTTTACTGATGAGGAACCAGAATCTCAGAGAAGTGATTTTTCTCAGGCAGCTAGGTGGCTCAGTGTGCTGGGCCTAGAGTCAGGAAGACTTGAGTTCAAATTCAGCCTCAGATATTCACTAGCTGTGTGACTATTTGCCTTAATCCACTAGAGAAGGAAATTACAAACCACTCTAGTATTTTTGCCAAGAAAAGCCCATATAGGTCACAAAGAGTTAGGCATGACTGAATGACAGCAACAACATAGCCAATATATGGTGGAGCTGAGATTCAAATCAATTTTCTGATTCCCGATCCAGGACTGTCCCTACTAAAATAAACTTCTCTAATATTTTTATGTTACATGATCTCCAAAATGGGATCTGGAGTGATTTGGGGTTGGAGGGTGAGATAAGAAATTGACATTTATATATATTTACACACATATGTAAAGAATACATCTTTATTTTCATTATGCTCCAATTCAAATTTTGCATTTCTTTAAATTGGGAATGTAGGCCACAAACCATATCAATATTAATTCTACCTATAATTTTGTAACCAATAGAAATCACAGATTTTTCATATCACATTACATTTGTGTATACAGCTTGAAATATATACTCATTGCTATGTCAAAATTATTGTGGCTATTAGAGCTTCTCCTAGGTCACACATGACTGCATTCTCACTGTCTATAGCCTATAGTTCAATATAATTGGTTTCCTTTGTAAGCCTATTTTATTTTATGCATTTAAAAACATTATTCTAGCAGGAGGACCTTAGGTTTTATTAGACTGCCAGAGGGGTCTATGACACACAAAATAAGTCAAGAATAGCAATAAGCCATTGTAATGGTAATCAGGGAAGGACTTTTTGCTGTTCTTTTCTGGGATGCTAAGGCTGTCAAGTGCCTTTGATGAGTCTGGCCTTTGTTTGAATGGGGCAGGTAAAGTGGGATCTTTTTTGTCTTGGAGTGTTTCTCAGCACTGGGACAATTGGGAGTCATCAATGTATGTCTTACCAGTGATTGGAAAGCTTTCCCACATCCTGGTGTTAGTGATTTCTACACTCTAAATACTTGGCCCCAGCCTTCAGGGCCCTGAGCAGAGCATATGTGTTGGAAGGTAAGCATTTCACTTTTGGGGTACACTCACTGAAAGGGTGACAAGACTCTGGGCAAGCCATTGAAATAGCTCCCCTGGCTTTGATAACCTAGATGTTGGTGCTTCTCTGGTAACTATTTGTATTTGCCCTGAAGTTCAGGGGGCTGATCTTTTCCCCCTGAGCTAAGCGAATGATACACGTATGTTTAATTAAACTGATATTGTTAACCCTTTTAAAGTTTCTTTCTTTAGAAAAGGAGGTCAAAGAACCTGTGCTAGCAGCCTTCTGTGTGCTCTTGTTGTTGGTCTTTACCCCCAAAACAGCTGCTAGCAACATTGTTGTTGCAGCCATACAGCTTCTCTTTGGTTTAGAAATGAGAAGATAAATAGGTAAGAACTTCATAGGAAACTTCCTTGTTCAGATTGTTAAGCTTGTGAAAAAAAGACTTAAAAGCTATTTTCAAGTAACTCTGGACTACATTTGGGAAGATTTAGCCTCCAGTCAAGAAGTAATAGGAATGGCATGATAGCTGTCCTCAAATATTTGAAGGACTTTTGTCTATTTTGTGGTATGAAAGTTGAATTAGATTTGCTCTGTTTGGACACTAGGAATAATTGATGGAAGGAACAGAGAGGCAAATTAAAGCTTTCTCTTTTTTGGGGGGGTGGGGAATTTCCTAACAATTAGAATATGCAAAAATAGAATGAGCTGCCTTAGGAAGTAATGAATTCCTCTTCAGTGGAGGTCTTCAGGGAAAGGTTGGATGGTCATATGTTATGTATCTTATAATGAGGACTCTTTTGCAAGAATGGGTTTGACCAGATAGAAAAAGGTCCCTTTTAACTCTAATGCTTTTGTGATTCTATGATTCAAGTAACAATTCTATGATAATTTCATAGAGCTATAACAAGTTTTTAGAAATTGATTTTTATGATTTTATTAGCATATGATTATTAATAAAGAAACCTGCCATCATTTTTATAATAAAGAAAGCATATATACAAATAAAGCTACAAGAGGCATCTACTGTCTGCATCAGCAACTGATATCTTAATAATATCTTGTTTAAAGGAGAAAATTAAGGAAGAGTTGTAGAGATAACACTGCTAACTTCATTTAGAGTCTATCCTTATTTGGAAGTTGTAGAGAAGAAACACCAAAATATCCATTTGCTTGCTATAAGGTTATAGGTGTGGCCTACATACATAAGAAGCAACCAATGCTTGTTTTTGTTTTTTTTTTAACTTAACTAAAATCATTAATATTCAGTTTTCAAACCAATTGAAAAGGATTTTGTTTGTTTAGATAAAGGTATGTATTTGTAGTATAAGCTCTGTAGTAGCTTTTCCAATCTTGACTCTGATGGGATGAATCTTTAGAGGGCTGCCATTTTATCTTTGCTAAGGGTACTCAGGGTACCCTGAGTTTGGTAGCTCAAGTGGTTGTCCAGGTGGGGGAGGTGGTTTTCTTTAATTCTGTAGCTCAAAAGCTCCCAACAGTGTTTGCTCACCGCCCCTCCCCTCAATTAGTTATCGGTTGAGATAAATCAGTTAGCCAGATTTAACCATGATTTATACATGTGAAACTCCTGTGTAATCTAAAAGTCTTTGATATCTCCAGCTAATTGTATTCGAATGATAGTTTTCAATACATTTACAATTTACAATTCTCACCTATTCCTATACCTGCACAGAAGTGAGTATAACATTATATACTGATTTAACTAGGAAGGTTTTACTGAGACATTTGTAAAAATTTCTCTGTATCTTCAACTTCTGTAACCAATGTTGACAAATGCACTGCAATAATCTTCAAGGTATTCCTTTTATAATTACTTATAGCACAGTACCATGTAATGATCAATTATTCCATGAAACAAAATTTATGATATGCTGGAGTGCACTATAAAATCAACTGTCACTACTTCATTTACTTCCTTCTGAAGAAAACCTATGAGCCAACCTTCCATTAGACTCAACTTCCTGTCTTCTGATTTTGTTGGTAGCAAGAATGTCAAAATTCGTGTAATTCAGGTGCCCTATGCATATGGCCACTGGTTGGTGATTGGACTAGGATCTCACATTGGTAGCAACGACAGGTAATAAATACTTATAGAGGGCCTAAAAATCATTTGAATCTTGGTAATTCTGCCTTTTTGACATCATCATTGGAGAAACAGAAAGTAATCACAAACGATTAAGGGTGATATTTTTCTTTTTTCTTGTTTTGCCATGGCCCAAGAATTTAGTAACAAGTGTCTAGCTTCCTGGTAGAAAGTCTCTATGAATTTAGCTAGGCTAGTCCTAAATAAAGGAGACTTCTCTTGCTAATAATCAAGGCCTTTATAGTATGTCAAAACTAGCTAGAGCCTATACTCCCTTAATGGAGTCTTCAAAACCCATAGTCACTTCCACAGCATGATAAGGAATTGGAATATATTAAGTGCTAAATGAAAAGCTTAGTAAATTTATATTTAAAAAGAATAGGAAAACTAATTACTTGAACTTTTTAACCTCAGGCACTAAGTTTTTAAAATATATATTAATAAATGGAATTTATAATATCAAAGATGACCAATAATTATATTCTAAATCTGTAAATATACAAGTAATGTTTGTATAATAGGAAAAATGCCAATTTATGAAACAATATTTTGAATAAATTTTTCTAAATCACTTAAAGTATGGATTAATGCCTAAAAAGTATGGATTAATGCCTAAAAAGTATGGATTAATGCCTAGCTTACTTTTAATATAAAAACCTCAATGTGTTTTCTATGGCTTCATAAAGTATCACTAAAAATATAGTCACTTTAACTCAGAAGACCTGAATTCAAAAATCCTGATTCCTGCATATGTTTGTGTGAATGGCTAAGTCACTTTCTCTCTCTTGTTTTCTCTTCAATGAAATGAAGAGCTCATTGAAGATGTTTTCACATTATGGATTTTAAAAATAATTTGCCAGATTCTGAAAGGTCACAAAATCTCAGATTTGGAGCTGGAAAGGACCTGAAAGGTTTTCAAATACAACCCCCTAATTTTATAAGTTGAGGAAGGTGAGGTCTAATTAAATTGTGTGATTTACCCAGGTTCATACATGTAGTATATAAGTATTTGAGTTAGAATTTGAACTTAGGTCTTTCTGACTGCATGTTTAACACCCTCTCCATTATGCCATTATCACTTAACACTGAATATATACAAATAGAGCATAATGCTGGAATGTGTGAATGCCAAAATCATTCTCCATAGAATACTGATGTATTTATCTCTACTTCACAATGTGCATTTTTTTTTCTGAACTGATTAATAGCAATTTGAGGAAGTTAGTGAATCAATGAAAAGATACACCACATTTTTTTTCTCTGAAAGAAAACAGTTAAATTGAAAGCTCACACATTCAGAGCACAAGACTTGTAATCACAAATAAATTTATTGCTGTCAGAGCCATAATTCTCAATATTAGAGCCTGAGGCAAGTAAAAAGAAATACTGCCCAAGTCAAGAAGTACTAAGAGGCTCCTCAAATCCACCATGGATTCCCCAACCCAGGACCAGTGAGATGACAATGAGATAACTCATATGGGGAAAGAGACCCCAAATGGTCATTTGGTATATAGACAGGGGAAAAGAAGGAATATGACATATTATTTGTTGTTTAGTCATTTTCACTTATGTTCGACTCTTCATGAGCCCTTTTGAGGTTTTCTTGGCAAAGTTACTAGTTTTCCATTTCCTTCACCAGCTCATTTTACAGAGGGGAAAAGTGAGGCAAGAGGGTTAAGTGACTTGCCCAAGGTCACACATGTCAAGTATCTCAGGCCAGATTTGAATTCAGGTCTTCTTGACTCCAGGCCTGACACTCTATCCACTGTGCCACCTAGATGCCCACATGACATCCAATAGCCTACCACTTTAATCATTTTTACAAACTAGTTTCTGAAGCCATGAAAATGCAATAAAATATGCTATGTGTGTGTCAATAGGTAGATAGATAGAAACGCATGCATATATGTAGTAGGTATTTAATATATGCTTATTAACTGATATATGCATATAAACATATGTACATGGCAACACATATATTTATGTATGTGTGTACACACATTTGTATATAATCACAACTTTAAAAATTATATATTCTTCCAAAGTTACTATTTAAAATTTTATACTCTGTAATTTATAAAGCCATTAGCAAGAATTCTGCTAAAAGAACAGTGGATAGAGCACTGGATCTGAAATGACTTGAATTCAAATCTGGCCTCAGACACTTAATATTTGAATGATCTTAGGCAATTCCCCTAATCTCTTCCTCAGTTTTCTCAACTGTAAAATTGGTATACTAGTAACTACTATGTTCTCGTGTTATTATGAGGATCAAATGAGATAATATTTGTAAATGTTTAGCACAGTGCCTGGTGCATGTTATTAATTATTATAATTATAATTATTGCTTATTTGTCTTTCCTAATTATGACTTCATGACATATTTGCCTTTTACCTACTATAATCAATAAAAATTAAGAATTTTCTAAATTACTATTCCTTCCAACTTATCTAAATCATTGTGAAAATAAACATTTCACTTACAACACTACATTCCTTTCTACAGATTTCCTTTGTAAATGTTTTAAAAGATAAAAAGTTCCAATAAGATTAACCAAAGATAAATAGGTAGAATTGGCATTAATCAATCAACTATCACCTGATCATCTGATGAAGGATGGAGAAAATAACATATTTCTAGAATCTGTAATTTCAGAAACATAGGTAATATTTTCTTCACAAATACGTCGTACAACCTCCAATAAACTTGGAAAAGTTTTTGGGGGTTCCTACGGCTGAAATAGTCATTGCCTTGTGGATAATCTGGTGGTGGGCCTCCCTGAATATAGGCTGGTACTCACAGTTTATTGTCCAGCAGGTACTCACTGTCTCCCTAGACTGGCAGATGACTTCAGAACTTACACTTCATTGATGGAGAATTCAAGACCCTAGGGGCATTTTTCTGTTTTTATACTAGGATTAGGCATCAGAGATTAGGCTCCAGAGATAGGCAAAGCCACTTGTTAAAATTATGAGATATTCTGTTGTTTCACCAAACTGACTTCTTAACATAATTTCTCTGAGGTAGCTGATGATCTTACTTTCAATTTTCACAATAGGGTGAAGAACATGATGCAGTATAAGCTATCAACTTACTGGAGTAGAGGAATGCTAAAACCCAGCTAATTCCTAGGAATATGAAGAATAATAATAATTGATGAGCAGAAAGTGGGGCAATGGAGGATGAGATCTACATCTATACTGGACGTGGCCTCAGAAGACATGTTCAGATTCTGGCTCTTTAACTTACTACCTGTGTGACTTCACTTAAACTTCTGAGTTTGCTTCCCGAGCTATAAAATAAGTCTGATAATATTTGTTTCACCTACCTCATAAGGCCTTCGTGAGGAAAGTGTTTGTCAGTTATAAGGAACCGTATAAATATGAGCTAGTCTTGTTAGAAAAATAATAATAGCTAGCATTTATACAGTGCTTTAAGGTTAGCAAATTATTTTTCTAGTGTTATCTAATTTGATCATCACAATAAAGCTGGAAGGCATGTGCTAATAGTATCCCTATATTACAGATGAAGAAACTGAGGTAGACCGAGGTTAGTTGACTTGCTGAAGGTCACACAGGAGAAGGAAGATTTAAACTCAAATCTTCCTGCTTAGGGAAGATAGGTGGTGAAGTAGATAGAACACTGGGCTTGTTATCAGGAAAATTCATCTTCATGTGTTTAAATCTGGCCTCAGATTTGCTGTGTGACCCTGGGCAAGCAGCTTCCTGCTTTCAGGTCCACTGAATTGCATTGGAAATAAAAGACTGTAGAGACTAGGTCAATTTGATTTGTATGATGTTATTTGATGCTTATAATATTCAGCATTTCTCTTTTCTTTCTTGATGTGTAGACACGGAGCTGCTGTGTAGTCTATACATCTTCATCTTGTTTCACTAAACCTAATGAGAAGGATCAGGTGAAAAATTGCCCCCTCCCCAAAAAAAGCAGTTTATTTTTATCCTTTCAAATGTTCTAAGCAATTCAACTTCATCTGTTCTAACTTTTTTGTTATCTGAGTGATAAAAGAATGTCCCATCCCCCTAGAAATCTTACAGTGGGATAGTGGAAAGTGGGGTAATGAGCAAACCCAAAGGGAGATAAGATTTAAAAAGGTTAGGCAACAGAAACAACCAAACCAACAAATCTCTTAACTTATAAAGAATATTCCTCCCTTGGCATTGTAGTAATAAGTCTTCATTAAACAAATCAAATCAAATAGTGTAATATTGATGTCAGTCCTCTAATCAATAAGCCCCAGTGGCTTCCTATTGCTTACAGTATCAAATAGAAAATCTTGTTTGGCATCCAAAGTCCTTCAAATTCATAAATCTTTAAAGAAAAGTGTTCACGGTGGAGCCAAGATGGTGGCTGGAAAGCAGGGACTAGCGCGAGCTCCCCGCCAAGTCCCTCCATAAAACCTACAAAAAATGGTTCTGAACCAATTCTAGAACTGCAGAACCCACAAAATAGCAGAGGAAAGCAGGGCTCCAGCTCAGGACAGCCTGGATGGTTGCTGGGTGAGGTCTTTCGCACAAGGAGCTGGGAGCGGAGCAGAGTGGAGCAAAGCCCAGAGTTGGCCGCACGGACCAACCAGACCAGGAGCCAGGCAGAGCGGGCCCTAGCACCCTGAATCAGTGAGCTGCGGCACTTGCCAGACTTCTCAACCCACAAACACCAAAGACAACAGAGAAGAACTGCAGAAACCACAAAATAGCGGAGGGAAGCAGGGCTCTAGCCCAGGACAGCCTGGATCCTCTCTGGGTAAGGTCTATCCTGCATGGAGCTGGGAGCAGAGCAGAGCAGAGCCCAGTGTGGTCGGCGCAGACCAACGAGACCAGGAGCCTGGCAGAGCGGGCCCTAGCGCCCTGAATCAGTGAGCTGCGGCACTTATCAGACTTCTCAACCCACAAACACCAAAGACAACAGAGAAGGTTAGTGGGAAAAGCTGCTGGGGAAAGGGAGATAGAGTTCAGGTTCAGCCACCACCCCGGGGCAGCGGAGGTGGGGCAGCTACAGAACTACAGCTGCAGTTGCTTCTGGCCACAGGCCCACCTGGTGGGAGGAATTAAGTGGAGGATCAGAGCAGGAGTGAAGAGCCTGCTGAAGATCTAAGTTCAGTCAGATTGGGGGTTCTTGGGGAAGGAGGAGTACTAGTGTGGCAGAGCTTGCTGTAATAGCTCTGAAATCAACAGCGCATCCCCCCAAGCTTGGAACACAGTACTCTTTACTCTATAAGCAGTCTCGCCCCGCTGAAAAACTCAAGGGTCAAGTAAGTTGGCTGGGAACATGGCCAGGCAGCGAAAATGCACCCAGATTCAGTCTCAGACTTTGGAATCTTTCTTTGGTGACAAAGAAAACCAAAACATACAGCCTAAAGAAGACAACAAAGTCAAAGAGCCTATAACAAAAGCCTCCAAGAAAAACATGAACTGGTCTCAGGCCATGGAAGAGCTCAAAAAGAATTTGGAAAAGCAAGTTAGAGAAGTAGAGGAAAAATTGGGAAGAGAAATGAGAAGGATGCAAGAAAACCATGAAAAACAAGTCAATGACTTGTTAAAGGAGATCCAAAAAAATACTGAAAAATATACTGAAGAAAACAACACCTTAAAAAAGAGACTAACTCGCTCTCTCCAGGCGTCCTCGTGCGAGTGACATCGTCTTTAAACCCCGCGTGGCAATCCCTGAAGCACCTTCGAGATGCCCAGGGAAGACAGAGCTACCTGGAAATCCAATTACTTCCTCAAGATCATCCAACTTTTGGATGATTATCCAAAATGCTTCATTGTGGGAGCAGACAATGTGGGCTCCAAGCAGATGCAGCAGATCCGAATGTCCCTCCGTGGGAAGGCCGTGGTATTGATGGGAAAAAACA
Organism: Trichosurus vulpecula; assembly: GCF_011100635.1. NCBI lineage: Eukaryota > Metazoa > Chordata > Mammalia > Diprotodontia > Phalangeridae > Trichosurus > Trichosurus vulpecula. Next base: position 128,946,577 of record NC_050573.1, on the reverse strand, counting down.
CCATGATGCGCAAAGCCATTCGTGGGCATCTGGAGAACAACCCTGCCCTGGAGAAACTACTGCCTCATATTCGGGGGAATGTGGGCTTTGTGTTCACCAAGGAAGATCTGACCGAGATTAGGGATATGCTTCTGGCCAATAAGGTGCCAGCTGCTGCCCGTGCCGGTGCCATTGCCCCATGTGATGTCACTGTGCCAGCCCAGAACACTGGCCTGGGTCCTGAGAAGACTTCCTTCTTCCAGGCTCTGGGTATCACCACCAAGATTTCCAGGGGCACCATTGAAATCTTGAGTGATGTGCAGCTGATTAAGACCGGGGACAAAGTGGGTGCCAGCAAGGCCACCTTGTTGAACATGCTGAACATCTCCCCATTCTCCTTTGGGCTGATCATTCAGCAGGTGGTTGACAATGGCAGCATCTACAACCCTGAAGTGCTGGACATCACGGAGGAAGCTTTGCACCTTCGGTTCTTAGAGGGTGTCCGTAATGTTGCCAGCGTCTGTCTGCAGATTGGCTACCCAACTGTTGCATCAGTACCCCACTCGATCATCAATGGGTACAAGCGGGTCTTGGCTGTAGCTGTGGAGACTGAGTACACCTTCCCACTTGCCGAAAAGGTGAAGGCCTTCCTGGCCGACCCTTCGGCATTTGCGGTGGCTGCCCCTGCGGCTGCCGCCCCAGCTGCTGCTGCGCCTGCTGCTGCTGCTCCAGCCAAGGTGGAAGCCAAGGAAGAATCGGAGGAATCTGATGAAGATATGGGATTTGGTTTATTTGATTAGCCCACAGGAAACAACTATTTCAGCCAGTTTATTTGTGAAACAAAGAAATAAAAAGTGCTCATTTATCTCAAAAAAAAAAAAAGAGACTAACTCAAATGGCAAAAGAGCTCCAAAAAGCCAATGAGGAGAAGAATGCCTTGAAAGGCAGAATTAGCCAAATGGAAAAGGAGGTCCAAAAGACCACTGAAGAAAATACTACCTTAAAAATTAGATTGGAGCAAGTGGAACCTAGGGACTTGATGAGAAATCAAGATATTATAAAACAGAACCAAAAGAATGAAAAAGTGGAAGACAATGTGAAATATCTCATTGGAAAAACCACTGACCTGGAAAATAGATCCAGGAGAGAGAATTTAAAAATTATTGGACTACCTGAAAGCCATGATCAAAAAAAGAGTCTAGGTATCATCTTTCAAGAAATTATCAAGGAGAACTGCCCTGATATTCTAGAGCCACAGGGCAAAATAGAAATTGAAAGAATCCACTGATTGCCTCCTCAAATAGATCCCAACAAGAAATCTCCTAGGAATATTGTCGCCAAATTTCAGAGCTCCCAGATCAAGGAGAAAATACTGCAAGCAGCCAGAAAGAAACAATTTGAGTATTGTGGAAACATAATCAGAATAACCCAAGATCTAGCAGCTTCTACATTAGGAGATCGAAGGGCTTGGAATACGATATTCCGGAGGTCCATGGAGCTAGGATTAAAACCAAGAATCACCTACCCAGCAAAACTGAGTATCATGCATGCTCCAAGGCAAAATATTGACTTTCTATAAAATAGAGGACTTTCAAGTTTTCTCAATGAAAAGACCAGAACTGAATAGAAAATTTGACTTTCAAACACAAGAATCAAGAGAAGCATGAAAAGGTAATCAAGAAAAAGAACAAGAAAAAGAAATCGTGAGGGACCTACTAAAGTTGAACTGTTTTGTTTATATTCCTACATGGAAAGATGATGTGTATGATTCATGAGACCTCAATATTAGGGTAGTTGAAGGGAATATGCATATATATATATATGTGTGTGTGTGTGTGTGTGTGTGTGTGTGTGTGTGTATGTATATATATATATGTACAAGTGTGTGTATGTATGTATATATGTATGTGTGTATATATATATATATACATATATATAGAGAGAGAGGGTACAGGGTAAGTTGAAGATGAAGGGATGATATCTAAAAGAAATAAAATCAAATTAAGGGATGAGTGAGGAATATATTGAGAGAGGGAGAAAGGGAGAGATAGAATGGGGTAAAGTATCTTGCATAAAGTGGCAAGAAAAAGTTCTACAGGAAGAGAAGAGAAGGCAGGTGAGGAGGAATGAGTGAATCTTGCTCTCGTGAGATTTGACCTGAGGAGGGAATACCATACACACTTAATTGGGCATCTTACCCCACTGGAAAGAAGGAGGAAGAAGATAAAAAAGGGGGGATGATAGAAGGGAGGGCAGATAGGGGGAGGAGGCAATCAAAAACAAACACTTTTGAAAAGGGACAGGGTCAAGGGAGAAAATTCAATAAAGGGGGATAGGTTAGGAAGGAGCAAAATATAGTTAGTCTTTCACAACAGGAGTACTGTGGAAGGGTTATACATAATGATACACATGCGGCCTATGTTGAATTGCTTGACTTCTTAGGGAGGGTGGGTGGGAAGGGAAGAGGGGAGAGAATCTGGAACTCAAAGTTTTAAAAACAGATGTTCAAAAACAAAAAAAAAGTTTTTGCATGCAACTAGAAAATAAGATACACAGGCAGTGGGGCTTAGAAATTTATCTTGCCCTACAAGAAAGGAAGGGAAAAGGGGATGGGAGGGGAGTGGGGTGACAGAAGGGAGGGCTGACTGGGGAACAGGGCAACCAGAATATATGCCATCTTGGAGTGGGGGTGGAGGGTAGAAATGGGCAGAAAATTTGTAATTCAAACTCTTGTGAAAATCAATGCTGAAAACTAAATATATTAAATAAATTAAATTTAAAAAATACAAAAAAAAATAAAGAAAAGTGTTCGTCATTTCCCTTCCTTTTTTATTTTCCCTTTTCTCCTTTGATATGGCCCCAACATCCTAACTCAGGTGCCCACAATGCCCATGTGTTCCTAACACTATTCCATTCGATAGAAAGAAGAAAGAAAAAATCATATGTGACTAATGACAGCTTACAATGTCATCCATCCCCAGAATATTTCCATTTCAACAACAGAAGGTATTTACATGGTGCCCAAAGGTTATAAATTGTTTTACATATGTGATCACATTTGGGCCTTACAAAGACTCTAAGAGGTAGATGCTGCAGGGGTTATTATGCCTGTTGTTCAGATGATGTAACTGAATCTCAGAGATGATAAATGACTAAGTGACAGATTACACAGCTAAGGAGTTATACCCTATATGACTTTATTAGTCAAAGTTGCACATTTATCCTGAGCATAGCACAAGTATATAAAGAGGTAGCAGAATCCAAAACTATTAATTTGGTAGCACTGTGAAAAATGGCCTCATTAGTGCTTATACTGTGTCTGTAAGTGTGAAACATTACATTTTCCACATTGATAATTGTGCACGTGTACACACTTCAGAAGTAAGAGTATCATTTCCAATCAGGACACAAAGGATACTGATGTGATGTAATGTCAATACTGATGAAAATGTAATGTCCATTTTATAGACATAGATAAAGTACAGGTATGTCAAGTAGTGGTCAGAGTATTAACAGTTCGATCACAAGATCAACCCTGTTGATAATTTAAGTTGCTTTAGTCAGAGTCTCCTTTTCAAATTTTCAATATCAAGGAATATTCATTGAGTTCCTTCCAGGTAGTTGGCACCATAAAAGCATAATCTTTTGAAATTTGAGAATGGACGATGGGTTGAAATTATGAAACATTTTGTCTTATGCAATCTGGCTTACTTTGTAAGATGAAGTTGTATATCATATTTCAGCAAGAATTTCTGAATTAATTGCTTTTTCTAGTCATTTATTTGGTCTTTAGTGATGCCAAGACAGGTTAACCAAAGAGAAATTCTACCCTAACTAGGACTCCATTGAAAACTTGTGGAAATGGACATTGGAGAATTATGTATATTACAAACAAAATAAGAAAGTCCTTGTTTTTAATTATGAGGCATAAGAGTGTGCTCTATTTTTGTCTTTCTGTGCTCTAACTTCATTGAAAGACAAAAACAAAAGTCAGTCTGCTGAAAAATTTTGGTCCAGCCTTGTCCAGTGACTTTAAAAACTGGGCTAAAATAATTATATTAATTTTAACTAATTATTCGTATTGTTTTAAAGACAAAATGTACTTCAGTGTTCTAATTTGAATACTTAAATGAGCTATGATTTCACTGATGTGTTTCCTCTACCAATATAGATTGTAACAATTGTAACATAGTCATGTTTTAATACACTGTTGTCATAGGTTGTTATTCTGTAAGAGTCAAATAGATCACATTTTAATCATCTCTTATGTTTTGCCAATTCTGGCACACTTCCCACTCCTCTCAAGAGAATCACAGGATCACATAACTTAAGAGTTAGTAGAGATATCAGTGGTGTAATTATTTAATGAATAGAAGTTCCTTGAAGGAAGAGACGGATTTTGCTTTTTCTCTGTATACCCAGGACATAGCACAGTGCTTGACACAAGGTTAGTACTTAATAAATGCTTGCTGATTGAAAAAAGGGAGTAGTTGCAACTTCACACAATTTTCTACCACTGGTTTTTGATGCAAATTTAGCATTACTTAAATTTAATTTTTGCCCCAGTGGTTTTATTCATAATTCCAAATTTAGAGAGCCTTTTAAAACGTGGAAATTTTGTGTCTTGTCGAATCATTAAGGTCTATCATGTAAATCTTTCTTATTTCACACATCGTTGACCTGGCAGATCTTAATGGTTCTTTTAGACCATTATGGTTTATTGTGTCAATCAGGCATGTGAGCTCTATATGCCAAAAGCCTGGGTGGAATTTCAGTAAGGGGGGAAAAAAAGAAGTTATTGCACATGCACAGTTATCAAATTCAGGCCTCTAGTTTATTATCCATTTTAATTGCTTTGCTCTAGATTTCCAAAAGCAATTACACCATGTTAACGATTAATCACTTACTCTAAAATATTTACCACTTGAATTGATTTCAAACTCCTAAGCCTGCCTGGGCCAAAGTATTACTGATATTTACCAAGGTCCTGGTCCCAATGAGAGCAAAGTCAATTGAAACATCCTTGAGACAGTGTTTCACTGGTCAGAGCTCATAAAGGGCTAATCAAATATCACAAGAAGAGCATGTTTTACTCAGTCAGGCCTGACATGCAATTCATGCTACTACAATTCCTTTCAAAATATAATCCATAAATCCATGTATAGAGAGGCCACTTAAAATAAGTTCCATTCCTAAGAAAAAAATGTGGTTACAACTATGTATATTTATAAGACTATTTATACATGAGTGGACTAGATACATATTAAAATATAATATGATAGGTTTGTAAAAGAGATTGAAAGATAAGGCATCACAGAATCTCAAGAGCAAGAGATTTCAGAGGCTATCTAACCTAACCTCAACATAAGTGATTAATAGTCCTCTCTACAAAATCCCTAGTAAGTCATCTATTACTTGTTACTGGAAGACCAATAGTAATCAGGAATTGGATCCTGAGAAAATATATTCCACGTTTGGTGAGTTCTAGTTGTTAAGGATTTTTTTCCTTGGATTCGGCTGAAATCTGATTCTATAACTTCCACCCATTTCTTCTAGGTAGATATTCTGGGGCAAAGCAGGAAAAATCTAATCCCTATTTCACATTTCAGACTATCAGGTATTTGAAGACAATTCTCGTGTCCCCCCAACTCTTCTGTTTAAGCCTTCCAAACAATACCTTTTATGGCATAAGATGAGGCTTACCATCAACCTACTTGCCATCCTCTGGATGCTCTCCAGGTTATATGTGAACTTCCTAAAATATGAAATGGACACCACATTCTCTAGATGTAATTAGACCATAAAATAAAAGGAAAGAAGGAAGGGAGGAAAGAAAAAAAGGGAAGAAGCAAAAAAGGGAAGAAGGGAAAGGAAGAAGGGGGAAAGGGAAGGAGGAAGGGAAGAAAGGAGGAAGGAAAGTAGGAAGGGAAGAAGGAAATGAGAAAGGAAAAAAGAAAAAAAGAAAGGAACAAGCCATAATCATTTACAGTAATCATTCTTTCACTTTTATTGTAAGAACTCATGAAGCAAATAGGTGACGTGCTTTTTCAGGACTTGTTGAAACAACAAACAGAGTGGTAGACTTGGACTTGGGATGACCTAAGTTCAAATCCAGCCTCAGAGAAGTGTGTAACCTCTGGTAAGTATTTTAACCTCTCTGTGTTTCAGTTCCTTTATCCATAAAAGAGCACCTGTCTCACAGGATTGTCATTAGAATCAAGTGCAATAATATATATATATATGCATATATATATACATATATATGCATATATATGCATATATATGTGTATATATGCATATATATATGTACTTTTCAAATCTTAAAGCGCTGGTATAAGTGTTATCTATTAATCAACAAGTATTTTTTTAAGCTTCTCCTGTGTACCAGGCACTAGAAATACAAAAACAAAGTTAAACAATACTCTTTTCACTCGAGGAGTTTATATTCTTCTGAGGACAACATGTACATATGTTAATACATTAAAAATAAATGTGAAATCATTTTAAGGAACTTGTAGCTACAGAGATCAGGCAAGGCCTAATACAAGAAGTGCCATCTGAGCTGAGCTTTAAAAGAATCTAGGGATTCCAAGAGGCAGAGATGGAAGAGTATATACTAGCCACATAAGGATAATTTGGCAAAGGAATAGAAATAGAAGATGGAATGTTGAGTGTAAGGAACAGAAAGGTCAGTTTTGTTAGACCACAAGCATAAGGTACAAGCCTGGGAATATAGGCTCGAACCCTGTTGTGAATGACTTTAGGGGCCAAACAGAGAAGTTTTTATTTGATCATAGAGGTAATAGGGAGCCACTGGAGTTTATTAAGTATGGGAGTGACCAGTTGTTATTTGTACTTCAGGAGTGCAAGGATGTATAGCAAAAGGGAGAGAGTTAAAATCAGGGGACCAAATAGAAGGCTGTTTTAGTCCAGGCATAAGGTTTTGAACTTAATTCATAGCATGCTTAGCATGCCCACCAAGTAGATTTTAAGTTCTTGAAGGCAAAGGACCACATGCCATCCATCTTCATATTCTCCACAGAACAATATTTTGTCCTTTGTTATTGTTGTTGTTCAATCATTTTCAATTATGCCTGACTCTTTATGACCCTATTCGGGGTTTTCTTGGCAAAGACACTGGAGTAGTTTGCCATTTCCTTCTCCAACTTATTTTATAGGTGAGGAACTAAGGCAAATAAGGTTGAGTGATTTGTCCAGGGTCACACAGCTAGTAAGTGTTTGAAGTTAGATTTGAACTCAGGTCTTCCAGACTGCCAGGCAGGACACTATCCACTGTTCCACTTAGCTGTCCTAAGTGCCAATTGAGATAGTACAAATAATATAAAAATGACTCAGATTAAAGGAATAATTAGTTTAGGCAGGGTTAATTAGCATTGACAAGAACAAGAGAGTTTTAAGAAGGGTTTTAAAGAAGCAGATGGATAATATCTAACTACAACAAGAACTGCATGCCAAGTATAGGAAACAATATGTGCAATGGTATAGAGGTGGGAATGAGCAAATTATATATGGAACAAAGGAAAAGATGATCATAACTAAAGCCAAGGTCCTGACTAGAGAACCATACAATAGGAAAGGACCTTAGAGCTCATCCTGGACTTATTCATTTAACAATCATTTTTAAGAATCTACTATGTACCAACTAACTGAGTCACAAAGAGATGAAGTGATTTTTCCAAGGCCACAAGTGGCTGCTCAGACTCTACTTGAACCCAGAGAAGTTGTCTTGCAATGTTGTAGCTTCTGCTTTTGTGATTGTTGTGGTGGTCGTTCTTGTGGTTCCTATTATGGTTGTTGTGATTTGGTTGTGGTTGCTGTTGATAGAGATAGTAGGAGGGAGTGGGAGAAGAAATATGGGGCCAGGTGGTTTCTTCAGTGTAGAGAATTCTCAATAAGATGAATCTCTCCAAGAATTGAGGTGTGCAACTCATCTTCCATTTATAGTTGTGGAGGGTTGCCTGTATCAGTAAGAGGCCAAGTGACTTTATACTTTGTGGCCTCATTTGTATGAGTCAGGGGCTAGATTTGAACACACGTCTCTCTGACACCAAGCGTAGTCCATCTAGCTGCTAATACACTGTCTCTCATTCCATTCTTGGATAGCTTTCATCATTAGAAAGTTGATAAGCTGATAAGCTGAAATTTGAATCTGTCTCCATGGAAGGTTCCTCTAATTGTTTTAGCTCCTTCCTATGAAGCCCTATAAAATGGGCCAACCACGGGCTTATCATAAAGCAAAAGGCAGCTTGAGTACAAAGAGGTTACCCTGTAGTAAATTAACATTTCATTGGCTGTATGACTAGACTGCTTTTCATGATGTCATCTATAATCTAAAAATTTTGGAAAATTATTCAAAATTGGAATTCCCAAAGGACTATAAAACAACGGCATCTAATAACTAAATAGACAAATGATGGCCTATGAGTTTTTGGAAATACGGAGCTTAGTAAAAGAGTGAAAAAGTCTCCCTGTCAGACGTAAAAAGACATTTCATGGATTATAAAAACCAGTCAGGGATTGAATCACTATAGAAGTAAAAATTAATTGTCACTTCAATTGGACTTTATTAAAAGAATACAACCAGCCAGCATTTGGTCAGGATACTGTTGGAGTCTTTAATGTTATATAAAGTATTGGTTAGTGGCATTAGAAGTAATTTTTTGTTGTTGGGAATACTTAGTTGAAGGTACAGAAATCACTAAGGTAAGCAGATGAATTAGTCAAATAAGATGCCTAAGCAATAGTACAGTAGCAATGTACTTTCAACTCTCTTGAAATTCATCTTAATTGAATTCAAAAAACCTTTAATAAACACCTAGGGTATTCAAAGTAGAAATAGTGTGGTTTACTATGTAGTGTACTAGAAAGCCTTCAGAAAGTCCCGGTGTTGAATCCCACCTCTGACAAGTACTACCTGGGTGGCCTTTCATATGTCATCTCTGTTCCTAATGCAGCTCCCTAGGAATTATGTATTAAGACACAGTCAAGTTAGGATCTGGTTTGTTGGTAAAGAGAATTCTTACTCTGGGAGTACCCTACTCTGAGGAAATCTCAGATCTTATTAATTAATTTGCATATACAAAATATTATTCTAAACACTGGTGAATAAAATATAAACACATAGAAAAGACAAATAAGACAAAGAGTGCTCTCTCTTTTTCTCTCATTGATTCTCTCTCTCTCTCTCTCTCTCTCTCTCTCTCTCTCTCTCTCTCTCTCTCTCTCTCTCTCTGTCTCTATCTCTATCCTCAAAGGGAAGGTAAGTGAATGGTCTGTATAATAATTATAATTTATATGTACGTTAGAATATGATTGCATGAGAATTACAAGTAAAATGTAACAAGAAATTGAAAGAAGGAAAGATCATTTTGGATGTCAGAAGATCAGGTAAGCATTTAATCAGCCAACAAGTATTTATTAAATGTTTACTATGTACCAGACACTATTCTAAGCACTTTGGCTGCAAAGAAAGGCAAAAATACAGTCCTAGCTCTCAAGTGATTAGTTAGAACAGCTAGAGTTAGACTGTTTCTAGGGCTTACACTATGGGTAAAGCACCATGCTAAGATCTAGGGATACAAAGATAACTAGGACAGACACCTTGTTATCAAGGGGCTTATAATTTAATGAGAGGGAAATGACAACATCTCCAAATAACTAGGATGGGAAGGGATAGTCAATGACTGAGAAAATTCAATTCTGGCTTGAAGAATATGAGAAATCTGAGGAAAATTTGATTTCTCTTGGCCAATCTCAAGGAAAGCTTCATTAGTCAGGTGATACTTGAGATGGCCCTCGAACAAAGCTTCAAACAGAGAAAGAGTCTGGGACTGTGTTCTATGAATGGCATGAAGCATGAACATAGAGATAGGAGAAGACAGGAGAAGAAGTGGGGCTAGAGTCCAATAGGCTGCACTAAAGGAAGGAAAATGAGATGAATGGAAAAGGGGGGTTGGAACTGATTTTTGGAGAAAAGGCCTTTAAGACAATGACGAGGAGCCTCTTTTTTAACTTGTAGCTTATGTGGCACTCTTGAAGATTTATGAGCATAGTGTTTTTATATCTATCTCTCTATCTATCTATCTATCTATCTATCTATCTATCTATCTATCCATCTATCCTTTTGGTTGGTCACCTTTTGCCTCGTCTCCTCACTTCAGTCCATCCTCTATTCAATTGATGAAGTGATATTCTTAAAGTGTAGATTTGACTTTGTAATCCCTCTACCCCAACAACAATCAATTTCAATTTATCCCTGGATCAATTTCAATGTTCTGATTTGTTTTTAAAGCCCTTCACAAACCTGATCCCTTCTGACTTTTCAGGTTTCTTACACTTTCACGTATTCTATATGATTTAATAACACTGGCCTCCTTTTATTCCTCACACACAACACTCCATCTCTTAATTCCATGCATTTTTGCTAATTGCCACCCCCCCCACATTCCTAGAATGTTCCCTCTCTTCCCCACCAACTCGAGGTTTCTAGCATCCTTCAAGACTCAGTTAAAATCCCACCTTCTACAAAAGACCTTTCCCCATCTGTCCTCCATAACCCCTGCCCCCTTGCTAGTGGCTTCCCTATGAGATCACCTTCAAGTTAAACTATATATCTGATATTTTACATAGTTGTATATGTTATTTTCCCCACGATAATATGAGGGCCGCTAGGGTAGACATGATGTTTTTGCCTTAATATGGTATCTGACATATAGTAACCCCTTAAAAAAAACTACTTGTTTACTAACTTATCAAAGGCCAGAGAATTGAGAGGCATGAAAACCAGTTAGGAGACTGCTGCAATAGTTTATATGAATGGTAATAAGGGCTTGAATAAATCTTTCCATTTTATTGAGAGATCTATAACATATAACTCTATACTTATGGATTTATGGCACAATATGTTATACTAAAAATTATTTTCTAAATAGCTGTTACCATAAAGGCTAATATATTTATATATGTATTATATCTATACATATCTATGTACATACATATAGATATATGTATATGTGTATGTATATAGATAGATATTTGATTAAATGACTATGTGTGACCATGGTCACACATCTAGAGTATCAGAGGCAGGACCTGAATCCAGGTCTTTCTACCTTTGGAGAGATAACATTAAGTATGAGCTCAATCTCCCAGGTACCAAGATTGTAGAGGAGAGAGGGTGAACCTAAGAAATTACAGATGCTTGTAACTTCTGCATTTGCTCTATCTAAGCAGTAAATATCACTTTGTAAAATCTAATTGATGTTAATTTGTTAAATGGACATCGATCTCAAATCCCTGGTAGTGGGAAGGACATAAGGGAATACATTCTTAAGCCAATAACATTAGTATCCTCACAGTAAAATATTAGCTGCTTCAGGGTACAGACTTGTTTTTTCTATATTTATCTAGTAACTAACCTATTACCTGATACATAAAAGGCACATAACAAATATTAAATAGAATTTAAAAGTAGAATCATGGAATTTAGAACTAGAAAGGAATTTGGTAGTCTATAAAGTCCCTAAATCTCAAGGATACCTTCATTAAAGACCTTTCCAGTTCTAAAACTCACAATTCTCCCTATCTAATGTCTGTGGCTGAGGAGCTGCCCTTTCACAAAATTATATTTAATCTGAATAAAACTTTACCTGAACTTTAAGATGATGATTTGATACTAAATATGGCTGACCCAAGACATACTTGCAACTATCTCTGACTCTTTGGCTTCAATGTTGTAGTAACACTCATCATTTGCTTTGGGGACTTGATTCAGCTCACAGATGGCTTCACAGCTGTTACACCTTGGAGACTCCAAGGATCCTTTGAGGGATAACATATGTGGGAATTTTTGTCAGTTCCAAAGGAGATTTCTTCTTGGTAAGCAGTTGTGTCAGGTGGCCAAATTGAAGGCTCACTCATCTTTCTCCATCTAAGAGTAATCTGAGTATTTGCTGTGTTCAAGATCTGTCTCCATATCCAATGACTAGGGTTTTCCCCATTTCCCTTAACACCAATTAATTTGTATCTCCAGTGTATATTTTACTCATCTTTATGTCTGTGTTTTCCCCAGTGCAATGTGGGGTCTTCAAGGGAGTGTTTAATACACACACACACACACACACACACACACGTGTGTGTGTGTTTTACATAGCCAATACCTGGTAGAGTCCCTAACATATAATAAGCACTTAGTAAATGCTTATTGGGGTTAATTGAATTAAAGTAAATATGTTTTTGCAATAAGTTTATTTGAATCTTTATTCATATTGATCTTTAACATTCTATAAGAAAGCACAAGAAAAAATTCTGGCTTACTAGAAATGAAAACCAAAATGAACAATATCTAATTAGAGAAAAACTTAAAGATACATATCTGGAAAGTATGAAGGTCAATGACAAAACCCAGACTCAACAAGTTAGCATTAACGTTGACTATGTGTCATGGATTTCAGATTCATTGAAGAGAGTCTTGTCTTAGATTTGCTTGTATTCTAATTGGGAAGAGAGAAGAATAAATTCAAATATACACCTGAAACAACTGGGGCAGGGCAATAATCCAAGAGCAGCGAGGTGACACAGTGGTAATAATGCTGCACTTAGAGTCAAGAAGATGTGAATTCGAATTCTGTCTAAGACACTTAGTAGCTATTTGACCCTGAGCAATTGGCCTTACCTCTCTCAGCTTTAATCTGATTATCTGTAAAATAGGGATAAGAATAGCACCTGTCTCATCAGGTTATTATGAATATTAAATGAGATAACATGTATAGCTATTTGCAATTAAATTACTAACCTGTGACCATCTCTTCCTGTTTACCATTTAGAATAACCTAGTAATAAAATATTATTCTTTGGTCCTCCAGAATAATGTCATCAACCTTGATAATCATAGCTAGCAATAATCAGAATGCTTTTTTAACGAACTTTTTTTTTTTTACCTTAAACACACATACACACGCAGAGGCTGTAATTAGAAGCTGCTTACCACATTTCCGAATTGCTTTTCCCTATGCCTGTCTGCATGGTATGTTCATTAAAAGCTGTTCTGCTGTCAAAGGAGCTGGACTACCCCAGTTTCCATGTGGCTTTCCTTACCCATATGTTCTGCCACCCCTCTTCCTTATGGGGATGTAGCATGGTCCAAGCCTCAGGCTTAGCATACAGGAGGAGGTTGGCAGTAGGATGAGATCATGACAACCTGAGTGGAAGCTATGGAGATATAGCAGCATAGGAAACAGATATAATGAGTTTTTATTGTGTCATTTTAGGATTTTTCAATTTTTTAAGTTAGGCTGAAAAAAATGAGGCAAAGAAGAGGCAATTTGTTGACTGGAATAGAGAATACCACTTCTGGCTAATTCCCCATATTAAGACTATATTGCATATTCTGAAACACATTCATGACTGCAGCATATCACATTCATGGAGTAAGCAGTGAGGACAGAGAGGCTCCAGATGTGTTCAGAGCAGATCAGCCAGCACTAAGTATAAATGGCCAAAAGAGGAAGCAGCATCTGAATACAAATTGCCCTTGAGTGCATGAAGCAAATGCTCCCAAGAGATGATTTGACCTAAATCATGAGTCCCCTTAAGTTGATGGACATTGTTTCTCATGGAAGCCATGAGCTTAATGGCATTTAGGAAGAATTTTTAGTTCCAGAAGAGATTGGCAGGAAGCTATATAAGCATCTGAACTATGTATTAATTCAAGGCCATCTTCCTGACATGCTGCTTTGAGCATACCATTCTCAACCCTCTCCCTCTTCACATCTATTACTCTGGGAACAGAAATCAAATTAATAATACAATTCCTGGAAAAGGCCTGTTAATCTATCTCCCTAATACTTCCCAAACACACTTCCCTAGTCAAAACTCCCAAATTTATGTTATCTTCCCCAATTAGAATGTAAACTTCTTGAGGTCAGGGTTTCTTTGGCTTTTTTGTAGTTGAACTCTTAGCGCTTGGCACATAGTAATTGATGAGTAGTCTTTCATGCTTTCATCTAATTTCTTTCTGGATAGCTAATAGCAATAATATTATTAGACCTCAGATCAGGCATATGCTGCAGAGATATTCTACCAAGACCTTATCAAAGCATTTGTTTTTTTTTTTTTTATCTCATGCCATTCTTGTAGAAAAGATGAAGAGAGGTAGGCCAAATAACAGAATAGTTAGGTGCATTCAAAACTCATATTAAATCTCAACCTAAAATATCATTGATTGTTCAGCACTTTGGAAGAAAGCCTCCCATGGAGTATTATAGGGTTCTCTGATTTGCCCTATGTTGTTTGTCATTCTCCCAATGATATGAGGAAAGCCATAGTTGGCATACATATTGAATTTACATGACACAAAGCTAGGAGGGGTAGCTAACACAATGAATGGCAGAGTCACGAGTCAAAAAAATACTGACAGGCTCAAAGAGTGGACTGAGTCTAATAAGTTTAAATTATATACAGGTTGTTGTTGGTTGTGTTTGTCCTTCATTCTCAAAGAGGACCATGACATCAAGGAATGATGACATGACTTGCAGTTCACTTGGATTTTAATGAGGAAGGACTGTGCAAGGTCACCAGCCTCACTTTCTCCTCCAGAGCCATCTGGGTCCAGTGGCCTGATATTCATTGGGATGAATACAGATGGTCCAGGATGCAATTTCTTTCTCAAATTATATACAAGCTTCTAGGTGAAAGAGGGATCAGATTTATTGTACTTGGCCCCAGAAGGCAAAACTTACAGCAATGGATTTGAGTTGAAAAGAAGTAAATTTAAGAATAATTAAAAAAAAAAAATTAGAGCCTCCTCAACGTGAACAACCAGATGCGCTGCCTTGGGAAAATCACTTCAGTGGATTTCATCAAGCAAAATCTGTAAGATCAATTGCTGGGTGTCTTTTAGAGGAGATCTTTGTTCAGGAAAGAATTGGAATAGATGATATTAGGAGTCTCTTCTGACTCTAACATTTCAGCAATTTTGAATGAAATCATGTATGTAAAATGCTTTGTAAAGTTTAATATGTTGAATATGAGCAAGCTAGAACATATAAAAAGGAAATTGAAAGAAGAAATAGAGGAAAGTATCATATCTCATTAGAGAAATGTAGAATAGAAAAATAAGATGTTATGCTACAAGTCAGTCATAAATGTAAAGTAAACAAGTAAAAAAGCATATATCAAATTCCTCTAAGGAAGAAAATGAAGGAAATCATGAAACAAGTATTTATGAAGCACCTACTATGTGCCAGGTACTGTACTAAGTAATTTACAAATATTATCTTATTTGATCCTCACAACAACTCTGTGAGAGATATGCTATTATAATTTCTCACTTTATAATTGAAGAAACTGAAACAAACAGAAGGTAATTGACTTGTCCAGGGTTAAACAGCAAGTTAAGTGTCCAAGGTCAAATTTAAATGCATTTTCCTGTTTCCAATCCTAGGGCTATATCCACCCTGCTACATAGCTGCCTCTCTGCTATACTTTTTGACAGGAACTTTCTTAAGTATTGGGGATATAAATAAAGATAGAAAAAGCAGTCCCTACTCTCAAGGGCATCACATTCTCATGTGGAAGACCACAGGAAAAATAATCTGTATATACAAGATATATAAAGTGTAAATGGAAGGTAATCTCACAGAAAGGAGGCCCTAGCATTTGGAGTCACCAGGACAAGACTGTTGCAGAAGATGGTATTTTAGTTGACAGCCTGTGAAAAGTCACATTTAGAAAAGAAGTGAGATGGAGTGTCCTGTGTGAGAAATAGCAAAGAGGTCAATGTTACTGGATTGTGGAGTATGGGGAAGGGAATAAAACTGGAAAATTGTGAAGATATCAGGTTGTAATGGGCTTTAAAAACTGATCAAAGGACTTTATATTTGTTTCTGGAAGTAATATGAAGCCACTGGAGTTGATCGTATGTGGACAGACAGACTTGTAATTTAGGAAGATCAATGGATGGTGGACCGGAATGGGGAAAGGCTTGAGGCAGGGAGGCCAACAAGAAGGTTACTGCAATAGTGCAGGCATGAACTGGTGAGACATTCTGCCATGGGGCAGCTGTAGCAGAGGAGAGAATGGGGTATATGTGAGAAATCTTGCAAAGGTAGAATTTATAGGACATGACAAACAATAGGAAGTGAGGCATGAGTGAGGAGTCCATTATGACATCTAGGTTGTGAGTGTGTGTGACCATGAGGATGGTGTTATCCTTGGCAATAACAGGGCAGTTAGGAAGAGGGAAAGTTTGGGAGAAAAGAAAATAAGTTCTATTTTAGACATGTTAGGTTTAAGATGTCTAGAGTACATCCAGTTTGAGATATCCTATAGGAAGTTGGAGATTCAAAATTGGAATTTAGGAGAAAGGTCAGGGCTAGATAAAAAGATCTGAGAATCATTTGTATAGAGATGATAATTGAGTCCTTGGGAGCTAATGAGATAACCAAGTGAAATAGCATAGAGGGAGAACAGGTCTCAGCACAGAGCTTTGGGGGCAGCCATTGTTAGCATGTTAGAGCATTGTTAGCAGCTATGACCTGAATGAAGATATGGAAAAGGGAAATGAGGAATGTTCAGATGGGCAAGAAGAGTGTCAAAGAGAAGGCAATGTCTAGAAAGAAGACAGTGTTAATGAGATTAGGGTAATTGACAGCATCTAATGCCAAAGAGAGGTCAAGAAGGATGAGAATTGAGAAAAGGGCATCAGGTTTTGCCATTAAGAGATCATTAGTATCTTTTGAGGCAACAGTTTCAGTTGAAGTATGACTTGGAAACCAGACTATAAAGTGAGAAGATGGTAAAAGGAAAGGTAATTGCAGTATGGAATGTAGATAATCTTCTCAAGGAGTTGAGTCATGAAAAAGAGGCAAGATATAGCTGGGATGGACAGATCAAATGATGGATTTTTTGAGGATGAGGAAGAAATGGGTATGTTTTTAGGAAGTAAGGAAGCAGATAGTATACAAGGAGATATTGAAGATTAATGAGACAATGGCGATGATAAAGGGGGCAATTTGTTGAGGAAGAAGGGATGGCATTGGATCAAGGGTATAATTGAGGGGTTAACCTTGGCAAGGATAAAGGCCACCTCTTCACTTGAGAAAGAGGTGAAGAAAAAGATAGTGAGACAAGATGTCTGAGTCATGTAAAACGAGGAAATGTAGATGAGAGAAAACTTACATGAAATGCTTCATTATTTATTTTGTGTGTGTGTGAATTATGAAGCAAGGTTTTGAGCTCAGACAGAGTAGCTTGGGAGGTTTGAAATATTTTGGGAAAAAAACAATGTGGTGAGTGAGATATCAGATAAATTAGGGATATGTAGAAGTATTGCTTTGCTGCAGTGGGGACCAAGTTGAGGTTATCTAATACAAATTTATAGTGGACCCAGTCAGCATGGTATTGTGATTTTTTTCCCAGTTTTATTTAACAGCATGTGAATAGCAGTAAAGGTAATGAATAGGTAATACACAATGAAAGGTAATACACAATGAACATTATGAGTGTTTGATTGCTATCCTTATAGTTTCAGAAGAAAGTGAAGAAGGCCAAAATACAGTAATTGATAGATTTTCAAAGCCCATCAGTCAATTACTGGCTACCATCTACTCACCTGATGGTAGTAGATTCACAGTTGATTTTAATTTCAGCAAATATCTATGAAATGCCTGTAGGGAATGGGAGGAGGACCAAAGATTCAATGAGGCATAAAGCTTAGAGTCTAGGAAGATACTACACTATATATGTAGAGAGATTAGCGTAAAACAAAATGAAGCATACATAAGAGATACAAAGTGCTATGTATGTGGTACAGTAGAATAAGTATTGGATTTGGAACTGTGCAAGCTGGGATTGAACGAAAAGCCTGCTATTTACTGATTGTGTGACCATAGGAAAGCCATTTAAACTCTTTGGCTTCAGTTTGCTCATCTATGAAATCAAGAAGTTGGAATAAATGACATCTAGGGTCCATTCCAGCTCTAACTCTATCTTCCTACAGCTCAATATTTAACCCCATTACTTTTGTCTTCTATTTAATAGCTTATTCTAACTATGTGCAACTTATGCCAACTATTTAATAGTTATTGCAACAAAGCCAAAATGTTTTCTTGTATTTAATAGCCATTTATCATTAAAATTATGTTTTTAAGTAATAAAAACAAATATAGAGGTATAATGGGAACAAAATTGCATCCTGGGATTCAAAGCACTTCCAGCTCTGGTACCATCTCTGTGACCTTGGTGAAGTTCAAATGGAATGGGAAGATAGTTATGCTTGAATGTTGAGAAAAAACAAACAAAAAAGCAAAATCCAACTCCAGTCATTCAGGCCCTGTGAGACTGTATGCCTGTATGATGGACTTACTTTAAAACATGCATTCCAATTCACTCTAAGGAGAGATAGTTTAAGGAGGTAGAAAGGTAGGGTAGAATACTGGATTTGGAGAGAACAAAGGATACAAAGACAGTTGACATGGGTTCTAATACTACTCTGTAACATGTTAGCTACATGGCTCTAATATTTCTAAGTCTTGGTTTCCTCATTTGAAAAATAAAAGAATTAGAAGATAGAATCTCTTAAGTCTCTTACAGCTTAAGACTTATGATCCTACATTCCCAAATTTTCTTCTTTCTTTTCTCCTCTACATCAACTGCCTTACCATCTTTTTTTCTCTCCATTATGTGTTATTTCCACTCATTAGTCTGCTTATATTTGCATCTCCAGTTCCTGGAGAAAGTATTTAATAAACTTCTTTCTTCCCTTCCTTCCTGCCTGCCTTCCTACCTTCTATCTATTTAATCTATTTGTTCATCCATCTATACTTGTTTGTCCTGCTTTCTATAAAATTTAGGATTTAGAAAACATAGGCAGATAGACTTAAGTCCCCTGGGAGTTGCAGCTTCCATTATGCTGGGCCCGTTCCCAGCCTAGACTTCCCAGCCAACATCTGGGGGGCCAACTTTGGTGTAGGAGGGACCAGTCATCTCCACTAGTTGCTGCCCATAGGTCAGGAAAGTGAGCATAGCTGAAGTCAAGAGGAATAGTGAGAGGGAAACAGGAGAGGGCAATTCAAACTACCACCATCCTCTTGGACTTTAGTAGAGACCACCCAGGATGCTGAATCTAAGGGACTTTGGAAAAACAATTCTTCTCATCCAAAGGCCCCATATATCATTCTGAAAAGTAAGACCCAGAAATATTTCTATTGAAGACTCAGAAAAGGAAGTTCTTGACACCAAAATCCTTGGCATTGTCAAATGGTTCGACATCAGAAAGTGGTAAGATTTTATCAGAGGTAACGGTATTTTAAAAGGAGCATCGCTGTCTGCTGTGCTTCAGTTGCCTAATGACCATTGTACCTTTCCATTTGACTTGCTGTGGAAACCTTTTGAATGTGGTGTCTCCCTCAGTAAAATGTGAGTTCCTTGAGAACAGGCATTGTTTTATTTTGATATTTTTATCCATGGTGCTTAGCACACTGCTTTATATTTAGGGGCTTAATAAATGTTTTATTTAGTCATTTATTCATTCATGAAAAATACATCTACTTTCTAATTTTCCAAAATGCATTTTTTATTTCTTTAGCTTATGATTTCTGTTCTTTTATTCAATTTCATATAGAAAAAAAGAATTAGTACATGGTCTCATAGCTAATCAAATGCTTTAAGGAAGCAAATTACCCCAGGAATACAATAATTAAGAACCTGAATGGTTTGAGGAAGGTAAGTAAAGCCATGGCACCTGAGTGTGACTAAATGAAACACTGCTTGAAATCATTATTTTAAAAATCATCACTTACTTAAATCCACCAAAGACAATACTTGGGAGGGCGCAGTGAAGGGAAATCATCCAAAAATGATAAAATATTCATAAAGCATGCCATACATGCTTGTTGATTGATCCAACTGAAGAGAAATTATTTGATGCAAATTGCCCAAGAACTAGTCTGAAAGCTGACTCAAAGAAAATGAATATGGTCTACAAATTTGGCTATATATAAATGGCTCATCTGCACCGGAGCATTGTGAATCATAAAACAGAATTCGGAGGTATTTCAGAATAGGATGAAAGTAGTCCACTGTACTCCTAAAGACAATTATGAATGTGAACATTTATATTAATTGTGGGGTTTATATATGACATACACACACATACATACACATATATCTATGTAGGTATAAATGTGTATGTACATGCATGTACACTTACACATATATATTATATATATACATATACACACATATGGGGGAAAAGGGAGAGAATCTTTCAACAATTAACAAAAAATGTAATCATACATTATCACTGGTAGAGACATCAAAGATCATATAGTCCAACTTTCTATTTTGTGAATGAAGAAATTAAGGCTTAAAGACATCAAGTGAAATAAGCACTAAGGCCAAGACTTGAACCTGGATCCTTTAAGATGAATATTGTTTCCAATAGCACCATGCTGGAGATTATAGGTAGAAAATAATGGGAAAATAGTCACTAGATGTTAGAAATATCAGTTCCTTCAAGGTGAAGCTATAATGCTAAAATGGGCCCACTGCAATTCAACTTCCTGATATGAGGACCTAAAAGACTTCCCATCTCATAGAAAAATTGTAAGTCATTTTCTCCAGAATGCCATAACAAATTGCATGTATACGTGTGTGCATGTTTGTGTGTGTGTGTGTGTGGGTATGTGTGGTTGTGGGTGTGTGTATGCTGTACCTTTACCATGATGACAGGGAACAGTAATAAGGACTGGAACTATAATTTCACTGGTACATGGAACGTCCAGGTAAGAAAGTTCCCTCTAACAACACAGATCAGCAACTTCTCTATAACTTAGTCTGAGAGAGTTGCCTTGAGCACTGAGAAGTACCCTGTCCATGGTGACACAACCATTATGTGTCAGAGGCATTATCTGAACCCAGATCATTGGGCTCTTTTGTCCATTAGACCCTGTTCTCTCTTACCACAATGAAAATTTAGTCTATTAATTTAGCAGCATCGGCTGGCTTGACCTTGAGTGAATGAACTCTAACAGAGATAAATTTCAGTGGAGAGAGAGCACAAACCTTAAATGATGCCCCCTAGGTAGAGATTTTGGCTTATATGAGTGTGTGAACCGATAAAAAAGGAAAATAAAGACAAATTTAGCTAACTTTACAACTTTGAGGGGGGCTAGCCTTGACACAAAACCAAATAAAATGGAAACACTATCATGATAATTGATGAATGAGTTACTGAAACATTTAAATTCACATTTGTGATGAGGGGACTTAGGAAACTTCCTCTAGCTACAAGCTAGCAGAGCAAGGTAAACATTTAATATGGCATTTCCCTTCCTCCTTATTATGAAACATTTCGTGGTATTTGTGAAGTAATTTACCATCATCCTTGTTTCTCCCTGGGAGGTTGATTATTCATGTGGTTATGAATATAAATATTATATAATTGAAGCAGAAGAGGATTATTTTAGAGAGGTCAGAGTATCTGGATAATCCTCTGTATCTTCCTCTTTTTTTCCATTGGAATAGCAAGTGATTTACAATATTCAAGTAATCTTCATGGAAACAAGAGGAAGCAAATTTAGCCAGGCCAAGAAACCTATCACCAAGTACCATACATGCTCATCTTGCCCTTCAAAGTATTCACTACGGGAAAACTGAGAGAATTAAGCAACTGGAGAGCGATCAGCAATTCAACTCAGAGATGTGCAGAATTAAGAACATCTTTGGAAAGAGAAGACTTTTGTATATGACATTCTCTAGAAGATCACATTTTTCCTGTCATATTTAACAGAAAGATATATTAATTTGGTGATTAATTTTTAGAATTATTTTTCCCAAAGCATTTGACTGGTAGAACTAAACATATCAAAGGCTCTCCTCAAAAAATGTCTCCCATGCATGTGTTAAAATCATACTGTTTTCTCTGATAGAGGAAAAAATGAACGCATTTTAAAAATATTCTCTGCTTATTGATAACAAGATGGTCATAGACTAGTGAGATAGTCGCTTGCCAAAAATATTTGCCACTGTCATGGAAGACATAAAGTACAGATAACAAACGGGAGAAGGCTTCCTTATAGAAGACAAGGTCCTCCAAATACTCCTTTATGCAGGTAGCATTTTATGGATTACACCAATCCAGGAAATATTGCAGACTCTCCTAAAAGAGATTAATAATCTGTCAAAATCTTTCAGTTTAACTATCCACGTATCAACATGGAACAGGGGAAAGAGTATTGGATTTGGCATCAGAATATATAGGTTCACATCCTTGCATTGATACTTGCTATGTGTACAACCTTGGGCAAGTTAGTTAACTTCTTAGGACCTAAGTTTCTTTATATATAAATTTTGGTAGTTGGACTAGATGACCTCTGAGGTTCCTTCCAGTTTTATAACTATAGTATGATATAATCCACATGGGGGAAAAATACCTATTACCCAGGCTAGAAAGTAGTTGGATAAACAGCACATTATAGCACCAGTCCACCAGTAAATATATCTTAGATAGTAAACATATTTTAGATACATGAAGGGAGAAAAATCTGAGTCAAGAGAAATGAGTGGGCTTGATCACTTCTGAGAAACTGCACTGTACTTTCAATGAATCCAAGGTTTACCCTGAAACAAAATCCCACCATTTTTTGAACATCAGTGTTCTTCTGGTAATGCTATTCTTCTGTGAATCATAGAATACTATAATCTCTTAAATTAAAAAAAAAGACACTGAAAAGAAAATAAAGAGGTGTAAACAGGTTGCAGCATATTGATGGTGATGAATTGTATTCACAGATTGGCATAAAAGATAATATCAGTGAGATGTCTTAACAGAAAGAGAACCTATGTGAAATGTTAAAAGATCAAGAAGAAAGATCCTAGCAATCCCTTCTTCCATGGAGTTTTGGTGGGGAAAACATAAACATTAATCCCACAAGAAAATAGCTAGCATTTATCAAGCACCTACTAAGTGACAGGCACTATGCTAAGCACTTTATAAATATTATCCTATTTGATCCTCACAACAACCCATGTGGTAGATGCTGTGATTATTTCCATTTTATAGTTGAGGAAATTGAAACAGGTGGAGGTCATGTGACTTACCCAGGGTCACATGGCTAGTAAGTGTCTCAGGCTGGATTTGAACTGAGGTCTTCTTGACTCTAGGTCCAGTGTTTTAAATACTGAATCATATAGTTATATTGAATGATTAAGTGAGGATGACTTGCTAAATGCATCATCTTTGGTCCTTACTGTTACTATCAATTAACAAGCATTTATTGACTCAGTATGTGACTCAGTGCTAGCTTTGTGACCCTGGCAAGTCACTTAACCTCTATCTACCATAGTTTCCTCAACTATAATATTAATAGCACTTACCTCCCAGGGTTGTTGTGAAGGTCATATTAGATATTATTTGCAAAATTCTTAGCACAGTTCCTGGCACACAGTAGGTATCTATTAACTGCTCTAATCATGTGTGATCCAATAATGACTCAATCATATGAGGTGGAACCATGAACAGGAATTTATTGATATTTAAAATGATCCTTCCACCTCCAGTTTTATCTTTTGGTGGTTTTTGATGGGAAAAGTTTTTAGTTTCATTTGGGTGCTGAAAAGGGAGAGAGGATGTCTAAGGCATCACCAGTATTCTGTAAAGAGTTCTGAAAGATCCATTTCTTCCCTGGAGGGAAGAGTTAGTTACTCCAGAATCAAGGTTATATGGTATCATTAATTTTCTTGATATATTTTGTCTATTCATTTGTTTCCTGTCATCAAATACTTTGGTAACTGTCAGCAGGCCAGCAATCAGCATCTCAAGATATAAAGTTTAAGTAGGGCCTAGGGTGGGAAATTAAATCACAGAATTGAAAAGGAAAAGAAAATAACTTTATGAACCTTTTAAGAAACCAAACTGTATTGATTTTTTATTCAGGTACCAAGGGTGATGAAAGAAATGACATCCATCGTAGATGAAAAACCTGGAGCAACAAAATTAATTCTGTATCATTACCTAAGGTCTTAGGATGATTAATTTAGAGATAAGAAAGAACTCAGAGATCACCTTTTCCACTATTCTCATGTTGCAGATGAAACTGAAAACACAGGGAGTTTAAGTTACTTGCCCAAAGTCACTATTAAATGACAAATAAATTGTGGGGTGGGGTAGGAGTTGCAGCTAGGTGACACAGTGGATGGAATCTTGGGGCTGGAATCAGGAGGAGCTGAGATCAAATGGTGCCTCAGACTCATACCTGAGGCTTGCGTTGAACTTAGGTCTTCTTTGATTCCAGGCCCAGTGTTCAATCTACCACACCACGTAGCTTTGTAACTAATACCTTACAAGGTCATTGTGAGGATCAAGTGAGAAAAAGCATGTAATGTCATCTAATGTTAATACCTTTTATTGCATTTGTCATATATTAAATATTTCTTATTGGACATATGTATGTGTGTACACACACACACACACACATACACACACATATACACACACATGCACACACACACATATCTTCTCTGATTTATTCTGGGGAGGATTTTGACTCAAACAGAATTCATAGATCTGTAACTTACTAGCTCTGTGGCCTTAGAAGTCATTTTTATTTCTCTGAGTCTCAGTTGTCACACATGGAATCAAGATAACAGGAAACTGTCCAGTTTAACACAGTGCCTGTCATCTAGTATGAGCTTAATAAATGCTTTTGGAGTGATTAAAAACACCCTCATAGAGGTGTTCTGAGAAAATACTTAGCATCCATAAGATATGTAAACTATTATTAATGTTACCATTATTTTCATTTCCCAATGTTCCAAGTACACTGTCTTTCACATAGAAGACATTCAGTAAATATTTTTTGTCCAAATGAAGGAAGGAATACATAAGGTCTGACGAGATGTATAAAATTTGTGGACTATGCATTTGGAAACCTCATTGTGAATTATCTGAAAAGTTTTGTTGCAGAGCCTGGACTAGGTACTACAGCTTTCTGGGTGGCTGGCTTCCTTTAAATCCCTCAACCCCTGTTAATCCCAGTCCCCTTCCTCTTTTAATTATTTCTTATTTATTCTGTATGTAGCTTACTTTGTATATATTTGTTAGCATCTTGTCCTCTATCTCCATTAGATTGTAAACTTCTTGAGAGCTTGGAATTTTCTTTTGACTTAGTATCCCCAGTGCTTAGCACCATACCCAGCACAAGGTAGGCACTTAATAAATATTTATTGAATTAAATTGGAATAAGAAAAAGCTGTCTTGTTTTTCTAGAGGCATCTTGGAGATGCAGTGGATAGAAATCTGGACATGGAGTCAGGAAGATTAAGTTCAAATCTAGATCAGACAATTTTTGGTCACTTCCAGCTCCAGATAGTCCCTAACTGCTTGAAAAATGATTTATTCATTATACACAAACTCAAAGTAGGTAAACAAAACAACTTCTGGAAAGGGGATAAGGGGAAAGTAGGGAGTGTCTGGCTAGATCTGTGATGTCTTGTTAGTGCAAGGAACTCCTACTGTGGAAATTTCTTCACCTACATAGAAAACTTCTCTATAATGAATAGCTTTAGAAAGTTGTCTGGGACACTGAGAAGTTAAGTGATTTGCCTAAGTTCAGATAGCCTTTATATATCTGAGTCTACACTTGAACCCAGGTATTCCTGACTCCAAGACTAGCCCTCTAATACTAGCTAACATTTAGATACCATTTTACAGTGTATGAAGTGCTTACATCTAGGGAATATGCTTTGATAACTCAACAAGATTCTATTCAATAGAATGGGTTTTGCTGAAGTTAGAGAAATGTTTGAATTTAAGCCAAAAAACTTGTTCAAACTTTTCCCATCTCCCAGATGTATATATCACGATTTTTCTGTGTGTGATTACTTCATTTGAAGGGAGAAAAATATTTACTAGGCATATTAAAGGTTGGAACATGCATCAAGTTTTTAAAATTACATTCTGATGTGTTTGGTGCAAATGAATCTGGAAATAACTTGGATTTTTTAAATCGGGGAGAAAAGTATGTCTAAATACATTTTTCCTGTCCCAAATGTTAAATTATTACAAAATATTTTACCAAATCGATTTCCCTATCCTATTTTAAAGTGATAGAGAGTTTAAGGAAATGAAGAAGCCAACAGTAAGCATTTAAAAGTATTTTAGGAATTTCTTTTTTCAGATCTTTAATAAGCACAAACAGACAGACAACAATTACACTTAATAATGTAGAAGACGGCTGTGAAAACAACTTGGATTATAGCTTTTAGTCACCAAAATATTTAAATCCAGTTAATGTGAAGAAGGAACAGAAAATAGTAGTCTTTGGGAAGGGTATATTTAGATGTCATTATAAATGTATCTTTGAAACAATATTTATGCTTTATCTGATGCACTAATTTCCAAGCCAAAAAGAAGACAGGCTTTTGTTATCCTTCACTTTCATGTTTCTGCAGTTAAAAACAACAACAAAACAACAAAAACTAACTAAATACCCAGAAGCATTTCGTTGAGCATTAGAGAATTCTGTGCTGAAATAATTTATTATGATATGTAAAATTTTAATATATCATTTCTTGGTCAAATTGCAGGGCATTTTGATTCAGATTTGTAATCTCATCAGTGTAGGGAAATTTCTTGTGTCATGATTAATATCTTTCCTGTAACTTACTCTCTCAGAAAGTTAGTTGCCTGGGCAACTGAGAACTTAAGTGACTTGCCCAAGGTCATACAACCTGTATAAGAATACACATGCTAATGAAAACAAACACAACATTTGTTAAGCTCTTAGGAAGTGCTAGACACTGTGCTAAGATCTGGGGAGATAAATATAAGCAAGGAAGACTGTGCTGGCCCTGAAGGATCTGACATTTTAATAAGTGAAGATATACACATATATGTACATATGTATGTAATATATGTAATATAATACATTCTATATACATTGTATATACATATAACATATGTAATATAATATACATGTCTACAGATATGTAGAAACACAGATATAGGTATTGATATGGATAGAGTTAGAGATGGAAATAGTGACAGAGCTAAAGCTAAAGATGATAGATACAGATAGAGGCAGATACAGATAAATAATGGGTAAGGTAAAGAATGCACCCATCATATTGGCTGGACCCCAAAGGCAAACGTATGGGATGCTATAAATAAGAATTGTGTTGAATAAATTAACATGGATGTGGTGTGATCTGCATTGTCTTGGGAAATATATCCCTATTGACGAGATCATAGGTCCACATAAGGATAGTTGGAAATATTTAAGTATTTGAGAGACTTGGTCTAGGACAAATAGAAAATAATTGCATTTTTTTAATGTAATCCAGCATTTCACGTACCTTTTTTTCTTTATTCATGAAATTGCTCTTGGAAAGATTGTATCATTTCACTAAACTAGGGCTTCACTCACCATTCCTGTTTTTATTTTTTGTTTTGTTTTTTACATAAAAATGCAAAGGTAGGTTGACTTCTCAGGGGGATAAACATGTATTGTAAGTATTGGTGGTCTGTCAACACATTGCCTCTTTATGATGAATGTAAATCTCATTTTGTTACAGCTATAAAATGACTATTGCAGACAAAAGAGCAAATACATCAAATTTATTCTATTCCCTTTTTAAAAATCAGTGAAAGAATGAGGCCCTGGCAAGAGGTGTGAACAATGCTTCCAACACTTGCTAAGCGTTGTGACCATGGCCAAGTCACATCACCTCCCTAGGAGACTCTGTGTCTTTAAAATTGGCATAATTAGATTTGTAGTGGCCATACAAATATAATGAGAAAAAGGAGAGAATAAATGAGGTTTTACCCTGTTTGCAGAATGCCTATAAATACAATTTAAAAAGCAAAAACTTTAGGAGTCAGATATATTAATGTCATAGTTTTTCAGGTAAGCAGAGAAGCAGTACCAACAGACATCAGTGAACTACGTGGAGAATCACCAAGACCAATTTATAGATTATATTATGGTTTTTGTACTCAGGCAGTGTGGACTAACTACATTAATTCTTTTCATCCTGGATCAGTCACTTCCTTGCTATGTGGTCATAGGTAAATCATCGAACATTTATTAAGCACTCACTCTATGCAAAGTACTGTGCCAGGTGTTAGGGATACTAAGATGGAATAAGCCACAAGCAGCTGAAAAACATAATGAGAGACATAAGACAACTCAGCATAAGAACAGTGTTTAACAAGAGCTGGGTATTTGAGTCAAGAAGAGAAATATCACTCAATCTTTTTGAACCAGTTTCTTCATCTGTGAAATGGGGATAATTACAACACAGAGTTGTCTTGAGCATGAAATAATCTTGTGAATAGGAAAATGTTTTGAAACAACATACAAAGATAGAGGGATAGATGGATGGATGGATAGATGGATGGATGAATGGATAGATGGATGGATGGATAGATGATAGATTAGATAGAAGATGATAGATCATATGGATGGTGATGATAGATGATGATAATGATAAGTATATTATTAGATGATACATGATTGATAGTAGATACATGCATATATAGATTGATGTTAGATATAAGTGACTGATTTTAGATAGATGTGTATATAAATTTTGCTGTAGATTTCATTGATATAAGGAACTGAAGGATGTGATGAAGAAATGAAGAATGAAGAAACTTCCCGCTAATGCAGATCGGTGCCTTCTTTATAACTAATAGTCTTAGAGAATTGCCTGGGGCTGCTCACTAAGAAATTAAGTGCTTTCCCCCTAGTCCTAAAGCTAGCATATTTCAGAAGCAATTTTTTTTTCAGAAGCTAGCTTTTTTCCAACACCCAGGCTAGCTTTCTATCCCTGGCATCATGCTGCATAAGGTATTGTTATTGTATTTTGCTGTATGCTTTTATCAAGCAATAAAAGGGTACCCATAAAAGGCATTTCAGTTGTATATCATTCCCTCAAATAAAATATCCCTAGGTATTCAGCAAATAATAATACACATTTTATTCACTGAATAAAATTAAATTTATGGTAATGTGCCTATTATTGCTTTGAAAAGTCAAATATCCTTTGGGTTAAGATGCAAACCTATTCTTGGAAGCATGTCTGACTCATACTCATTGGACAGCATGGTTAAATTATTACCACTCTAAAACATTTTTTTGCTCATCATTTTACATGATCCTTTTGGGTTCTTTTATGTGGGAATATCTGATAAAAAGGGCTTTGGTGGGTAGGCCTCCTACTTTGGAACAGTGGTTTATATTCTTGATTTTCACTTTCAGGAGCAATAGGACAAGGGAGAAAGCAAAAAAGGAAGAAAGATTGCCATTGAACTGCCATTGAACCTTTTAAGAGAGGGCCTTTGAAGCATTCACAATCCTGTTCTAGCCTGTCTTTCCACAAGGACTCCTCTTTACAGAGTCTACTACATCCCTACCAAATCAGGCTATTTGAGACTCCCTACACCCCACCTCGGGCCTCTGTGCTTTTGCATAGCCCGTACCCCATTGCTTGAATAATCTCCCTCTTCCATTCTACCTCTTGGAATTCCTCGCTCTGTTTAAGGCTCAACTTAAGTGCCACCTCCTACATGAGATTCCTGTCCCGATCCCCTTCATTCTGGATGTTCAGCCCCTAATTACTGTGAAGAAGGCCACATGTGGTCTTCTAAGTCCTTGGGGGTGGCCTTTTGACTGTGTCCAAGTTTTACAGAACAAATCCTTTTATTAAGGGGATTTCTTCTGTGAAATTTGGATTCAGTCAAATGGCCACACTTGAGAACCTAGAGGGTCACATGTGGCCTGGAGGCCGCAGGTTCCCCATCCACTCAAAACACACACACACACACACACACACACACACACACACACTGATTACCACTACTAAATAGAATGTCAGAATGCAAACTCCCTAAGAGGGCTGGCACATGGTAAGTAAGTAGCTGCTTAATAAATGCTTAATGAATTGAATTGAACAGAACAGTAACCCAAAGGAATCTCATCTCTGATCTCCGGCCCAGGAATGATCATTTAAGGCCACTCTCTTAAGCAGTTTTCCATTGGCGGTGTTTGTATTTTGACAGAAGAAAGGAAATATTCCAATTAGAAATTTCAGACCTAGTCACCGTTGCCAAGGGCTACAAAATTAAGCACTTTCCAGCATCTTTGTAAGCTGGGAAAACCATCAAGACATTGGATTCTTGCTTTTTCTTCCTAAATTTAATTGGAGTTAGGAAGGTCTGAATTCAAATACTGCCTCAGATACTAATCAGAAGTGTTACCCTAGGTAAGTCACTTAAAATTTCTTTCTCAGTCTTAGTTTTCTTAAACTTAACAGAATTGTTGTGAGTGAAATAATAAATATAATAAACTTTGCACATCTTAAAGGTTTACATAAATGCTAGTTCTTATTATTAGCTATTATACAATGATCTATCATTAAATTTTAAGGACTAAGCTTGGCCCTCAAGAAGAGGTGAGAAAATGCACCCCATCCCTTTTTTTGTAGAGATGGGGTGGGGGACTACACTTGTGGGACATTACCTATATTGTTAACCTCAGTTGAAGTGTTTGTTAATTTTGCTGAACTACTTCAGTTTTTTCTTCTTTAGCTTTTTTTCCTTTTCGTTAATAGGGACTACTCACTGGATAGGAGAAGGAGGAAGAATGAGAAACAAAGATATCACTAAACACTAAAAATCAGAATAAGAAAGGAAATTTCCATCATTTTATTTAGCAGCTTGTTCTATTGAGGGCAGAAAGAGTTAAATACATGAAATTTCTTTAAGGCAAATCAATGGGAACACACTGAAGTTCTCATTACAAAATTAAGCTACTTTTCCCTTTCAATTTGTTGCAACATAATAACAGAAAATACACTCAAAGGTCACTTAATTAACTTTGTAGGTAATAAACTGATTATATTATTGTTCAAATGAGAGACAAAGAATGGGAGTGGTCTCTGCTAACTATTCCCTTTAGCTGCTAAGTTGGTTCATCACTAGTCATTGGTCATAAAAACAAAACTTCTTTACTACCTGCTGGTGCCCGGGGAAATGGGGGCTTTCCAAAGGTCAAACACACCTGTCAGGAAGAAGGAAGACGTACACAAGGGATAATTTTGATTTGCAAATATTTACAAGTAAAAAGTCATGCTTTGTATTTCTCAAAAAAGAAAGATAGTGGAATAAAAAGCTTTCTCTTTCTCTGGGCACCCGGGGCATGCTTTCTAATTTTTGGGGATTTTTTCGCAAATATATTTTAGTGACAGCTTTTACAATGAAAGTAAGTTTGAGAATTAGCAAGCTGCAATAATAAAAGGGAGTTCATCAGGCTGCCAGCATCCTGTGCCAAAAAGCATCCGGGAAAGCCACAGAAAAGCTATTCAGCATTCTCATTAATGATGAGCATCGAAAAGGTCAGGATCAGTTCATGTAAATCAGATTGTGAGGCCTGATTGGGCTGGTACTGTACTTAATAGGGACATTGATGGGAACTGTTGTATACCATCTGCCTCTATTTCCATCATTGATTTTGCCAGACTTTTGTTTGGTTTTTGGTCTAAAACTATGACTTCCAGTTGTAGAAATTCCTTTCACCAATGCAAGTTGGTAGCTCATATGTAATTTATACTCTCAAAAATTTATATGGTGCACTGAGAGTAAGTTACTCATCCTTAATCGTGATGTACTGTGTGTCAGAGGTGAGGGGGAATAGGGAGGGAAATAATCATTTATACAACTCCTACTATGTGCCAGGTGCATATTTTACAAAAATTATCTCATTTGATCCTCATAACAATCCTATGAGGTAGGTGCTGCTGTTATCCCCATTTTATACTTGAGGAAACTGAGGAAAACAGAGGTTAAATGACTTGCCTAAGGTCACACAACTATTAAGTGTCTGAAGTACTCTATCCATTGGACTAACTAGCTACCTCAATGCAACATTATTTCCAGAATTCAAGAGTTAGAAGGGTCTATAGCAACCAGACATCATAATTACATGCCAAAAAGAAATTATAACTACAGCACACCAGACACGTAGTCATCTATCTAGCCTCTGGAGACCTTCCATAAGAAGGAACCCATCACCTCTCAAGGTAGCCCATTCCTCTTTGGGACAGCTGTAATTGTTATAATGCTTTTCTTCACATCAATCCTAAATTTGCTTCACTGCAACTCCCCTCTCTCCCCCTTGCCCTCCCGCCTTGTTCTTGGTTTAGCTCACTGTAACCAAGAGGAATGTCTAATTCCTCACCCACATTTTAGTCTTTAGGAACTCTTTTCAATTCCTCTATATCCCAGACTTTTTCTACAATGCCTCAGAAAACTATCATCCTGGATCCTCACTCTAACCCAGGTATTCACATTTTAGAAGCATCCTCCAACTCCCCGGGTCTCTCCTTCTGATTGGATGACTCTGCCCAGATCCTTTTAATGAGGATGTCTAGTCCAGGCACATCTCATTCCTCTCTAGGCTTTCTACCACACTTTCTTCCCCAACAGCGTAATTCCCCAACCTGTACCCTACCTCTCCATCCACTGCTTTCAGCTTCCTATTACATTCCTGTCTTCTCCTATTAGAGTGGAAGCTATTTGAGGGCAAAGAATTGTATTCCTGGTGCTTAGCACAATGCCTGGAACTTTGTTGTTATTCAGTCTTGTCAAACTCTTAGTGACTCCATTTGAAGTTTTCTTGGCAAAGATGCTGGCATAATTTGCTATTTCCTTTACCAGATGTTTTTACAGATGAGGAAACTGAGGCAAAAAGGGTTAAGTGACTTGCCCAGGGTCACATAGCTAATAAATGAGGATAGATTTGAATTCAGGAAGTTGAGTGACTCCATGCCCCTCACTCTATCCACTTTTGGCCATTGATTGACTGATAAATACTTGATAACAGCTACTATGGTCCCTCTGAGTCTGGACTTCTACGGGCTAGTCATACTCGGTTCTATCAACTCACTGTCATATGACATGGATCTTATACCATTCCTGTTGCCCTCTTCTAAATCACAACTTATCAATGTGATTATTAAACTATCTGAAACTGAAGACAATAATATAGATGAATCTGGTGAGGGTAGAGTACAGAAGGACTATTACCTCCTCATTTTGGGGAGCTATGTTTCTCTATCTGCCCAGGGTCCCAATGAATTTTATTTTTTGTTTTTGCTTCAGCAAAGACATCACATGGATGTAACTTGCAGTCCATTAAAATATCCAGATCATTTTTCAGACTGTTTTCCATCTAACCATGCCCCATTCCATCTTGAAGTAGCAAAAACTATTTTTATACCCATATCACATATCACATGTTACATTTCTCCTTGGGTGATTCCAGGATCCTATTATTCTCTTATATCTACAAAAGACAAATATCATGATTCAATATAATTGTAGCGATAACGCATATCAAATATTATTTAAAGTAAAATTTTAAAGGAATGTACTGTTAGGAAATGAAAGTATTTTTATGTTCTTCATCCTTTCATAAAGTAAATTGTAATCTTAACTACAGAATTCCATATTTGGAAAGGACCTCATTGCCATCTAATCTAAGTCATACCTGGATAAGAACACCCTCTATAATGTGTCTGAAAATTGGATAGCAGCTATTGCTTGAAGAACTCAGGTAAGGAGCTCACCATCTTCCAAAGCAGTCATTTCATCTTTGAATAATTTTGTTAGTCTTGTCCTCCCTTCCTTTCATCAAGCTTATATGTGTCTCCTTTCAACTTCCATGCATTATTCCTAGTTATGCCCTCTTTGGAAAAGTAAAGCAAGCTTAATCCCTTTTCAGCATGACTGCCTTTCAAAAATTTAAAGTCCTTCACCGTACCCATCCCCCATAGTATCAAACTGTTGACTCCTGCTAAGTTTGCAGTCCACTAAATGTTTCTGATTTTTTTTTTCCTAAAGGAGCTACTACTTTCCCCAACTTGTCATTTAATGCTATTTATTGACCCCAAGTGGAAAACATTATGTTTATTACTATTAAACTTATGTCTACTATATTCAGCTCATAAAATATACATTTGATTTTTCAGCATGACATTGCCCCAACGTTGTAACTTTTGAAAATTTTATAAGAATACCAGCATGCCTTTATCTAATTCATTGGCAAGTATATGTATGTATATATGTATGTATGTACACGTATATGTACACACATGTATATATACTCATAAATATATAATATACAAATATTCACATAAATGTGTATATATGTATGTAGGTATAGATAGGTGCAAGTGACAAGAATTTGCAAAGGTCAGTTAGTTATTCTCTTACTAACTTTTTACTTATTGGTATCCTTATTAACCAGTTTTGTTCTTTACTTTCCAGTACAAAGAATATGCTCTTGGCCAGAGGAAACAGGACCAAAATATAGTTTAAGCAGCTCTGCTGTCTTCCTATCATCTATTGTCATCATTCCATGCACCCTGAGCATTAGACCTATTCCTTCTTTAATCCTCTTTTTTCCCCTCCAATATAGATATAAGAAAGAAAAACAACTTTTGAAAAAGAAAATCCTTAGCTTTCCTTTTGAGCTTCAGCTCATCCTGATGGTTAGTATTCCTGACAATATTCTTATGAAACTAGGCAAGGCCTTTTATATTTCTCTCCTATTATTTACCTTGCTTTTCTCTTCTCTAAAAATCTTTTAAAAACTTAAATTGGCAGGTGGTTTCCCTGTGAATACAAATTTTTTAGAATCTCCTCTCTCCCCACATTCTACTCCTCATTGAAATTATTTCCTTTTACGTCTCACATGGTTTTCCTCCACTGCTAGAGTTGGCAAACTACAGCCTAAGGTCCTTTGGGCTGTGGTTTGCTGACCCTTGATCTACTTTATTAGAAATCCTGAGATAAAGTGGTTACTTTACCCAAACAACCATCATTCCTACCCCAGAAATAATAAATCCCCTCTTGTTTATCACAATCAGATTATGAATACATTTACTGCTTTGTTTCCTCCATCTTTTAAAAAGAGAAATTATCATTGAGGCAAATGAAGGAATTATTAGCTTTGGGAATATAGAGAAAAATATAGTAGATGTCCATGTAATTGAAACTCTTGATCATGACTATGTTATATCTCAATGTTAGGCTTACAAATTA
The DNA here is from genome assembly GCF_011100635.1 of Trichosurus vulpecula. Taxonomy (NCBI): domain Eukaryota; kingdom Metazoa; phylum Chordata; class Mammalia; order Diprotodontia; family Phalangeridae; genus Trichosurus; species Trichosurus vulpecula. The sequence goes on along the minus strand of NC_050573.1, from coordinate 128,911,473 downwards.
TTTTCCTAATTTTTGAATCATTAAAGTGTTCCAGAGCAACATTTCAACCATGACTTTGAGCTCACCATGTCTCAGTGTTAATCAGGAGTCAAATTTGCCTCCATGCATTATAATTCCTAGTTTATCTTGTTTTTGACACATACTTCAAACATTGGTGTTTATACAGCTGGAGGCATGGATAATTGTTTATTTGGGAATTTTGTTTGTTTTGCCCATTCCTTCCTTCCTTGGAGTTTGCTGTGTATGAATTGCCAGGTTTTTACAGCTATTCTTTTTTTCTACATTATACCTACCCTCTATGGTACCCAGCTTAATAGATTTATGTAAACAACTTTTCCCTTACCAAATTTTTTTTCACTTCTAAGCCTTTTATGGGATTTAACATTTCAATCTTATCATTAGGATCATCACCATTACTTTGCAGCTCTAGTTTGGGCAGGCTCAGAATATTGTGCAACAGGGGAAACACCACCACCGCCACCAACAGCAACACTTGACTTGAGGCCAGAAGGCCTGGGCTTGAGTTATAGCTCTGCTATTGGTTACCTGTGAGTCTTTGGGAAAGTTTTTTGATCACTTTTGGCTTCAGTTTCCTCATTAATCAATCAATCAATTGATCGATAAACATTTATTAAGTAGCTACCATGAGTCAGGCCCTGTGCTAGAAGCTGAGGATACAAAAAGAAGCAAAAGACAGTCACTGCCTCAAGGCATTCTGAGGACATTTGGAATGCTTAATACTACAATAATCACCTACTATTACATTTTAATATACTTATTAAATGAATAGAATTACTTTTCTCACTCAAGTTTACATAGTATAACGACAAAACTCTAGTCCAAATATATAATAACATCTTCCAATAACTACCTCTTCACCACTTAAAGTCATGTTTTTGATAATAGAGTTAAAGAGCAGTGGTTATTTCATTAAGGTTTGTATCACATTGGAGCTGCTATCTTTTGCCAATGTCATCATAAAAGCAAATATAAAAGCATTATAATGACTTTCCATCAGAGTAAGAGAAATATTTAAAATTTCACCCTGAACATTAAAAGGATTTTTAACCATGAACTTATTACTGACTTCTCCATATTGTCTATATCAAAAAACAATTGTTCTTAAACTTAGAAATTAGACAAACACATTAGTAGGGTCCTCTGGAAAGGGCAAGACAGTCAGGTAGTGAAATGAATAGAGTACTGGCCCTAGAAACAAGAGGACCTTGGTTCAAATTTAATCTTAGACATTTACTAGCTGTATGATCCTGGACAAGTTACTTAACCCTGTTTGCCTCAGTTTTCTCATCTATAAAGTGAATAGGAGAAGGAAATGGCAAACTACTCCATTATCTTTGCAAAGAAAACCCCAAATGAGGTCACAAAGACTTGGACATGACTGAAAGACAACTGAACAACAATAACTAAAATGGACCCTGGATTCAGAGTCAGAGGAATTGTTTTCAAATCCTGGCCCTTCCAACTTACTGCCTGTGAGATTTCGGTCAGATCACTTCACTTCTAGGGCTCAGTTTATTCATCTGTAAAATAAGGGAGTTGTACTACATGGTATCTAAGACCCCTTCTAAATGTAAATCTATGATCCTAAGAAAGAAAATAAACAATTGCATTTTCTTGCTAAACAATTGGATTTTCTTGCGAAACAAATATTTTATTCCTTCCTACCTAACAATAACACTGCCAGTTAAACTTTACATTCATCTTACAAAGATATGGAGACAGTGTCTGTGTGTATACACACACATATATACACACACATACATAAATATGTGTATATCTATATGTGTGAATACATGTTCATACATGGATGAATGCATGCACACAGGCATATATAATGTGGAACAGTACTGGATTTTTGTAGTTTTATTATGTAATATTTAGCACCATGCCAGGAACATTACCCATATATTATTTTTAGGGCAATGGATCGAAGTCTGGTCTTTGGAGTCAGGAGAGCTGATTTATATGCATAATTATGTGAGTACCTTTCTACATCAAAAGATAATAGCATTATTTCATTTCCTACTTGGCAAATTTTCTTTGATGGGTGGGGAAATAGAGTTTTGAATAGTGAAATTTGCTTTGACACACACTAGTTAGCTATGTGAACTTGGGCAAATCACTTAAATTTTTCATATTCAAATCAACAACTTTATGTCCAGTGGAGGGAGTTTCTCTACCAAGAGTTTTCTAGACTGATGAAATCACTGGTCCAAAGCAAATTTGTTTCAAAAAGAAGATAAACTGACTAATGATCTAATGATAACAATATTATTATAATAATAGCTAACATTTTTATAATTCTCACTATGTACTAATTGTGTTAAGCACTTTACAGATATTCTCATTTTATTCTCATAACACCCCTGGGAGGTAGGTAGTAATATTATCCCAATTTTACAGATAAAGAAACTGAGGAAAATCCTGGTTCAATGATTTGTCATAAAGAGGTGGATTTAAATTCAGGTCTTCCTGACTTCAGATCCAGAACTCTATCTACTATACCTGCTAACTATCATAATATCTAGCTAAATTTAGAAAAGCTCATTAGTTACTTTGCCATAGGATGGTAGGTCAGAGGCCCTCAAAGGTCATTTACTAAAACAGAGAGGTATTGCAATTTTTCTTGGTGGAGGGAATACCCACACTCCTGACATCATAGATGTATTGAAGGGGAATTGAATATTGTACTCATCAACTTTCTGATTTTATTTATTACTCCTTGGCTGTTTTTTTTTAAATCATATATACAAAAATACATGTGTGTATGTGTGTACACACATGCATATGTTTACATACACATATAAAATATATATGCATATGTATATTTATTAAGCTTTGGAATTTAAAATCATAAGAGACAACTAGTAAGTTTTGAGGGTAAATTCATTGAGTAGGCTTAATGCATTTCTTCCAAAGTAATACAGTTATATTCTCAATTTTGCAACATTTTCTATAGTAGCTACATGTTCTACACTAGGACATAAAGCGGACAGTAATTCATTCTTTTTCTTTTTCTGATAAGACGTAAAGCTAAGGACAAGAAAATCCCTGATCTGAGAGGAGCTCTCTCCTTTAGTTCTAACTGCTCCAGCCCAGGATTTAAGATTTAACATAATCCAATCACTAGAGGTTAACTGGAAAATACTGAGGTTTAAACTGAATTTTTTTTTCTCTTTCCCATGCTTGCTAAGTCACAATGAAAATTCAATTCAGTTTAAAATTTCTTCAATTTTAGAAAGTTTAGAATCACTAAGGAAAAAAGAACACTTAACTCTCTTTACTATCCTATTTCATATATGTATAGCCAGGTTACTTCCTCCCATCTAATATTAATTTCTAGATACTTTTCAGGTTTAAGAGATTATTAACGTGCTGCACATGTGGTCTACAAAAAAAGCATAATCCATGTTTTTATTTGTTTTCTTTTTAATGGCCAGAAATTACAAGTTAGTAACATTTTTTTTAATGTAAGCATATCAGATTAGGCCATAGATAGAGACACTGAGTCTCTGGCTTCAAGACTCCTAAAGTACCTGAGGCTAAGAGTGCAGCTTTGATTTACTGTCCTGGAATATGGAATGCTTGATAATCAGGCTAGTCCAAATTTCTTTTGATCAGACAACACAGGGAAGCCCAGGACCAGAAATATAAAAGGCCCTTCTGGCTATAATCCTGGAACATTGCCTTACCCCATATTTCCCTGGCACATTGTCAGAATCTTTTTATAGAGGGGTTTGGTCAACTAAAAAACATGCCACATGGCATGGAAAGTGCTGAAAGAGGACTCTGCATTCAACTAACCCAACCAGTCTTCTCCCTCTTCAGTCCCCTTCTCACACATATTACAAATGCTTCTGCTCCACGGTGAACTGGAAGTGGTAGCTTTGCAAAGTCCTAGAGAACAGCAGATGGTCATTTCTGTGGATCAGTGAGCTTGTATGTTGGCAGGAAGTAGGATGATTGCTTTTCAAGGCTCTTATCATGCCCTGAACAATCTCTTTCACCACAGGAGACTCTGAAGCTGTCAATACATTTTGGCTAATTCACATTCCATCATTTTAAGAAATAATGGGCAGATATAATCCTATGAGTGTCTTTCTGGAATCAAAAGATGATAGCATTTTTTTTTCATTTCATTATTTTAGAGTTTTATTTTTTTGGAGGGGAGAAGATAGGGCTTTGAATACAGAAATGTGTGTGTGTGTGTGTATTTATGTTTTTGAAATGGCTAAACTTATTTTTAGAACATCACACATCATTCTTTATTCCTGTGAGCTTATAAATATTACTAGTACTGAAAGGAACTGGCATTTTGCTTCACATAGGTTAGAACAAATGGATTCTAAAAGTTTTACTTGTCAAATAAAACCAACATAGAAATACAAGGCTCAAAGGTTGGATGAAATAAGCAAAAAGAATTAGGCCTGTTTTCCACAAAGGAGTCATTGGTCTTTTTCCTGGTTGTAAAAAGACACATTGTTGCAATCTCCTTTGGAAGTGCAAAAAGGGAGAAAGAAGCTGAGCTAGATTCTACCAAAGGAACTGGGAGCAATTTATAAAGCATCCCCTTGAATCAGGTATAGAGATATCATCACCATTAAAGGTATGTCATAAAACTTAAAATGCCTTGATGACTTTTGTTTTAACCAGTAGCAAATAAAATCAACGACTGAACTAATTAATGATATAAGGAAGCAAAAGACCAAAGTCTTGGATGAGAGAAGACACAATTGCATAAATACTAAGTGAGAGGAAAAAACCAAGGGAGAGCATTATAGCTCAAATATTTGGTCACTAGGGGCATTGAAGTAATATACAAAACATCATGTGGTGACATATAATCTGGATTTGAGTTCTGACCTTGCAATTTACTACCTGTGTCACCCTTGACAAGTCACCTGACAAAACAACTCTGGCCCTCAGCGATCTTATCATTGAAATAAGGGGCCTAAACCTGATGACCATTATGATCCCTTTCAGCTTTAAATCTATTATTCTACAATCCCATGGTGATAATATTGAGGAAAATGAGCCTGATTCTCAACCTCAGTTTCTTCAGGTCTAAAATGAAAATAATAATATTGCTTCCTTTATAGGGTTATAAGGATCAGATAAGAAAACACACATAGTGTTTTGCAAACTTTGATGTACCATGCAAATGCTAGATTAATAATAATAATGATAACAGTTGGGGGGCCTAAATATATTATTTAACTAATTATATGGTAACTATATATTACATATACTATATATATGTATATACTATATTTTATATATATATATATATGTGTATGTACTATATTACATACAGTTATATGGTTACTATAAACCCTTCTTTATTCTCCCCTTGCAAAGATCCCCAGATCTTCAGGTTCACATCTGCTCTGCCCCTATAGAAGATTAACTGAATAACTATCATCTTCCAAGATACAAAGGCTTCCCACCTTTGATCTCTTCAAACATTTTAGAGAATACAACTTTAACTACCACTACCCCAGGTCCTTTTTCAACTCAGAACTCCCATGTGAGCATCCAAACAAGCATCTTTTCAAGCCTTCTGAGTGGCACCATCCTGCTTTGCCCTACGTTATGCTGAAGATCAAGAGCTGACTATGGGTATTCGAGGCTTTTGAGTTCTACTACCAGTTGACTTTCCGAACCTAAGTACTTCCATGTGTATTATCCTAAGTAACTTGCCAGGCTACAGCCCTGACTGGCCTAAATGAAAAATAATAAAAATAATAAAATAAAGGAATAGGAAATGAGAGATCACCTTCTCATTATTCTCAACTGCCATAGATAATTTGCTTGAGTAGAGCGATCAGTTCTGGACTACATAATGTAAAGGGTGGGTACTTCAAGAACTTGGAACATTTTCAGAAAATGAGCACAGAGTTGAGCTTCTACTTAGCACCATGTTCAAATATTCCATGTCTCTAGGCTACTGTCAGATTCAGAGGTATCTGAATATTGCACCCCAGATGCATATGGAAATGGCATTCACTTCTTCATTTCTTCATTCATTCCTTTCATAGTCATTTATTAATTTCTTGCTATGAATGAGGCACCATCCTAGCCAAGAAATAGCTGTCTTCATGTCTTTTGTTTATACTATATTGTACATAGGTTAGTGACAGGGACTAGAACTACAATTTCATTCTTATATGAGTGTCCCATACGGGGAAACTCTCTATACCAAGAGTTCACTACATTCCCTGTACCATATAGTGTTAGAACATAGAGGCCTAGAACATAGAGAAATTCAGTGTCTTGTCCAAAGTCACATAGCCAGTATGTTTCCAAGGTTAAATTTGAATGTAGGGCTTTGAAACTGACTTACTATTTACTATGCCATGCAGGGTTCAATGGATGCATCATTAAACTGAGATTACCTGATTGATAAATATAGACTCCAATGTTTTATTTGATCTAAATAAGGCTAGTAAATAGTGTATATAATATGACCTAGTACAGTGTTAGATTTGTAGTCAGGAATACTTGGATTTAAATCCAGCCTCTGAAAACACTAAGTTTTGTGACTAAGGGTAAGTCACTTAAACTGTGTGGAATTTTAGTTTCCTCAATTGTCAAACGGAATGTTATTATCTATGTTGTTTACCTCCTGGGGTTTTGTGAAGCTCAAATTAGGTAATATATGTAAATCACACTAATATGCTATATATCATACAAAGCCCCATAGATATTACATAGTATTATTATTATAGTTACATGTATTCTTTTTGCCATAAAGAAAAATAGAGATTTTTACAGTAGTAAAATATATTAGAAAAATAACACACTCATTTTAATGTCATTTTTATCAATGACATTACTTAAGGACTGTGGACAAACATGTTAATAAAACATTTCACTTAATTTGGTCACAGAACTATACTTACATAAGCAGCATTAGACTATTCCAGATGTCACTTAGGCCTGGTACTTAATGTGACAAGAGAAGCTTTTCCAGGCAAAGTTAAGAAGCAACAAATGAGCTGCATGCACACACCCAGAAATTATTCATTATTACTTAGTATCTCATAAATTTGCCTGACATGCTTTGATAGGCAGCTTATAGTAAAGAGCTGGCTTTGAAGTCTAGAAGATGTGGATTCAAATCCTGCCTCTAACATACTGGATGGGTGACACTATGTTGCAACTATCTACTAGCAGCTGCTGTAGGGGTGTAAGACCCACCAACAACCAGCATACAGAAAGCTGCCAACACATGTTCTTTTGATCTGCTTTACTAAGGAAAGTAACATTAAGGGGTTAATAATCTTACTTTAATCCAACATATACATATAAACTCACTTAGTTCAGGGGAAGAAGTCAGCACCCAGAACTTCAGAGCAAATACAAACAAATTACAAACATCAACCGACAGACCTTGTCTGATTCAAATCTCTGTGCATAGTTACCAGGGTTTAACAAAGTCCCAACATCCGAAGGGCTCTTAACTACAGCTGCCCAGAGTCTCCACATCAATACACCTTCAAGAGTGCAAAGCCCCCAGCAAATAGCTCTCTTCTCTCTTTTTATACACTCTTTAGCCATCATTAAACATCATCTGAGCGACTGGGACTCAGGCTCCTACTATTGGCTCTGGTCTTAGCAACTCCCCTCAGGACCCCGAGGGCTTCCCTCCCACATAGGCTTAGCACCTAGTAGATAGGGGTTTGGGCCTAGTAAGACTCAATCATTGACACCCAACTTAATTGATATTACACACTATGAAAGCCACTTAACATCTCAGTGTTCTAGGCGGTTCTCTAAGATTACAAATTGCAGAAAGGCTGCTAACTTACATTGGAAGAGGGAGATTCTTCATCTAGGAGTTCCTAATACCAGTCAAATGACAGGACCAATTCCCATCCAATAAAGAAACTATGTACTCTTCATGTGAACAAATTTCTCCAATGGGAGAGAAAAAAAATAAACTTTTTAAAGTTAGGGCAAGTATTTAGATAGGTAAGATGAAGTCCAAAACATTTTATCACATAATAATTATACACAATTAAAATAGCCTAATTTAAAAATCAATTAAAACTATTAAAACAGCAAACTTCAATACAAACCTTTAAAACACTCATTTTGATTCTCAATTGTAAATGTTGCATTTTAATTTCTCATTCTTTTTTTAAAATTTGCTTGTAACATTTTACAATATATATCATTCTTTTTGATTTGGTGTTTCTAAAGCCAATATCTGCCCTTGAGTGAAATGTAGGGAAGTAGCATGAGAGTAGCTCATTATAATTCTCCATATTATAGACCATTTAGTGTTCCTAAACTTTTAGATAGATAAATAAGTAGATAGATAGACAGATGAATAGATAGATAGACAGCCAGACAGACAGATAGATCAATATGAGCACTATTCAATCCCTAATATGAATCTCATATGGCCATAGATCTAGAAGGAAAGAAATAGGAGGAGGAGGAGGAGGAGGAAGAAGAAAAGCAGGAAGAAGAGGAGGAAGAGGAAGAAGAGGAGGAAGGAGTGTATGAGGAGGAAGAGGAAGAAGGAGACGAAGAAGAAGACGAAGACGAAGAAGAAGAAGGAGAAGAAGAAGAAGAAGAAGAAGAAGAAGAGAAAGAAGGAAGGAGGAGGAGGAGGAGGAGGAGGAGGAGGAGGAGAAGGAGAAGAAGGAGAAGAAGAAGAAGAAGAAGAAGAAGAAGAAGAAGAAGAACAAGAACAAGAACAAGAACAAGAAGAAGAAGAAGAAGAAGAAGAACAAGAACAAGAAGAACAAGAAGAACAAGAAGAAGAAGAAGAAAAGGAGGAGGAGGAGGAGGAGGAGGAGAAGGAGAAGGAGAAGAAGAAGAAGAAAAGAAGGAGGAGGAGGAGGAGGAAGAGGAGGAGGAAGAGAAGGAGGAGAAGGAAGAAGAAGAAGAAGAAATTTCAAAACCTTAGGCCAGTGAGCTTAATTTCAATTCCTGGGAAAATTCTAAAGCATATTATTAATGGGATGGTTAGTGATCTAGAAAAGGAAGCAATAATCATCAAAAGTAGATCATTTAAATAAATATTTCAGTTTTTGATAAATTTACTAATCTGACAGATCAAAAGAATGCTATACATATAATTGATCTATATTTTGACAAAGCATCTTGTGGAAAAGAAGCAGAGATATTGGCCAATGATTGTGCAATTAACTGGATTCAGAAATGTTTGAATGGTCAGATACAAAGATGAGATAATGGTTCAATGTCAGTTTGGAAGAACATATCCCATGGAATGTGCCAGGGATATATGTATTTGGCCTTGTGCATTTTTAACACATTTTTTCAATACCTTGGATAAAACTTTAAGTGGTACGTTTACTAAATTTACAATTGACACAAAGCTAGGAGTTATCATATGTTTAATAGTTGGAAAGGGCCTTTTAGTATGGAGGTCCTTAACCTGAGGTCCACAGACATCCAAGGGTTCTGCAGAGAGCTTTTAGGGCAGTCATGAACTTGGACGGGGAAGAAATAGATCTTTGTTTTTACTCCCCTCTTACCGAAATTGAAAATATCCTTTAATTATTTAATTTTTCTTTTTTTTTTTTTTCCCTCTGAGAAGTGTTCTATAAGTTTTATCAGACTGCTAAAAGGGTCAACAACACAAAAAAGGTTAAGAACAACAAGTTTAAAACACCAATCCCAACCCTTCCTTTTACAGATTAGGACTCTAAAGAACAGAGAAATTAAGTTCAGTGTCAAACAACTAGTATCTGAGACGGGATTTGAATAAAGCTCTTCTTAACCCTAAGGCTAATGATCTATCCACTCACTACACCCTATTGATAGCTAGCATGAATATGATAGAATCATGTTCCAAAATGGCTTTGCAAGTACAAGACATGGTCAAGCAGCAGTCTGAAAAATGTCTAGGATTTTAGTGAACTTGGAAACAAGATAGGAGAAAGCAGTGTGATATGGCAGCCAAAACCCAATAAAACAAAATTAATCTGGTTGTATTAAGAGAGGAATAGCATTGAAGACTTAAAAAAATGCTAGGAACAATGGATGAGAGTTGGTAAAGAATAGCTAACTTAAGCTTGATATTAGGGAAAAAATAACCATTATAGCGTCACAATAATAAAATGGGCTACCTTGACAGGGAGTAAGTTCTTCCGTTCATTCCCTATTAATCCAAAAGCTGGATGACTATGGAATGGATATGTTATAGATAAGGTTCTTGTTATATAAGTTGTGTTAGATGGCTTCTCCTGTCCCTTCCAACTCTGAAATCATTCTGTGATTCTGGGATGCCTGGGTCCCTCAGCTGTTCTTCCTTTGTTACAAATAATCATGTGTGAGTATTCAAGCCACACTTTTATATTTTAAAATATCACATGTCAGGATTTATACATCTCTCCATGAAAGATCTATTTTATTTAGTCTCTTAAATAGAGGCTATACTAGGTGTTTCAATAAATAGAGTGCTGGACTTGGAATCAGGAAGACTTGAATTCAAAAGAAGCTTCAGATATTTTACTAGCTGTGTGACCCTGGGCAAATGATTTACTCTTTCTCAGTATCAGTTTCCTTATTTGTCAAAAGGGAATAACTAACCAGATTAGTTGTGAGATCAAATGAAACAACATGCATAAAGTGCTTTGCAAATGCTGCATAATGCTATAGAATTAACAGTTAGCTTTCATCATCATCATTATTACATTCATTATTACCATAAATATGATTATTTAGTAAAATCTTCAAGGTAAGCCATATCCTAACTAGATTACTAAAACATCCTTCTCACTGACATTCCATTCTCCCCAAAACAAATCCAGAGTCACATCTAAAGCATCTCTACTAATTCCTCTGACAACCCCACTAATTAGGATATTTCCTGAACTCATCTATAAAAATCAAGATCCTTATTTTTAGCCTTAAGGCTCATCACTCTACACTATCTTATCTACCTCATTCAAGTAAACCTAAAGATACTTTTTCATTTGATTTTCCCATTAGCAAAAACCATGATTTGGGTGCATCTCATGTGGTAATTAAAATATGTTGAAAGCAAAGCCTTTCTACAACCTTGAATTCCTCCTTGAATTCTCAAATGAAAAGGAACTTGAATGATTTTTTTAAACCACAAAAACAGGCTTACAGTTTCAGCTTGTGCATTCTATAATACCAAAACCAAATAAACACTAACGTGTGAGTGTCATTACTATTTTGACCCAGTTGGCACGACAGGAAATCTTTTAAACTGAATGGAGTAGGTTCTTCTTCATATACCTGTTAAGGAATGTTAAGGGGTCCCCTGAACATGTCTTTTTGACTTGCCATATTTTCCAGAAACACTGGACCCAGAGCATGTGGGAGGCCCTGAATGTGTCAATACTAGAGCCTCCTCCCCCACCCCACCCCATCCAACTTGACATAATTTGTTGTTTGCACCCAAAGCTGGACTCCCTGTGTGTCCTTGGGAGTCAAGATAGGTACCAGTCAGTCTCCGCAAAATTGAGAAACATTTTGTACAGTTGGGACCCTTGTAGATAAGCAGACCCTCCTATCTTCATGGTTTAGCAGTTCCCAAGGGAAAAGAATGCTGCTTTTGTCATCATCTTCCTCCTTCCCTTTGGGAGGGGTTTTGGCCTTTTCCTACTTTTACTACACCTTTCCCTTTCCTGTGCCACTCCCCTTTAGGAGGAAATTTCTGGTACCTCTTCTTTCTTTTGTTGTACTATTATAAATTTGCAAACTGCTATATGGATTGTGAACTCTTTGCTCTGGCTTTGGATTCCACATGCATGTGCATTTCTCTGATAATAAATATAATTGTAATGCAATGCTTTATGGACTTGTGACATTGTTTTTGGTAAACATACCTCAATAGTACAAGTAAAATGTTGCTGTTGTTTGTCTTTTGTTCTCAAAGAAAACCATGACATCAGGGAGATGATGCCATGACATGCAAGTGAATTGGATTTCAGTGAGGGAGGGCTGTGCAAAGTCAGTAGCCTCACTTTTTCCTCTGTAGCCATCTGGGTCCAGTGGCAAGATATAGAGGGAGACCTTGGCCATTTTAAGCTAAGGTCATTAACAGGTCTCAGTCTGACTGAGGCAATGCCCATTCAAGTGATGATGGTTAGGTAAGAAATGAGGCAGAGAATGACTTCTTTTACCCAGTCAAAAAAAAAAAATCTGGGAGGGGAAGCCCCTCAGGGTTTCTGGCCAAAACAGAAACAATTGCTATTTACATTCACTCAGCCAATCCAGGACCAAACAATGACCAACAATGTCCTGAGACATATTCCAATCTTCTTAATCTATATCTTTCTTAATAAACACACATATATGCATACACACAGTGATCACTCAAAATTAATATGGTATATATATATATATATATATATATATAAGTGCGTGTGTGTGTGTATATGATAATTTAAAATATTATTGTAAGGAACTTAATGAAATTCAATTCAATAAATATTAATTAAATGTCTTCTACGTCCCAGGTCCTAGGGACTAAAAGACAACAATGAAAATAGTCTGTCCACCTCAAGAAGTTTATGTGCTACTGGGAGTATTAGCATTAAGGAACATCACAGGAACATCTATAACTCAAGGATTTCAATGAGGAGATGTTTTAGGTAAAGTTCAGAGGAAGCAATAAGGAACTCATTAAGAGTAAATCATTTTCGTCAACTTCCTACAAAGTAATAAATTGAATAATTGGCAAGCTATTGTAAGGAAGAAAGAGCACAGGTTGAGCACTGGCTGTTATCTTTTCCAACTCACACACAACCACAAAGATCACTGTGTTGGTAAGCAAAATGGGCTCTTAGAACTCAGTTCAACCAAGTGCCCTTGAAGAGTTTGGCTTTTGTTTCCTTTGATTAATTCAGTGTATTTCATTGAGTCTTACTAGGTGCTAAGTCCCAGGCCCAAACCCCTATTAGGTGCTAAGCTTATGTGGGTGTGAAGCTCCCAGGGTCCTAAGGGGAGGGGCTAACTCCAGAGCCAACCATAGCAGCCTAAGTTCTGGTCATTCAGATGACATTTGATGATGTCTGAAATGGTATAAGAGGAGCAGACAGAGCCATTTGCTCAGGGCTCTCACTGTTGGTGGTACGCTGGTGCAGAGACTCTGGGCAGCTGTAGGTAAGAGCCCTCCAGCTCATAACCTGGATGTTGGGACTTTCTTAAACTCTGGTACCTATGTACTGGGATTTGGATCAGACAAGGTCTGTCTGTCGTTTGTACTTTGTTTGTATTTTGCTCTGAAGTTCAGGGTGCTGGCTTTTTCCCCTGAACTAAGTGAGTGATATTTGTATGCTGGATTAAAATAAGCTTGTCAACCCCTTAACGGTGCTTTCCTTAGTAAAACAGATCAAAAGAACCTGGGCTTTTGCAGTGTGCTGGTAGCATGCTTGCTGTTGGGCTTGTGTTGGTCTTTCACCCCCACAACAGCTGCTAGCCAGATTGTTGAAACAATCACATATAATTTTATTTTGCTAACTACATTTGTTTCAATAAATAATTGATTAGTGGGAGATAAAGTCTTCCCAAGAAAATGTTATAAGTTCAATTTGTTCATTCTTTTGATACTTATCATGAAAGTAATAAATTCTATTTTTGAGTTCTTCCCTCTTCCAGTGGCATGAAGCTAGTGGTGTCCCTTAAGAACTCCACAAGCTGAGGCTAATAAGATGAAATTCAATAGAAATAAATATTAATAGGCAGATCCCATAAGTCAGATGCATGAGTAGAGAATCAGAGGAACATAGCCAGGAAACTGTCCATGTGAAAAAATTTAAAAAAGAAAAGACCTAAAAGTTTCAGTAGAACAGAAGTTGAATCAACAATATGAAATGGAATGAGAATGAAATGTAGAAGCATTTCTCAAACATTTACTATATGCTAAGCCCTGGGGAAATAAATAGAAAAGCAAGATCATTAGTCCCTGTTCACAAGGAGCTCACATTCTAATTAGGAGAGAAAACACCTACAGGAGAGTTTGGCTGCAATACAGATGGAAAATTAGTAAACAAGTCAGTCAACAAGCATTTATTAAGAACACTGACTATTTGCTAAGCACTGTGCATAAAAGGCAAAGTAAAAACCTGGTCTCTGCTCTAAAGGAGATCTCATTCTAATGGGGATACAACTTTTAAACTGTGCATGGAAGCTAATCTCAGGGAATAGGCACCACATGGGTAGGGGAACATAGGGGAAAGGAAACCAGTAAAAGCCTCCTGCAGAAGGTGATTGAGCTGAATTTTAAAAGATGCCAAGGAAATCAAGAAGGCCAGGAAATGGAAATGAGTGGGGAAAGTATTCTAGCCAGGAAGGATAGCCACTAGAAAGGCATTGAGTTGAAACATGGTATGTCAAGGTAAGGCATAGCAAGAAGAGTGGTACTGCTGAATTGTAGAGTATGTGAAGGAAGTAAAGTGTAAGAGGACTAGAAAGGTAGGAAGGGTCCAGGTGGTGTAGGGCTTTAAGAGCCAAACAGAGGATTTTATATTTGATCCTATAAGTAACTGGGAGCCACTCATTAAGTAGAAGAGTGACATGGTCAGAACTACACTTTAGGAAAATAACTTTGGCTTTTGAGTGGAGGATAAATTAGAATGATGAAAGACTACAAGAAATGAGACCAAACCAGAAAGCTATTATAATATTGCAGAAGTGAAATGATGAGGGCCTATAACATACTAACATCTGTGTGAGAGGAAAGAAGGGGATGTATTTGACAGATGTTGTAAAGGTAAAAATGATGAGATTATGGAGTGTGAATGAGGAAGTAATCTATAATAATTTAGAAATTTCAGACCTGGGTAAAAGGGAAAGATGACGGTGCCATTAACTAAAATAGGGGAGTAATAAGAGAGTTTTTTGGCAGGGTTTTGGGGAAGGCAATGAGTTTTATTTTGGGCATGTTCAGTTTGTGATTTCTCTGGTTCATTCAATATAAGATGTCAAAAGGCAGTTGGTAATGCAAGATTAGAATTCAGGAGAGAGTTTAAGGCTAGATATATAGATCTGGGAAGCATCTATATGGAGATGATAATTGATTCCATAGGAGATGATAAGGATGTCAAGAGAGATAGTATAGAGGAAGAAGAAAAGAAGGGGTAGGACAGATTGGTGTGGCTTGGATGAAAATCCAGCAATGGTGACAAAAAAGGACTAGTCAAAACAGATAAGATAAAAACCAGGAGAGAGCAATATCTCAAAAAACTTGGTACAAACAAGAATATCCAGAAGTGGATGATTAATGATGTCAAAGATTTCAAAGAGGTTGAGAAGAGTAAGGATTGAGAAAAAGCCATTACACTGGGCAATTAGAGATCTTTGGTAACTTTGGAAAGAGTAGTTTCAGTTAAATGATGAAGGAAGCCAGATTATAGAGGGTTTAAAAATGAGTGATAGGAACAGAAGTGGAGGCACCATGAGCACACAGTTTTTTCAAGGAGTCTAGCTTTGAAGGGAAAGAAAAGCACAGGATGTTAGCTAGTGGTGCTGATCAGATCAAATAAGTTGTTTTTTTTTTTTTTAAGGAAAGAGAAAGAGACAAGATTATGCTTTTAGGGAGCAGGATAGTAGCTTTAGAAAGCTGGGACAGAGGGTACATGTAGAAGGATTAGCTTTGGCAAGGAGAAGGGCCATCTCTTGTGAGACAGTGGGGAAAGGGCAGATAATGGAGAAGTAATATGAATGATGTAAGATAAAGAAGAGGGAGTTTCTCTCTCTCTCTCTCTCTCTCTCTCTCTCTCTCTCTCTCTCTCTCTCTCTCTCTCTCTCTCTTTCTCTTTGAAGTCAAAGTAAAAGGCGTGATTCTTGGTTGAGAAACTTAATGCTATGAAAGACATTAGGAGGGATAAAAAGATTCGAAATAGCCCCTATTGGAGAACAAAGCAATAAGGGAGGTTTAAAAGGACTGCCTTACTGCAGTGAACACCCAGCTGAGACTGTGTAGCATAAATTTGTAGTGGATCCAACAGGTATGCTTTAGTGATCCCATAAAAGGGCACAATAGCAGGTCAGACAACAGTCTGATTACCTTCCCAAACTGTTCTCCCAGTCCTTATGGTGCCATGGAAGGCAAAATTGCCTTGCCCATTGGTCAAGAAGACCAAACTAGAAGAGAAGATAAAAAAAACCCAAAGACTTTCAGAAGTAAGGGCAGGGCAGATTATAGGGCTCGGTGGTCCACTATTGTGCCTGAAGGATTTTGGCTGATAGTTTCTTGCTAATCCAAGTGATGTCAGTAGCCGTATCCCCAAACATCTACTATAAGGAAGTAAGCAGTTGTCTCAAGCTAACAGAGCTCTGCTCTGGTTTATCTCCAGCTGGGTTGGGGGAGGGAAGTCAGTGGTCAGTGGTCAGCGTCCAGCTTAGAGGAGGCATCGGAAACTTTATGGGAACTAGTCAATGCAGGCAGGGAAAAGTTCTCCTTTAGGCTATTTATTCCTTCTGGGCCCTTTGCAGACCATAAGGACCTCCATTCCAGAAGGCTGACTGAAGCAAAGGGACAAAAATTCCCAGGCAGATTCTGTGTGGCAATCAAAATAAATGTTTGGGATATTTGTCTACAATAATTGAAGTATGTTGTCCATAGTAAATGGGAAAAGGTAGTGATGAGAGCACAGTCTCTGGGAACCCCTTTTAACCTGGAGTACAGTCTTGGGAACCCCCTCCAACTCTCCTTGAATCTTCCCACTTGATCTGGCCTTGGCCTGAGGCTATAACCTTACATTATCATTAGGCCCAAATCTCCACCTAGCCTTGCCCTTTATCATCCAGCTACTTCCCACCTTTAATCCTGATCAAAATATCTATACCTTAGACCTTCGGTTGTCTTTCTTCTCCAGGCAGCCTTCAGCTATTTCCCACCCTGGAGTCTGACCTCATCCCAGTCCCATCAAGCTCCTCCTTAGACTCCTCCTCAAGTCCCTCCCTAAGACCCTCCTCTAGTCACCCCAGACCACCTCTCAATCCCTCCCACAATCTTTCTGTATACAATCTCCATCTTGCCTCCATAAAGGTGCTCAGATTAAATCTAGTTCAGACTGAATCTGGCCTGCTTGTGAAAACAGGCGTCACAAAGGGTGGGATTTTGTAAGACAACCCATTATGGCAAACCCTTAATAAACTTTGTCTTTTTCCTTGGCTGAGAAGGCTTGAGTTGAATTCTTTCGGCAGGACCCGGTGTGTCGGTATTTTGGGGTCTCAAGCACCCCGAGAAACATATGGTTCCCTACCATCATCATTTTTCTTAAACCTCTTCAGTAGTATAATTGTATTATTTTCACCATCAGACGATAGCTGGTTTATTGTGTTCATTCAGTTTATAAGCATATACTAATTGCCTACTACTGTTGTACCAGAAGCGAGCGAGACACACCACAGAGTATAAGTTTTAAGTGGAGAATTTATTAGCCAGCGGCCATCGGGGTATGGCATCACAAATCAATGGCAAATGTGTTGGGGTGATGGCTTGGCTTATATAGGATATGGGGGTACAGAGTGGGGGAAGAAACAGGAACAAAGGTCCTGGCTGATCAAAAGATTCAGTCAGGTTATCATACTAGTGGGATAATCTCATTTACATTCCTTGGTGGAGTCACGGAGCCCCAGGGATATCTGCTAGAAAGGATCTGCCAGGTTATCCTTCAGTGGGATGGTCCTATCTATTGAGATTCCTTGGTGGAGTCATGGAGACCCAGGGAGTTTGCAAAATGCCAAAGATATCTGAGTCCATTCTTTCTGGGGGTGCTTGTCAGTAGCTAGGGGTTTCTCAGGGGTTCCTAATTTTCCTTGTATTACACTACGTGTTAGGTACTAGGCCAAAAACTGGGGATAGAAAGAAAGAGAAATACCATTCCATGTTCCCAAGGACCTTAGAATTTAATATTTAATTCTGGAGATATTTTAGAGGATTCATTGACACCTATGAAGCATCTCGACGATGGTGACTCCAATTTTACTTGTAGAGAATACTCAGGGCAACATGACCCATGACTCAGATATTTGAAAAATTGTCCTATGAAAGAGGATTAAATTTGTTCTACTTGGTCCTAGAACTGGGAACTAGGAAGCACGTAGAGGTTACAGAGAGGCAAAGTTCAATTCATATTATTGAAGTCTTTCCTGAAAATTAAGCCAATCAAAAAAAAAATAGATTTCTCCATTAAGTTTATAGGTCAAGTCTGGGTGAATGGCTGTTATGAATGTTGTAGAGGACCAATATCCTAACCTCTGCCCCCATGCAAGTTCAACTTTCTTTTTCTTTGAAACGGTACTGGAGACTTAGTTGACTTAGGAGACTAAAGGCTGCAACTACTGATATTATTTTCTGGCTACCTGAGTACAAAGCATGCACAAGGGAAGGTGGGGAGGGGGGCGGTGAGGGAAGGAAACATCTTTTTATCTAGAGCCTACTTTGTGTTAGACATTGTGCTAAGCGATGTATAAATATTATTTCATTTGATCCTTACAACAACCCTGAGAGGTAGGTGCTTTATTATCCCCATTTTACAGTTAGGGAAACTGAAGCAAATAATTTAAGTGATTAGCCCAGGGGTCACTCACCTAGGAAGCACCTAAGACTAGATTTAAATTGTGAATTCCTGAAGCCAGGTTCAACATTATATGTTCCAGGAGCACCCTGATGCTTGGCTGGTGGAAAATGATGGCAACCCAGGAAAGGGGACTTTGCTCAGATGAATCAACTGGAGGTGTCTTCAATGTTTACATTTGTTAAAGATCAGTATTATCTTTTTGCTAACTGTTGAATGACTTATGAGAGTCTCATTTTCTTTCAGTATCAAAACTAAACTACTAGAGGCTTAGCCTGAGGCAGGTCCAATCTGGAATAATTGGCCTAGTCATTCAGGCCTGCAAGGAAATGAGCTTGTAATGGGCAGTATAGAGGGTGTTTTACCTGCATTAACCTTCACATGCTGTGCCCTTAAGAAATGTACATTCCAGATAATGACTCTGTAAAGTGTGATTTAGGCCCTCCAGCTGTGTGATCCCTGGATCATCCAGCCTCTTCAGAACTCAGTTTACTTTCAAAGCAGTTTTAGGGGATTGAAGATTTCTTCTCTCATTAGAAAAGGTTAGATATAATGAATTATTAGGTTCCTTAGTTAAAAAAAAAAAGCTATTCTGAATCCTAATCCATCAGTTTATTTGTTCTGTTTGTTAAGGAATGACTTAACAGATATCTAATTTAGATACAGCAATTGCTGAGCAGGGCAGTTGGGTGGTGCAGTGGTTAGAGTAAGGAAGACTCCTCATCGAGTTCAAATGTGACCCTGGGCAAGTCACTTAACCCTGTCTGCCCCAGTTTCTTCTGTAAAATGAGCTGGAGAAGGAAATGTCAAACTGCTCTACTATCTTTGCTAAGAAAACCCCAAATGGGGACATGAAGAATTGGACATGACAGAAAAACGACTGAACGACGAGATTACTGAGGAAGTTGATTCTTGACTCTTCAATTGAACTCAGAAAGCATAAAATTCTTCCTTGGGGTATTTAAATTATCGTTTTGTAAAAAAAGGTTTTAAAGTAAAATTTCAAAGATCATTGCGATTTATTTAAAAAAAAAAGAAAAAGAAAAGGACAAATTCAGATTAATGAGTACTGCTTTGTGCTTGCTGGTATTGGATGACTTTGTAATGTTAAAGTCTAGGGGTAAACCTAATAAAAGAAGGTCCCTCTGAGTTTTTGCATGAATAAGGAAACGACTATTTAGTTTTGAATGGCTCTTTTGGAATGACAATGCAGGTGAACCAACAGCTCTCAGTACTGTGCTTATATATGGACACTTTAAGGTCTGCGACATAGGTTCCCAACAATGAGAGAATGAAAACCTAACTGTACTGAAGAAACTGAGTTTTTCTTTTGTTTTTTTGTTTTTGTTTTTGTTTTTTAACTTTTAGGAGATCAGCCACATTTTGCATATGGATTATGTTTTGATTCTTTGGTGGGAGTCTTTGAGGAAGGCACTTGAAAGGACAATCCTTAATTCTCTCCAAGAGTCTTGAAATACTTCTGTAATTGAGGATGTAGATAAATATGCCAACTGGACTCCCGTCAATTTGAAAGGGAGCTTCATCAGTTTAAGAAGCTTTAATTTTCACTGCTGAACATACTTTCCTTGTATCTCTTTCTCTCTGTCTGCATGTTCTCTGTCTCTTCTCCACTGACACTCCCTAGCTGAGCTCAAGCCCCAGGTGTATCACTTCTGTATGAAGACTATCTGTATCCCTTCAGTTACTCTAACTCTCCCTTGCTCCACCACCACAACTATTGCCATCCTCAAAATTACCTTTTATTTATTTTTCTTTTTATCCTAAGGATTTTTCTTTTACACAGATTTTCCATCTGCTCTGCAGATCAATTCTTTTATGTGTGTTATCTCCTCCAAGGTCTCTCTTTTTTAAAAATTTGTAGCAATTGTATTTATCACATCATTTAAAACATATATAATCGATGCTTTTTGATTTATTCATTTATTTTGTATTTACTTTTCTGTTTTTATATTTTTATCCCCAAAACTTGGAAGATAATAGATGCTTGTTGAATAGCTGAGTTCCTGTTGACAAGATTACCAACTGTTAAGAATTGGGAGGTTAGAGAGAAGAAGGGTAAAATATGACTTCTAAATGTTGAGCCTATATTACTGAGAAGCTTGTGTGTTATCAGCAAAATTAGGGAAGTTGAGAAAAACAACATATTTAGGGCGAAAGATTTGGAATTCAGTTTAACATATTAAATGTACTAGGGGTACATCTAGATACAGATGCCTAGCAGGCACACCATTGCAGTCATGTGACAGAAGACTGAGCTAGGACTTGTGGTTTTAATTCTGGCTCCATTTTACAAAATGCATGGCCTTAGACAAGTTATAGAATTTGTCTGAGCCTCAGTTTTCTAATCTGTAAAATAGGGACAATAATACCTGTCTTACTTTTTTTCCAGGGTTGTTGTGAGATTCACATGCATATGATCACATTTTGAAAATATAGAGTTATACAAATGAAAGATTTATCTCAAAAAAAAAATCAGTTAATGCTCCCCCCCCACCAAATACTTTTTGTGGAAAAGCATACCCAGTTGAGGAGAGGCAACTCAGTATTTGAAAAAATAACAAGGGGTGGGAACATAAAGTGGGATTCTGATTTGGGGAATTGTCTGATAATCATATTCTAGAATATGAAACTGAAATGAGGAAGGAAAGGACTAGAAGAAACAATCAGCAGGCAAAACTGTCTCTTCCTCAGCTGACTGAAATCTTCTTTAAAACTCTGCTTAAATTCTTGTTAATTCCACCTTGATGACAAATACATTGCTTCTATGTCCTGTCAAATTCACTATAAAGTCTCTATGTGCAGTGGTCTGCATAAACTATAGATGATTTATATTGATCTCTGCCTTGGGCAAGCATTTAGTTATCATTTCCATGCTCTGAGTAAGCACAAAACTACATGTTATCATTGGTGGAGCTTATGACTTACTTTCTTTAGAGCAAGAATTTTCAGAGATTAAATAGAAAATGGTTGTCTCAGTGGGGATTTTAATAAGTTGAGGTGTTTGTGTGCCTGTATGTATACATATGCATGTTACAGCCTGTATGCTATTGCCTTTACTCATTCATCTTATTGCACTTTATTGCTTCAACCCCTGCTAGGAACTCTTATAAAATGTTCATTCTCAGATGGTAATAACATTAAAAGCAAGTCGACAACTGCCTAATTACATTTAGAAATATTTTAAAGTCCTTAAATGGATGGACTTTTGAATGTTGTCTCCCTCCCCTTCCTCCTCATTCCCTCTCTCCTTTGTCCATCTTCTTTTATTTTTCTTTAAAGATGTCTGCGTGAATACATGCATATATAATATATTGGTGTACTACTTTGACATCATCAGTGAATTGAACTGTCAAATAGAAAAACCTGTTGTTACTATACAAATTCAATTAAAATGTTGAATTAAGTGGCATAGAAATCACTAAGGCAAAAGAAGTGTTAAAATAATCTATTTTTAATAAAATACTAATAAAGGTTAATATAAAAGTGACTCCTGCATAAAAATATAAAACAGAAAGTTGTCTTACCTCTGCAGATAGGAACTGGAAAATCCCATGATGCTGTATTGACAGAATTGGCTATGCAAGTTAATTGAGGATGACCATCCAGAATATAGCCAGTCACACAGCTGTAGCGGATTTTATCACCAACATCAAACCGAGTGCCATATAAGACACCTTTGGGTGGAACACCTGGATTCCCACAGGAACTACTTTGTAATTCTAAAAATTAAAAATAAAAGAAAAAGTCAATTTAGAGAAGATTCATATTAAATGGATAATTTGGTTTTATTAACCTTTTTTTTTTTTAATCTCACTTAATCTTTGAGGAAGTAAGATTTGGAAAAAAAAAAAAACATCCCTCACCAAATTCATTATCTATTTGTCTCTAGAGGTTGAATGAATGAAATTTTCTTGTAATAATTTATATACACACATACACGCATGAAAGTCAATCATATTATAGAAACATACATTTGGGGAGAAGATTCATTTCTATTTGTTCATTGAAATTTATTTGACAAATAACATATTTTCAAATTTCTTTATATGTTAGAGGGGACTGACTTCTCAAATATTATGCCAGACAAAATCACTTTATATGACAATAAAACTGGTTTGCTTGGAGTTCTCCAGGTATAATACTTCATCTCCTGCCTCCATGTATTTGTATAGGCTGTTCCCAGTACCTAGAATGCTTTCCCTTTTCACTTCCTCCTTTAGGAATTCTTAGTTCCATTTAAAGCTCAGCTCAAGTGATAAACTTTCCTGAATATTTCAGCTATTATCACTTCCCCTCTCCATACCACCAATCTGAAATTACTGTATATATGTACATATCTGCATACATATAGATATACTCAATGTATACATGTTGCTTTATGTCAGCTGAATGTAAGCTTCTTGAGGTCAGGGACTGTTTTCATTGTTGTTTTTGTATCCCCACCCTAGCATAGTGTCTGGCATGCAATTGTTGCTTAGTAAATTTTTATGCAATTGTCTTTTAAGATGGAAAGAGTATGCCCACAAGGGTCTATGTGTCTGTTGATCAAGGAGCAATTAAGGTAAGTTGTGTGACATAAATAAAACGTGAAGACTTCACAGGGAAGATATGTATAAATATATATCTATATCTATACTAAGAAATGTTTAAAAATCAAGAAATAGGGAAATAGGGAGGTGGAAAAATTCTGAGGCCATGAGAGTCTGATGGCACAGCCTCTGGGAAAGTTTACCCTGAAACTTTTTGTTCTTTCTTCTGGTTCTTGTTTAAAGATTTGCTCAGTAAGAATAGGGTCACTGTGACCTGCTTTCCTTTACTGTAAAAGTTCTTCTTCAGATTTATAGATGTCACCTCAGTTGTAATCATTAACTAAGGGAATGAGAATTGGAGTTTCTGTGCCTCAATTTCCCGGTTCTTTGTCTAGTTTTTCATGCTCAGATTGTAAGCCTACCTCTCAGCCAATGGTAAGAAGGGTCAGAGGTGGGTGGGAATTCTCTTGTCTTGGGTATAATTATTGGTGCTTTGCCTCTTGTACTCTGCCTCCTTTGCTAGATCTGTTCTGGCAGAGGACGCCCTATTATCAAGAACTGAATAAAATTTATTTCTGTTCCCACCCTGAGATGGCTCCTTATTATAAATTTAATTGGTGAGGGTCTTTCATCCCACACATAACTCAAGTTAAATTTTAAAAGACACCACCAGAAGATTGACCACCAGTGTTTTTGTCCAAGATAGCTAGGTGATGCATGGATGGAGCCCTGGACCTGGGAGTCAAGAAGACAGAATGCTCTCCCTCCTCAGCCCTGCCCTTGGCTTCCTTTAAGTACCATTTAAAATTCCATCTTTTACAGGAAGCATTCTCCAACCCTAGTAATTCTAAAGTAAATGCTAAAGGTGATTAACATAAAATAAAAAAGAAATATCTGCAGGGAAGTTGATCTGACTTTGTCATACATATACATATCATATACACATCTACATACATATTTAATACTGAAATCTTTGGGTAAATAAAATTAAATAGTGAAGATTAAATTCACAAAAAAATCAAGAAATTTCAAGAAATTTTAATTAGTTGGCATGAAAATCAATCTAGCAATAAAAGAAATAACTGAGGTCAAGAAAGCAATTTTTATGTTTTTATGGAACTGAATATCCAAGCAGAAGGGGAAAAAAAAACACATTTAAAACTAATTTCACAAGGAGCCATTCAAAAAAGATAAAAAAGTGAAAATATCCAAATAATTGCTTAGAGTAGATAGAGTAGCTTCATTTGCATGAAAAAGAAGTGCTCTCCAGAAAAAGGACCTGAGGCAAGAAATAAATTTCCCACATTTCTTTGAATAATAAGACTGGAAGGGGCTTTAAAGAATACATAATATATTGCCCTGCCTTCAGGCTGTCCCATACCTAAGCTAGTTAGACAGATAATTTGTGCTGTTTTTAAAATCAATTCAAGGGAAATCTTTTCATAATGTGTCTTGTCCTCACTCTCTAGAAATGGCTGCTATTGCTCTTTTTTCCTCTTATTCCATTTTTTTATGGAAGTGGAAAACATCTACTCATCATTCTCTATATAGTAAACCCTTGAAGACAGCTATTAAGATGCCAAGGCTAAATTATTTATTTCTTTAGCCTTTATACATAGGTCCTATTTTCTAACCCTTTCCAACCTTTGAATTTGTGTCACTTCTGGGATCTCAGTCCAAGTTTCCCATGATCATTTATAGGGGGAGAGTAGAGAAGCTATATTATACTTTGACAACCTTTAAGCAAAATTGAAGAATTGGACTTCATAGTTCTGATAAGCTATATTCTTTTTTGGCAAATCCATTTATTAGTCTTGCTTTTTTTTTTATTTTCCAAGTACTATATTACTGAATTACATGAGGGAAAACAAATAAACAAAAAGACATTTTTATTAGCTTGTTAATAAACAAATCCCATTTGGTCATTGCCAAATGACTACAATGTACATTTTCACAAATTTTGCTTTTCAAATATATAAACAAACATTTGAACAATTGAAAATAACATTGATAGAATAGTTGATAAAATGGAAGTAAGGGAATATTGTAACAAGAAAAAATAGATTATAAACAAGCCTAAGAATGCAATGATAAGCAATTAAGATAAGAGAATTACCTAATGAGCTTGCTCAACCACTGTCAATTTGTTTTCAATAGTCATGAACAACTGGGAAATAGAAAATTGTGACCATTATTCCAGTTATGTAATATTGGCAGTCTTTGTTCTTCACTACAATATTTTCCTGGAAACAGCATAAGCTAGGCAGAATGACAAAATAAATGCATCATTTCTTTATTGTATAACCACTTTTTCTGTACTGTGTAACCATTGTACAGCCTGCAGTCAACATTCCACCACCAGGTGGCAGTCCATCTTAAGCAGAAGGAGAGTTTAAAAGCAATATTTGACAAATACAGAAAAAAAAACAAACAAACAAACAAAAAAAACCCAACATTTCAAAAGGGAGGAGAGTGGAATGATGATATGTGTATTGTGAAACAATGAAGGTAAGGTGAAGAGAAAGTAATCTGTGTTTGTGTGGAATTGACCAGAGGAATGTTTTCTTTCTATGGAGCAATAAACAAAATCTCTAGAGGAGAAGGGCAGCAATATGGTGCAATGGATGGAGTACCTAGCCTGGAGTCAGGAAAATTCAACTTCCTGAGTTCAAATCTGGCCTCAGATATTTATTAGCTATGTGACCCTGTTTGCCTCAGTTTCCTCCTCTGTAAAATGAGCTAGAGAAGGAAATGGCAAACCACTCCAGTATCTTTGCCAAGAAAACCCTAAATGGGGTCATGAAGAATTGAACATGATTGAAAAGAATTGAACAAGGATGACAACATAGAGGCAGGACATGCAAAAGACTAATTTGAATGAGGGCTGTGTGACATGGTAGGTTACTGGCATGTACTTTTATGAGATACAACTTTGGTCTCAAGGCTTGTATGCTTGACTAAAAGTAGGAGAAGAGAAATGAAAGAATTTGAGGTAACTTTGTGGAAATAGATAGATAGATAGATAGATAGATAATAAAGACCTGTGTAATGATACAGAAAAATCTATCTTTTTTATCTACAGAGAACAGTTTTCAATTTTCTTACAGTTTTCAGCATTCTTCAGTACTTAGATATCTATTGGATATAGTTAAATTTCATGTGTATTTTAACACAAGGGAATTCCAAAAGAGATGAAGCATACTCAGAAAATATTAGGAATAACAAGACAAAGTTATAAAAAGTTATTTTTGGACAAACATACTGTTTTATGAGATAAAGAATTAACAACCTGAAGTTTCTTAGATTCTCAAGTCTTAATTTTTAGTGGAACTTAAAAAGTAGAGAAGGGTAGTAGGGGAATTAGATCAGTTCTACCTCTAACCAGAGGTGAGAAAACAATATCCTCTCCACCCCACACCTGTTTTTATACGGCTGTGAGCTATTTTTTTTTAACTTTTTAGTTGTATTTTAAAATATATAAAAAAAAAATTCTTGGTTCATGGCTGTGTTACAGGCTGAACCATAGTTTGCTATCCTCCAATGAATAGATTTCTTTTTTGAAATTCTTAATTTGTTCAACAGGTAGTTATAACCTCTGTCTGAATACATGGTGGGATAGAGGACCATCAGCTAACTCCTTGGACTTTTGAATGTTTTATTTATTAGAAAGTTCATTCTTAAATTGAGCCAAAATTTGGTTCCCTACAACTTTTACCATTAGCCTCACTTTTTTTCTACCGGGAGACCATAGAGCAATATGAATCCTTCTCCTACATGGCTGCCCTTTACTTATTCACCTACTGAAGATAGCTGTCATGTCCTTCCTTGTTAGGTTCTTGATCTTCATCCTTACTGACATTTATATAGTTATTTTCAAGTCTGTAAAGCATGTTATATATCATCATAGTAGAATGGAAAGAGCACTAGCATTCAAGTTCGAGGACCTGGATTTAATTTTCTACTACTTTTGTAAGTGTGGACCATCACTTAACTGTCCTGTGCCTCAGCTTCCTAACCTAATTCCAACTCTAATGCTGAGGACTCTTCTATCTATGATCCTCCTATGATTTCTTCTGAGTGCTACAACAACTCTTGGGGGTAGGCAATTGAGAGAAATGATTATTTCTCTCATATTAATAATCAATTGTTGAACTAGGACCAGGATTTTTTCAGAAGCCTGTAGGTTGTTTGGTCTCTGTAGGACATTGCTGATAACGAGATTTAATTAACTTTCTCCTCAATTTTGCTCAAATCCGACCCAGGTAAAGAAGCCCATTGTGCTCTACCCAAGTTTGAGTAAGGATAAAGTCTTCGATTAGATAGCCCAAGGCTGGGCAATTTAGAAGTAAAAGACAATCAAAGTCCTGTCCTCCAGCCCCTCATTAGGATAAATCCATTTCTAATTGGATTATTCATTCTTTCCATTAATCAGAGTTGATTGCCACCATCAGGAAAACTCACTCTTTCCAAAGGCATGTAAACTGTGTGCCCACCTCCATTATATGTCTTTGGCATTCAAGAGTGTCACTTACCCATTTAATTGGTAATATACTAGTATTATTAATAAAATGATTAATTACCCAGAAACTATTTCTCTTGAACTTTTTAAACATCACATAATGAAAGCATTTTTGTCCCCATTTTATAGAGGAATAAATTGAGACCCAGAGAAGTTAAATGATCATGGATTGACATTGTGTACATTTCAGGAGAGGCAGATGTGAATATTTTGAAGGAATATCGAGGCATTTGGAGACAGGTGGGTTGCCCAGCTGGATAGGGTGTTGAACTTGGGGTCATGAATACCTGAGTTCAAATCCTGCCTTAGACACTTGCTAGTTGTGTGGCTCTTGGCAAGTCAGTTAACCTGTCTCACCTTTAATTATCTGTAAAATGGGGATAATAATCTAATTTATCTCATAGCATTTGTAGTTGTAGGGATCAACTGAGATAACAGATGTAAAGTGCTTGGTAAACCTTAAAGCACTAGGCATAAATACTAAATGATACGGGAAGGATAAATAGCTTCATGTTTGTCATGTTTCATTTTACAAGGACATACCCATTTTGAAATGTCCAGGCTTAATAGTGCATTCAGGATTGAGCCAAGAAGGCATGCTAGGGTTTGATAACAAGATCTATATATGAATAGGGATAAGAGTATGAGAATGAATCCACAATGACAGTGTGGTAAATACAGGATAGAGAGAGGTCAGTATAAAATCCAGAGAGATTACTGCAGATTGCAGGAGGTAAGTCAAATAGGAATATTTGACATTAATATAGCATATACCTGGCACACTCTCTGCTCTGCTCTAATTACTGACCTCTCCGGCTTTGTTTAATTCCCAACCAACATTCTACCTTCTACAAAAAGCCTTCCCCAACCCCTCTTAATTTTATTACCTTTCTTCAGTTAATTATTTCTGGTTTATTTATATTATGTTATTTATCTTGTATACAGTTTGTTCCATTTATATAAAATGTTTGCTTACATGTTGTCTCCCCCATTAGATTGAAAGCTCCTTGGGAGCAAGGACTGTCTTTTATCTCTTTTTGTATCCCCAGTGCTTACATAGTAGTAGTGCTTATCCCCAGTGCCTGGC
The DNA here is from genome assembly GCF_011100635.1 of Trichosurus vulpecula. Lineage (NCBI taxonomy): Eukaryota > Metazoa > Chordata > Mammalia > Diprotodontia > Phalangeridae > Trichosurus > Trichosurus vulpecula. Next base: position 128,882,757 of record NC_050573.1, on the reverse strand, counting down.
ACATAATAGGCACTCAATAAATGTTTACTGATTGATTGACTGATTTTGTGTATTATTTCATGGCTGCCTGACATTATTTCATGAGAGGTGCTACAGCATTATTATGCCCATTTTGCAGAGGAGAAAACTGAGGCTAAGGGTTTTGTTGTTGTTGTTTTTAATGAACTGCTCAGAGTCATGCAAAGTATTTAATGCAGGTCTTCCTTATTTTAAGCCCAAGGCACTGTTCTCTTTGTAGGAAGGATGAAATCTTTTTCTTTGCCCCTTCTTTCCCTATTTTACCCACTGAAAACGCTATTCAAAAATACCCTGGTTAATATAATTTACACTTGACTATGAGACTAATTACTTCTTGACCTTGGACAGATGATGAGTAGGCCCTCCAAAATTCAAGCCCTGTTATAAAAAAAAAATCGTATCATCCTCCATACCCCCAGTAATGGGCACAGGTAAGATGAGAGGGAAAAAAAAAGGTGGGGGGAGGAAGGGAAGGTAAGAAGAAGGAACTGGAGTATCAGAGATTAGGGGAGAAAAGTGATTAAGGGGAGGGAAGAGATAGGGGAGAGGAGGAGAATGAAGAAGATTGCCATGGACAGGTTCGAAATCTTTCCAATTAATATTGATGTGTAATAATAAAAAAATGAAGCATTGATTAGGAAAAGAAACCTTCTATTTTTAAAGATGATAGTGAGACTGGACTATCATACTGTCAATGGGTAGAAGTGAATTTTTGTATACAGTTGGAAATCTCTAGAATTATTCAATTCCTAGACTACTTTACCAGTCGTTTTTTTCAGTCATCAATGTATCAAACATGAAATATACATATATGAATATATTTAATAATGGTACTAAAATATAATTATACTCTTATTAGTTTGTAATTAGCATGTCTTCAGTTGATGAGATCCTTTTTTGATCAATAACAGATATAACTTTGAATACAATTGTTATTTTCTTTGGAATTCACCCCTATGCAATAGAAGTCAAAAAACATTTGACAAGTAATGATGCAACAAAGGAAAATAAAAGCCTATGGACCACTTCCAAGTTCTTGGACATCTTTTAGACTGCTAGACCTCAGTTTGAGCTTCCTATCCTCACCCCTTAGCTCCTACCTTTTTAGCCCTATTATAATTATCTGATTCATAAGCAATTAATGAGTGGAAAATGCGACTGCATTTGGTTGTTCTTTTTTCTGTCTTATATGCCCTGACTGACAAATATATTATCATCTCTTGCACCATAAAGAATTAATTCCTTGGCACTTGAAAAGGGAATTAGCTGCATGGTTGCTTTTTACTTGTAAGTGACATGTTCTCAGTGTGCCAGGGGCAGCGATATTCTTTCTTCCAACTAGTCAGAAGAATAGTTCCAGGATTCTACCTGTGAATAAGTAGGTGGTTTAGTGGATAGTGCTGGGCCTCAAAGCAGGACGATCAATTCAGATCTGGCCTCAGACATTCACTAAATGCACAACACTGGGCAAGTCACTTAACCTCTTTCCACCTCAGTTTTCTCATTTAAAAAAATAGAGATAATGATGGCACTTATCTCCTTGGGTTGTCATGAAGACACTAGTTGTAAGTGTTGTAAAGTGTTTTGCAAACATTAAAGTGATTTTTTTTTTTCAGTTGTTTTCAGTCTTGTCTGACCCATTTCGGGTTTTCTTAGCACAGATAATGAAGTGGCTTGCCATTTCCTTCTCCAGCTTATTTCACAGAGGAGGAAACTGTGGCAAAGAGGGTCAAGTGACTTGCCCAGGGTCACATAGCTAGAAGTATCTGAGACCAGATTCAAACTCAGAAAAATGAGCATTCCTAAGTCCAGGCCAGGTACTCTACCCACTGTGCCACCTAGCTGCCCAAAGAGCTATATAAACACTAGCTATTATTATTTAAAAGACTATCAAGGTGAAAGAAAGGTGCTTTATGTGTGGGATGAAAGACCTTCACCAATTAAATTTATAATAAGAAGCCATCTCAGGGTGGGAATGGAAATAAATTTTATTCAATTCTCGAGAATAGGGCATCTTCTGCCAGAACAGATCTAGCAAGGGAGGAAGAGTATAAGAGACAAAGCACCAATAATTATACCTAACACAAGAGAATTCCTGCCCATCTCTGACCCTTCTCACCATTGGCTGGGAGGCGGGCTTACAATCTGATCACGAAAAACTAGACAAAGAACCGGGAAATCAAGGCACAAACTCCAATTCCCATTCCCTTAGTTAATGATTACAACTGAGGTAACATCTATAAATCTGAAGGAGAATAGGATAAGGGGAAGGGGAGACTCTCTCCATTCTTCTACAGTACTTTTACAGTAAAGGAAAGCAGGTCACAGTAACCCTATTCTTACTGAGCAAATCTTTAAACCACAACCAGAAGAAAGAACAAAAAGTTTCAGGGTGAACTTTCCCAGAGGGTGAGCCATCAGACTCTCATGGCCTCAGAATTTTTCCACTTCCCTATTTCCCTATTTCTTGATTTTTTTCAACATTTCTTAGTATAGATATAGATACATATCTTCCCTGTGAAGTCTTCACATTTTATTTACCTCGCACATTTCCTACACACTCACCAACAAAAAAACTTCTTCAAGCTACAAAAACAGAGAACAAATAATAAAAATGGGAAATTCCTCATGGTTTCAAAACACTTATGGGAGACTCTCCCTAGCGATTTGGGGGTTTCATTTTTATTGTCTTTTGAAAAATGTTAATACTTTTATTTTTCTTAGCACTGAAATGTGTACAAGTTAATTTTAAGCCAAACTATCTCCTATCCTCCTTAAAAGTTCGTAACAAAATAGAGTATTTAAAATTTAACTTAGATTTGAATCAAAATGATGGACTTTGCTAGCAGTTACCCTTAAGTTCAATTTTAGCCAGTCTTTCATATTGTCATTATCAAATAAAGTGTTAATTAAATGAATTAAATGTATACCTACTCTTAAATACAACAGTATACCTACCCACTCTTTACTACAGTTTATCATAGATTTGCTAACCGTAAGCTTCTCTATTTAACATAATAATAACACCTTGCATTTATATAGCATGTTCTAATCTTCAAGGCTTACACATACCTTATTTTACTTGATCTTGTACCTTATAAAATAGAGTTTATTATTACCTTTTTATAGATGTGGAAAATAAAACTCAGATAGGTCAAGTGCTTTGTCTAATTTTATATGACAGACTGTGGACTAAATCCCATATTTTCAAACTCCTACTCAAGTGTTTTTTTTTCCCACTAGGACATTCATTATCTATATTGCTGACCTTTCTTATACATTTCCAAGCATTTATACACACACACACACACACACACACACACACACACACACCACATTCTTCTGTTTTCAAAGGACAGAATTCATGAATACACATTTAAAAATTACATGTGATCAAAAGACTGATTGCAAGGTAGGTCATTTGAAGTGATGGATAAGAAGTGAAGAATGAGGCATGCAATGTGAAAAATGGCCAATATGTTGATTTGCTTTATTTGTTGAAAGAAAGGATTTTTTAGGCAAATAGAATGTATCATTAGGAAGTCACAGTGATGTGCAAAACATTAACAAAACACTAATTTTATTAAATAAAATAAAATAATAATAATAGCATTTTTACACATAAATGGATTAATAATGGACTAATAAATAAAAGTAGAATAGTAATATTAGGTATCATCTACAGGTGCTAGCTATTATTACAATTATTTCATTTTTATTTAACAAATGCTTTAAGCCTTGCAAAGGCTTATTTGATTCTCACAAAACCCTTAGGAGGTATATGCTACTATTATCACTCTTTTACAGATAAGGAAAATGAGGCTGAGACAGGTTGTGATTTGCTCAGATCATAAAGCTTGTAAGTATCTGGCTCTAGGTTTGAACTCAGGTCTTCCTGACTCTAGAGACAGTATCTATGTACTGTGGCACCATCAAAATTCAAATGTGATTCAAATTCTTAAGCAAGCAAATATTCTGTAATGGACACCTTTCGTAGCAAGGTTCAAAGGGTCGGAAGGCCAGAACTTATATAGAGTTTTTTACTGGAAGTGCAGAGGCTTTAAATAGATAATAATAATAAACCAAATTTATCTCTTAAAACCTATTTCAGTTGGCTTCATAACTGTATTTGAATAATTCTAAAAGGATACAATTTTTTTTGGCAAAACAGTGAGAGAATTTTGCTAAAATTGACAAATCTTAAATTAAAACTTAAATTGTAGGCAAGTATTAGCAAAACTGAAATGAAACACAAAAATATTCGAGTGATAAAAAGTGATCTTGCTGAGATGTCAAAGATTCTTTAAAACGTCATAAAAGCCCATAAGATGTAAAATTAAAACTAAAGTTATTTTCTAGATTTCAGAAACTTAATCACAATACTCTTTCCCAAATAATTAAAACAACCCATAGGATATAACAACTAGTTTAATAGTGATATTTTCCATTTGGTATCTTAAAATCTCAAAGAACTTTACTAACAATGTCATGTGAGACCATGGCTGTAGTGTTGGAATGACAAATAGGATCATCTCAGTTTAAATCCTGCCTATTACATTTATTGGATATGTGACTATATAGGTAAATCTCAACTTTTCTGGCCTTATGCATAAAAAATATAATACCTGTAGTTCCACAATCATGGTTAGTTGTCAACATAAAACAAGGTAATGCATGTAACATGCTTTGCAAACTTTAAAACAATATACAAAGGACAGTTATTGGTGTTCTTATAACCTCACATTCACAGGTGGCAGAGAGGTAGAGTAGAAGGTATGCTGGCTATGAAGTGAAAGAACCTGGGTTCAAATTTTACTCTATAACTTCTTACCCATGGGATCTTAAGCAAGTCAGTTCTACTCCCTTGAGTCTAAGTTCTTATTTGTAAAAGGAAGGGGGTTGGAATATATGATTTTCAAGTTATATTCTGTTCTAAATCTATGAAACTATATTATTACCCAGAATTCTGAATTACCTTCAGAAAAAAGGGAGAAAGCACAGATCTAGGTTCAAATCATAGCTCTGCAGCTTCTTGTCGGTAGAACATTGGACACTGGCCCCCTGGCTTTCCCATGAACAAGGCACTCCATATCTTGCCTTCAGGCATTTTCTCTGACTGTCCTCCACTCCTGGAATGCTCTCCCTTCTCCACTCAGACTACTAAACTCTCTAGCTTCCTGGAAGTCTCAGCTAAAATCCAACCTTCTAAAGGAAGCCTTCCCCACAATCCCTCTTAATTCCAGTGCCCTCCCTCTTTTAATTATTTCCTATTTATCCTGTATATAGCATGCTTTGTATATATTTGTTTGCAGGCTGTTTCCTCAGTAAGATTGTAAACTCCATGAGGGCAGACACCATCTTTTGCCTTTTTTTTTTTTTTTGGTATCCTCAGCCCTTAGCACAGTGCTTGACACATTTAATAAATGTCAATTAATTTAATTTCTCTGGTCTTAAATGTCCTATGTTGTAAAACAATGGGGTTGGACTAAATCACTTATGAGTCCTCTTCAGCTAATAATCGTGTAATTCCAGATTAGAGCTGGAAGGGCACTCAAAGATTCAAGTCCAATTCCTTTGTTCTAAGAGCCTCGGTGGAGAAGAGATTTGCTCAAGCTCACAAAACGCCTAAGAGATAGAGCCGTATTTGAAGAAATCAACACAGCAGATGATTTGATTCTTCTAAAAATTCTATTTTATTTGTGACTTCTCTCTAGTCTGCGACAATGCATTATCATTGTTATTTTTTTTTTCAAAGTTTCCAAGTGCATGACTGTTTCTAAGCAGGCCAGCCACAGGATATAACCAGAGACCTTAGGGAAAGAAACAAATCTGAACAGTGGGTTGTTTTTTGCCTTGTGAATGCCATCTTGGAGCTCCAGGCAACGTTTCAGAACCAGCTTAAATTTTGTACTCAGTTGAAGAGAACTCCCTGTGGGGGGAAAAATGTCACTTACTTTAGAAGGGCATGTCAGGGCAAATCTAGGAACTTTCAAATAATCTGCCTGTGAAAATTACAATTTTGCATCTTTTAAAAGAGCTTCACTTATTCAATTATGTTCAAGGAACAAACGAACAAAAAAAAGGCAAATGCTTTAAGATGTATTTCGTGCATTTAGGAGGGAGAAATATACTTAGGACCTAAATTATTGTTGTTGTTTCAGAGATAGAAAGGATATTAAAGATCATCTAGTCTATGATTTCTTAACCTTTTATTGTGTCATGAATCTGTTTCTATGAATACCTCATTATAATGGTTTTTAAAGGCATAAAATGTAATACCAATTATTTTAAATACATTTGTCAAAATATTAAAAGAAAAAAAAATAAGTTCACAGATACAGCATTAAGAACACCTTATCTAGCCTAATCCCAAATAACTTAATGCTGACCTTGTTAATCATCCATTAGGGGAGGTATATAACGCAGTGTTATTTAGTACCCAGATAACTAGAGCAGCAAATGAGAATAACATAGTCACATAAATAGTACTGTGCCATTGAGGAGTTATTTTCATCTATCTCTTTCTCCCTTTTTATTTGTCCTGTACTCTGGTTCAGAAGCTGATCACCTCTCACTTGGAATATTGCAATACTTTTCTATTTGGTCTCCCTTACTCCAGTCTCTCTCTCTTCCATTCCATCCTCCACACAACTGCTAACTTGAATTTATGAAATACAAATCTGAATAGGTCATATCTCAATTCAGAAGTCTCCAGAAGTTCCCTATTGTCTCTAGGATAAAATATAGCATTGGTTTGACATTTCATTCTTTTTTCCTACAAACTGCATTCCACTTGCCTTTCTCATATTATTTCTCTTCTTACCCTCTCCATATTATTCAAACTGACCCACTAACTGCTGCTCATACTCAGTTTTCCATTTCCTGAATCCCTGCTTTTAACATAAAGTGGTCTTCGTTTGGAATTCCTTCCTTCTTCAGATAACCCTTAGTGTCCTTCAAAGAACAATTTGGGTACAGATTTCAAAACCATTTTTTCCTTGTTCCCCCAGTGTTCAGAACTCTCTCACCCACCGAAATTATGTTAGGTTAATTCACAGACACACACAGGTATGCATATCAAATGTGTGAGGTAGAACTACCCCCTACCAATGCAGTTCACACAGCAGGTTTTCTGAAATTTAAAGGCTTAGAGTTGTTTGCTGTTGCTGTTCAGTTCAGTCCAACTCTTTGTGATCCCATTTTGGGCGTTTTCTTGGCAAAGATACCAGAGTGGTTTACCATGACCTTCTCCAGCTTATTTTACAGATGAAGAAACCAAGGCAAACAAGGTCAGATGACTTGCCAGGGTCACACAGCTAATTGTCAGAGGTCTAATTTGAACTCAGGTGTTCCTGACTCTAGGATTAGCATTCTATCCACTGAGCCACCCAGCTGCCTGATTAGGGAGTTATCAGAGGATTAGTAACAAGTCATGAGACTTGTCTAGGCTCTCACAGTCAGTCTGTATCAGAATTAAAACATGAGCCCACATCTTTCTAACTTTGAGTCAGCTCTCAATCCACTATGCCACTCAGATTCTCACTTGGCATATATTTTGTATTTTCTTGTGTTTATGCTCTATTCTCAAAGAAAAGATGTATGGTCCCTGAGGTCAGATGCTTTGATGTTTGACTTTTTATTCCCTAATTCATTACACCTCATCCTGTCTTTGGGCAGGAAACTAATTTTTACATAAGAAGTTCTTAATAAATGTTAGTTCTACTGAATTAAATTGACATACACTTAGAAGTTTTAAATTTGGTCATAGGACAAAGTGATAAATGGTAACTTTTCTTTAAACCCACATTATAAAGACTAGGAAAAAAAAAAAAGGAATGGTAAGAGAATCTTGTAACCCAAGAATCCCAGGACTGGGATTCCTTTTTTTCTAACAGGTACTTCATAAATAATTTAACTCAGACCATTACTGGTAGTTAACACAACTCTTAGACTACACAGAACTGAAAGCTAGCTTTGATAAGAAAAAAAGTGATTAACATTGCCTCCTGGACACATTCACTACTTGAGATTAGAACTGCTTCAAAGCAGAGATGCTCTGGAACTAAGTGATTTTTTTTAAGTCTATTTATGTAGTGCCTATAACCAATTTGTTAGCCAACGGTACAACTATATGTCTCTATATCATATTTCCTTATGTCTTGCTTCAAATGATATTTTCATATAATTTTAATATCTCAACATTTATGGCATTATGTTAGAATCATAGAATCTCAGATTAGGAAGGGACTTTAGAGACCATCTACTTGAAAAAAAAATTAATCATTCAAAATACCCAAGTGCTCAACAAGTTTCTCCTTGAATACCTTAATTCTGATGTTCTTTTCTATAAACAGTTATTTTTTATAAAAAAGAAAATGTTGACTACCTGAAGGGACTTCAAGTTTTAGGAGGGAACTTTATTTCTTGATCAATGTACCAAGGTGTCACCAGGTGTTAACTACCCCAAACTACACATACAAAATATTTAGAAGTAACATCTCTGGATGGTATGCCTTGTTCTTTTAACTAACTTACAGCTGATTAATATCACAAATTACATTTTATCACCAAAGCCCAACCTCCTATTTGACTTTTCCGTCACTGCTACAGAATTCAAGATCTAGAGCATATGCTTAGAAAGCTCCTTAGATCCTCGCTTTACCATTAGACACCAACACCAGATGGTGACTAAGGTACCATAGCAGAAACAGAAGTTTAAGCTGTCCACAGAAATGGATAAACTAAGAAATTCTTAGATACATGAATTCATACATATCAGTGCTTAATATTAAGAAACACATATAACAACAAAACAGAAATGTCGCATCACACTTAAAAATAATACCTGGAAAGCTATGAGATTCATTGATAACATCTATATAAACATGTCATGTTAAATGTCATCATTAAATAATATGCCTTATTATCATTACCTGGGATGTGTATATTAAATATTAAACAACTAAATAAGGCTTGAAAATGGTTGTGAAAATTAAATACAATTTCTAGTATTGGTTTTTGGGGGCAATAAAACATTTCTGAAAAAAACAGTATAGGTGTTTTTAAAGTGTTTACATACCACATGCAAAGAAAAGGTGGGACGAAAATAAGGGGAAAAAATGAAAGCTTTTATGATCAAATGAACATAACTGAATCCTAGAAATAATGTCATAGCTGTCAGAGTATCATCTCCTCAAAAGGAATAAAAAGTCAAAAAGGTGGCATATCAGATGTAATCCTCACTTTGAAGTTTCCAAAAGTGGAATAATGCTGCATCTGGTATGACAGCGTATGATAGCTTGATTTAGAATATTAGATGCATGAAAAGCCTGTCCTATGACAGAATTGGGACACAGATCTGCAGTAGGAATGGAGAGAGAGGAAATCCATTTAAATCCAAGGAGTAAAAGCATACTAACATATTCAGGTAGAATCTATTTACTCACATATGCAGACAACTACACAATATCCAAATAGTGACAAGAAAAAAAATGTGCAGTCATTCTTCAGTGCCAACAAATCAATCAGTTCTAGGTGCTGAGAGACGTACAAAGAAGTATAGGATCATTTCCTTCAGTCAAGTGAGTACTCTACAATCTGGTCAAGGAAATGATATATGCAGTATGACTATAAAATAACAAACTAATTTCTTCATTAGCATTGGTCTCATTATTCTACAGTCATACCTCTATACTAATAACATATCAAATGTATATTCAGATACATATTCTCATTTGAGCTAACAACCATGAGGTAGGTGCCATTTTAGCTTCATAGCTAACAAATGTCCAAAATATTATCAGGGCCCAGGTTTTCTTAATTCTATGTTCAATGCATTGTATGCTACACCACATTGTCTTCACATATATTTTAAGAATTGATAACACAAGGAAAAGTGTGAATAGTGCCAAATGAGTGTTGCAAATAATATATTCTATAGATGTTTACAGAAAAGAACACTATGGACTGGAATAATCAAGGAAGTCCTGATGAAGGAGAAGATTATATTTGGATTTAGCCCCTCAGAGCTCGATGTAGGTCAATAGGGTGATATGAAAACTAGAAATGCCAATGCAAATTTGGGCTATTTTAAGAGAGTTAAAGTCTAGAGAAGTGTCAAATTCACTGCCCAGCATGTGGGCAACAAAACTCATGAAGTGCCTGAGCCAGAATAATTGAGAAATGTTTAACAAAATAAAGAAAAATATTATGAAATTAAGATAATGTCATTCATCATTTCATAGGTTAATACTTGGCTTATAGGGATCTGTTCCTATTTGAATTGCTACCACTGGTGTAGAGGACTAAATAGGTGATAGGCCCATCACACCATCACACCTTGCCCTGGTCAATCCACATATGGAATACTATGGTCTGGGCATTTAGGAAGGATATCAGTAAGCTGGAGAGTAACGAGAGGAGAGAAACAAGGGTCATAAATGTCCACGTAAGGTTGGGTTAAAGAAAACACCTATGTTTGCCCAAGAGAGGTACATGATAGATTTCTGCAAGTATGTGAATGGATTTTATATGAAAGAGGGATTAGAACTGTTCTGCTTGGACATAGAGAGCAGAACTAGGGGCAATGAACGAAAGCTAAAAAGAAACAAATTTAGGTTGAGGTCAGGAAAAGTTTTCCTAAAAATCTAAGCTATCTCCAAATATAATGGTCTGTCTGGGGAGGCAGAGAATTTCTTTTTATTGAATATTGGATGGCCATCTAACAGATACGATGTAGAAGATTTTTTTTTTCTGGTGTAGGTTGGTTTATATGGAAACAAAGGTTTCCTCTCACTCTGAACCTCCTTGATTTTGCTATCTGGTACTTGGAGAATGGATACAAAATTGGAGTTATATGAAAAACAGGAGTTATATGAAGGGCAATTATGTAAGGGAAACCAAAGAGGATAAAATGTGCAAGGAATTTTTTTTTGACAGTGTGATATAGTAGAGGATTACTGTCTTAGGAGTTGGAAAAAAAATAGTTTCAATTCCCACCTCAGACTTTGGCTACATGACCCCAGGAATGAGTTCATTAAATTAATTAATTAACTAAACTTCTCTGGGTCTTAATTTTCTTATCTGTAAAATGAGGGGTTTGAACTCAAGGACTTCTCAGGTTCTTTCCAAGCTCTAAATCTAAATTTAATCTCAGGAATTCCTAATTATAAGGAAGTCAAATCATTTGAAATGTTGTGAATTATTTGGAACTATAATTGGATAATAAGGAATTCAGTATGGCAACTGGGGAAAGAAGGGACAGGAGTGGGTGGCAGAATCAGGTGCCAAGACATCATGGCAATGAGAAATGAAAGAGTAAAAAAAATGAAAGAAAAAGAATTGGGTATAGCACTTTAAGTGCTGTAAAGTAGACACTACGATTCTCATTTTGCAGATGAAGAAACTGAGGCTTAGAAAGGTTAAGTGCCTTAGTGAGAGTTGATCTAATGGTAACATAGTTGCTAATTGTCCTAAAAACCTTTTCAATCTGGTCTTCCTGGTTCTGAACCCAGCATTATTTATTATCCCAAATCCCTTGTTACTATAAAATCATTCTGGAAAAACCACACCCTGAAATCTTGCAGACAGCAGCTATAGAATTCAAAGGGAACATAAAAATTGACAGACATTTGAATGAAAAGGAAATAATATTCCTCTGCTGCCAAACACAGCCATATATAATAGTAATTGAGTATTTATTTAATGACCCCTACTAGGCTAGCTTCTGTTCAAAATAGAGAAAGACCGTGGCTCTTCCATTAGGAAACATGCACATGAAAAGACTCGTTAGCAAAAGTGAATTAATTTAATGCTTCAGATTTCCATTTATTTGCCCTTCTACCCAAACTACAGCCCATTTAACATTGGCAAATGTTTCCACACAATGCCTTTACATTTTCATTTGGTTCATTTACCTTCACTGAAGCCTTCCAATTTAGGATGGATTTCGCCATCTTCAGCACTGATACCTACTAATCATGCTAACCAGTTTTGTTGCTGGTTCTAGCTCATGGTATAACACAATAGGCATTACTTCACAAGAGCTATGGAAAACTAATTGAAAGCAATTATGACAATTATCTCCCTGCTCAATTGTGTGCACTGGAGTCTTCCTTCATCTAATACTGGCAGAATGCAGACAGCTTTCACAGATGTGACCTTAGCCAACTGCATTTAGGACTGTGTTCAGTGAACATGCATACCTCTGATTAAAATTAATAGAAGTTCTGCATGAATTGAGTGGAGACTGTAGTTATGAGGATTGTAATGCGAATATAAGTGAGAATTAAGTACCCTTGGACTTTCTCACTTTAATTAAGTAGCCTAAACACTTTTAATCAAGCATTTAATTAAATTTAACAGGAAGTGCATTGTGTGCTAATTATCATTGATTATTAATAATACGCTTATTTATGCATGCAAACTATATAATGACATATATCTCTAAACTATTTCAGAATGACAATAACGGAGTTCTGAATAATGAAACCATTAATGAAATGGATTCTTACAACATTAAAAACCAACTACAGAAATTAAATTGGGTTAGGTGCCCAGACCCTAAAAGAAATAAGAGAAGGCTGTAAAGAACTCAGGCAGAAAAGAAAGTTAAATTACACAATTCCTCTTTCCTATTTCATTTTTGTTTGGTTTCTGTGAGTGCCTAGTAAAGTGTCATACTCTTAGTAAATTCTATTTTACAAATGTTTGAGTGTGGGTTTGGTAAAGTAAAGAAATAAAATGGAAGGCTACATAGATAGTGAAAGATTTTTCATATCACATTCATCTTGCTTTTAAATGTCAAGGGTAGTCTACATGTTCAGCAGTACTTCCATTGCCAGCATTTGGGTTCAGGTTTGCATCAAAGGTAACACATGTAAGTTACTTATAGACCAGTTTGACACTGGCAAATAAACTATGGAGGTACTATTATTTTATGATTATATGTTGTAGACCTGCTAATGTCCTACATTTATACACCTTCTTTAGACAACTGTTTTTTTTATTATATGTACAGTATTTCCCCAAACCTCACAATATTAATTAGTCTAAATTAACTTGCTGGTGGGTCTATCCACCTCAAGTCCCTCCCCACTCCAATCCATCCTACATTCAGCCAGTAGAGTGTTTTTTCCTAAAGCATGGTCCCAATTTTGTCATCGTCCCACCTCCCACCCCCCACTCAGTAAACTCTAGTGCTTCCCTATCACCATCAGAATCAAAACCAAAATCCTCTGTTTGGTATTCTCCACAACTTAATCTTAGAGAGTTGGCTGGGACATTGAGAAGTTAATTCACTGGAGATGGAACAGCCAGGCCATATTGGAGGTAGTACTTGAACATAAATCTTCCTTACTATGAGATCTGCTTTCCATACACTATACCCACTCTGTTTTTCATACAACTTAAAATATATTAATTCATTTGTCTGTTATAGTAACAGAAACTCAAGGGAGACTTTGTAATTTTTTGTTGATTTTTTTGTTTTGTATTGAAACAGCTAAGATTTTGCCACGGACCTTATTAAAACAAAAAGAACAATTATTATAAACTCACCCTCCATTTTAGGTACAGCTAATGTGTACAAAGCCTCAGCTTGACACTCCTGATATCATCAGCATTCCTGCAGCCTCATCTTGGAACCTTCCTCAATGTCTGGGGACTCCTCAGTCTAAAACATTAATTCACTCCTGCAGTTTTCTTACTCTGGAACATCCCTTTACCATGCTGGTCTCCTGTTCCCATTTGTGAGACCTTCCTGGTGGTTCCATTTTAGGTAGGGGCCCAGGACAGCACACCTTCACTGCCTTCCCAGATGTGCTTCTCACTTTCTGGACTCTAACACTATTCTCTACATGGGTACATTCATTTTTACCCTTCCCTTCCCCGTTTTTACTGGGCAGCTAGGTGACATAGTGGATAGAGTGTCAGGGCTGGAGTCAGGAAGACTCTTCATCCTGGGTACAACTCTGGCCTCAGACACTAGCTATGTGGCTCTAGGCAAGTCTATTAATCCTGTTTGCCTCAGTTTCCTCATCTGTAAAATGAACTGGAGAAGGAAATGGCAGGGCACTCCAGTAAAATGGGGTAACAAAGAGTTGGCCACAATTGAACAACAAAAAATTCCCCCTTTCAACTCCATTTTGTGTGTTGTCTTATTACATTAGAATATAACTTCCTTCAGAACAAGAACTGTCTTTCTTTTTGCTTATATTTAAATCCCTGGTGCTTAGTATAGTGCCTGGCACATAGTAAATATTTAATAAATGCTGTTTGTCTCACTTAGGCATTTAATAAAAGCTTGTTGAATTTAATTCATTCATTCATTCAATAAATATTTATTGAATAACTACTATATACAGGACACTGTGGCATGTGTTGTTGGGAAATAGAAAAATGAATAAGATGATTCCTGCCATATTGAGATGATTACAATTTAATAAGAGATAGAACATGCATACAAATTATATCAATGCAAGGTTGAAAGTGAGCAGTACACAAAGTACTATGGGAGTTCAGAGGAGGGAGACATTCCTTTGGTTAAGGGAAATCAGTGAATGTTTTATGATGGTGAAATGTTATAGATTGCCAGAGCTGTATGGAACACTAAACAATCAATATTATTTAGTTTAATGCATTGATTTTATAGCTGAGAAAACTGAGGGAAAGAGTAGTTAAATCACTTGCCTAATGTCACAAACTGAAGTAGAGGCAAAATCCAAAATAAAATCAGGTCTTTTGACTCCAATATGAAGATCCTCCCCCAAACCCCAACACACACCTAGGAAAGGTATCTGAATGAGACATTAAAGAATGAATGATGTTTCATTGCCTACTTCATCTCAGGCATAGCAGATTAGCATATGCAAAAGCAAAATGGTGGGATTTATTAAAAAAATGGCTAGTAGTCCTGTTTAGTGATAGTATAGGTTACTTGAAAGAGTGTAGCATAAGATTAGGGTGGAAAGATAGGTCAAGATCTTATTAGGGAGGTGTTTTAATGCCAGACTAAAGGATTTAGACTTTACTTGGTAAGCAATGGAGAGTTACTGAAACTTTTCAGCATGAAAAGTGGTATAATCAGTACTGTTCAATGAGAATCATAGAATCTCAATGGTAGGAGGTATGATTTGCTATGCTTGGGCAAAAATACCTACTACAACTCATCTGGTCAAAAGTTATCCAGTTTTTGCTTGAAGACCTCAAGTCTGTGTGGGGGGGAAGGAAAGGAGAAGTGTTACTTCATTAGGAAGCAGCTCGTTCCAATCTTGGATACCTCTAATTATATTAGCAAATTGTTTTTGGTTTTTTTTTCTTACATCAAACCTAGATTTCCTTTTTTAAGAACTTTTATCTAATTTTCTTATTTCTGCCTTTTGGGGCTAAGCAGCACAAATCTAATCACAAGTCCACAAGATAGTCTTTAAAACTTTTGAAAACAACTCTTGAGAATCTTCACCTCTCACCACAGCTCTTGTCTGGTTCTATCTAGCCTTCTCTTCCCTAGATTAAACTTTCCAGAATGTTTAACCAGTCCTCATAGAGTATCCTGCTTTCCCTCGATGGTGAAGTGCCTCCAAACTCATGTCATTGACATGACATCCACATTTTAGGAAAGGTGGCAATTGGGAATGAGATCAATTGAAGCAAGTAAAGTATGAGAGGCTGTTGCAGTAGTGCAATCCTAAAATAGTGAAAAATGGAAACAGTATGGATTGGATGGGAAAGCTATTCTAGAGGTAGAATTTTTACTACTATTATCCTTGGTACATGGCTGATTCACAATCAACATTTTCTGTCCCTTTGGAGTCAGAAAACCCAGGTTTAAATGCCACCTCCAATCCTTATAACCCATGTGAACTTGGGCAAGTCATTTGGCATCCATAGGCCTCTGTTGCTTCACTCTAAAATAAGGGGATGGTCTAGATAGTCCCTAACCACTTTTCCCACTGTATAATCTATGCTCTGTATGGTGTATGCTCTTTTCACTGGTCCTTTCTTTTGTGTACTGATTTATAGTGTTTTGTTTAAAAAAAAAAGAGAGAAAGAAAGAAAGATAAAGGAAAAAAAGGCCTTTTGGAAAACCCTCCTGTCTTGTCTGGCTACTGCCCTATTTCTCTCTTTTTTTCTTGCTGAAAAATTGCTCAAACAAAAGGGTTCTATGGACAAGTTAGCAAAATGCCAGCTTTGGCTGTGAACAGACTAAGGCCCACTGGAGGGAACCAGGTTTACCATAGAAAATGTCACCTTTTGTTTACTTAAGTTTCCTGCTTTGTTCAGAAACCAGCTTCCCCAGGAACCCCCAAGGTATTTGGTTTAACGCTCTCTAGCTGCCACAACAAAGGAGGAAGGTAATTTGGAGACCATCATCTGTGTCACCCATACCTCTTGCATGTGTTGAAGCAACTCCTTTGTCCTTGCATGACACTTCTTCTATGATTTTGGTGCACTGACTGCATTCTATCTTGTGTTACAGTCATTCGTATGCAAGTGACATCCCTTATTAGATTATAGGTATCTCAATGGCAGGGATAAGGTCTTGTTCATGTATCTGGCAGACATAAAGAATTACATGTCCCTGTCATGAAATGCAGTGACATCATGAAATACTATAGGATGCTACTTCTCGTGATATCAATTCTCTCTTCTTCCCCCCAACTCCTCATCTCTTAGGAGTGTGACTAAGGAAACCTGAATAATGAAATGTAATGATAGAATGATGCTTCTGAAGCCTCACAGGATATGTTAGGAAATGCAAAGTACTATTCCTTAATGTTACAAGTGAAGCCCAAGGAGATTAAGTGATTTGTCCAAGATCATAGATATCATAAGTAGAAGAACCAGAATTTCGGGCCATGTTTTCTGATTTCAAAACTAGTGCTTTTTTTAATGGTCTTAGCAGTACTTTTCTACATAAGAGAACTCATACAGTTAACCCATCTAATACACTTTTCTAGTGTATTAGAAAAAAAAATACAGAATGAGCACAGAACTTCATCTAGACTCACTTATCATTGAGAAATGGATACAAGGAATGTGTTTCTTACATTTTAATTTTCTCCAAATCAGTTTGATTTAGAGGCAGGTAGATAGGGCACCTAGATGGTGCAATAGGTAGAGGGCTGGGACTGGAGTCAGGAAGATCTGAGTTCAAATCTGTCCTCAGACACGTACTAGCTGTATGACCCTGGATAAGTCACTTGATCCTGTTTACCTCAATTTCTTCTGAGCTGGAGTAGGAAATAGCAAACTACTTTGGTATCTTTGCCAAAAAAAACCAAAAAGAGTCTCAAAGGGTCAGATATAACTGAAATGACAGAACAACAACAAGGGAGTGTAGTGGTTAGAGAATTAGTGTTGGGATCATAAAAACCTGAGTTCAAATACTACCAGAGATACTTACTAGATGTGTAACCCTGGAAAAGTCATTAATCTCTCTCAGTTTCTGTTTCTCATCTGCAAAATGGGGATAATCACAGCATCTGTCTTAGTTTTATTATGAGGATCAAATAAGACAACACACATAAAGCACTTTGCAAATGTTAAAGCACAATATAATTCCTAGTTATTATTATTTCACTAGTGTGAACAATGTATCTGAAGATCAAAATCCCAATGCCATCTGTGCTTTGGTTGACAAGTTCAGAGATGACTTTTCTGAAGTCACCATCTGAGGGCAGATTGACATGTGATGAGCCTCTCCAAACTTGGATGAAGCTGGTCCTTGGTTGATAGACATAGAGATATCCTAAATGTTTCAAGATTGATTGAACCTGCCATTACATGGGCCTCAGCGGCACAGCTTTGGAGAATCAAGGTCACACTTGCATAGTTCTGTGTTATTATGAAGTGAAGTATCTGAGTAGAATTTTAATGGACTTTTAATTGGAGATTTATATTTCATGTCACATCTTTGAGATTACATATTCTGTAACTTTAGGAAAATCACTTCTCCTCCAGGGACCTCAGTTTCTTCATTTCTAAAAGGAAAGGAAAAATGGCCTCTGAAGTCCCTTACAATTTTATATATATATGTATATATATATGTGTGTGTGTGTGTGTGTGTGTGTGTGTGTATGTGTGTGTGTGATCCTATATCCAATAAAAATCAGTCCTGTTCAAATTTAAAACTATTTAATTTTGTTCTGCTTCCCAAGATAGCTGGAGAACAGTTTGATTTGTTCACATGAAGAGCACATGTTAATTCTCACCCAGAACACTCTGAAGTGATAATCATAATACATGTGTATGCACAGCAATATACATATATGTATATGTAAACAAGCAATTACAAAGGAGGAACAGAATAAAGGATGTTATCAAATTATTATAAGTGAAAAAGAAGATAAACAGGTGGTCTGCTTATTATGTTAATGGAAATGGGAAGATCTTTCCCATCCATTAATAGGCCCATGTGACCTGCCTGGGTCACATGGAGGCCTAGGTCACATGGAAGCTTGAGTCACATGAGCCTGTGGTGGGAGGAGCTTGCTGAAGGGGTGGAACAGGAAGTTGGAATGAGTCAGAGCTGGGAGAGAGACAGTGGGAGGTGTAGCTTGGAGAGAGAGAGAGAGAGAGAGAGAGAGAGAGAGAGAGAGAGAGAGAGAGAGAGAGAGCAGCCAGAGTGAGTGAGAGAGGGAGTGATTTTACTTTAGGGAGTCTTTTTGTGGGGAGGCGTGACAGAGGGAAGGCTTGGGGATGGCGATGCCCCCTGCATTGATAATGTACATAGATTTCTTTATCACTGTGATGGCTTTGACTTCCTGGTGTTGGAATAAATGTGTTGGTTTTGTCTTCCATGGAGAGAGTCTGTTATATCTTGGATTCAAACCTGGGAATTCGCCTGTGTGTTCATAGCAGCCCCTGTGGGTATTGCATTGGTGATATGCTGTTAAGGTGCGGGATAAACACGCACTGGTTCCTAAATTTTGATGTTCTCTTTATGAGACTGAGAAAAAGAGAAGAGAGAGTATATGAAGTTGAGTCGATCAACTGGGCTGTGGTGAACACAGGGTAGGGACAAGAGTAACACAAGATGGGCAAACATGGATGGCTGGCAATTGGAAGAAATACCCATAGTGATGGTTATCATAGATTCCATTTGTGTATTTGAGAATATTGAGTTTTGTTAAGAAACCTTTATTTTAGGCAGTTTGACCCTAGTTGTTTTAAAAAGAAAAATGATGTTCTCTCCCCACAAACCCACAGATACGTGCTGCTTCAGAATTTGCCTTGACATACCAGATTGGAAGATTGAGTGTACCTAATTTTCCCTTTATGTTGAGATACACAGAGAGACAGAAATGGAGACACACACACACACACACACACACACACACACACACACACAAAGAGACAGAGAAACAAAGAGTGACAGAGAGAAAGAGACGTAGAGACAGAGAGACATCATTAATCCTATGGATGATATCAGTATTGCCGCTAAATAAGCTCATACTAATGGTCCAGGAAGTTTCAGAATCCTTTGGTAGCCTAATCTTGCCCATCACTGAACAAGGAACATCAGTCACCTTCATTCTGTATAAATTACAGAATTATAGGTCCATAAATTTTGCACTTGAAGTAAACTAAAAGGCCATTGAGTACAAATCTCTTGATTTACAGATGAGGAATGTAAGGACCAAGAAGGTTAAGTGATATGCTCGAGTCTCACAGACAGCAAATGTGAGAGAGAGAAAAACAAAAACAAAAAACTTGAACCCAAGGCTTTTGACTGTAGAACAAATGCTTTTTTTCAGTTTTGGGTAAAAATGAAGAAACCAGGGCTAGCATGTTTACTTATGTGAAGGTTCATAGGCTCAAAGCAAAAGTTTTGCAATGCTGTTAAAATACATTTTTTACAGTAAACTGACAGTTTTAAGTCATATAAGTATTATGATCTATATAACTATGTAAGACTTTGCTACTTTACATAATTTATTTTCATTTTGGCATATTATATGTGAATATCAGAATCCTGACAAGATTATTGAAAATTGCAAGTTCTTTCATCTCTCTCTGCATCATGTTACCTTGATAGAACAAATGTTATTTGTGGGTATTTTAAAATGGAATATCTTCAACAGTAAAGAGGCAACACAAACTTTTAACTTACTGGATTTTGCTAAAGGCTTACTTTTTATTGAATATTTTCAGTGAATGTTTAATATGAATTAATTATAATTACCATCATACTAATAAGTAAAATTAATTTCAATAATGGTCTCTGATGACAAAGAGGAAACAAAAGCAACTCAGATTATGTCCATGATTCAGCTCTTCAACTTTTTTTTTCTTCTTCACTCATTGTCTGTTTTCAATAGTTTGCAAGTGATTGAAAGATGAGTCATTAGGAGTGGGACAGTGTTATTTGGTGAAGTACAAGGTTGGTTGATGAATGTAGTTATATTTAAAAGCAGACTCAAAGTGATCTAGCAAATCACCCTTAAAATGAGCTAGGATGTTGGAGTTGGTGGGGCAGGGAGGGAGGGAATAGGAAGGGGTTGGAATCTCTTCTTGAATTTGAACATCTTTGGAACAAGCTAAAAGGAAAGCCCCTCAATTCCTAGATATTTACTCTTGGTCTTCATAGTCTCAGCATCCTCCACAGGGCCAGGCATACAATCGATGCTTAAAATTGGGCTAAAGAATTGGAGTTGGTTGTTAAAAAGTAAAAGTTCCTATTCGGTAATTTTGGGTTGGAATAGTAGCATCAGAAAGCTGCAGGATTAGACCTGCCTAATAGGATTGTATATTATGCCATTTTAAGTCATTAATACCTTTTCTCTAATGAGCATATTAACTTCAGTCACTTAGCAGTGATATAAGGAAACTGAATGTCATACAAGTGGGTTTTCAAGTGAAGAAAATGGGCGCATAGGGTGCCAACTGGGCAATCAGGGGACAGTATGGAAAATTGGGTTTTGGAGAAAGACAGGGGAAGAGTATGTGAAAAGTTGGAAAGAGACACCAGGAAGGGTATGAAGGGGCTTCCCAAGAGAAGTTTTGTTTACCTCAAACTTTTGCTTGGGGACAGCTCATGATCTCTTTCAGCTAATTATCCCTTTTGCTAGGTTCACCAACAGATTCAAAACTTCAGAAATTTATAAAAATGAATTTGCATCTACCACAGGAAATAGAGAGGTGGTTCTGTTCAACCCAGATGGAGAAGAGTGAATACCCACACAGATAACATCAGCAAGCTACTGAAGTACCCATGTGCAGTTGGGTCATTGCTCAGCAAAACAAAACAATTTGGAATCGCTAGTAAATGCCCTAGTTATTCCAAGGCCAGGCTTCTGTGATGCTTCTTTGCTGAATCTCTTGATGGCACCGTTTCAAGGATGATACTTACTGAGAAAGCAGAGCCTGTATCTTTTCTTAGCTGTCTTGATGTATTGCTTGATTTCCAAATCCCTCCCCACCTTGGGAAAGGTTAATTTAAATTTTAAACACTCTAACTTTTAAAATCTTGAATGCTGTGGCCTGAGGCTTTACTGTGACCAATCTTCTTTTCCCTTATGCTCCCAGGGATGATCTGAATCAGATAGTGACTTACTTTTACTTGCTTTAAAAGGCATGTCAGTGGGGGCAGGTCAGGGATTCTTTTTTATTTTTTTCAAATGCTGTAGTCAGAGAATGTATTGTCAGCTACCATGGACAACTCTCAGCTGATTTGTAAGCATTTTAAATTAACTTTGAAACACAGCAATAGTACCCCCACAGTGCTACTAACTAAGCCAGTCCTATCCCTCAACTACTCCAGTATTCAAATACTGAATGGAAACACATTTGTATGAACAAAAATACAAGTCTGAAAAATCCTTTATGACAGTCATTTAATGTTTTTATTACCTGTAGAAATTCACTCATTCAAAGTCCTTTAGCTTATAAGTGTAATCAAAACGAGACTTCACAGCAACCACCACCAAAAAATTTAGACCAAAACCTGGAATTAGACCCTTATTTTTAAAAACTGATATTATGTGCATTTTGGAGAACTGTTTTCTTCCTGGATTTTCCTGGCAATACCTTCCATGCAAAGATTGCCACAAACTAATATACCACATGCCCTGAAAGTAAAACAACATCGCAGAGCTGGGGAGAAGGAAAGAAAAGCCCCAATGTTCTATTGATGGAGCTTTCACCAAACCAACACATTGTATCTTCCCTGGATTCGAGCCAAGCCTTAACACTTGACATCATACCCATTATGTCTCTGTAAACTGGAGGCATTATAAAGTAACTTGCCACAGTATATTGGCTGCTATTACTTTTTTTAAAATTTAAAATTAATTGCACATGTATTTAATTACATAGTTGCTCTTGAAAGTATTTTTTCCTTAAATGTTATTTCTTGTTGGTTTTGCTCCAATTTCTCAGTCAGTGTTTTCTGAATGCAGAGATGAATTTTAATAAAGGGCAGGACTTGCAAATTACAGATGCCAGTTTGCTGCCAGGATATTCTCCTTTGGCTGTTGGTGGGTTTCTGTTGAGCCAAGCAGTTCTCTTGTGATGGAGAAAAGGTTTGTGTGCTGAACCTGGCCACTAGAGGACAGTATTGAAACCAGTCAGGACACAGGATCTTGACTGGCAGGACAATCTAATCTCTTCCAAGAACCTGGCACCTAATCTCATTTGACCTCGGTGTTCACATCTGGAAAGTGGTGATGGTTTTTTTCTACCCCAAAGGGTCATAATGAAGAAAGCATTATCTAAATTGTAAAGGGCAGGGGGCAAGATGGCAGAGTAAAAGCAAAAGCTTGCTTGAGCTCTCTCCCAAACCTCTCCAAATACCTGTAAAAAATGACTCTAAATGAATTCTAGAGCAACAGAACCCAGAAAATGACAGAGTAAAACAAATTTCCAGCCCAAGACAACCTGGAAGGTTGACAGGAAGGTCTTGCACCAGGCTGGGAGAGGAGCACAGTCCAGCACAAAATACTAGAACAGACCCAGCCCCAGCAAACCTGGAGCAGGCCTAAGGGGATTGAATCACTGGCAGCTGTGGTGGTGGCATGGCTGCTTCCAGAGCTCTCACTCACAGATGGTGGGGGGATTGAGCGGCTGATCACAGGGGGATTGCAGGGATTTCTTTGCTGGCGCTGAGGCAGGATTCTTTTACTTTGCCCTTCTTGGATCTCAGTTGCAGTCCTGGGTGGCGGTCCTGGGGCTAGGAGGAGTGCTGGCGTGGCAGAACTTGTGGCAATGGTGGAGAGGAAATCCTCCTCACAGCTCCAAGGCAGAAAAGAGTGCTTGTGGTCACTACTAGACCACAGCATAGGCCAGGAGAGGAGTAAACACTTCTCCTTTGATCATACCACCTTGGAAGAACTGAAAATTTACAGGTCCCTAGAAATATCTCTAAAAACAGCTGCACAAAACCCCTGAAGCTTGGGATAGCACACCCTCCACACTGGAGGCAGAGTCCTACCTTAACAGAGTCAAAAAGTCAAGTAACTGGTGAGCAAACAGTGTTAAAAACCTCAGACTATAGACTCTTATTTTGGTGACAAACAAGATCAAAACATACAATCAGAGGATGACAATGAAGTTAAAGATCCTACATCCAAAGCTTCCAAGCAAAATATGAATTGGTCTCAGGCCATGGAAGAGCTCAAAAAGGATTTCGAAAAGCAAGTAAGAGAAGTAGAGGAAAAACTGGGAAGAGAAGTGAAAGTGATGCAAGAAAATCATGAAAAACAAGTCAATATATTGCTAAGGGATACCCCCAAAAATAGTGAAGAAAATAACACCTTAAAAAATAGACCAACCCAAATGGCAAAAGAGGTCCAAAAAGCCAATGAGGAGAAGAATGCCTTAAAAAGCAGAATTGGCCAAATGGAAAAGGAGATCCAAAAGCTCACTGAAGAAAATAATTTCTTAAAAATAAGAATGGAGCAAACAGAAGCTAATGACTCTACGAGATATCAAGAAATTATAAAACAAAATAAAAAGAATGAAAAAATAGAAGAAAATGTGAAATATCACATTGGAAAAAAAAAACTGACCTGGAAAATAGATCCACGAGAGAGTATTTAAAAAATATTGGACTACCTGAAAGCCATCATCAGAAAAAGAGCCTAGACACCATCTTTCAAGAAATTACCAAGGAAAACTGCCCTGATATTCTAGAACCAGAGTGTAAATTGAAATTGAAAGAATCCCCAGATGACCTTTCGAAAAAGATCCCAAAAGGAAAACTCCTAGGAATATTATAGTCAAATTGCAAATCTCCAGTTAAAGGAGAAAATATTTCAAGCAGCCAGAAAGAAACAACTCAAATATTGTGGAAAAATAATCAGGATAACACAAGATCTAGCAGCTTCTACCTTAAGGGATTAGAGGGCTTGTAATATGATATTCTGGAGGCCAAAGGAGCTAGGATTAAAACCAATAATCACCTACCTAGCAAAACTGAGTATACTCCTTCAGGGGAAAAAATAGACGTTCAATGAAATAGAGGACTTTCAAGCATTCTTGATGGAAAGACCAGAGCTGAGTAGAAAATTTGACTTTCAAATACAAGACTGAAGAGAAGCATGAAAAGCTAAATAGGAAAGAGAAATCATAAGAGAGTTATTAAAGTTGAAGAGTTTATATTCCTTCATGGAAAGATGATATTTGAAAGTCAGGAGACCTTTCTCAGTATTAGCATAGTTGGAGGGAATACATACATATGTATGTATGTATGTATATATATGTGTATGTATGTATATATATGTGTATGTATATATGTATGTGTATGTGTATGTGTATGTATATGTATATGTATGCATGTATTGTGTATGTATATATATGTCTATGTATGTATGCAGACAGAGGGCACAGGGTGAGTTGAATATGAAGGGATGAGATCTAAAAAATAAAATTAAGGGGTAAGAGAGATGAATATACTGGGGAGAAGGAGAAAGGGAGAGGTATAATGGGGTAAGAAAAACTTTTACAGTGGAGAAGAAGAGGGAGGATGTGAGAGGGAATGCCTGAACCTTACTCTCATCAGATTTGGCTTAAAGAGGGAATACCATGCACACCCAACTGGGTATAGAAATCTGTCTTACCTACAGGAAAGTAGGGAGGAAGGGGATAAGAAGTGGGGGGTTGATAGAAAGGAGGACAGATTGGGGGAAGGGGTAATCAGAAGCAAACACTTTTGAGGAGGGACAGGGTCAAAGGAGAGAATAGAATAAAGGGGGGCAGGATAGGATGGAGGAAAATATAGTTAGTCCTTCACAACATGACTATTAGGGAAGTGTTTTGCATGACTCCATATGTATAACCTATATTGAAATTGCTTGCCTTCTCAATGAGGGTAAGTAGGGAGGAAGGGAGAGAATTTGGAACTCAAAGTTTTAAAAATGAATGTTAAAAATTGCTTTTACGTGCAACTGGGAAATAAGATATACAGGCAATGGGGTATAGAAATCTATCTTGCCCTACAGGAAAATAGAAGGGGAAGAGGATAAGAGAAGGGGCAGGAAGGGATAATCAGGGGTAATAGAATGTATGCGGTCTTGTGGTGGCAGGAGGGGAGAGATGGGGAGAAAATTTGGAATTCAAAATCTTATGGAAGTGAATGTTGAAAACTAAAAGTAAATACATTAATAAAAAATTAAAAATAAAATAAAATATAAAAAATCGTAAAGGGACTAGATCTATGCTTTCATTGGTATTGGGCACTCCCAGAAGAGGAAACTTCTTCTGCTAATTCAGGTTGGCAGTTTCTTTCTTTTAGCATCAGTGTGAGACTTCTTAACCTTCTGGATGCCATGGACCCCGTTTGGCAGTCTAGTAAAGTCCATGGATCCCTTTTCAGAAAAAAAAAAATGTTTTAAATGAAAAAAATTAAATACATCGAATTACAAAGAAAACTGAAAGGTGAAAATAAATATGTATTTTCCCATCCATATTCACAGAACCCTTGAAATATATATCCATAACTCCAGTTTACAAACCTTTGTCTTAGAGTTGCCTGTAAACATTTAGAGGTTAAGTGACTTGATGAGGTTTGCACAGCTAATTTGTGTCAGAGGCAGGACAAACACACACATGTGTATGTATAGCTTAGATTTTAGTAAAGTGTGCAGCAAAATCTCTTGTGGTATTCTTGTGGAAAATATGGAGAGATGTAGGCTACATGGTTGGACAGTAAGAGGAACCAGAACTGGTTCAATGAATGATAAGGGAGGAGAGAAAGAAAGAGAAATTATTTATATAGTGCCCATTATATGCCAGACACTTGCTGTGCTTTTTCACAATTATATCATTTGATCCTCACACCAACTCTTCAAGGTAGGGGCTGTTATCTTTGTTTTACAGTTGAATCTGAGGTAGAGATTGCAACTTGACCAAGGTTGCACAGCTAGTAAATGTCTGAGGCAAGATTTGAACTCAGATCTTCCAGACCTGTACAACACTCTACCTCTGTGATACCCTACCCTCTCCCCCCTCAAACTCCTACTTGAAAGTAGTGATTTAATGATTCAGCTAGAAGCATAGGCTCCCAAAGGGGGTGATACTGCCCCATGGGGGACACTGGAATGATTCGGGGGGTGGTAGTAGCCTTGGGTACAATTGGGGGGGTGTTGAATAAAAATAAGGGGGCAGAGGAAGCATAAGGAAAGAACAGAAGATAAGAACATTTTGAAAAACCATTAATACATGTTTTATCTGTTGTGTAACAGAGTTAAAATCCTAGTGATTACATTATTTTCTAAATAAACACAAAATGCAAGTTATAACCCAACAGTGGTCAAATCTGCTGACAGGTCTTAACAAGCAAATGTTGGCAGGCAAGCATATCACACATTGTAGGGAAGTCCAGCGTGCATCGGCAGGAATATGTGTGTGTAATGACTTTTTTACCATATGTTGCTGTACAGTTACATTACACAATATTGCGGCATCAAAATTTCAATGCAGGAAAAACCCCATAAATTCACAATAAATTATTAAATTTAAGATGTATCATTAAAAAAAAACTATATATTTTCTTGGAATGATACAAATTTCAGAAAATCCATTAAAGGGTTAAAGAAAGTAGATTTTCAGGGGAGTGCACTGAGTATTTATTTTTAAGGGGGCTGTAGGCCAAATAAGTTTGGGAACCTCTCTCTGAACTAGAGAATGCAATCAGGACTCAATGCTTAGTTAGCCCTATGCTACTTACCATTTTATCAATGACTTAAATAAATATATTCTTACCAAATTTACAGATAAAAGGAAGCTGAGTGGGATTGCTAACATGCCAGATAAGACAGGATTCAGATTCATTAGACTAAATCTAAAAATAAATATGTTAATTTTAAAACCGATAGAAATTCTTACACTGGGATTGAAAAAAATCAGATTCACAAGTATGACAGAGGAGCCAGTGATGGTTAACCTAGAGAGGAAGATAGGGCAGAAGTAAAACTGTTTTCATGGATGTTAGGAGTGATATTGGCATTCCTGCTGCTCCTCAAACATGTGACACTCCACCTCTTGACTCTGGGCATTTTCACTGGCTGTATCCCATTCTTAGAATACTCTCCCTACTCATTTCTGTCTCCAGATTCCTTTGTCTTCCTTCAAGTCCTATCTAAAATCCCACCTTCTGTAAGAAGCCTTTCCTGACCCCCCACCACACACACTCCTTCATGTTAGTGTCTTTCCTCTGTTGATTATCTCCAATTTGTCCTATCTATAGCTTTCTTGTACGTAGTTGTTTACAAGTTATCTTCTCTATTAGACTGTGAACTCCTTGCGGGCAGGGATTGTCTTTTGCCTGTTTTTCTGTCCCTAGCACTTAGCATAGTGTTTGGTACATAGTGTAGAGTTATACATAGTATGGGCCTTTAAAATGAATTCCAAATCATCAGCACCTACCTCACATGCCTTCACAGAGTTGAGTCCCTTCTCCTATACAGATTTTAAATGTATTTACTTTAACACTTCATGAATTCGATCAATTGGTGATATTTGTTAAGCACCTACTATGTGCCAAGCTCTGTACTAAGTGCTGGGGATAGAAAAACAGGCAAAAGACAGTCCCTGCCTTCAAGGAGTTTAAGATCTAATGGAGAAGACAATTCAAAAACAATTATGCACAAAGCAAACTACATATAGGGTAAATTAAAAAATGATTAAGAAAAGAAAGGCACTAGAATTAAGCAGAGTTTGGGGAAGACTTCCTGCAGAAGGTGGGATTTCAGTTGGGATTTAAATGAAGCCAGGGAGGTCCATAGTCAAGAGCAAAGAGTATATTCTAGGCTTGGGGGATAGCTGAAGGTACTTCCTAGAGTGGAGAGATGGAATGTCTTGTTTGTGTAATAGCCAGGAGGTCAGCATTACTGAGTAATGATCAAGAGTATATGTCAAGGAAATGAGTAAGAAAACTAGAAAGGTATAAGGGGATAGGTTATACTGAGCTTTGAATGCCAAACAAAGCATTTTGTATTTGATGCTGGAGGTTATAGGGAATCACTGAAATTTATTGAATAGGGGGTGATGTGATTGGACCTATACTTAGAAAAATCACTTTAGTGACTGAATGGAGGATGGATTGGAGTAGGGAGAGACTTGAGGCAGACAGCTTACTAGAAGGCTATAGCAATAGTCCAGGTGTGAGGTGATGAGGGTCTGCACTAGAGCGTTGGTAATGTCAGAGAAGAGAATGGGGTATATACAAGAGATGCAGGTAAATACTCTTTAAATCACAGAGGTCACAACTCAAACATATATCTTCTCATCCTGTCTGATGTTTATCCATATTTTCTCCCAAGTTCTAGACAAATGATGCATACTCTGTCCTCTCTTCCTCCTGTTCAACTCTAGGCAGAGCTCATTTCCTATTTGCAGTGTGTGTGTGTGTGTGTGTGTGTGTACAAATGCAGATAGATGAATGAACTTCCATGGACTATTGATGTGACGATGGTTCCTTAGGGTCAGGACTGCTTTTTAAATTTTTTTAATCTTTGAATCTCCTGTATCTATCACAGTGTTTTAATACAATGGGCACTTAATAAATATGTCATGGGATTACCACTTTATCTTATAGAAGTTTAGCTACTATAATTCAGTATCCAACAATAGAAGACCAAAAGAATCCAGAAAACAACTCAGCAAAAACAAACAAATGAACAAAACCCCTGGTCTCTTTCCCAAGTGAAAAGATGTGGCAGCCAAGGACAAGACCCATTTAGATCATTAACTAATTTTCAAATTAGGAAAAAGAAAAAAAATAATCAGGAAAACCAATCACTTCACTTAAGGCCTAAGTCTGATCATATCAGGGGTACTTATAGAAAAGGGGGAAAGAGACTGACAAAGATGGAAGATAGAATCATTTTTTAAAATTGCTGAGCAGTGCAGCAAAACTGGTTTAGCAGCCATCTACAGTTTCAGGACTTGGAATATTTAGATAACATGAAGAATTTCAGCCAAAACATATATTTTAGACTTAAAGACTCTTGCAACAAAGATCAACACAAATTCCAAATAATGCTAATTCAAAATGAAGAAGGCCAAAGCATTCCTAGAAAATACCTACATATTTTTTGGGGTAAATTTTCTATTTAAACATAGGCTTCATCTTGTTTGAAGACTCACAGATTTGAAAATATATTTGGCTAGAAGTTACCTTGGCAATTGCTCATTTCCAGAGGCCAGACTGGTTCAGGCCCAACTTTAGATCATCACTGGAACAGGATATCAGCTCTGTTCCAGATAAGTCCCAGAAAATCTGATCTAGCCCTAGTCGTCCTCTAACTAGAGACCATCTGAGAGGCTGCACTTATTCTATGACTTGCCCAAAAGTCTGGATCTATTCCAGTAGCATAAGAGATGGCTTTAGTGTACAAAATCAAATCAGACATACAGGAATGAGGCTAAATTAGATCACCCTTTAGAATCAACATAGCACTCACTCAGGCATTTGTTTCAGTGTTTGGCACTATATCAAAGCACACACAAGATCAGCCAGCCTATTTGCTACTGATTTATGGGACCACACCAAACAAAAATAAGTTTTCATTTTAAGAAATTTAAAGGTAATAAGGGCTCACATTGGTATAGTTTGGTACAATTGATCATGTATATATGCATATATGTGGGGCGGCTAGATAGCGCAGTGAGTAGAGCACCGGCCCTGGAATCAGGAGGACCAGAGTTCAAATCCACCCTCAGACACTTGACACACTTACTAGCTGTGTGACATTGGGCAAGTCGCTTAACCCCAATTGCCTTGCCTTCTCCCCTCAAAAAGAAGTCCAATTAATATTTAGGGGAGCTAGGTGGCATAGTGAGTAAAGCGCTAGCCCTGGAGTCAGGAGTACCTGAGTTCAAATCTGGCTTCAGACACTTGACACACTTACTAGCTGTGTGACCTCGGGCAACTCACTTAACCCTAATTGTCCTGCCTTTCGCCCTGCAAAAGCAAAAACAAAACAAAAAACAATATATACATATATGTGTATATAGTATCATATGTATATCCACCATGATTCTGCTGTCCATAAAATGTGCAAATCTAAACAAGATCATGAAATGGATACATGAACTATTTAATATTCCAAAGTCTCCCATATGATCTCAGTGGAAAGTAGTTCACAGAATTCAAAATATTTGAAAAACTTCAAATGTACTATATTTGTATCCTTAATTTCCCCTCACTACTAATTTTTAAAACCTTTGTCCAGTGATGGGATAGAATCATTAGTTACCAATAAAAACATTTTGTTTTTTGGAAACATAGGATCTAATTAAGAAAAAATAAAGCTCTAGTGCCATCTCTGTTAGTAATCACTTGCAGGGTTCTAGGGAAGCCATTTTTCATTGAAAAAAAATGTTTTATTGATGCTCCTTGTTTTTGCCTCAGTCATTTCCCACCACTACTCCAGATTAAACCCTCCCTTGTGGAGAACAAAACAAAACAAAACAAAAATCCCCCAACAATTTGGCAAAATACAGCTCATATATAGATTGTCTCTGATAATGTATACAATGTTCTGTCAGAGATGTCCCCATCTGTCTCACATGATGTATGGCTCATATCTGTTCTCTAGGAACTTCATTATTTTTTATTAGATTTTGACTTTATTTTAATTATTTTTGCATTTTATTGTATTCATTCTAAATATTGATTTTTTTTGGTTTTACTTATTTTTCCTTACAGGTGTAATACTTTATCTCTAAATTCCTTGTTTTTCATTGCTTAATGAACAATAATATTCCATTACATATACATGACATTTTTGCCCCTGCTATATCCTAAACCATGGGCAGCAGCCACTTTGTTTTCAATTCCTTGGTATCCTAATGAGTGCTGCTGTGAATATTTAGTAGGGGATGAGGAAAGGAAAGGGAGAAATCATTTATGTGCGTACTGTGTACCAAGCACTGTGCTAAGTATTTGCAAACATTATCACTTATTATTTAGCAAATATAGATTGAATTTGAACTAAGGTATTCCTGACTCCAGGCAAATGCTCTATCCATCCACTTATTTGCCTCTTAAAAGGACAAATATTTTAAACAATTCTTTATTAAACATTTGTTTGTGTCTCAGACTTCCTTGAGGAATCCTGCAGTGGGATCATTAATTTAAAGGATATAGACTGCACTTCTGACCCAGATGGCCAGATGAAGAGAAGCAAGTAGCTCAGCTGTCTTCCAGAAAACAAACAACCAACTATTACCATAAAACAAACAAAAAAAGCTCCATGCCAAATTATGATCAAGAAATCCAATAAGAAACAAAAGTCAGTGACTTTATTAGCCCCAATTTTGCACAAAATTAACGAGCAATAGGAAAGGGGGCCCACCAAAAAAGCCAGCATCTAGATTTAGGCAAAGAAGCCAGAAGTCTACAAGCATGATCGGTGACTAGCTAGCAATCCATGAAACCTTCAAGATTATCTATCTGAGGTAGCAAAAGTAGTAGGCTCCCCTGAAAAAGATCAAACATGATAAAAAACCAATAGAGAGGGCATTAGAACACCTCCCTCTCTCCCTTGATAATTGCCACCAACCTGGTATAGGTTCCCATCACTGCCTGGAATATTGACATAGCATGTTGGTCTGCCTGCCACAAATCACTCACCACTCGAGTCTATCCTCCACTCAGCTTCTAGAG
Source organism: Trichosurus vulpecula (assembly GCF_011100635.1). Lineage (NCBI taxonomy): Eukaryota > Metazoa > Chordata > Mammalia > Diprotodontia > Phalangeridae > Trichosurus > Trichosurus vulpecula. The sequence goes on along the minus strand of NC_050573.1, from coordinate 128,850,629 downwards.
TGATATTCCTAAAGTTCAAGCTTGACCATGTGACCTTCCTTAGCATAAACTCCAATTTCTCCCTATTAGATCCAGGATAACGTATGAAATGTTCTCTTTAGAATTCAAAGCACTTCCTTCCCTACTACCTCCTCCACCTGCCCAGTCTCATATTCCCACCTCCCCGTACACTTTTTACCTCCCCACCCAAAACACTAGCCTAATTATCTAGTGACACTAGCTGTTCCTTGAACAAGATATTCCATGTCTTGACTTTGATCATTTTCTTTGATTTTCCTCCATTCCAAGAATGCCATCTTTCTTTATCTCCATCACCTGGCTTCCCTAACTTCCTTCACATACAGAAAGCCTTTTCTAATCTTCCTGAATATTATTAGTGCCATCTCTCTGTTATTTCCAACTTGCCAGTGTTTGTTTGTTCATAGTTGTTTGCATGCTGTCTTCCTCATTAGACTCTGAGGTCCTTGAGAGGAGAAATTGTCTTTTGCCTCTCTGTATGCTTGGCATTTAGTACGGTGCCTGTCACATAGTAGGTACTTAATAAATATTTTGGTATATTTTGGAATTTATTTTGTTAAATATTACATGTCAAATGTAATATTTGCATTTTACAATTACATGTAAAATTTTTAGACATTAATTTTAAAAAATTGAGATCCAAATTCTCTCCCTCAACCACCTCCTGAGAAGGCAAGCAATATGATACCAATTATACATGTGAAATCAAACAAATTATATTTCCATATTAACCATGCTTAATGTTTTGACTGACTTATTTAGAAGGGACCATGAATAGCAAAGACCAGTCTGATTACAGTAGTGCTTATATTTTCACACCCTTGTCCCAGGTCCTTAGCACTTTCTCCTGAGACAAATTCTTGGCCCTGATGATCCAGCATTCTGACTTCTAAGAGCCAAGGGCTAGGGGTCAGAGTGGGGAAGGAACCAGCTCTGAGAGGCAGAGGTCAGCAGACAATGATAGGAGTGACCCAAATCAAGACAAAGCTTGTAAAAATGCAATAGAGATTACAGTTGCCCTGGCACAAAGTCCAAATTTAAGAACTAAGTCTAAATATAAGAAAAGTCTAAATATAAGAAAGCATGAAAAGATACAAACTACTATAAAGAATTAAAAGTAATCTCAAAGATACTCTAAAATCTAACCTAGTCAAGAGGATAACATATTGGAAGCTAAGATTTAAAGTAGAAAAATCTTTTTTTTCACCAAGACTACATGAATTCCTTGAAGAAATGAAGCAAGAGATAAAAAGATGAAATAAAAGCTCTAAAGAAAAGAATTGGAAGGAGAATAAATACACCAGAAGAGAATGTAGTGAGCTTTACCTAACAGCTGCCCTAAAAGTTGGCATATACCAAGTAGAGCTCAATGACTCCATGATATAGCAAAAAATATTACACCAATATAAAAAAGATTGAAAATATAGAAGAAAAAAATGATCTAAATTCTTTAAAACAGGTCAAGGAGGAAGAACCAAAGAATCATTTGACTCCTTGAAAAATATTTTAAAAAAGCCCAGACATTGCATGTCATGAAACCTTAAATGAAAACAGTCCAGATCTATTAGAATAAACATGACAACTGGAAAAAAATCTACTGGTATCATCTCTGGAAAGAAACCCCATAATCAAGAATGCCAGACATATCATCACCAAAATCCAGAGTATCTGCTTGAAAGGAAAAATATTAAAGAAATAGCTCAATTTCCAAGGAACCACAGTCAGGATCACACAAGACCTGACAGCTTCCACTATAAATGAGAGGAAATCTTGTAATTAATTATTCTCGGAGGCAAAATATTTAAGCTTACAGCCAAGAGTAACTTATTCCTTCAAAGCTGAGTACAATCTTACAAGGGGCAAAAAAAGCACCCTTCATGGAATTGAGTTCTTTTAAGCATCCTGGATGAAAAGACCAGAGCTAAGTTGAAACTCTAAAATTAAAACACAAGACTCAATCAAAACCTACAAAAGTAAATTTATTTGAGCATCTGAAAGGAGATTTATGTTGATTAAGAGCTCATATTCTAAAAGTGGGAGAAGAAAAGTTTATTTTCAGAGTCTTGACATACAGAGGAAAAAAGTGATTATAGGAATAAAAAGGAAATATAAAAGAAAAAATAGAATACCTGGGGATGAATTGGTTCTGTTCAGAGAGTATGACAAATGGAAAGAGAAGGTAAGATAAAAGTATTACATTAATGGAGAAAGGGGAAAGGGGGAAGGGGACCTACTCTTTATCTTCACTGCAGTGTTTCAGAAGAAATAGTAGAAGTGGTAGGGAAATGGGCATCAGAGGAATATAGCTCTGATCTGAAATCAGACAAAGGAAGGACTAATTCACACTCAGATACACAGCCATGTACTATCATGTGTGCACACACATATACACATACACATGCATATACACACATACACGAATTTGGTGCTGGAATATATCAGATTCAACATGGAAACAAGTCGAGGTGAAGGTTAAGAAGGAAAAGGATACTTGGGAGGGAATAGTCTGAAGCAACATAGGTGCCACAGTGGATAGATAATTGGGCCTGGTGTCAGGAAGCCCTAAATTCAAATCCAGCCTCAGAAATTTACTATATATATATATATATGACCCTGTGTACATCACTTAACCTTTGTTTGCCTCAGTTTCCTGATCTGTAGCATGGGGATAATAATCACATGTATCTTGCAAAGTTGTTGTAAGGATCAAATAAGATAATAATTACAAAGCACTTAGCACAGTGCCTGACACAAGTGCTTTATGTCAGCTGCCATTATTATTATTATTCTCCCAAAGAAAGGATTAAAATGAAAACAAAGAAAAAAAAACAAAAATTTAGGAACTAAGTGGATGTCCATCAGTTGGGGGAAATGTTTGAACATATTGTGTTATATGAATATAATGGGATATTATTGCTTTAAATGTATGATGAATCCTGTGAAATACTGATACAGGGTAAAGTGAGAAGAACCGGGGAACAATTTATACAATGACAAAATATTGTAAAGAAAAGCATCCTTGAAAGACTTTAAAAAGCCTCTTTGAAAGATTCTGATTTAAAACAAAAAAAGACCAAGACTAGAACTCAAAAAGCCCCTGTGCAGATTTGTTAGGATGACTATGTTTATTATAAAGTATTTTTTATTATAATATTGCATTTGGGAATTGGGGGGGTGGTAATTGAAAGTGGAGGGAAGGAGAGAGGGAAGAAGGAAATACAGAAGGAAGGTAGGAAGGAAGGAAGGAAGGAAGGAAGGAAAGAAGGAAGGAGAAAAAGAGAAATAGATGGAAGGAAAAATGGCCAGTGAATTTTTTTAAGCATACAGAGCAGTACAGAATGTGGTAATACAGAATGTGGTTTAGAAGGAAACAGAAAAGGAGGACAGTTTTGAAAGTAACAGCTTGAATTTATTGTATATTTTTAAAAAAGTAGTATGGATTAAAAAGTTATAGTTTCTTATATACAATCCTCTCTTTGCATTCTACTTAACATATAGAAATACATATGTGATGGTTTTTTATGCTTCTGTATATACATACATATATATGTACATATTCAGATAGATAAATAGATAACTTTTAAAAATTGCCTTATACTCATAGTTGTGAAAGGAATCAGATATTATTTTCTTTTATTTTTTTAAAATGGTATTTATATATATATTCAGGTCCTTTATTTATTTTGAGCTTATACACAGTGGAAAATGTTAATCTAAAACTAATTTCTGCCAGACTGCTTTCCATTCTACCATCCTGCAGATCTTCTCAAAGGGGATGTCTTTCCCTTAGTAATTTATACTCATCAGATTATCAAACTTCTAACTACTGTTTTCAATTGCTTGTGTTTCTTGCTTATCTAGTCTATTTCACTGAACTTTTTTTTATCAATATCAAATAATTTGAATAGCCATGTTAAGTTATAATGTAATTTTAGGGCTGATAATAGACTGTCCTTTTTCATTTATGTTTTTTCTTTCATTATTTCCCTTGAGTTTCTATAACTAGAAGAATTTTGTTATTTTGCTTCATTCCAAATAAAAACCTATCTCCTTGGTGATTTGATCAGTAGGTAATATAGACTAAATTACAAATTCATTTAGATAGGATTGTCTCTTATTACATTGATAGAGCTCCATCATGTTCAGTGAATCTCTAATCATATATATCCTTTTATTTCAATAAAGGAAATTTATGGTTGTATTTTTTTAATCTTGGTATATATATTGTCAAGTTAATTCCCAGGGTGTGTGTGTGTGTATATGTGTGTGTATATGTGTGTGTGTGTGTCTGTGTTCGAATTGTGTATATATATATATATACACATCTATATGAAATTGATATAATTATAATTTTTTCTTTTTTCATTTATCTGGTATAAAAATGCTAAGAACTTCTGTGGATTCATGTTATAACCTGCTACCTTGCTGAAGCCATTAACAAAGAGGGTATCACATTACCAGCTTTCAATTATTTAATTTGCTAATTTACTCAGATTTCTTAGATACCTCATCATGGCATCTGTAGATAGGGATAGTTTTGTCTTTTCTTTGCCAATGATTTTGTCATTGATTTTGTCTCTAGTCCTGTTATTGAACTTTGTGGAATTGAGTTCCTTTAAGCATCCTGGATGAAAAGACCAGAGCCTTTCTTTGATTGATCTGATTCCTCACCTGTAAGAGATTGAAATAGAGGACTTCTAATGTCCTTTCTAAATGTGACATTCTATTGATCATTTTTATTATGATAATTTTAAAGCAAAATAATTTCAAATAGGCAATTTATAAGAATGGATTTGTTTATTATCTTTTTAATTTGAACCCTGGTTATATTCTCTTTCATTAATATATTTTTTGCTGCTCTTTGGTTACTGTCTCAAGGGTCAGCTTCCTCAATAATTGAATACATTCTCTGATATACGTAGGCCCCGAAAAGTGTCTCATTCTTTCAACTAGTTTCTGTTTAGCATCATCTAGTTTCCCAAGTGACTCCTCCCAAATTAAGTTCTTTTTCATACCTTTGGCTGATTGAATGATTCAGCACAGATAGCTAACTCTTAAGAGTTCAAACCTAATTTATATTTTTGATTAATAGATTTACTCTAGTATCCTTAGGGCAGCTAGGTAGTGCAGTGGATAGCAGGACCCGGAGTCAGAAACACCTGAGTTCAAATCCAGTCTCAGACACTTATTAGTTGTTTGACCCTGGGCAAGTCACTTAACCCTTCTGCCTTAGTTTCCTCATCTGTAAAATAAATTAGAGAAGGAAATGGCAAGCCACTCCAGTGCCTTTGCCAGGAAAATCCCCAATGGGTTCATGAAGAGTTGGACAGGACTGAACAACAAGTATCTTTGGATTCTTGGCCTCCTCTAATTACATTAATTTGAGTGTGGGGGGGAAGAGGAATATGGATCACCATTTACAGGGTGTTCCAAAAGTCTTAGTGAAGTTTTAAGTTATTGAAACATATATAAAGTGTGTATATATTTTAATAGACACAAAGAGACATGCAGATAGATAGATGGACAGATAGAAAAGCATTAATACCTTAAAATGGCACTACGACTTTTAGGATACCCTGCAAGTAAGGTAAGTGTATATATATATATATATATATATATATATATATATATATATATATATATATATATATACACATATATATATGCATATATACACATTAAGCTTATGTAATGTATGTATATTTTTCCATACATAAGCTTTGACATCTTAAAAATATACTGAGACTTTTGCAACATAAGTGTGTAAATATACATATGTGTATGTAGGCAAACCATGTATATACACACATGTTTATATACACATAAATGTGTATGAATTTATTTACATATATTATTTTATCATTTCAAAGTAAGGTAAATAATATGAAATAATTTGTGTGCTTTAGCTACTCATCCAATAAAGTTGGATATTCTAAATAGGTTACAATTTCTAAAATTGGAAATGATATGTTGACTATGTGGCAAGAGTGAAGAATAACAAGTGGACAGCCTGAATATTGCATTGGTATTCACAAAAAATTAAAATATCCAGAGAGAAAAAAACCTCCAATTCATAGATATATCCTTTATGAGAGTTATAGAAATAAATTTACAAGAGTACATGGAATGTGAAAGTATGGACAATTTCGGTGAAAAAGAGTAACCTTCTTGCTAAGATCACAGGAATCTAAATATCAATATATGAAGAAGTAGAAGACTATGTTCTCTATCTTCATCCATTTGGATCTAAGACAAATTGACATTAAATTATCCTATTTTTAATCTACAATCCATATACTTTACCTGGAAGGGTTGTCTTTATAATTTCTCCCTTCCTCCCTCCCTCCCTCCTTCCTCCTCCCTTCCTTCCTTCCTTCCTTCCTTCCTTCCTTCCTTCCTTCCTTCCTTCCTTCCTTCCTTCCTTCCTTCCTTCCTTCCTTCCTTCTTTCTCCTTCTTCCTTCCTTCCTTCCTGTCTCTTTCTCCCTTCTTTCCTTCCCTTCCTCATTCTTCCTTTTCTATTCATTTCCATTTCTATACCAAGTTGACAGTTTCCACTTTGTGAAGCATAAATAACAGCTCATGTGGAAGCCTATGTGGCCTATTTTTTTTCACCACAACATGTAGCTTGCACAGTGTCTTGACTCCTTTTCATATCTGGAGTTCTTTAGTTGAAATATGCTCACAAGTGAATAGTTCGTATATGAGACTTACTGGTCACAGTAAGTGCTATATGAACATCCATTCATTGTCATTACTCAGATTCATGGTTTTTAACAAAGAGTTGCAAGAAACTTCCATTTGCCTGACCCTTCCACAGAAGAAATTCATTGACTCTCAGGGAGGTATTACTTTTATAAAAATTATCCCTTGTTGTCTTTCTTATCCAAATGTAATAACATTTGGCCCTCAATACAGTGGTCTTGTTCATGAGTCACTTAAATCATTTGCTTCCTGTCCATCAAACTTTTTTTTCTTCTTCTGCTAAACCTTTTTCCTCATGGGCAATATTTATCATATATTCACTTTGGATTCTAACAAGAACTTTCACTATCATATTCATGATTTTACCATATTGGCTATATTTTCTCCCCTAATATTTTTTGTATAAAACAGAAGTATGACCTATTATAGTTTTTCTATACCACAGAGCGTATGCCATAAGTCTTAGTGTAACTTTATTTGTTATTTTTTTCTTTTCAAAAAAGAGTAATACTTTTAGAGGTTTATATTGGGGGCTGTTCTGCATGTTGAACAGTATGGCAAATTTCCATTATCATTGTTTTGCACAAAATGTAGTCTTTGTCAAGCAGGAAATTATCTAATTGTTTATGATCAATATCTATTCCAATTTCCCAGCTGCAGTTCTTAACCAACAGTTTCAACATGATCTTGAATAGAAAATTTTAGTGAAATGTTAGTTTCTGGTTTTATTTCTCTCAAAGGATTTTATGCTATGGACTGTTGATCTTCGCATTATACAATTGCGGCCTATTTCTTCTAAAAGGTTTGTTAGTTGAATTGATTCCCATTTTGTTAAGTATGTTAAGTCCATTCCTTCAACTAGTTAATAGAATAAATGCTAAGAATATTGAATTTCAATCTTCTTCTCATTTATTGATTACAAAAAGAATTTTAACTCAATAGAATAGAATATTATAAGCTTCCAAGGTCTTGAATATAACTTTATCACCTGTAAAACCTATGTAATGAGTCAGAGTTTCTTGTGTTTTAGCTACTCTCTGGCCTAACTTAGATATTCCTAGAAGGTGCATTGTCACATTGAAGGTACCATAATAGTAATCTAAGATACCAGAATATTAGGCTCTAGGTGGTGCGGTAGATAGAATGCCAGACCTGGAGTCAGAAGACTCATCTTCCTGAGTTCAAATCTGGCTTCAGATACTTGCTAGCTATGTGACCCTGAGCAAATCATTTAAGTTAATTTGCCTCAGCTTCTTCATATATAAAATGAGTTGGAGAAAGAAATGACAAACCACTCCATTATGTCTACCAAGAAAACACCAAATGGAGGTACGAAGAGTTGGACACAACCAAAAACAGACTGAACCACAGATACTTGTCTAAAATGTATTGCCATTGAAACTTTGTTTAAATGGTAACATGAAAATGTTCAATATAAAATTCAGCAACACCGAGATGTTACCTAAAAGTTGTTTAGTCATTAAAAGTATTTCACTCAACAAAAAATATTTGAAATATACCTTTCCACCCTTTTATAACATAAATCTCCCTGTTGAATTTGTATAAAGCTTCTAAAAATCAGTAACACAATTTCTATCTCTCCCATAATGTGAATTTTCCTAATGGACTCTTCCAACTGACTTATTTTAAGACAAATTTTGCCAAATAAAATGCATTAATTAATATCGGCTCTTCTAAGGCAAGGTCAGGTTAGCTTTTGTTGTTGGTTGTTGTTATTATTATCTCCAGAAGAATGCATGGTAGATAGTAAGCACTTAATAATCACTTGATTGATTGAGTTCTTCTAACAGAAGACCTTATCATTTGCATATGTATCATTTATAAATGTCTGTATAAGTGTATATATAAATATATATTATATGAATGTATGTATATGTGCATATGTATGTGTGCATTATATGCACTTATACATTTTTAGGAAATTAAATTATGCATTTCCCAGAATTAAAAACAAATAAAATATACATTCACAGCTAAGAGTTTTCAGGGTTTTAAAGCATTTTGAAAAAATCATCATTTTATTCTGTAGTTATGGATTCCAAGGGCATTCATTACAAAGATTCAGCAAATATATAACACAACTCTGTGTCTTACTTGTTAATAATAAAACATTAAGCCAAACTCAAGCAAAATACCCCAGGTCTTAAATGGGAAAGTGGTTTCAAAGTTTTAAATATTAGGTATTCAGAGATTGTTTAAAAGCAAAGCATGTTTAAAGAATTGGTAAGGCCAAATGTGGCAGTTATCTAAGTCACCTTCTAAAAAAGATTTTATTGAAGATGAAAATAATTCTAGTGAGCACACTAAAAAAAGACACCTGAGGTAAATAAACTCTTTAGCCATAGGTGTACAATATGTTTTAGATGAGATTTGAATGCACATTAACTGTTTCAAGGGGGAGGCAATCAGAATTAAGTGACTTGCCCAGGGTCACACAGCTAGTAAGTGTCTGAGGCCAGTTCTTCTGACTCCAGGGCCAGTGCTCTATCCATTGTGCCAACTAGCTGCCTTTATATTAACTTCTTATACTATTTGGATCTCACAAATAAAATATAATCCCATTCCATAGGTATCATTCATTCAGCAAACATATGAAAAATGGGCTATGTGTAAAGCATTGTTCTACATATTGGGAATACAAAGATTAATTATGACAGTTCCCCTTCTTAAGAGTTTATGAGCTAAAATGGATATAAATCTTTCATAAATATATTGTTATAAATACGTATAGTTAATGTGGGTAAAGAAATCAAAATTCCCTTAATTTTTAGTAAATAGATTTTCAAATATGATGAATTTACATGACAGAGACATAAAATATCATGGGAAGCATTGTCTGACCACAGGATGGAGTTTGGAATACAAAGGATTCCTTTTACATACATGACTTTCAATACCCTGGTAATCCTACAGCTGGTACCACATCTATTTTACAGATGGAATTTGGAAGAAAAATTCACTATCTTATCATCACACTTGGTTTGACAGGCCCAACTAATATTTATTTAGAGCCAACAATCCTGCCTCAACCAGAACTACTAACAAAGTGTGAAAGTTGGTTTAGCTATTAGACATTGCAAATAAGAGATCAAAACAGAAGGAGGATTTAAATATTCAAAAAGTTAGTAAGTGCGGAGTTAGACATCGGAGAATTTCTTCTGTCTAGAAAAGAAAACAAAATACCCACAGAGAATGTAGTGCCATGTCCCTCGTATAGTAGAAAGTCAACAAAAACTTACTGATTGATGGAAAGCTTTAAAAAACTTACTGTGCGAATGAACATGTTTGCATTACAGAGAGCTACGCTCATATTAAATAAAAATAACCACCACACACACACACACACACACACACACACACATGCAAAGCTCCTTCTCCCACATCCCCCCATGTCTGAAATGGTTTCCTTCCTTACTTGCCTTTTGGAATCCCTTGTTTACTTTAAGACATCTCAGTTACCATATTTTTCATTAAGCCTGTCCTAGTCTCCCAGCTGCTAGGGGACCCCTCCCAAAAGTATTTTGTGTTTCTTTTGTATATCCTTCATATCTGTATATATGCATACATTTTGTCTCTTCCGTTTGAATGTAACTCTTGGTGAACAGGGTTTGTTTCACTTTTGTCTTTGTATTTCTCTCTATTAGCCCTATGACTCTCAATTATTAAGTGCTTGGTAAATGATTGTTTATTTGATTGGCAAACAAAATGCTTTTTTATCTAAATTACCTCTTAGGGGAAAATTAGAGCAAAGTATAGAACTGAATAACAGTATAGAACTAATAGCAAGGTATGGCTGTGAGAGTTGGATTATAAGGAAAGCTGCATGCTGCAGAATTGTTGCTATCAAATTATACATGATGACTTTGAGAGTCCCTTGGAAATCAAGGAGGTCAACTCAGTCAATATTTAAATAAATTAAATCAGGTTATTCACTAGAAGTCCAAATACTGAAGCTGAACATAATTGTAACATAATGAGAAGACAGAACTCACTGGAAAACACCCTGATGTTGGGAAAGATTGAAACCAAAGGAAAAGGGGACAGCAGAGGTTGAGATGGATAGATAGGATCATGGAAACAATGAAGATGAACTTGGGGAGACTTTGAGAGATAGTAGAGGACAGCCTACTGTCCATGGGGTCATGGAGAGTTGGACAGCACACAGAACTGAGAGTTCATAAGGTTCTTTTTCAAGCACAGAACAAAAGGACAAAAAAAATCGTGTCTTTGGTCTCATTTCTCTGCTATTCAGCTTCTCAGGAGCATCTGCCATCTATCTCTTCCATTTTCCCAAGACTTCTTGGGGGCAATTTGATTTGCTTATATCCTTTTTTTTTGTTTACCATTCTAAGTCTTCACACTTTGATATTTCTTGTATCAGCAATAAATTATGCTCTTTCTTTCAGTCCAACTCTAAAAAAAAGTTATCTGTTATAAATCCCATATTTAATAATTTACTTTCTGACCATGCCAGGAAGAATCAGGATTCTCTCTCTTGAACCAAGTTTTCTGGTTCTTGAAAAAGGTACTGGATTTAACATAAAGTTTATGGATGCATAGCTCTTTACAATTTGCACCCCACCCATGCCTTTGTAGAATGCTATCAATTTTTCCACAGCAGTATACTTTTTCAAGTTTAATTTCAAGGGCTTCACAAGTCTGATCCTACCTAAACATTTATTTCTTTGACATGTACTTCTCTTCTTTTTCACTTACTGCAGACAAGCAATTCTTTCCTCTGTCCATTGTAGCACTTCTTCTATCACTGTTTCTTATTTTAGATGCTAATATCCTTGAAACCAATTTTTACTGTGCACCTCTTAAATTATATCAACCTCAAAACTGATTTTTCCAGGGATTTCTCTTTAGTCACTTACAATCTTGTGGAAACAAAACTTGGGTGAAGGGTGAACTACATAAGGATGCTTCTCCCTTCAGCCAAATGAAATAATATTGCAGCACTTGCAGAGTTAATCATTTAACTAGGGGCTATTTCATCCGGCTATTTTGTTGATTAACATATATGCTACTTTTTTTGAGGGAGGCTTGTCTTTGAGGCCTAGAGCACGATTGGCATAGGTAATTATCAAAATCAAGTGCTATTTCATAAAACCAATTTCTACAAGAGGTGATTCAGCTGAAATAGTTAAGGGAAATATGGATTTCTTGATTACTCAGAGTTCCTGAATCACTGCTTGATCCACTGATATTCTGTGTGTAACAAGGTAATTAATTAAGAATATATCACAAAGCTAAGAAAAGAGGACATTCTACCAAGTATTCAATTTATGCACATTTATTTTGGGGAGGATTGGTAAGGGAAAGAAATTACCACATTTTCCTCACTAATATCCTAAGACTAAGATCATAGATTACTAAAATTTTCTTTTAGCATGTCAGTTTTAGGCTTTTTAGGTGACTATTGGAAGAGGCACAGAGATCTGGCCTGTTTGACAGATTGACTTTTCTCTTCAGTGTGACAGCTAAATTTAATGACCTTAGGTTTGAGTTTCAAGGAACAAGAAACTTGAACATGATCGGATTGATCAAAAGGTAGCTTTGAGATGAAACTGGATGGCAAAGTTCCAAAAAGGTTCTTTTTAATACTTCCCCAGACTTCCATGCAGAGACAAAAGGAGACTCCTAATTCATAATGCAGTTACAATTTTTTCCTTGGAACATACCAGATTTTTCCTATTTAACTTCTCAAGCTGGTAGACCATTAGTTGTTCAAAAGGTCAGTAAAATTGTTAATCATACTGGAAGTACCTTCAAATTAATTGTAGCTGACCTTGAAATACATACCATCGTGTTCTAAGCAGAAATACATTTATAGATAAGATACTTTTGGCCAGATCTGTATCTTTAACTGGGGCTATAACCTCTATTCCTGAAAGGTGCTTCCTCACTAGGAAATGTATGATTAGTTATTCTCTTTCAAACAAACTGGATTCTTAACTATCAAAATGTGAGATTTTAAGATGTTAATGATAAAAATATATTCTTAAATTTCAAATCTAATTTAGTGTGCATTTAGTTGAGAACATAAAGGCAAAACTAAAATGAACTTCTTCCCTTAAGGAGCCTAAATTCTACTATGAGATGGAATTCAGTTGCAGGGGTGAGGAATCTGCAGCCTTGACACCACATATGGCCCTTTAGGTTCTCAAGTATAGCCCGTTGACTGAATCTAAACTTCACAGAACACATTCCCTTAATAAAAGGATTTATCCTCTAAAACTTGGACTCAGTCAAAAGGCTGTACCCAAGGATATAGAAGGCCACATGGCCTCAAGGCCACAGGTTCCCCACCCCTGAAGGGCATGATACAGCAGCTGAACAGGTAGGTATAGTTATCCCTTCCACATTGTGACCTTCCCCATCATGGTTTCAATATATTGTAGGTCTGCATTAAAAATTAAATAGGAATTTTTTGAGAGTTTTGCAGAAGCCACAGATAACATGTGAAAGTCAGTAGATGACACAGAAAAAGTTTAGAAACTCAGAAATGCATAAAATATATGTATGGTATTATATAAAAGCAAACTAAATTTTACAATAAAGTACTGTAAACACTCCACAAAAGAAAAATTGAAAAATTCAGACTTCTTTTCTAGTATGAAGGGAGGGCCAAAAAAAATTTACTTAGATTTTCCAGATTTTGGAGCCCTGCATCCCTAACTTCCACAAATGTGGAAGGGTTAACTATATATTCGGGATTATAAAAGAAAGTATTAGCTCTAGGATGATCAAGAACAGCTTCCCATAGGAGGAGGTAATTTGTCCTGAGAATTGAGATTAGAGATTCTAAGAGGTAGAAGTGAGGAAGATAAGCATTCTAGGTATAGGCCCATGCAAAAGGCCAAGGACAAGTTTAGCAAAAGCAAATAGGCTGGTGTGGCTGAAATGTACAGTATAAGAAGAGCAGTTTTATGAAATAAAACAGGAAGAAAGCTCATGAGTTCTGTGAGAGCAGGCACTATTCCCCCCTGCCCTCCCTCACCTCCCCATTTGTTTTTGTTTTGTTCATTTTTTTTACCTTTCTTGGTATCCCCAGTACTAAACACAGTGTCTGCCACATAGTGCTTCATAGGTGTTTAATAAACACTCATTGAATTGACTTAAGATTGTGAGAGGCTTTAAATGCCAAATTGAAGAACTTGTATTTTATCATAAATGCATATCTCAAACTCATTCTTTTCATTTTTCGATCCACAATAACTAAGGCAACCCAAATGTCCCTAGTCTCTCTAGAAAATAATTTCATTCTATATAAGTCATTTAGTTTTCATAAATAATTTTCAAGGGTTTATTCACAAACTAGTTGAGAAACATATTGAATGAAACAGTGAACAATATGAGACCATATAACAATGGACTACTTTCTGTTAAATGGAAGATAAACTTTTTAGGACTTCAAAGCAAGCTGAATCTAGGCTTGAAGGCCAGGTGGAAGGTATGGGGACTGAGAAAGTTGGGTAGGATTTTTAGACTAAAGGAAAGCATGAAATCAGGAATATCCACGGAATGTTAAAGGAACAGTTAAGAAATCATCCTGACTGAAATAGAAAGGGAATATTGTAGAATGGGGAGTAGGGGTGGGGTGGGGGAATGTAGCTGACTAGGTAACAATAGATGATGGAGGGCCTTTAACTCCAGACTAAGGATTTTTGAGATGACGGGAAAAGAAAGACAAGTCCTTGGTGGGTTTTGAACAGAGCTGTGATTGAGAGCTTGGCAGTTAGGCAGAGTGGATTCTTTATTCCTGTTGTGCTATTTTCTATTCCCTTTTTCTAACCAGTTTAAGAAGAGATAACAGCAATCTATTAAGTGGAACCTCACAAAAGGTAGATTCATAAAATGTTGCATCCGGAGGAGACCTTGAAGATCGTCATAGCTCAATACATTCATTTTATAAATATTGTCAAAATAGACTAAAATAAATAGAATTCTTCGGTACCAAAAGATAAAGCAGATAAAATAGAATCAAAGAATCATATCTTTTTTTTAAAGTCAGATCTATAATTTTATTGGTACAGAAAACTACTGATAAGGAAACTTCCCCTACCAATGCAGACTGGCCCCTGCTCTATAATTTATAGTCTTAAAAGCATTGTCTGGGGACATTGAAAGGCTAAATGACTCTCCCAGGGTTGTTCAGTACATATGTTTCAGAGATGGGACTTGACCCTGGGTCTTTCTGACTCCAGGATTAGCTATCCAAATACCATACAATAATGCCTGTATTGTTAGAAACTTGTAAAGAACAATTCAACTTAACAAAATTTTATTAAGCATCTATTATGTCTTGTAGTTGAGTCGTTCCAGGAGTGTCTGACTCTGCATGACACTGTTTGGGTTTTTTTTTTTTTTTTGGCAGAGATTACTGGAATGGTTTGCTATTTTCTTCTTCAGTTCACTTTACAAATGAGTAACATTCACACAGGGTTAAGTGACTGGCCCAGGGTCACACAGCTGACAAGTATCTGAGGTCAAATTTGAACTCAGGCCTTTGACTCCAGGGCTTATGTTTTTTCTGTTCTACTTACTGTGTCACCTAGCTATGGTTGGAATGCAAGAAGAGGCAAAAGACAGTCCTTGCCCTCAAGTACTTTACAATCTAATGGGAAGAGACAACATGGAAACAAATATATACAAAGCAAACTATTGAGAGGGATTTGGGAAGGCTTCCAGTAGAAAGTGCAATGTAAATTGGGACTTCAAGGAAGCCAGAGAGAAGAGCAGTGGGAGCTAAGGAGGGAAGGCACTCCAGGCATGGGTGGGAGATAGCCAGAGAAAGTGATGAGAGAGAGAGAGAGAGAGAGAGAGAGAGAGAGAGAGAGAGAGAGAGAGAGAGAGAGAGAGAGAGAGAGAAGAGAGAGGTAGAGAGAGAGGTAGAGAGAGAGAGATGACTCCCTATCTCATCCAGGGTTCAACTGCCATGCATGGGACCAATCTTCTACTGATTTGACCTGCTCCGTTTCTGGCCTGGGCCTGTTGCCCCTCTTTAGATAGTCTGGTGCTTCCTCTCCCAACAGCTCCATTCCAAGGGACTCACACTATTTTATTATCATTAGCCTTGCTGAATGCAGCCATCAGAGGGGCTGGCTACCTGACCCACTGTCTGAACAGGTTCAAACCAGTTGGAGCCAATCTTGTGGTCTCTCTGTAATCCTGCCCCCCACCCCCACCTGCGCCTGGAACCCACTGTTCTGACCAGACCTCACAGTCCTTAGCCTTGTCTGTGGACTTTTGGTTGTTATACAAAACAACTTATGCAATCAATTTGTAAGGCTGTGTCTTCCATGAAACTCCCTCCGGGTTAAACTATATTTAAACTCCGCCTGCCTTTGCCCCTCCTCTGCACTCTAGTACTTCTGTACTGTGCAGTGTCTAGAATTGCAATTTCTTTCCTTTGATCTTTGGTAGTCTTCTTTATTTCAGGTGGACATTTTCTGCTGTTAGAAGTGGAATTTGAAAATTCCTGTCCAGCCAGCTAGCTGCCATTTTCAAGTCTGGACAACTGGTACCAGCATGGACCCCTTGTATCTAGTCCAGATCCGACTTGGTGGTTCAACTTGAGTAAGTGGTCTCTCATATTTTTGAACTCCCATCTCTTTTGGGTGAGTTCCTGGTTTCTTTGATTGAAGGTTTGATAAAGATCCATGGGAAATTTTGGGTCCCTTTCAACAGATCCCCCAAAGGAGCAATTACCTGATATATGTTTTCTAATTATGGACCTTTCTCACAGGTCCCCCTAAAGGGAGAGGTGCCAGGTATATGTTTTGTAATTATGGACCAAGAACTTGCAAGTATCTAGTCAGGGGTGGGAAACCTGTGGCCTTGAGGCCAGAGGCCACGTGTGGTGTTAGAAATACACTTGACACTGAAATTCACATATCAAGGGCAATTTTTTATTATTGAGGAATCTAAAGGAATTAGGCTTACCTTCCTGGCCAATAGTGGACTCCACCCTTCTTTAGGAAGAGGGAGTGGGGAATACAGGAGTGAGATCAATTTTATTCTGTTAGACTGACATACATTGATGCACCATCAGCTCAGGACCTGCCTTCAGAGAACGGATTGGTCCACTTACTTCTGGGTTACAGTCTTTCCTACATGCCCCCCACATGCAACTCCTTGGTATGTTTCCCCCCTTACCATATGTCCCATGTTCAAAACTGGTAGAAAACTTCTCCCTGTGCGTATGCAAGGTAATATTCAATTAGTCAATTAAGCATGCATGGTAGCCATTTGACCCAGTTTTCTCTTCAACCCTGACCATTATATGGCTGGTTTAAACCAGTTTTCCTAACATATTGAATCTGTGGGTTCTGCAAAGCCACAAACTTTATTCCAATTGGCTGGGTACTCTCATCCTGGTTAATTTTTACTCCTTCTTTTCAGGCTGACAATTAATTATTCTCTGGAACTTAATTAACTCTTCTGTGGAAACTTAATTTTCCCTAATTTTTATCAGTCTCTCACATGTGGCCCTCTAGGTCCTCAAGTGTGGCCCTTTGACTGAATCCAAACTTTACATAACAAATCCCCTTAATAAAAGGATTTGTTCTGTAAAACTTGGATATAGTTAAAAGTCTGCACCCAAGGACCTAGAAAGCCACATATGGCCTCAAGGCTGCAGGTTCCCTACCCCTGATGAGATAATTGACAGAACCTGACCACTTCTGCCCACAGCAAGATTTCGATTCATTTTTTTGATAGTGACAAAATCAACAAAATCAAATTAAGGGCCCAGAATGGGATCTTTTGTGCTAGCTGGTGTGTGTGTAGTGTGTGTGTCTGACTGTGTGTGTGTGTGTGTGTGTGTGTGTGTGTGTGAGAGAGAGAGAGAGAGAGAGAGAGAGAGAGAGAGAGAGAGAGAGAGAGAGAGAGAGACATGGCCTCTGGAGATATCTAGTAAGGACCAAACTATAGCAACATGCTTATATGCAAAAAAGGCTGGTAACTGATAAGCCTTGCTAGTAAGGAAGGGGCCCACTGTCTTACAGATGTCATCTGTTTGGGGGTTTTTTGTCCATGTTTTTGTGTCTCTTAGAGTCTGTGTAAATGCAATTGTAAGCATGGAACCTAGAAGGAAAATACTTTACCAGCAAATCTAATTCTTTGTATCTTGTGACTTACTTTTTTAGTTCTTTAAGCCCTCAGAACAAGTTTGTCTTTCTCTTTGTATTTCAGAAATCTGAGTGAAAAAAAAAAGCTGAAACTCACCTTTTAAATTTTATCTCCTGTTTCAATAAAAAGACAAAAGTTTCTTTGAATCAGAAAACAGCAAAAAAATAAATAGGATTTGATTAATCTAATTGAATACTTAGGAGTTTTACAAATAAAAGGGAAATAGAAATCAATTTAGAAATAACTTTGAAATGGTGTGTTTTGAACTTTGAAATTTTACTGTAAATTTTATGAGACTCCTACCCATTTTCATAATAGATTATGTATTCAAATTTTTGAGAACTGTTTTGCTTCTCACCCATAAAGAAGGAAGCTTATTTAAATAAGCAACTTGAAATTTACAAGAAATTTATTTGGATAATTGCTTTATACTAGAACTTAATTGTTATTTGAATAGACCAAATTTTTGTAAGCTGTTAAAATTTTTATAATTGCTGAGAACATCTTAAAGGACTTTTGGTGCTCAATGGTAAAGCCACAACTCTTTAACAAGTCATTGGTTTTGTTTAACAACAAAATATACTAAATTTTTATGTAGGAATTCAATAAAAATAAAGGTTAGAGAATAAGTGTAAAATTCTATTGGAATTTAAAGGAAAGAAGAAAGGTGTAGGTTTTCAGAACATAGGAGAGATGTATAAACAGGAAAAAAGGCTTTGAGTATGTTGAAAGAAAGGTTTGAGGGAAGTTTTGTCTCTGTGAAGATTATGTGAAACTATGTACTTATTTTATGGAAACTATACTAATAACAATTGCAGCTTGATTTGAAAGTAGAGAAAAGTTATAGAAAACTATGAGTAAACTGAAAGCAAAGGGTTCTTTCTGAGATTTTAAATGCAGCCATTAGTAATTTTAAAACCTAGGTTTGAATTAAATTAAACTGTGCTTAAATGACATGATTGGGATAGATTAAAACCTAATATCAAACTGCCACTTTTAAAATCTTTGGCAGCAGATTAATTGGAAATGGTGAGCCCCATAACACAAAATGCTTTGAATAAATGACCCTTGTGAAACATGTAATACTAAATAATTGAAATTGTAACTTGAAGTTCTGTGTGATACCATTTGGGAAATAGATCCAGGTTTAATTGAATTTATTCTGGTCTCATTTTAAGTGAAATATATCTGTCCTAATAAGATGATTTTGATTAAATCAGATTTTTTTGTGCTATTTAGAATTAAGACAATGTGCTGAAAAATGCAAGGATCTGGAAATCTGTTAATTGTGTGTTCTTAAAACAAATTACCTCATTTTACCAATCTGTAATGTGGGTAAACATAATACCTTACATTGATTTGACAATTCATTGTATTAGGACTTGTGGTAAAATAGTAAATTCTTTTTAGATCAATATTCTTTTGTGTTATAGATTGAATTGTTTTTTTTTAAATGGCATTAAATATTTGAAACTATTCAAGCAGAAAAGTAATAGGTATTTTTAATGTTATTTACTGTGAATTTGGGATAGCAGGAATCTCTTTAAGATGTCATCATAAGCATAATGAAGAGTTTTAGGATCTTACCAACTCTGATGACAGTTTGAAGTAAACTGACATTTGAACTGAGTGTGATACTTAGGTTAAAATATAGTGATTTAATTTTAGTTGAGAACTAGAAATTACAAAGGCAAAGATTCAATTTATATCCCTATCCATTATGCTGAAGCTCCAGCTTAGTCTGCTACACATAAGGTTTAGATAAGGATTTGGTAGTGGTGCCCACACACCTTTCAGGATGGTTTGTAAGAAGCTCTTGTTCATGGAGTACTTAGCATCAGGCCTTACCAATCTTATACGGCAAGCACTACATAAATGCTGGCTATTGTGATTTTCAGTGCTCCACTCTGTTTTAGTAATTATTATTATTATATAATTATTACATAATATCTTAAGTGTTTCCTTGTATCAAGTAAATTGAGATTAACTCTATGTTCTATGAAAACTCTTAATGATTTGCCAGCATCAGAACAAATTCGTTAGAGTTTTTGCCTGGGCCAAAAATCAGTCCTATAATAGTGAGTCCAGAACATTTTAAGCTAACCTAATGATAACAGGTGTGTATTCAAAATGGTGAAGCTGTATATGTATTTTCTAGTACTGCTAATGCAAAATTAAGCACATGCTTATATTGTGAAAATTGGTAACAGCTATGTAGCTAGAAAAATTACTTCTCTTGTAATTTAGAAACTGTTGGGTTATAAACTCAGTTGTTAAAAGAGCTGCCTAAAAGTTGCTAATCATTGTTGTCGAATGTATATTCTTTTATTAAGATTACATTAATGGTTTCAAAAATTTCTTCATTCTTTTATCTGACAAGATCTTTGAGACTTTCTATTATTTAACATGGTCATAAGTTTGTTTTGGCTTTACTGGTGATATGGTTTGAGCTCTATAATGTTTAAACTTGAGAGCTAAAGTTCCAGAGGTAGAAGAGCTACCTTCATGCCTAGCTAGAATGGGAAAATTTATAAATCAGCTCATTATATAAATCAGCTTACGTTAAGGAAGCGAGTTCCACCTAAATCTGTTTAGCTGTATTAAAGATGGAGTAAATGATTTTCTATGTGAGGTAATTTGGAAATATAGCTAACTAAATAAGTATCACTTTGTTTTATGAAATTTGGTAAACTGCTGTATCAGATATGCTGTTAAGAATGTAGCTCTCTTCTAATCTGGTTGTTGCGAGATTAAAGAATATGTGCATTGTTCCACTTAGAAAATTGAATCCCCTCTCCCATTGCAAACACTCCTTGATGAGAGGGGAGAGTAATTGGGAATTTGTTTATAGTCCAGGACTGTTTATTGCGAATTATGAAGTTACATCTGGAATAGCCTGTACTGATGTTAAATCTTTAACCAACTTGGTCTTAACAGACTACAGTTTTAAAAATATATTTTTGCTTTAATGGCTCATTAAATTATCAGATATTCACCATCTATGTCAATGTACAATATACAATTACTTTATTAAATTTTAATAACTGCCTGTTTTATATCAGATTGAATTTTAAGCTATACTTGAGAAAGGAGAATATTAGAGGAAAAGAATGTTACATACAATATTTTGTATTTTTTTTAGAAGGTCTGATAACTTTTTATTGGCTAACCAATTTATTGCAACAACTTGAGAGTGTTGATAAAAACTATATCCAATTCTACTGTAATCACTGAAACTTTGCTGTCTGGGGTGAAACCTTTTGAGACTGTGAATTTTCTTTTTGAGCTTCATTTTCAGGTTTATTGTGTCCCTTGAGCCAATGTTTCAGGCTTTAGGGAAAATGCCAGCAGCTCAATGGGAGTGCTGTGACCTATGGCCATTGGATATCTTGCCACTGGGAAAAAGGTTAGGGGGCAGGGAAACCTTGGGAATACCAAAATAGAACCCTCTTGACTGAGTTTCCCATACAAGAAATCTTTCCACCTGGTTAATTCTAAGTCCTGGGTATGATACCCTGAAAATGAGATGGAGTTGGCTGCTTATACTGTTCTTATCTGAAATCATATGGAACTAAGACTCTTATATATTGAATTCTGTATCCTTGGGTTTAGGCCTTGAGAAACAGTTGATATTGCTGTACTCATGTTCTTGCTTCTTCCTCTCACAGTAAATCTCTATAACCAAGGTAAGTTAAACTGTAATTTTTTTTAACCTCATGAATCCCATTGCCTCAATACCTTAGCATAAGATGCAAGTATACAAGATCATGCCATTTTCAATCTATAATTACAGTCATTTCTGTACCCTGTAAGACTAAGTAAATTAGTATTTGACCTTGCCATCTGCCTATTTGTAATTATATATTTATGTATAAGATAAGGTGCTTAAATTTTTCAAAATGTTATGGAAATAATTAAGTAATCAACACTTGCTGGATTGGTGACCTTTTCAGCTGGCTCCCTCTGGGTCTGGGCTCACTCTTTAGACCAATATTCCAGGCCCTCCTGGCCACCCTCCTTGTTATCATCTTTCTGTTTCTCCTTTTCAGATGTTAGCTAGCTTGTTCAGTGAAACTCGGGACCAAGGCAACTAACATTACTATGGTCTAGCAGTAGATCAAACTCTGATACCTTGCTTGGTCAGCCATGGAATTCACCTTGACCAAAAGGGGGAATGTTGAATGCAACCATCAGAGGGGCTACCTGACCCTGACTCCATGGAAGCAGGTTCGAACCAATTGAAGCTGGGCTTGTGGTCTCTCTGGACATCCCTCCCCAAGTGATGCACCTGGAACCCTGTTCTGACCAGATAATTACCACCTCTCAAACCTCCCCAGCCTTTTCTATGGACTTTCAGTTGCCACGCAAAACAACTTATGTAACAGATTCGTGAAGTTATACCTTCCATGCAGCTTCCTCCCTGTTGAAGTGTATTTAAACTCTGCCCCCTCTGCCCCTCCTGGTCACTCTAGTACTCTTATGCTATACAACAATATCCCAGATTGAAACTCCCTTTTCTCAATTAATGACCCATTGTTGGCACTTTAGTAGTCCTTCTTATTTCAGGTCGACAGCCCTATTGCAGCTCAGAACTCCCAAGCTCAAGAGAGCCACCAACTTCAATCTCCTCACTAGCAAGAATTACAGGTGGATGGTACCACAATCAGCAAATCTTTGGAATTTAAGTTATTTTAACTATTGAAATCTGAACCTATATCATCCCAGTTCCACATCCAGCAGTCTGTCCACTACGTCACATTTTTTTCTCCTTATGTATATCACTATCATTTGTTGGTCAAATTTTTGATAGTATTATCGTGTTCAAGAATGTGGTTAGAGAGATGTGTAATTTTAATTAATTGGTTCATTGGCATAGATCATGGCTGTATATTGCAGTAGATGAGTACCGGCTCTGATTTTGAAGCACCTGGGTTCAAATCCTACCTCTTACCTTTACTACTTGTGTGACCTTGGGTAAGTCACTTAAATTCCATGACTCTTGGGTTTCTCATCTCTAAAATGAAGGAGAGAGGCTAGATGTCTTCTGACATTTCTTTCTGTTCTAAATCTCTTATCTTATTATCTCTGAAGCTAAGGAGGAAATACTACCAATGTTGGTTTGTTTGTTCAGTGAACCTTGGGACTAAGGTAACTGACACTATTATGGTACAGCAGCTCATCAAAATCCTTGATGCCTCCCTTGGTCAGCCATGGAATTTGTCTTGACCAAAAGGGGAGTAACCTAGTAAGTTCTATAATTTATAGTTTTAATGAACTGCCTGGGGCTTTGAGAGATTAAGTGACTTGTCAGGGTAACACAGTGAAGTATGTGTTGATGGTAGGACTTGAACTCAGTTTTTCCTGACTCTGAGGTCAGTACTCTATCCACTATGCCCCCCTGCATCTCATCACACACACACACACACATACACACACATACACACACACAAGAAATAAACATATATACCCCTCCCCCCAACCATGAGATAAACATGTAAGTCCACATAAATGTACGTCGAACTCTCTTCCATACAGAACATTTGCAAAGAGCTTCCTTGCATTTGAGGGTACATTGCTTTCAGTCTTGTTTTTTGTACATCTATGCAGGAACTTTTGCTTAAAAAGTACTCTACACTGTTCCATGGTTGTACAACTGGTTGTGGGAATTATTGTTTTTCTCTTTCTATAACTATGTGACATCATAGGAAATAGGGTTTTATTATGAAATGAGTTTTGTTTTGCCTCATATTCAGTCATTCCTCAACAGTGGTCAGGGTAACTAGTAAAACTTTCACTGTGTATCCTGATCTATGGAGTACTGTTACAGTAGGCCTGGTTTCAATGTTAGAAGATTGGCTTTAACTGAAGAATTAGTTATTGTGCAATGAATTGATAGTTGACTTAGAATAAATTACAAGTTAAAAAGAAACTGACATCTCTGTTAAAAATAGCTTTTGATGTGGATGCCTTTGAAATGTATTAAAGGTCCATGGATAAGTCTATATTGAATAAATTTAATTTCTTAACTTTAAATATTACTTCTAATCTAATATGTGGTTTGAAAATACAAATGCTGAGATTCTTTACTTCCTCACCTAGGTTTCAGATGTGTTTAAATAAGTTGCTGTTTGTTATGTTAAATTTATATCTAGAGAGTAATTACCATCCAAAGGCTATTTCTACACTAGTCAAACATATCTAGATTTCTATTTGTTTTTGTTTCCAAGGCATCTCTAAATTCAAAGAAGAGAACAGCAGGAAATAAACATAATTAATTGTCTTAGTCACTAAAAACTAAGATAATCAAAACAGATTTTCTAAGTTTGAAAAGAAATAGGGGGGTTTGAAAACAGCAATATATTTAGTTCAGGTAAGGAAATAAAACTAAAAAGAGTCAGTCCGAGGATCTATTTCTATTCAATGTGCTCAATTTAGTTGTTTGCACTTTTACACTATTTTTTAGTACTCTCCTAGTTATCCAGAGAATATTTAGTACTTTATGTTCTGTATTTTTGTAAAATTCCTTCTACTCCCCTGTTTCCCTCCTGCCTTCTCCAACCCCCAAGGTCTCCAAGCCCTCTCATCCTTAAATGCAGGATTTACATTTTGAAGTCTGATTTCAAGAAGTGGTTGCTAGTATTTGGTTTCAGTACCTAATTAAAGAAAACTAAACTAATGCTTTGTTTTGTGTCCCTTGGAAAGGTATATATTTCTGACTATATTTACCTATTTAAAGCAATTCCCTAAAATAGACTTCTTCAACACTATTGGTTACACAATTTAGATAGATGAATCAAACAGTATATCCTTGGTCAGAATGGAATACTAACATGAAAGAGACAGCCCTCAGAGCATGTAATAATGTGTTGGCAAGGACCATTTACAAATGAATGTCCCCTAAATTAAATTCCATTTACATTTCATTGGCAGTAAAAATTAAAACACAGGGAGAAAGTACGGTCCTAATAGCATTTAAATGTATAAAGCTTTCTGTATAGGAAAGCATGCAAGGATAAATGCATGTGCATCCTTACCCATGCAACTCAAAGGACAACGCTACAGATGGTGTTTATGAGTCTAGCTGAAAAGGCAGATGTTTGACCTCCAGTCCTTTTTCCCACACATATGGTCTGTACTCTGGTTAGTTTCTCTGTCTGCTTGATCTTGGTAGATCCTACCACTGTCTCATAGTTCTGCCTCTCAGGCTGTACAATGACTGCTCAACAGTTAACTACCTCATGCCTGCTTGCTAGGAAGGGAGAATCTGTTGTTATTTCTCAGCAATTAATACCTAGGACCATTTTGTTAAATTTTTTATACTTCATCCTTGAGCTATGAAACTTATACTGTGTTATCTATAGTTGACCCACCCCAGGTCATCATGCAGTAATTTAGAGGTACTAAGTGCACACTATTCATTCAACAAACATTTATTAAGTATTCAAACAATACAGCCCAGAGAAACAGCATAGAATAGTGAATAGAGAGCTAACTGCAAAGTAAGAAACATCTGGGTTCAGTTTTCTACTCTGCCATGAATTAGCTCTGTGATCCCACACAAATCCCTTTACTTCTCAGTCTCAGGCAACTTTCTAACAAACACTTATAAGTTGCAGAGTGATTGTTGATCTGCATTAGTGGGAGTTTCTTCAGCAGCGGTACCAGACACCCATGAAATCACAGGCTTGTTGAAAAACAAACAAATGTATATAAATATGACCCAAATCATCCACTAGGTAATGTACTGAACCTAATCACAGGGCAGAAGAGGGCAGATTTGACTGTATTAAATAGATGAAAATGGAGAAAGGCTTTGAATGAGAGCCAAAGGAGGACTATTTCTCTTATCTAAGTATCAGACCAACTAAGTATAAAAAAGTTCAACATAGGAGAGTTAGCCATCATTGTTATTTGGGGGTATTTAAAAATTCATGAAGTTAGTGAAATGGTGACTTGATGGAAGGATTGCCCACATAGAAAAAAAAAATCACACATCCTTAAAGCAGTTAAGGATATACAATTCAATACATGATAAATGAATTTTAATGTAGGAAAAAATGAAATTGGTACTATCCTCTTATACTTCTCTCCATTTTATACTTAGATTTTGAGAACTTATGGGTCATCAGTTTAGGGACTAGCTCCAATGGTGCAGTTACAGTTCCTCTATGTCTTAGTAGACTTTCTTCATGAGAACTCTGGCTGAATAAAGAAAAGCAAAAACACCTAGTGGCCAACTTAGTGGTGGACCCATCTTTTGCCTTCAGTATGTACTACTACATACCAATCATAATTGCTCTTTTCCCATGGAACTCCTTTCCTCATCCCAGCAGCATCCTACCTCTCTGTGATAGCCTTCCTCAAACCTATGTACAAACATATAATAACATAGGAATAGAGAAAGGAAAATAAAGAAGGAAGCAAGGTGGAAAAGATGGTCAAAGTTACCAAAGCAGAAGTAATGGAATAACTACTATCCAAAAGGAACAGAACCAAATGAAATACTCCCTTAAAGGACAGTAATGTAATTGAATCTTATCCTTATTTTACATGACGTTGCAGAAAGTTACCTTTAACATAAATGAGCTATCTACATTTCAGGATCCTGATGTGATCTGCTCTTTCCATTTGATATTAGGTAAACCATGTAGATGGTGGGGAAAAATGCTTTGAAATTAATATGACATATGCTTGTTTGTTTTAGGGGTCCCTCTATCTTACCAAGGCTGGAGATGCAGAGACTATCGCTCATAGGTCTAACTCCAGTACTGTTCAGCACAAAAGCTCTAACCTGCTTTATTTTTCTCAATGTAGGCCAATTCATACTTCCTCAGGCATACCCCTCACTCCATCCTTGGGGGCTCACCATAGTGGTACCAGACTTGGCAAAGATACTTGATTAGCTTTAGTATTAATGTAGCTCAGAACTCAGGTGGCACAGTGTGTAGAATGTGGGTCCTGAAGACAGGAAGACTCATCTTCCTGAGTTCAAATCTGGCCTCAGACACAAGTTCTGTGACCCTTGGTAAATCACTTAACCCCATTTGCCTCAGTTTCCTTATCTGTAAAATGAGCTGGAGAAGGAAGTGGCAAAACACTCTTGAGTCTTTGTCAAGAAAACCCCAAGTAGGTTACAATGAGTTGGACACAATTGAAATGACTGAACAGCAACACCAAAAGCTCAGAACCCTCGGGCTCAAATGATCCACTAACCTTAGACTTCCAAGCAGCAGGGACTAGAGGCATACACTGTCATGCCTAACTACATTGTTCTGGATCATTTTTCTACTTAATATGGAGCTTTATGCTAAACCCTGCATTTCAGCTTTACAAAGGTCTATGAAAGGAATACTTTCAATTCCATAAACACATTTGATTATACAATAGTTAATTATGTGCATCTATTTCTCTAGAAATCTGATCAAAATTTTGTTATTCATTGAAAAGTAGTAAAATCAGTTAAATTTGCCAGAGCAAGGCTGAAGAATCAATTTAAAGGATGTCTTTCAAGGCCTGAGGCATTTCCTGCCTACCTCATGTGTTAAGTAACAATTAATGATTATCCATCTATGGTCAAAGACCATGGCTATGTGTATATATATATATATATATATGTATATATATGTATATATATATATGTGTATATATATGTATAAAATATATAGTGTGTGTGCGTGTGTGCATGTGTGTGTGTGTGTGTGTGTGTGTGTGTGTGTAATGAAGAGGGTTAGAATAGATGATTTCTAAGGTTCCCTCCAGACCTGACTTTTTATGATACAAAAATTAAGTCAAAAGGTTAAAGATAAAATTGCTCATTTCTCTGTCCATAGTGCCAATTTGATTATAAAATTAAGCTATTAGGTAATGTGCTCTACCTGAAATAAGACTATGCCTGAAGACACAAAACCTGGATATAAATCTTCATTGTGCTATGCATTACCTGGTTGGCAAACAGGAAATATTTAATTTCTGAGTCATTTACAAATCATACCACTTATAATGTACTCCTTTCACCATAACTTAGACTTTCAATCTTGGGTCCTTGGACTCAGATAGGTAAGTTTTCTCTTTATCTTGCCCCAAACTAGGCCATGGCACCATTTCCTAGTCATTTTCAAACAATGCTGTTACATGCATAACTTTAGACCTCCTTCTCCCCACTCATCCAATTCTGTCTCCCCTTTATGTGTTGTCCTGCCCTATTACAATATAAGCTCCTTGAAGAAAGAAACTGTCTTGTGTACTTATAATTCTATCATCAGCACTTTGCATAGTGCCTAGCAAGTAGCAAACACTTAATAAATGTTTCATTCCTTCATCCATTCTGAGCCTTAGGTTTCTTAGATACAAAATGAAGATGATCAAAACTTAACTGTTTTGTGTACTAATAGTGTTGCTAACACTATTCCTCCCCTACTAAGGCCCCAGCTTTAGTTGCATATGAATTTTTTTTCTTCCTTTTTGATGATTCTTTAACTGACAGGGACAACTAATAGTTGGAATTTTAGGTAATCATATGGGAAAGATATATGTGTGTAAATGAGACTTTAGTTCCCCTGTGAGCATAATTACTACATATAATGGGGACTCTCAAACTTCAAAGTACCCAAGCTTCAGGAGAAATCAGGGCCATCCTAGTAATTTGCATTCTTGTAGGCCCATGTAAATCTTTTCCAGAATTAGACTAGAGACCGAAACCCCCTAGAGAGAAATTTAAGTTTTTATCCCCAAGTAGAAGATAGCTTTTCTAGGGAGGTCCAAGGGAACTGTGGTTTATTTTGGTCTCTAGAGAAGCTTCTCTGATTATATCAGTTCTTTCCCTCTTAGAAAATGTCCCTAGATCCCTCCCTGGGATTAAATGTACCAGGACAGGACTAGACTCCTTCCCCACCACAAATTCTAAGCAATCAGAAAACCTCCACAAGTTTCACGATTTATGCAAGAAGGTTAGTGAATCATTCAACAAGCATTTATTAAGCACCTACTATGTGACAGGCACTGTGCTAAAAACTGGGGATTAAAAAACCAGGGAAAAAAAGCCCCCACCCTCAAGGAGCTCACAATCTAATGAGGGAGACAACAAGCAAACAAACTTATACAAGCTATATGAAAGATAAATGGGAAATAATTAACAGGAAGGCACTATAATTAAATGAGATTGGGAAAGGCTTCCTGTGGAAGGTAGGATTTCAGCAAGGACTAGCAGGAAGCCAGGGAAGCCAATAGGCATAGATGAGGAGATAAAAATGATCCAGTCATTGGGGACAACCAGAGAAAATGCCTGAAGCCCAGAGATAAGCCAAGTAGAGAGTGTAGCTGGATTGAAGAATACGTGGGATGGGGCTGGGATTAGAGTACTGAGTGTAAGAAGACTAGAAAGGTCGTGCTGGTGGTGGGTACTAGATTATAACGGCTTTGAATGCCAAAGGATTTTATGTCTGATGCTAGAGGACATAGGGAACCACTAGAGTTTATTGAGTAGGGAACTGATGTGGTTGAGTTGGCACTTTAGGAAAATCATTTTGGCTGTTGAATGAAGGATGTACTGATGTTGGGAAAGACTAGTGAGAGGCAGACCAACCAGCAGGCTATTTTAATAGACCAGATGTGGGGACTCACTGGTTCTAAACATAGCCACCTACAGCATATAAAACTTGGGTTTGTAACATCATTGGGTTCTTAGCTACTGCTGCTAATTTCTGTGTGAATATAGATGAACATTGTGGATATTTTCTCAAAAATATCAAAATACCATAAAATAGCACAGGAAAGCACATTCTATTTTTTTAGAACTGCTGAGAAAACTGGAAAGTATTTCTGGTCAAAATTAGGCTTATACCATATTCCACAATAAGTTCAAAATACTTATATGACCAAGTACCAAAGGTCATATTATTTTTAAAAATAGAAGAAAATTAGATATACCCAGCTAAATGAATAAAAAGTCCTTAGGAGAAGGATTACAAGCTATTTCCATATGAAAGAATGTTCTAAATCACAAATAATATTAGAAATGCAAACCAAAACAACTCTGAAGTTGAACCTCAAACCAAAAAAACTGGTAAAGATGAAGAAAAATGGGAATAGTTAATGTTGAAGGGCTTATGGAAAGTCAGGCATATTAACATTTTTTTAGTGGATTTAAATTGTTGAGATTAAAGATGGATTCTAGGTATAATTCTGTAAGTAACACAACTTCATTCATTTAAAAAAATCTATAATTTTAGATTAAGACCTCATCTCTTCTTTCCAGTTATTCCAAATAAGTGAGATTTTAAAATAAATAAGTAGGGTGAAATATGGGCAGGAGACCACTGACCTAAACATAACAGTAATTTGTTATGCATGTCATTCAACAGTAAAGTCCGTACAACAGTTAAAAACCACACAAAATATTAGAAAATTAGTTCTGAGAATTTAAATATATGTTATCTACAACTCTTTGTACCTCAGTACTTACACAGAGACTGGCACACAGTTAATAAATTGTTACTGTCTGATTCTGACATCAGCGTACTTAAACCAGGAAGCTTAATCTTAGATTAAATATACGTAAAGTAAATGTTTTTAGATATAATATTATTTGGCAGCATCATAAGGTTATATTTTTAGAAATCTTCATTACAACACCAAGTAGCCTAAACATAGGTTGTTGTTGTTGTTTGTCTTTTGTTTTAGAAGAAGATCAGTGACATCATGGGATGATGGTGAATGGGATTTAAGAACACCCCATAGCCTAAGCACAGGTAATGAGGGCCTAGAATTCAGGGCCCTGCGTGTGGAGAAAAAATGCATATTAAAGGTATTGTGCAGATAGAATTGGCAAGATTTGGCAGTTGATTGGGGGAGAAAGGAGAAATGAAGAGGAAAGAGTCAAAAATATTGAGGAAGAGTTTATCCATTATTTTCTATGTCTCAAATACCAGGTATTTTAGGGTTACTGTTGGTATGTGTTTCATGGTAGTTAATTCATGCTTTAATTTTCTAACCAGTATTTAGAAATGCAAATTTATTAAGTTATTAGCAAAAATGAGAACTAGGCCTTTTCCTACCCTTAACCCCTACTCTGATGGTGTGCAAGTGAGTCTTGTTTCTCATGGGTTATGTTTACTCTATAAGACTAAGAAGATTCACATTGTTAATTGTTTTATTCAGTTGTGTCTGACTCTTTTGTGACTCCATTTGGGGTTTTCTTAACAAAGGCACTGGAATAGTTTTGCCATTTCCTTCTCCAGCTCATTTTGCAGATGAGAAACTGAGGTAAAAAGGGTTAAGTGACTTGCCTGGGGTCACATAGCTAGCAAATGTCTGAGGCCAGATTTGAACTCATGAAGAGGAATCTTTCTGATTCCAAGCCCCGTGTTCTATCCATTGTACCACCTACTTGCCCCAACAAGATTTTACCAAGATGTTCCAAATATGATCCTAATGATGGACTATATTTGTCATCTAAGGAACAGCCTATTTATGTCTAGAGAAGCATGATACCTGATTTTTCCAGCACAGCTGCTCTTAAAGAGTGCTTGAAGAGATTCTAGGCAAGTAAATATTTTGTCCTCTGTTTGCCTCAGTGTTTTCATATGTAAAATGAGCACAATAATGGTCAATTAACACATATACATAATACATACAGACAGAGAGAGTTAGAGAGTTAATAAACACTTATGAAATACATATTTGACAACATGTTAAGCACTGGGGATATGAACAAAGGCATAAGTCAGTACTGGCCCTCAAGACACTCAGTCTAGTTAGTAGAGGAGACAACACATAAAAAGATGCTGAAAAGGGTGGGAATGAGGTTTTCCAGCACGTGGGCATGATGAAATCATATAGTCAGCATGGGAAACGATCAGAGGAGGTATGAGTTTCTGAGTTGATTTCATCTTGCAGGATGATGATGAAGTCAAGGAAAGTAGTCAAGTTGTAAACAAACCCCTGCTTCTCAGGACTCTTATGAAGATCAAAATATTTTTCACTTGTTTAGCACAGTACCTGGTATCTAGAAGACACTATATAAATGTTAGTTGCTATTATTATTATTTCTAAGTTACAATCTAAACTAGTACATGGGAGTTTTGGCATTAATAGATAGGTCCTTAAAGTCTGGCCCATGAAGTATGAATATCTCCTACTCTTAATAGTTTTGTGATCTTGAAGAAGGCATTAACTTCTCTGAGCTTCAGTTCCTTTATATATAAAAAGAGAAGGACAGTATTTAGAGTATCTACCTCACAAGGTGCATTTAAGTGCTTGCTGTGTGCTAAGTGCTTATGTGTATATAAACAATTATAAAGCTTAAAGTAATGTGTATCATCTATCATTATAGTGATATCCCAAGTCTATGACATAGGCCTATTTATAAATTGAAGAGGTTAGATTAAATCAGTGGTTTCAAACATAAGTGGAAAGAGGGGCCAGTAAACCATACATAAGGATCTGTGCTGACAGTACATTGACTTAGAAAACAATATCTGAACACTATCTGTGTTCTATTATATTTTTATTTATTTTGTTAAATATTTTCTTATTACATTTTAATCTGGGCCTTTGGGTCTCATGTTTGACACCTCTAGATTGGATGGTTTCTAACCAACTGCCTTGCTGCTAAGACCAACTTTTGTGCCTTGGAGGTTAGGAAATAATGAAGGAAGGAAGAAAGGAAGGAAGGAAGGAAGAAAGGAAGCAGTTATTTATTAAGTGCCTACTATTTTTCAGACAGACACTATGCTAAGTGCTTTGCAAATGTTATCACATTTGATCCTTACAATAACCTTGGGAGGTATGTGCTATTATGATCTCCATTTACAATTAAGAAAACGGAGTAAGAAGGAGGTTAAATGATTTGCTTAGAGTCATACAGCTAGTAGTATCTGAGGCTGGTTTTGAACTGAAGTCTTTCTGACCCCAGGAACAGCACTCTATCTATTGTACTACCTCACTGCCTCTTGGGGCAACCTTTTGTTTCTGGGACTTCTGCCCTTGAGTCCTGCTGTTCTGATTGGTGACTATTTCATCTGGAGCACTAAGTTAGGCTAGCCCCCCTTATGCTTCATTTCACTCCCTTCTCCTTGATCATCTTCTTACCAACTGTCTTGCCGATGCAGCCATACTCATACCCTTGTTTCCCACAATTTGCTCTCCAGTTCTGGAACTATGGCCAAATAGACTTTTCCATTGCTAATGGGAGGGGTGTGTCACACAAACCCCTTATGGCTGTACTATCTTTGTTACATTCTGGACCAAAGTGCCTATCCCTGACCACCACTCCTCTATGTCTGTTATCTGTTTCATTATAATGCAAACTCCTTGAAGGATAGGACTGTATTTGAGTTTATATTTTTATCCTTAGTGCTTAGCACATGATGAATGCTTGGTACATGATGAATACTTAATAAATGCTTTCATTCCTTCTTTAAATCTATGATACCATGACTTAGTTTTAAGAATTGCATCCTAGAATTGTATCATCAGAATGCTTTGGCCGAAAAAAAAATTATTCCTAGATATCTAAGAAAAAAAAAATCCATTAGATTGCGTCACTCAAAGTTGATCAATTGTAGAAAAATGGCTGTAAAATATAATTCATAGATGAGTATCCTCTACTAGTCAAGATGAGACAAAATGTCTTATTGTCTCTCAGGACCATACCTAATCAAAGATCATGTCATAAACGGAAAGAAGGACCTTTGTTTTCTTGTTTTTTAAGTTTTATTAATGCCTTTTGTTTTTACAGGAGATTACAATCATTTACAGATACACTTCTGCCCTCCTACCTCAGTAAACCTTTTCTCCTGACAAAGAAAAATGGTTTAGCAAAGCCTAGGTACTCAGTAACTGCATCTGACACAATATGCAGTATTCTAAATCTCACGTCTCCAACAAAAGAGGAGAAGTGCATTTCCTTTCTTCTCCAGACTCTATTCTCACCCATGGCAATTGCCTATTGGCCCATTTCACAAATATGAGACATCCCGATATTTGAAGTACTGAACAACAAGCCCTGAGGGAATGTTAATCTGTTCGCTGTGGCTGTGCTGTGACTTAGAGTCCAGAGTCTGGCAAAGGAGGTTTAAAAGCAATATCAGAAATTCAGACCATGAGAAAAACTTTGTTTTTGGTATGAGAGAGTTTGTTGGTAAAGGAGAGTTTCTCAGAGGTGCAACTAAGGAAAGATTTAACCTCAGCAACCTAAACCTATGAGAATAGACCCAAAGTCAGACATGTTGCTCTTGTTCAGTCTTTTTCAGTTGTTTCCAATTCTTCATCACCGCATTTGGGGTTTCCTTGGTAAAAATACTGGAGTGGTTTGCCATTTCCTTCTCAAACTCATTCACAAATGAGGAAACTGAGGCAAACAGGGTTAAGTGACTTGCCCAGAGTCACATAGCTAGCATCTGAGTGTGGATTTGAACTGAGGAAGATGAGTCTTCCTGACTCTAATCCATGCCCTTAAGTCAGTCATGGGATGAGCAAAATTCTCTCCCCACTTCACTTTTTATTTTATTACTATTATTATTATTATTATTATTTTATCATATTTGCCCTCTCCACCAATTATAATGATCTAAAATCTGAAGTCAAATCTGGAAATAGAAATAATAGGTAACACTTAATTTCCCTCCCAGATGTGCAATGCCTCACTCTTCCCCCAAATTAAGGGAACACCTTTCACACATCAAAAAATAGGACTTTTTCTGTGCAAAAGGGAAGCCATCTTAGGAACTTCCACATTAATACTCAAATCTTCACATAGACTTGCAGGGCAACAGTCTTTCTTTGGCCTCAGTCACCTAATCTTTATTTAAATATCCTTTGATAAATCTAATTAACAGTTAAGCCTTTTGCATGAGTCTCTTTTTTTGCTCCACTACATAATCAGACACTTGGAAAGTCACCTTATTTTCAATTCTCCTCTGTTTTCAAGAATTGGGGAATTACTTTATGTCTCCTTAACATTATATTAATATACTCGTATGCCATCAGCCCCTCCCAATATCCATTATTTCTGTCTTTTTTTTCAGCTTTTCCAATTTGCCGAAGAGGGATGGAACTAGAGAGTTATTTTAATGTATAGTTCTCTTGTTTGGAGCATATTTTCATGTGACAATTGAAAATATGCAATTCTATTGAGATGTGCTTGTTTATATTCTTTGACCATTTATCTCTTGGGGAATGGTGCTTCTTTGTTTTATACATGTCTGTCGATTTCCTCTATATTTTCAATATCAGACTTCTATCAGAGACACTTTATGGGAAATTCTCTCCCTCAGAGTCTCTTTCTGCCAGGTTAAAGTGTCACATCTTGTGCAATTCCTATTTATTATATATTATAACTTAGTTATTGATTGCAAATGAGTGCAAGAATATAACCTTGTTTGATACCGTTGATTTTTCAGATTGCATCTGTCATAAGGTGTCATAAGACATAAATTGATTCTGATTTTAGCAATGGTGTATAGTTTCAGTATTGGAAGGAGCTTCAACAATCTAGGCAAGGCTGTATAATGTGGCCCATAGGTAGCTCCTCTCTACTGATACAAAAAGTTGATGAAAACTACAAATAATCTGGAGTTGATCTTAAATATTTTCCTCAATGAATTAGAACAGTTCATTACAGTGACCTGTAGTAAAAGAAATATACCAGAATCCTTGTTTCCTATTCAATTTATTTTTGGGGAAAACTGAGTGACGCATTTTTCCAGAGAATATCTGAACTAAAGCTTTGAAAAAAAATATTCAAGGGGCTAATTGGCCTGTGTTTTGGGTGTGATAAAGGCTTTAACTTTTGTATATTAACACATTGCACCCACAATGAAAGCACTATACATGCAGGGTAAATTAGGAAAAATTGTTTGGCAAGAATTAGGATCCACCATTCAAGACAAATATGGAACAACTTTTGTAGTAACAGATGTTCCGTTGGGTCTTTTCATATTTTAGAGTAGATAGACTTACTGGTTTCTGGATGAGAAGAGATTTCATATTTGTGTGATAGAAAAACAGTCATAACAGCTGAGAAAAGTAATCCAGATATTAATGGAGATTTCTATATGTAATATTGTTATGATAACTTTGTCATGGTACCCTACCCTACCCCCTTTTGGTTAGATTTGATAAAGCCAGGAAGAAAAATAATCACTTCTTACTCCACCCCCTACCTCCCTAAGAAAGGGAATATCAAGATTCATTTGGGCCTTCTAATTGCTGGAATCCAGTTAGAGGAGAAAATTTCCCTCAAAGTAAATTTGAGCAAAGGGAAGAGAACAAGCATTTTAAAATATCTACTAGGCACTAGGCTGTGTGCTAAGTACTTTAAAGGTATTCTATCATTTGACCCTCACAGCAATCCTAGAAAGGTGGTGCTATAATGATTCCTATTTTATACTTGAGAAAATTGAGGCAGACAGAGGTTACATAACTCTCACAGGGTCACACAGCTAGTAAGTGGAGGTCACATTTGAACTCAGGTTTTCCTTATTCTAGATCTGGAATTCTATTCAATATACTGCCTAGCAGATGTTTAGACCTCAAGAGGGTAATTGAGGAATGTCAGGTATTTTCACTTTACCTCAATTCTGTTATCACCCAAATTTCATCAGTCTAGTTGTATCTGCATTTAGAAAGAAGATCAGTGAAATTAAAGGTCAAAATAAGTTTAAGATGAGAATGATGTGGTGCATAGCTTTGCTGAGAAATCTTAGGCATTAAAAACATTGCATTGACAAGATTGTTATGTTGTGGACATATTTCTTCAATGTTAAGGATTTGTTAAATATAAATGAAATAGATTTACATTTTTATCTCATTTTCTTAAGTTATACTAATTTCTAAGTAGCCTTCAATAAAATTATATATAATTGGTCCTTTTCTAATCAGGTACTTATTTGGGCCAGCTGCTCTATTTTACAGAAATAGAGAAACAGAATTTCAAAACTAAAAAGTTAAAAAAAAAACCTCAAAGAATCTAATCCAACCCAAATAAAGTATAAATTTCTTTATGACATCCCTTTAAATGCTATTGATGAAGTGATAAGTGGAAAGTATTACCAAGAGAGAAATGGTCCAAGAGGTAGTAGTTGTGTAGTTAATCTTACTAGTGGATGGAAGGCAGTCAATAGCCATGATTGAGGAGAACAAATGAAACATCTGTAGGTCTTTTAACAGTTCTTTGCATGCAGTGGGTCAAATTCAAATAAACCTTAAGCCATACATAAGGATCCCTATGTGCCACATACTGATTTAGTTTCAAAATGTAATGTTGTCTATGTTTATTGTATTATTTGTTTTGTCAAATACTTTCTAATTACATTTTAATCTGGTTTGGCTCTCACTTGGGAGTTTTGTCAGGGCCAGTGAGCCACTTGTTTGATGACTTGATTCTGGAAGACCTCCAGTGATGGGAGCAAAAGCAATTTTAATAATTAGTCAAATGTTCTAAATTTTGAACAAATATCTACCTTGGCAGACAAAACAAAATGTGTCTAACCCTTCTACTATATAATGGCCTTTCAAAGACCTAAAGAATTTCCTGCTCTAAAAGCAAAGCAAAGATATGCCTTCCTTCAGGCCTGTGCTGGTAAATGATAAACAACCAATTCTCTTGGGGGAAAATGTGGTATGATACACTTTAAGTTTAATATGCATTATTAACATTTTTTCTATAATTTTCTTAAGTCACTTATAACACTAATTCTTGATTTTCTGTTCATTTGATGTGTGTGTTCAGGAGACATTTTAGGCCTTTCTCCAAAATATATCTCTTCTGCCACAGGATTACTATTTATTAGTGAAAGAAAGCCTCTGCTTTTGCAACATTTATGAGCAAACTAGGACATAAAACTATAACACGATGGCCAGAAAGATTTGAAAGAATAACCAGAGAATAGCTAGTATTGGTCTTTTGAGAAAAATGATATTTTCATCTTCATTGATAGCTACAGTCACCTTTTCATAACATATCTTGATCTAGTCTAAGCCAGGAATTTAGAACCCTGAGTATTCAATGAGCAGTATGGTTCAGGTGTAGGATCTGCAACCACAGGTCCTAAATTGAAATCTTCATTCAATTTTTTTTCTTATTATATATAAGCAAGTCAGTGAAGTTTTCAGTAGTTTAATTTCCTTAAACTGGAAAAAATGTTTGGACTCAATTAACTCCAACATTTCTTCTAGTTATAAAATCTGTTTCTTTCCTAAAATATCTATATAAACCAATTATTACTAACCATTTGGAAAGTGGGAACTTGAATTTTTCAATTTTTTTATATAAGAAGAAACCTTGCAATGAATATCACTAAATCTATGTCAACTCTTACATTAGGAGTGATGTCCACTGTGTTGGAGTACAGCTTTTATGGTAATCGAATAGCTGAGATTCACTGCAGTGTGTGATCACACAGAAGAGCCATTTATTGGCTCATTGGCTCTTCCACGAACATTACCCTCATAAAATTCTACCTAAACTAAAATAAGGAAACAGACTCAAGATTTCCTCCCACAAGTGCATTTCCATTTGAGATAAATTTAATGTTTCATAACATTATTCTTTTATGTAGGTAGGATATTTAGTTTCTAGCATATTAATACACCTCCTTCATAGTGAAAAAGTCAACATAAAGTTAAGGATAAGAAAATGTAGACACTAAAAGTCAAAAAGGACATCACTTAGCAATTGAAATAGACAAATGGGATCATAGAACCACAGCATACCAATATTCTAAGGACTCAGAAGTCATTTAGTTCAGTTTATGCCTCAAAAATATCCCAGTAGGACTCTGCTCTACAGTATCATTAAGTAGCCATCCATTCTCTGATTCAATGAACATTTATTAAACATATATTTTGTGTGAGGTACTGTTAGGTGCTGAAGATCTGAAGACAAATAAAAAAATTAGAATCCCTTCCTTCAAGGAGTTTATATGCTACTGTATAGATAGAACATTTAAATAAATGAATATGTGCATTATAATTTGAGGAATTAAGAGAGCACTAACAATTAGGGAAATCAGGAAATGCATATGGTAGGATACTCATATTCATGAGCTGGAGACCAGCTGGAGCAACAGATTTGCCCAATAGAGAGTAGATGAGATGTAGTATCAGTGAATATCTAGTGAGATGTACTGTCTGGTAGGGATCTGCAGAGAACAATGCCTGGCAGGATTAGGCCTAACAAAGAACAGCACAGTGACATCAGCAGTAACAGTTATCAGGAGATTTGCAGTATCATTAGCACAAATTTCCCCTCCAACCGTGAACCTGAGAATCTGAGGAAGTCATTTAATCTCTGTCTACCTCAGTTTCCTCAATTACAAAATGGGGATAATAATGCCACCTACCTCCCAGGATTGTTGTGAAGATCATATGAGATATTTGTAAAATGCTGAGGACAGAGAGACATAATCGTTCGTTCGTTTGTTCATTTGTTTGTTCATTTCTTCCTTCCTTCCCTCCTTCCTCCCTCCCTTTGTTGTGAACTAAGTCCTCTGATTTACTAACAAAAGTATTGATTCTTGAATTATGCTTTGGGGAGGATCATGATGTACCCTCTATCCAGAACTGGTGACTGCTTATGGGGGAAGACCAGAGTTGTATAGTCCTTGGTATTATACTAGTTTTTTTCTGGGATGAAAGAGCACAATTCTAATTGAAAAAAAAAAGTTAAATAACAAGATAATTTCAAAAGGATTTAGGTTGGATTTTATTGTTTTTCCCCAAATTAGCCTATTTAATCTAACATGATTCAACAGTCATTCACCTAGTTATTCAAATCACACCAAAATACAATTCGTAGGACTTAAGAAATATATCCCAAGGACAAAGAGAAAGCCAATTAGTGACTGATAATGGCTTAAGGGAATGTAATAACAGAATGTAGTTACATTGAAGGAATGACTTTCATTAAATCAAAATCTGAGCTTATTGCAATTGTGGGGAATCTATTTCATTTTCTACATTATACAAACAGTGATTATGCATTTGGTAAATCTCTTTAAAGATATATATGTGTATGTGTATGTATATAAATATATATATATACATACATATATGTGTATATATACACACATGCAACACTGAGTCAGGTACTTTGAATGTCATGCCTTCTTAAGAATACAGATTAAGTGTTTTTTAATCATCTTTTCACAAAAGACTAGGTGCCTCTGGGAAAAGAAATGTATTCTACTTTCAAATGGGACAATGGATAAATACAATTAAATTGTATGGTTTCCTGAAGAGATTGATAAGGCACTCAGTAATAGATGGATGATAGCAGTTTTCTTTCAAACAGAAAATCATTCTGCATGTTTCTCTTGCTTTTTGGTTCAATGCAAATTTACATTTCAAATACTCATAATATTCTAACAAATCATACACCAATCTCAAACATACATGTCAAATGTTACTGAACTCCTTTTATAAATATTGAAACTAAGCTTGATGAGCTAAGCAAAGATTTCATTTTATATCAGCAGTGGTCTCAAAAGTAGAACTTACATTGTGATTTCTAAAATATTTTCTCCAATCTTTCAAGATCTTACCCTGTCAGTATCATCATTAAAATAATTTTTTTTCTGATAGTAAATAAGTTTGGAATCTGAAATGTTATATTACAGGAAATAATTTCAGCCTTAATTTGTAGGTATACTTTGTAGTTATTTCTCTGATCCATCCAATTCTCAGTTCCAAAAGAGAGTTTCAGAGTAGAAATGGGGAGTTCAAGATGAGGGAAAAAAAAACAAACAAAATCCTCTTTAAAATATTTCTCTGAAAAGGTTGTTCCCAAGGCATTAAGAGTCTATAGAACAAATTCCATTTTAAAAGACAGGGTGTGTGTGTGTGTATGTGTGTGTGTGTGTGTGTGTGTGTGTGTGTGTGTGTGTGTAGGAGAGTTTCATGTAAGAGGACTCAATCCTGTCTTTTGACACAGCACACTTCAATGCCTTTCTCAGAAAATTGTCCAAGCCTACAGAAAGAAAGTCTTTGATTTTTTTTGAATAAGTACTGATGTATGTTAAATATCAGTGCCTAAAAACGAGATGACTGCTTATGAGCAAAATAACTAAAATAAGGCACATCGTTTTTGGCAGGTGAAGTACATGCTTTAACAAGAATGGTAATGGCCACTACACTAAAAAAAAAGAAAAGAAAAAAGATTTTTCTACTGTTGGGGTGAAAATATAATAAATAGCTTTTAAATTAAGGGGAAGATTAAAAATGCTTAAAGCAGATGAAAGACTTCGGTAAACTGTTTCAGTAATTTATAGTTCTATATATAAAGATTGGCCTTATAGCAAAAGTGGGAAGAAAATCTTTTAAAGTAAATCTTGTACTTTGTGTGTATCTACTTCATCATCCACATTTCAATTTGAGGATGATATTAAGCATCAATTTAATTTGGGTTTCTTTCCTCTCTAAAGGTAATCACAATATAAATTCAGAAGTAGCAGATGCATTTCATGTTTTCAATTTATTACAATCCAATATGCCAACCACATGTTATCTGTGTGACAAGGTAGGGCAGCCATTTACAATGAGTGACTAGAAAAATCTGGGCAGCTGTCAGAGTGACTGAGGTTGTTCATCAATCTGAGGAGGAAAAAAAAAAACCTCATGTGGTAGAACTCAGTAGTCAAAAGGAGTATTGTGATTGTTATCTGACTGTCAGCTGCCTGTCCTCACTAGGAACAACAAATGTTTGGTGATCTGTGAACGCTTGCTGGGTGGCTGAAGGTGTGCTGGGTTTTATATATCTTTGGTTAGTATTGTTAGAAAAATTAACAGTTGGTGAATGGGGGGAGTATCTTTCTTGTGAGATGATACAAATAATAGCAAATAGCTAGCATTTACATAACATGTTACAAATATTTCATTTTTCCTTACAACTGTAGTATGAAAATATATTTCATACAGTTAAAATGAGAAAAATTAGCTCACATTTCAATAATATTTTAAGGTTTACAAATCCCTGTTCTCATAACTCCTCTCTAGGGAGGTTGGTGAAGCCCAAAGTCAAACAGTTAATAGAGGAGAAAGCCAGGATTTGAACCCAGGTATTCTCATTCTAAATCTAGCATTCTTTCTACTAAATCATTGTCTACCTCATCAATATTTACATATATATTTTTATTTATTCATTTAATGTGTATACATTTATACACATATATACACACCACCCATATATATATGTGTGTGTGTGTGTGTGTGTATAATATATACATGTGTGTGTGTGTATTTCTTCTGGATAGTCTGAGTGAACTCCCTGTGGAGGATTTATGGGAAAACATGGCTAACAATCAAACAGATAGAGACCGTACAGATGAGTTGCCATCCTTATCATTCAACTGAGTATCCACATTGATGAGGTCACAGATCAATTGAAGTGTTAGGGTGTTTATTAGTCTGAGACAGACTGCAACCTATCTACAACTCCCATGGCTTAGCACTGGGCCTGGCTCATTGCAGGCATTTAGTAAATGATTGTTGACCGATACCACATTAGAGAGTTCCCTCAGGCTCAGAAACATTCAGGTCTGGGCACTATTTTCTTCTTTTATTTTTCCGCATCATTTTCTAAATAAAATACATTCTTTTCATGGTGATCTTCAACATTCTTCATTAACTAGATTAAATCTCTTAGTATTTATTTATTTCATATTATTTTTAGCTTGAATGCTCATTTCAAGACAAAGATTTCTTGGTTTACTCCTCACTCTTCCCTCTTTCTGTTAATCATACAAGGACTCCATGAAGCACCTACCCATCTGCCAACATTTGCAGCACCTACAGAACCATGATTATTTCGGTAGAGCAATCCCCACAAGAGTAGAAAAGAATCAGAGAGTTTTACTGTTTGAAGGGACCTAAGACATCATTTAAGGTCCAGTTCCTTCATCTCGAGATGAAGAAATTAAGACCTAGAGAGGGAATGTGACTCACTCAGAATTAGTTAGTAACAAAGCTAGAACTTAAGTTTATTACTACCTAGTTCTGTTTGCTTTTCACTGCCAGACTAAGGCTCAATTCAATAACACTATGTGGGATCTTGTTCACTGCAGCAAAAATGCTTGGTTAAAACTTAGACAAAGGACAGATGGCTCTTGTCCTGAGACCAACCATTAAAACCAGATTATGTTCAAGCTTTCCTATTTGTTCCAGATCCTGATACTTAAGATCCAGTTACGTTCCTTGCCTTTTTCCTCATACATGGCCTGAGTTCTGATTACACAGTCTGACTCTTATACCTGTGTGGTCCTGATGAATTTAAACCTCTGACTGCCAGACTGAACCAATCTATGTTAACTCAAAATCTTGTCCATCTCCTCTACTTTGGTCTTCCAGATCAGATGCAGGCTCAGGTTTTTTCCTCAGGACTCATGGTAATTATCTATCTATATCAAGTCTCTGAGGGCAGTTAGGTGGCACAGTGGATAGAGTGCTGGGCCTGGAATCAGGAAGACTCATCTTTCTGAGTTGAAATCTGGCCTCAGACACTTAGTAACAGCGAGACCCCGGGCAATTCACTTAACCTGTTGGCCTCAATTTTCCCATCTATAAAATGAGCTTGAGAAGAAAATGGCAAACCATTTCAGTGTCTTTGCCAAGAAAATCCCAGATGGGGTCATAAAGAGTCAGACACGATTGAAAAATGACTGACCAAGCAAGCCTCTGCCTTGAAATGTGATGCCAACTACTCACTCTCCT
The DNA here is from genome assembly GCF_011100635.1 of Trichosurus vulpecula. Classification (NCBI taxonomy): domain Eukaryota; kingdom Metazoa; phylum Chordata; class Mammalia; order Diprotodontia; family Phalangeridae; genus Trichosurus; species Trichosurus vulpecula. Next base: position 128,807,047 of record NC_050573.1, on the reverse strand, counting down.
GATACTACCCAATTCATCTTAATCATCATAATAATCTGCCTTATGCAATAATATTTCATAGTGCTTTAGTGTCAACATATCACAGTATATACATTATATCTTTTGATCCTCATAATCCAATGAAATGCTACACATATTAGCAACATCCACATTTTACAGATGAGAAACTTAAGCTGAACAGAGGCTAAATGACTTACCCAGGACCACACATGAATTCTTGTTGATTGAATTCAACTGAAGTATCAGAAGGGCTATGAATCCAGCTCTCTCCTGGCCCCAAGTACATCCATCTTTCTGCTTGCATCCTGTTGGCCTATTATACCCAATACCCAATATTTCTTTTCTTTTAAAATTTCTGTACCTTGACAAAATAGTCCTTAGCCCATCTATTGATTAAAATATATATATGGCATTTATTTTTCCTTTGAAAGAATTGCACATAGGATTTACTATCTATACCCTTAAGGAACTAACAAATGTAGTGATATATACTCTATACACAGAATATATATATATATATATATATATATATATATATATATATATATATATGTCTCCATGTACAGACACATATGTATGTATACATACATATATACACATATGCCCATACACAATATTAAATAATATAGAGCGTGTGAAGTGCTAGAAGAGTTTTGAGTAGGGAGATACCATTTCTGAGTGGGTGACTCAGGGAGCCGTTAGTATGTGAGCCAATGGGAAGCCATTGAAGAATCTTGATCATATTGTAGGTGACAGAATAACAGTTATGCTTTAGAGAGATTAATCTGGAAGTGATGTATGGGGCAGGGGTGAGGGGCACAGACTGATTGTGCAAGTAATGCAATAATCCAGGTAAGTAATTGCCTGACTAAGCAGTGGGAACTGAAAGTAGAAAGTTTATATATTTGTGTGTAGGTGAATGTAAGAGCAATTGTGGAGGCATACTCTTCAATATTGTTTTCCCTTTTCATATTTTTGGTTGTTTTGTCTAGTGAAGGTTTCTATTGCTTGATGGTATGAAATGTTGATGAACTCAAGTAGCTCATCTCAATTAACCTCCATTAAACCCTATCCCTGGTACTTCATCATATCTAGAAGGAAACCCTGAGTTCTTAAAATCTTGTCCAGGAGAGTCCAGACCCTGACAGGTCCTACCAGGTAGAAAGGCTATAAGTGGGTAGCCTAGCTGATACGAGTACAGTGACAGATTTTGCATTTGTATCTGAGGACCAACTTAGCCAATTTCTGAGAGGAACATTACTGGAAACTTGACCAAAAGGTAGTGATTTTTTTTAGTTAGTTTCAATAAGCACAAAACAATCTACCAAGGCAGAAAGGGTATATTAATTGTGTCACTAGAGGAATGTACTTGAAGTATTGAAGGACAAACCACTCCAGCAATAGGTTCCTCTCTCATTCCTTCCACTTTAACATTGTCCTTTTTCTTTGCCCTCGACCTTACCATTGGAGGAAGGAGATGCGATACTAAAATGCTATTTATAATATCTAGCAATTTTTAAGAAAAGCAACACATAAACCTTTGCTTTCTGTAATCTTCATAACAATCAAGTAGAAAAAATGTTCCTATAAACTGTCCTGTGTCACTGTTTTCCTCATAAAGAAAAAAATGGATTAATTCCCAGACATCTTTCATCTTTTCCACCTTCTAGAATTTTCAGAGACTTTTAGGATACATTGAAGGATTAAAGATTAAGAGTAGGAAAGATTTTGTAATCCTTTCATATTCTCCTTTAAGGTAAAAAAAATGAAACCTGCTTCCAAAGGATTAAAGAAAATTGTAAAAACGTTCTAGATATAGATACATTGAAAATGTTCCCAGAGTACATCTGTCTTGACACTCCATATTAAATTTACTACATAATTTACAAAGGTGTCATAAATACAGCTTATAACATTCAAACACTGCACCTCAATTTGAACCATTTGTGAAGGCTGCTAGCAGAACTTTCTATTCATTGGAGACTAATGCCCCATTAGTTGCAACAAAATGCCCCATTAACATAAAAATGAATTTGGCCTTGGGAAAAGCTATAAAGCTCTGCCAAGAGCTTTAAGTATGATTTTAGATACCCTTTCAACTTTAAATAATATAGCCTATCACATAGCCAGCAATAAAGAGACATAATCAATGTTTTGTATGTTTAAAGCTGTAACAATATTTTCAATTTTCTTAAAGAAAGAATTTTTAAACGAAATCAAATTGGAGATCATTTGGATTCAATTTTTTCTGGCTGATTCTCCTTCAAAGGCAACAACAGAGGCCATATTTATCTTAGAGTCCCAGTACATGTAGTAGTTGGGGGAGCAGAGAGGGGCATTATGGATTAAGTCCTGGAATTGTTGCTTAACTTGTTTTTTCTCTTCAGCAAATGCTTGTCCTCCAAGGTCACAGACCAAATAGAAGCAGAATATGACTGCAGTCAAAAGATTTCTGGTATTTTCTGACACTTCAAAAAAGGTAACAACCTTACCTTTAACTACATAAAGAAAAATATTAATACAGATCATTAACAGACATCCATAAAGCATGATTCAAAGTGATAATTAAAATTTTCAATTTTCTAATCAAGTTTCATATACTAAGGTGGCATGGAGGTGTTCCCCTTTTCCTAATACTATCTAATTGCCATAGGAAGCACTTCTGTTTTCTTATGTTAATTTTAAATAGAAGCGGGAAAGGGAGGAAATCTCTCTGCATATACAAGCAGCATTTTCAGCCTAGCCAAGAACTCAAAACAAATAAACACACACATACACATATATACACACATACTTATAAGCATAATGCATATATATGTGTGTGTATATGTATGTGTGTATATAGCTCTATACCTATCTAGTTTAAAATTACAAAGCTCATTAAAGGTGCTGAACATTTTGTTCCTGAGGAAAAGTAGAAAAGAAAAAAAAATGTCACCAAGTGCTTTTTCAGCTAAATATTGCTCTTTGTGATGATGAAAGGGAAAGACTCCAAAAGACAGATCTTGAGCACACACTAGTACAGAGATAACTCCTACTGCAGGCTTCTTTTCCTTTATGATATTGAGCAGGCTGGTTCATGCTCTGTCTCATTCTCATAAACCCATAGACACAAAATACAGAACAGGTACCTAATGCAGGCTCTTTTTTTCTTCATCACAAACCCACAGGACCAATTCCCAGTGCTCCAGATAACATTGAAGCAAATCTTAAAATGAGTTATGACAACTCATACACAAGACAGGGAGGAATGCTACTCAGAACCCACCACTGGTACAAGAGTTCCCTGGGGATTCATCACCTGTTCCAAATTCCTGAATTATAAATACACTGCTGAGGAATAGCAATGTTGCTCTGTCTTCCCCAGAACCAAATGAGCTAGTTTAAACATCACCAGCACCAGCCTTGATTCTTGATGCTGCCTCCTTAAATGTTATAACTGCTAATGAGAAATGCTAGTGAGTTTTTAGGAGTGGCTGCACCAAGTAGGAGGCCAAGTACTACCCAAGGAAGACTCTCATGGTTTACCATCAATGTGTCCTCATCCCTGTAGGGGTATCTAAGTCCTGCCTGGGCCTGAGCTATAGTGAGGGGGTGTTCCATTCTTCATTGTACCTAGAAGGAAGATGATATATTTTCCTTTGACTTTACCTTTGACTTTTTTTTTTTTTACTGCTGATAAATGCACTGTTCCTGTCTCTTCTGTTAATTCTTGAACTGGGCTTCTCTTTCTGCTGTGGCCATCAAACTTTGCTTTCATTCTTGATTCAATAAATTTCATCATGAATTAGTGAGTAAAGAAGCCCTTCCCCCAACACATACACACACACACACACACACACACACACACACACAGCTCATTATAGCCAAATTAGACTTGTGGCCCTTTCCTACCCTTCTCTTCTCTCTGTTACTGACTTTTTTTCTTACTTACAAATTTAGTACTTGTTCTTTGAAGTAAAACAATTAGCTTCCAATTCTCATAAGAACATACAGCAATTGGCTCATGCATTAACAGGATGCTGTACTCCGAAGCCCAGGCTTTTAAATTGTTTTCCTTTCTGCATATATTTTCAAGTGAGTCAGTTATAAATTGGACATTCAATTAAAGAAGAAACTGATGAAGTGACTTAATTCTGCATATCCTGTGTCTTTATTTAGGTCTTTATTTCCTGGTCTAATGTTAATGTGGTGCTATTTCCCATAGTACATCAGTTTATCAGGAGAGATCTCCAGAGAGGGAAAAGCAAAGCAGGTCACACAGGGGTGTCCTCCACACTATTAGTGACTGGAGGGAAAATGAGATTTTAAGAGAAGCAATTGTTGGAGAATGATGAGATCAAACATAAAGGATTAACCTTTAAAATAGGAATGAATCAGAACTGGATTTGTTGCTAATTATTGAAGATTTCAAATCATCCATATTCACAAGGCATCAATTAATACCTCACAATGGAAGTTGTAATGAAAATACAATCTGTATCTTTTTTTTCCTATAAGATATATACAATAACCTTTAAAAATGTATCCTAAAGGCTTCAGTGACAGGGATGAAATTTGTAATATCTCAAGTGTAAAGACATTCACGATCTTCACCAAAGCAACTAACTTGTTTTTTTTTTCCTCAAATCCAGAGCTAATGACAAATGAAAAATTAATTAATGTCACCACTGTAATTAAAGGTGACATAATGTGATACTTGTCATCTCACAATCTGTTCACTTAAAAACTTTATCGTTTAGTGTTATCATCAATGAAATTATGACAAACTTCACAGTTTATAAGAAGACTAAAAATTTCCTTGGCACAAGAATAAAAACTGTAATACCAGGGCTAATAATGCCCTTTGGAGTAGGTATTCCATATTTACTCTGCTTAGTGGATAGAGTTCTGAACTTGAAGCCAGAAGACTAATGTTTGAATTAAGTAAGTCATAAATCAGCACTCATTCGTTGTCTGCTGTGTGGCAGACACTGTGCTAAATTCTGGGAATACAAAGAAAGGTTTTAAAAAATGTCCCTGCTCTCAAGGAGCTCACAGACTAATTGGGAGGAGACAACCTAGAAACCAAAAGGATAAGTACAGGATAAGTTGAAGATATTCTCAGAGGATAGGCACTAAGATAAAGGAGAACTGGAAAAGGCTTCATATAGAAGTTAGAACTTTAGTTGCGACTTGAAGGAACCTAGAGAAGCTAGGAGGTAGATGTAAAGAAGAAGAGAGTGGAACATGAAGCATGCATAGCCAGTGAAAATTCTAAGAGTCTGAATATGGAGAATTGTGTGCAAATAACAGCAAGTAAGTCAGCGTCACTGAATTGTACGGTATATGGAAGGTTTAGGAAGGATAGAAAAGTAGATAGGGACCTGATTATGAGGGCTTTTAAAACCATAGGATTTTATATTTAACCACTGGAGTTGATTGAATGAGGATCTTGACATGGTCCAAAATGTGATTTAGGAAGATCAAGAGATCAATTAGTTTATTCCAATAGTCCAGGAATAAGGTAAAGAGGACCTGGATCAAGTTGGTGGCAGCGAGAAGGGAGCACCTGTGAGAGATGTTGCCAATGTGGAAACAATAGGATTTGGGAACAGAATGGCTATGGGGAAGTGAGAGTCAGGAGTTAAGGATGACATCTAAGTTGCAAGCTTGTGTGATTGAAAAGATGGTGGCGCTCTTGAAAGTAATAGGGACATTATGAAAAGAGAAGTTTTTTTTTTTTTTTTTGTTAGGGAAGCAAAGTTAATGAGTTCAGTTTTGAACTTGTTTAGTTTAAGATGTCTATGAGACATTACTTTCAAGATGTCCAACAGGCAGTCAGAGATGTGAGACTGGAGGTCAGGGGAAGGGTTAGGCCTTGAAAATTAGATCTGAGAATCGTCTGCACAGAGATGAAAATTGGGAGCTGATTCAAATCCTGTCTCAGCCACTTTGATCATCATGTAACCATGAACAAGTTCCTTAATGTCTCCCAATCTTATTTTCTTCATCTCTAAAATGAGAAAAATAATAGCGCCTACGTCCAAGAGTTCTATTGAAAAGCAAATGAAACAACATGTGGGAAATACTTTGCAAACCTTAAAAAATTATACAGTATATCTCAAAAGTGCTATTAGACTTTTGGGACACCCTGTATAAATGTGGGCTACTGCTGATTCTACAACTACTACTAATTCTAGAAAGAAATTGATGTCAAAATTTCAGTGGCACATATTTTAACATCCTCTTTGAATTCTAATAATGAAAAATGCACTGAATTACATTGAAATTCAAATTTATATCTTTCATGTTCATTTGTTCTTTTAAATATCCTGCAAACTTTATTTTGAAACATTAGAAATGTGAAACACTTGTATTTTTTAAAGGGAAATTTTCATTCTGGAAACTCCCTCAACTAATGTCCATCAGCAATTAGCACAGAAATTATTGTCTTAGGCTGTTTTCTGAAGGCACTGAGAGGTTAAAGACCTTCCCATCATCACATAGTTATGTTGTGTCTGATGTAGAACTTAAACCCAGGTCTCAATGGCTCTAAGTCTAGTCCTGTCTCCATTTGTAGCCATAATGGCTTTTGTTTTCTTTGAATGGCTCAGCTTGCCTCATTGAGCCTCTGGACAATGTGGCTTGCTCTTCCGGGGCAGGAGGCCCGGGGAGCATGCCGGGAAGCAGACAGCTTCCTGTGTGAGGAGTCATGGGGCTGGCTGAGGGGAGGTGTTAATGTCTATGCTAGGGGGAGGGGCCAACTCAGGAACCAATCGGCCCTGGTCATTAGGGCGGAGCTTGATGATGTCAAAAACCCTATAAGAGGGGAGAGGACAGCTTGAAGATTCTCTTTTCCTTTTTCGGTTGGAGCCAGCGACAGTTACATCGTCAGTTACAGCGACCGTTACATCGTCAGTTACAGTTGCAGCTTCAGTTACAGACACAGACACAGCTGAGGCAGGAGCTGCCAGTAGCAGAGCTGACCTACGGGAGGAAGCTGAACAAAGACTTCAGGCCAGTGGGTAATCTTATTACCATAAAAGGGGGAAACATGATTTTGCTTTACGCAATCATGTTTCTCTGTAGCCTCCTGGTTACTCTTTCAAGGCGTACTTATTGGGCCTGGAAGATTATGATCAACATATCAAAATGGGGTTGCTGGTTCATGGGTTGGTTACTGTTGAGCCTAAATAAATGTTTTGATTCTTCTGCCTTCTACTTTGAGAGTTTCTTATATCCGGCGATTCCGAACCTTTCAGACATGTTTATGATCCTCTTTGAGATTATAAACTCTGCCCTCCTGATACACCATTATACTATGTGGATTGTCACTCCTCTCTCAAAAGGCCATAAAATAATAAAAAATATATTGCTAAAGGCTATTTTCATGGGGAAAAATGTTCATAAGACAGTGTTGGAATATGCAAAACTGAAAACTAACTTCCAAAACTAAATGTTTTATATTTTCCAATATTTAATGTTGATATCTATTTATTTATCTCTATTTAAAGTGAGACTGTGACCCAGTTTTATGAATAGCTTTTACTATCACTACCATGTCTTAATACCATTTTCTCATTTCAACCAACACAGCTTTTAAAACATATTATAACATTAAGGACCTTGTAAACTATAAACCTCTTGTGGATATGTATCATATTTATTTGAGTATCTCCCCAAGTATCTATCACAATTGAATATACAGATTGATAAATGATATTTAGATGCTGTGTTACTTTGGAAAATATTGCTTTCAAGTTATTATTAATATAATAAAGAAATTAAGTTTCTTGATACCATTCACCATCCAATTACGTACTTTTACAAACATATTAGTCACACTAACAGCCAAAATGTTTTGAACTCCCCAGCTAAAGCTCAATGCAGAAATTCAAAGAAAATTCATATTAGTGCCAGTCAATTGTCATTATAGTGTGAGGGTAAGGAAAGAGTTCTTAATAGAAATATGGGATCCAGAGATGTTAGACTAATTTTCTTTTCCTCCCGAGTCATATCTACCTAATCTGGCTTCAGGATTCAGTTATAAGTATTACGAATTGTCAAAACTCTAGAAACACTGATATGCAAATTCAATATAATAAATCCCAGAGAGATAGAGAAATTATATAGATAAAGCATTTATTAAGAACATAAGCATTGGGAATACAAATATAAGCAAAAGGCTAGTTCTTTTTATAAGGGAGCTTACCTTCTGATGGAGAAAACAATACATAAAAGGGAGATGAAAAGGTTGTTCAGAGAGTCATGGCCTGAGCTAAATTTGAAGTGAGCATGGATAGTGTAGGTATTACCTCCAAAGATGGTTTTAAGGAAAAATCCTCCAATCAGAGGAGGAGACAATAGGTAGTGTTGCCATTGTGTGAAGATTATTAGGGGGCAAATGGAGAAGTCTGGGCATTCATGGATTATTGGCTGTCGTGAGTTGTATGTGCTTCTACTTAATCCATTGGTGTGAATAATCAAGGACTATTTACAGCCCATGTTTAATTAGCATATATGCTCTCTTTTATCTATCCATGTCAGGAATGAAACATTAACTTTAATTCAATTTCATAAACATTTATCACATATCTCCTATATGCCAGGCACTGTGCTGGATGTTGGGGATATACGAACAAAAAAATGAAACCATCATTCACTACATTCTGCTGCCTTTCATGCATCTTGTGGCTCTTTCCAAATCATACAATCATTATTGGTTTTCAAATAATTTGAATGTAATAAAACACATTTAATATATTTATTTTCCTTTGGAGCTTATACTACTGCCTATCATAAATAGAAACACTAATTATTATCAGATATGGAGGCATAATATTAATTGGTAGGAAAATCTGGTTGATATCATGCCAGATAGAGAAGCTTCTGGCTCTATTTAATACCTTGGCATCTCCCACATTGTAAATATGTTTCATTTTTTATCTGTGATCTCCAAAACCATGAAAATGTCCAAGTAAATTGCACTGCCATTTCTTTTTCTCGCTCTATAATTCTCCCTTCTCCCTCAAAAAATTGCACAGAAATACTATAGAAGGTTTTATGGCAATCTTGAACCTCATTCAAGTGTCTAGGAAATGGAAAACACAATTCAGACTACTAATCGATAATCCTGGTATAACATGAGGAGATTTTTAACATAAGGAATGTTTATCTTCAAATAGGGAAGTTCTTCCACAAAATCTGGACAAATGACTACACTACACCTTTGTCAATGTGAATATCATAACCAGTTTCCAAGTATGTATCCATTAAACGTCCTGGTGCATTATAGAGTGAATATGCAGTTGTTTGAAATTCTCAGGTTTTGTTATTGTTGGTGTCGGTATTTTATTTATTTTATTTGTTTATTCATATTTGTTTTTGAGGCTAGGTCTCCCTATCTTACCTGCACTGGAAATACAACAGCACTCACAGTGTCAGTCTTACTGCTAGTAGGCACAAAGGTTTGACTTAATTTCTGAGATGAGATAGTTTGCCTTTCCTTAGGAAGCCTGATACACCTGCCTCCACCTGACTCCAACCTGACTCCTTAATGCTCATCATAATGGTGCTGCTATTTTTAGTGCAGACTCCCAATTGGTTTTAGCCCTACTGAAGCTCAGGGGTTCTAAGCTCAAGTTCACTCATCTCAGATTCTTCAGCAACAAGGCATATACAAACATACTTGTTAAATTAAGAGTTTTCACCAGGATGTTTAGTGATTTCAATTTTTTATTCTATAGATGAAAATATGAGATTCACTTACATCCCAAGAATTTAGGTTTTACCATGTCATGGTAAACTACTGGCATTTTTCTACATACATGCATTACTGGCCTTTTCCCTTCACAGCTTTAGGTGAAGTCTTACCTACCTCCCTATAGTATAAAATAGATCTAAAAACAATAGATTTAAATACCCATTCAAGTTAACCTAGAGTTTTCTTTTGTCCTTTTGGCAAACTTTTTTGATTCAGTGCAATTCAGCACTGAATTGCTATCATCAAGGCACCCTGAGATTCCTGCTATAACAAATCAAAAATGAAAAAGAGTCCCTGTTCTGAAGAAATTCCCATGGGGTGTGGGGGAAGAGAGGGATACAATTTTTATAGATTTTATGAAGCTAAGTAAATACAAAGTAAGCGTATAGGAGTTCAGTTCACCTGCTAAAAGCACTTGAGCTTATTCATGCAGAAATACTTGGGATATTGGTGTACTTGATTCCTTCAGATAAATTAAGGTCTGAATTGTTGACATGGTTGGCATATTGTCCAATTTCCCATTATATAGAGAATTAAATCAATTTGACTCAGGAGAGCAAAATGAAATTACAAGGAAGTATGGTTGAAGAAACTCAAAGATAATTGAAATTTAAATTGGCATTATTTCAGGTTCATCCCTTAAATTAGGTTAATAATGCTAGGTGTTGGGAAGCACACAAAGTAGACCTATCTAAGGGAAATTCAATATAGAAATGCCCAGGTTTATAAGGCACATGAAATAAGTGGTGATTATTTCTATTGTATATGATCAATTTATATACAAAAGCATATATGAATACCTTTGTTTAAATACAGAGCATTACTTGCACATTTAGGTTGGTGTGTTTGCTTTTTTTAAAAAAAATTTTAGAGTTAAATAAAAATCTTACTTAACAGGAATGTTGTAGGGCAGGAAAACTTAAACTGTCTTGGGATAGAGTCAATTCAATAACAACAATTTTAAAAGACTCCCAAATTAGAATGAAGTCATGACAGAGCCATGGTTTTGCTGATATGTTTACTTTCTCCAAACCGTTCAATTTCATCTACTCCATAATTTTTAATATTCTGCTATTTTGTTTATGCCTTTCCATAAGTCTTCCATAGAAAAATACCCAGTGTTCTGTCAGTCAACAAACAAACATATATATATATATATATATATATATATATATATATATATATATATATATATATATATATATATATATATATATATGACTTACTATAGTATGCTAAACCCTGGGGATTTTTTTAAGCAAAAACATGGTTCCTGCCCTCAGGGAGCTCTAAGTATAGAAATGGTGGCAATATGCAAACAACTATGTGTGGAAGAGATATATACAATGTAAATATGAGGTAATCCCTTAGGGAAGCCACTGGGAAGGGGGAGGGGTAGAATGAAGGGTGGGAGTGGGAGCTGAATAAGAGAGGGGGCTTAGCACCAAGAAGGTCTCTTGTAGAAGGTAGGATTTAAGCTTGAACAGTCAGGGGATGTGAGATACAGTTCAAGAGGGCGTACATTCCAAGCATGAGAAACAATCAGTGAAAATGCATGGAGTTAGGAAACAGAGTATCATGGGAAAAATAGCAAGAAGGCCATTACATATGGAGGGGTTCTAGAATCTTTGAATTTCTCACTATGTGTTTGGTTCTCTGTCATTTCCATATATGTCCTTATGCCAGTTCTTGAGTGCAAGCCATCTTATTAATATGATACAGCCTACTTATCCCCACTATGTATCTTCCCATTTTTCTTTTGGTTATACCAAATATTGTTCTCTGGCCATATAACATCCCCTAGATAATACTAGTGTTAGAGATAGGCTACTAATTACTACAGAAGTTATTGAAAACACTGAATAAAGAATCAATAATATCACCATACTGCTAGACTTTCTCAATATAAAAATAACAATTCAGATTATAAAAACCATGAAGAATTGTTGGGGACTAGTAGTGAGGAAGGAGAGATATTGTGTTATCTAAACTTTGAGTTTCCTCCAAATCTGGAATAGCGGTCTGCATATGGTAGAAACATAAACATAAATATCTATTGAATTGAATTCATATTAATTTGTAAAATGAGGGGGTTAACCTATATTTTTTCTAAGGTCCCTTTTAGCTTTGCCATATATTGAAGTCAGTCCAATATTAAATAAGGATCAATCAAATTTAAGATTAAGATCATATATTGTCTAACACACACCTAACTGCTTGTACTAAGGATATATATATGTGTGTCTGTGTGTGTGTGTGTGTGTGTGTATGTGTGTGTGTGTGTGTGTGTGTGTGTGTGTGTGTATATATATATATACACACACACATATACATGTATACACACACACACACACCATATACACAAAACAAAGTCCATGACCTCAAGGATCTTCTGTTCTTGTGGAATGCAACCAAGTCACAAGTATAGGAACTAAGGTTATGTTTCAATTACACTGGACTATTGCCTCTTCCCTGAAATCATTAAGACAGGCACAGAGTTTCTATATGCTGTTTTCTAAATGGTAATGAGGTCAATATTCTAGACTGGAGAAAAACGAAGTATACATGGAAGTTGGAAGCAATAAGCATAGAGAAATACTATGAGAATTGATGTGGGATCACAAGATCATAGATTTAGAGGTAGAAATGACCTTATGGATCAGGAAGCCCCACCCTCTCATTGTATAGAAGATGAAATTGAAGTAAGATGAAGTGATTTGCCCAAAAGTCACATAGCTAGTAATCAGATTCCAATTAAGGTTATATGGTTCCAAATATAACACTCTTTCCAATGTATCCTGTTGTCTATTCATACAAAAAATGTAGAAGAGTCTTGGATTTGAGAAACTGAGGAAGGCCTGAATCATATATTACTTGGCATTTTGCTAATGTAAAATTTTCTTTTCATAGTTAGGAACAGTTATTAAGTGATATATATGGGAAAGTGAAAATGGAAATATCATTCAGTCAGCTTCACTGTTTTTTTGCTCAAACCACTGATACTATAGTTATTGGATGGTGAAAAAAGTACATAAAATTTGTATAGTATTTCATATGTTTCAAAACACTTTCAGACACTCATATATTCACTATCAATCCAGGAGTTAGGTAGAACAAGTACCATTATTTTGGTTTCATAGATGAAATAATAATAATTGGTAGAATTTACAAGTTTGCAAAGTGCTTTATACATATAATTTCATTTTTATCCTCACAACAATACTGTGAGGCAGGTGCTATTATTATCACCATTTCTACACATGAGTAGACTGAGACAAAGTCCAAGAATTCCTTGTCCAGGAATCACATGGCTAGTAAACTTCCAATAATGGATTTGAACTAAAGTCTTCAGGATTGCAGGTTTAACATTCTTTGTATCTAGCAGAAGAAACTGTTTTTCAAAGGCACAGAGGAACTAAGTGTTTAAGATAACTTATTGGGGGCTGGAGCCAAGTTGATAAGTTGAAGATAGTTGGAGATAAGTTGAACATGAAGGGATGATATCTAAAAAAATGTAATAAATCTAAGAGGTGAGAGAGTAATATATTGAGAGAAGGAGAAAGGGAGATATAGAATGGGGTAGATTATCTCACATAAAAGTGGCAAGAAAAAGCAGTTCTGTTGGAAGGGAAGAGGGGGCAGGTAAGGGCAAATGAGTGAATCTTACTCTCATCGGATTTGACTTGAGGAGGGAATAACATACACACTCGATTTGGTGTCTTACTCTGCACGAAAATAAGGGCAAGGGGATTAAAAAAAGGGGGGGAAGATAAAAGGGAGGGCAGATGGTGGAGGAGGTAATCAAAAGCAAACACTTTTGAAAAGAGACAGTGTCAAGGGAGAAAATTGAATAAAGGGGGACAGGATAGGATGGAAAGAAATATAGTTAGCCTTTCACAACATGAGCATTGTGGAACTGTTTTACATAATGACACACGTGTGATCTATGTTGAATTGCTTGCCTTCCTAGGGAGGGCAGGTGAGAAGGGAAGAGCGGAGAGAATTTAGAACTCAAAGTTTTAAAAGCAGATGCTTTAAAAAAAGTTGTTTTTTTTCATACAGCTGGGAAACAAGATATATAGGGAATGGTGCATAGAAATCTATCCTGCCCTACAAGAAAGTAAGGGGAAAGGGGATGGGGGGAAGTGGGGTGAAAGAAGGGAGGGTTGACTGGGGAACAAGGCAATCAGAATATATGCCATCTTGAAATGGGGGGGGAGGGTAGAAATGGGGAGAAAATTTGTAACTCAAAATCTTGTGGAAATCAATGTTGAAAACTAAAATATTGATAAAAACAATAAAATAAAAAAATTAAAACTAAAAAAAATAACTTGTTGCTGGCAGCATACACATATTAAAGGCAGGAATGTGGCTAGAAAGGAGGAAGACAATGATCTTTCCAACAGGCCTATTTCATACTATATCCTCTCTATTTAGACCATGACCTCCAAAATAAATGGAACTTGGCTCCTGAGACTCTTAAATCTAATAAATTACTTTTTGCCTGCCTTACAGGTTTATTGTGAGGAGCAAATGGTGCTTAGCCACCCAAGAAGAACATAGAGCTATGCCTGGCAGATATTATACTTATCCTTTCATGTCTAGCAGAGACTACATGTCATGACAGATCAGTAGGAGCAGTACATTGATATCAGTCAGTCATTAAGTCAATAAACATTAAGCTCCTACTATGTGCTAGGCACTGGGCTAAATATTGGAAATACAAAGAAAGGTAAAAGATAGTCCTTACCTTCAGGGAGCTTATGTTCTAATGTGGGAAGACAACATACAAAAGGAAGGGGGGGAAGGGAAGGAGTAGTGTAGAGGGAAGGTACATGGAGCCAGGACCTGACAAAGAACTGTGGCCTGATTATCTCACATAAAGGAGGCAATAAAAAGCTGTTATAATGTCAGGGAAGAGGGGAAGGTGAAAGGGAATGAGTGAACCTTACTCTCATCAGATTTGGCTTAAGGAAGGAATAACTTACCCACTCAATTGGGCATCTTACCCTACAGGAAAGTAGTGGGGGAAGAGAATAAGCTGGGGGTGGGGATGATAGAAGGGAGGGCAGATTGGGGGATGGGGTAGTCAGAAGCAAACACTTTTGAAAAGGGACAGGGTCAAAGGAGAGAATAGAATAAATGGGAAGCAGGACAGGATGGAGGGAAATAGTCTTTGACTATTATGGAAGTGTTTTGCATAATGCAACATGTATAACCTATATTGAATTGCTTGCCTTCTCAATGAGGGTGGGTGGGGAGGGAAGAAGGGAGAGAATTTGGAACTCAAAGTTTTAAAAACAAATGTTAAAAATTGTTTCTACATGCAACTAGGAAATAAGATATACAGGCAATGGGGTATAGAAATCTATCATGCCCTACAAGTAAGGGGGAAGGGGATAAGGGTTGGGTTGGGGTGATAGAAGGGAGGACAGAGTAGGGAAAGGACTAATCAGAATGCATGCCATCTGGGGTGGGGGGAGGGGAGAGATTGGGAGAAAATTTATAACTCAAAATCCTGTGGAAATGAATGTTGAAAACTAAAAATAAATAAAGTAATCTAAAAAAAAAAACTGTGGCCTGGTGGCTAGCCTGGGCACCCTCCTTAAATTGAAATTCAAGGAGATCTCCACCCTTCAATCAGAGAGAAGGGCTCTAGGGGCAGAGGATTTTGAGAAAGTGTGAGTTCCAGGACTGAAGTGATCTCCCATGATGAAGAGATTCCTGAGGAGTGATAGAGAAGTCCAAAGGAGTTCAATTGGGTGGGAAATGCAATGAGTACATTGTTGGAGCTATGAATTGCCTTTCATTCATTCATCCCAGCATTCCTTTTGTATGTTCTTCTTCACACATGTTACCTAGCTGTGTTTATTTTTCCAATTGATGGCATATATATTTGTGGGAGAGTATGCCATGGTTTTATGGGAGGAATAATTGTTAATTTTCTTACTATGAGTTTTCAGTAAATACCTTTGTTTTGAACCAATTTTGTCATCTATCTAACTAGAAAACAAGGAAGCACATTGGTGGTGGCTAGTGCATTATGATTTCATGTGGATATGGACTTTCAGAATATCTTGAAACTGAGGTAGCTTTGTCTGGTACACTAGACCGGTGGGGATAGGATGGACTTCACCTGTTCAACCAGAGGGCCTGAACTCACATCTCCTGATTTTCTACCAAGAATTCTTTGCAGTATCATACTTTGAATAATAAATATTTAGAAACTTTTAACATTACTCATTGTTCTATGAGACATTGACATGCTGTAATTGTTTTTTTTCTATTATCAGGAAAATAACAAACTGTTTTAAAAAGCATTATGATTATTGATATGATTGATTGCAATAGGAAAGGGTCAATGAGCATTCCAGGAAAAGCATCATAATAATACCACAGAGGGTGAGAACATATTTTTTTCTTTTCCAATTGTTATATGAAATTAGAATCTATAATAGGGTTTTCTTATTTGGCATTGTGAGAAGTAATCAAATGATATTCTTGAAACTTATAGTTACATGGCAAAAACAGAAAACTGAATTTGGCTAGGTCATTTCTTTATGCAGAAAAGTAATATTTTTCATAATTTACATTGACATATTATTGAAGAGTTGCAGGTGTTTATTGCCTGAAGACTATTTTTGCAATGCATGGCTTGCATGAAATAATCTTAGATTTTAATTCTGTCACTAACGGAAGCCTCAGTTGAGAATATAGATATAGGTGTATACATGTGTATGTATGTATATATATATATATATGCCTCTTCTTTGTAACATATATGTCTGTATATATAAATATATGTGTATATATATTGTGTATGTATGTAGGTAACATAGACAAGGTGGAGGCAACCAAACAACTTTTAATACTATAATTATGTTCCAAGATTTAGAGTCATCCTACACATTGGGTTTAATTCCTTGCTTCTTTGTTTTTTAACCTACAAACTATCTGTTTTATTGGGTTTATGGGGTGAGTATGATAAATCAGTAACACTCAGATGCCAAACTCTTTTTAAATTATAAGCCACATGGAAGAAATTCTTTTGAAACCACTAACTGTGCTCCATCAATTACAATAATTTATCACAACATATGACATTTGGATGTGTCAGAAATACAAAAATAGGGTTGACATATAATTAGGATTTCAAATTAATCACTGTCTCAATTAAACTGCTTTGTAGAACTAAAAGCAAAATGATAAATTGCAGCAGGTAACAAATATGACATATTTAGCAACACTGAGGAAAGAAGGAAATTTGATGTGGTATAGAAGTACAATACTAAGTTTCAGTTGCTTTATTCTAAGAATAGAAGATAAAATATTTAATACCGCTATAGCTTCCCCAAGTAAAATACATATATGTAGTAGGCAATTGCTTGGACTTGAACGTCAATCTGCTTAAATACCCATTTTGTATTTTGTAATATTTACCAAATTTTATATTTTAAAACCTTTTTATATAGCACCAGTAACCACAACTCCCACTCCCAACACAAAACATTCAAATGGAAAAGGATTATGTAATTGTTATAAATAGTCTAATATAACTTGTTGGGTCCCCATGGGACCAAATAGAAAAAGTGATTCTTCAACTGAGTAATAATTCCATGTAAACTTTACCAAAGATAGAGAATAAAAAATACATAATTTCACCCCCACAAGGGATATTTGAATCTAATTATGCACCTAGATCCAAACCTGTGCCTCCATGCTCTGTGGACATTTATGTGAATAGCAGAATTAAATGTAATCTACCTCTTATCTGATTAATGTATACAGGAAGCTGTAACATGATGCAAAGCAAAGAGTTCTGTACTTAGGGAGTTAAAAGATAAGGACTCTGTGTAAATCCTGACTCTTCCACTGACAAGCAATTTGACCTTGGCTAAGCCCAGTGTAGGTGTTTAATAATTTTTTAAAAAAATTGTATTCTACCTCTCTTTTGTCTATCAAGTAAAGTTAAAAGCTTTTTGCATATAATTTAACACCATCTGGAATCAGGTGGCATCCTACCTTTCCAGTCTTATATTACTCCCTTCCAAGTGTTTTCAACTCCAGGGAAACTCTTTTTTGTCTATCATTTTCCCACCTCCATGCCTTTGCTCATTCTGTTCCTTATGTCTGAAATGACCTTTCTTTTCCTTCTACCTTTTGATTTGCTTCAAAGTTGAAACCGTTTTAGTAAATCTTCCACAATACTCACATTCAATGATCTCTCCAACCTCATGGAGCTGTTCTTATGTACTTACCATCTACCATTATGCATAATTAATTATATCTGTATATGTACCATATTCCCCTGCAAGAATATTTAGAAGTCAAGTCTTATAGAAACTTCAAATGTCCTTGAGTGACTAGCAGAATTCTACATACAATATGGTGAAGAACTATTCGTTGAATTGAATAAATCACCTATTTTCATAAAACTGGTGAATAAGAGGTTAACTTTTAGAACTTGGATGCCAAAGGTGACAAACATGCTTCTATAACATCATTTTGTAAAGAAAGTCTAAGATGTTTGTTGCAAATTTTTAATTTTATGATCAATATGAATTTAATATCAAAATTAATGGGAATCAGAATTTGAATATTTGAAGAAAATAACTATTTTAGGGATTATATTGCAAATTAAAATTATTTCTGACTATTTCTGATTAAAGTCAAACTTTGAATTAGAACATAATTATGATTTTCAGTGTTTCTTAATTTTGGAAATATTTTCTGACTCTATGTAGACTATAAGAACCATCTGATTCAGTAAAAAAAAGTCATAATAAAAATATATGACTTAGAACAAGCCAGATGTGTTTTATGAGGATAGAATACAAATATTTATCTCTGTGAAAAAATATTATAAAATATTATACTCTGACAGTAGCAGTATCTGACTGCTTAGATAGCTTATTAAAGATTATATTTAAATTATATAACACTTTTAAAAATCTAGACTACTGTTCTAGCCTTCATAAAACATTTTTATTCTTATATTAGAGAAGTAGAATTGGTGGGAACCTTGAAAGGAATTGAGAACAACACTTTAAAGTTTGTCACAGGGCAAAGAATCTTAGATTGATATTAACAGTAGATTTTGAGAGCTAAGAAAAAGAATATAGAGGTAGAATCCTGTATTCTAAAATCTACTGAAACTTTTCACTGACCGTTCCCCTATAACTGGAATGTTTTTACTCCCAACCTTTGATTCTTAAAGTTCTTTAAGACTCAGCCCAAGTA
Organism: Trichosurus vulpecula; assembly: GCF_011100635.1. Classification (NCBI taxonomy): domain Eukaryota; kingdom Metazoa; phylum Chordata; class Mammalia; order Diprotodontia; family Phalangeridae; genus Trichosurus; species Trichosurus vulpecula. The sequence continues at coordinate 128,788,062 of NC_050573.1, read as the reverse complement.
CTACTTCTTCCAGGAGACCTTTCCTACTCATTCCAGCTGCTAGTGCTACCGCCTCCAAAGTAACCTGTCATTTACTTGTTATCTCTATTATATATTCTAAATTATATATGTATGTTGTCTTCCCCATTAGAGTATAAGCTCTTTTTGGGCAGGGACCAATTTTGCTTTTTCTTTGTATCCTTAGCATTTAGCACAATTAGACAAGTAGAGAAGCTGGAGAAACCTTTAGAGTAAAATTCTGAATATAAAGAAAACAAATATCAGGTGGAAGAAGGATTAGTCTTGTTCTCTTTGAACACCTGGATAGAAGCAATGAGTGAAGCTGTAAAGAGGCAATTTGGGTTTAATGTCAAGGGAAAAAAAATCCTGACAATTAGAACTACCCCAAAGCAAGATGGGCTGCTTTTGGAGGGCATAGGTACCTCCTCATTATTGGTCTTCAAGTAGATTGCATGTCTCTTTACCCTATATACTGTAGAGAGTAATCTCTTTCAATAATGGGTTGCCTCCATGTCCACTGAAGTTTCTAGAAACTATGAAATTCCGTGATTCACTGAAGGGCTAGCTATTAAGTGTAATTGGGGTTGAACTTGTTCCATTTGGCTCCAGAAGGCAGAACTAAGATGAATAGATGGACAATTCAGTTTGTGTCTTAGGGTTTTGCAGTGTGGTATAGTAGATAGAGCATTGTACCTTGAAGTCAGAAAGACTGGAGTTCAAATTGCACCTGAGGTACTTACTAGCCCTGTGACCTTGAGCCTCATTTTTCTCACCTGTAAAATGGTGATAAGAATAACACATCTCAAGAGGTTGTTGTGAAAATCAAATGAGATAATCTATATAAATTGCTTTGCAGACCTTAAAGAGTTCTATGTGTCAGTTATGTGTGACCCTGCACTTAACCTCTCTCAATCTCAATTTTCTCTTTAAAAGGGGGATAAGAATAGTACTTACTTCACAGGGTAGTCATGAGGACAAAATGTGATGCTCTTTGCAAAATTTAAAGCACTGTATAAATGCTAGCTATTATTATGTTCAGCCTTTAGTTATTGATGCCCAGAACAGGGATAGGCTAAATGCATTTAGGCCTGCTTCTGGAGGAATCATATAAACAGCTTATCAAGAAAGGAGGATAGCCCTTTGGATATGATAAATTGTTTAACCTCATGGGCTGGTGTTGTTTTTGGCCAGATTTCACGCCCAGGTGGAGATCTTAAGACATGATTGATGAATGAACTCCAAGTGACATTTATTTTGTGCCAAGTACTATGCTAAAGTAGGAATAAAAAATAGAAAAGCAAGACCGTTATTGCTCTCAAAGAACTCAATTTCTAAATGGCGAGGCAACACATGGAAGAAGTTTCAACATTAGTTAGGTAGAGAGGGCCCATGGTCCTTAGGATGCCTAATAAAAACATATGGTAATACATCTTCTCTAACGTGATTTCCATTGACAAAACCATATTCAGTTCTGGTGTTAAACCCAATTTATCCTCTAGTCTTCAATAGCTGTAGTTATTGAGGATCCAGGGTCTTAAGCTAGAGTCAGGAAGACCTAGGTTCAAATCCAGCCTCAGATACTATTTGATCCTGGCTAAGTAACTTAACTGCTTTTTTGTCTCAGTTTCCTCATCTGTAAATTGGGATGAATAATAATAACACCTACCTTGCAGAGCTGTGTAAATCAAATAAGATAATATTTGGGGAAAAAAAGAACAGCACAGTGCCTGGCATTTAAATACTTATTTTCTTCCCTTTCCCCTTCAGTCCTGCAGAAGAAGTTGCTAGGTTTCATCTCAATAAGGGTTGGGTACAGGGGTTCGCTGGTGAATGTTTAACAACTGGTTCTCTGTGTGAAGAGAAGTATGTACAACATACTTTTAAGTAAAATTGGCATTATTAACAATTTCTCCATCACTTTAAGCCCAGGAAACCAATAAAACAATTAATTAAACTTATTTGTAGTGCTTTCTGATTTCCAATGTATAAATGCTCACACTGAAAATTTAACAGAGGGTGTGGGGAGCTAGAAATAGGGCTGGTGATCTAAAAGTGTCTCTGTTCCCAGGGTCACTGACCATGGGGGCAGTTGGTCATCAATTAGTGTTGGTAGAGGTGTAGTGATGGCAGATCTATTCTCTATAAAAGTTGCTCCACTTGATGGCTGTAAAAGTCTAGCTAGAAGCAAGCAAGGCAAGTGGTCTGAAACAGCGTTGCTGTTTTGGGGTTCAGTGTCATGGGCTGTCTCTACCAGAGTATGAGGGAAAGTGGCAGGCAGTTGAGATGATTTGACCAGCCTAGCTGCTTCCAGTCTTATCCTTAGGGTGCCTTTCTACACCAAATAGACTGGGTTAGATTTTGGGGCATTGGGTTGCCAGCTGGTGTTGTTGGTTGTGGTGATGGTGGCCCCATTTTCCACAAGGGTTGCACCAGTGGGGACCCTCAGCTCTGATAGAAGTATTTTTTGCCTTTTGCCCAGAATCATACTTCTACATAACTTCCTGGCTATTTCCTAAACATGCCACCAAATATATACTATTTCTCCCTTGCCTCATTCCTAGCTCTCTTTTTATTAGTTGTCTTTCCTCTTTAGAATGTAGGTAATCTCCTTTAGGGAAGTTAACAAATTGTTTGTTTCCATTTGTGTCCCCAGCACTTAGCACAACATCTAGCACACAGCAATTACTTAATAATGCTTTTTCATTCATTCATGTTTGTGAATGTTTTGTGCGTTTGAATGTCTTTGTGTGTGTATGTATTAGTATACCCTTGATAACTATCTGTAATTTAGTAATGTTTTTAAAAATTTGTTTCATTTATTCAATCTCTCTAGATCGTGAACTTACACTTGGGGACAGACTTTATGTGACCAAAGATATTTGGATTAATTGGCAAGATCTATAACTGACAATGGGTTCATGAATTGCTAGAAGAATACATGGCAGTGGTAAAGGAAGAAAGGATGAGGGACTACCATTGCTGGGGTGTCCTGATATTGGTCCCTATTATCCAGTAATACAGGAATTATTGACTTTGTAGGATATATTCCATCAGTGGTTTAGGTTTGGAACCCTTGCAAACCCAGGTGTTGGACTGTTTCACTGTTCCTGTGTAGTTGCTAATTATAATTGAAAACCTCTCTTCTGAGCTAACAGACCTGAAAAGACACAAGGCTGACTAGTTATACATGGCCCAAAGGCAGAAGGCCAATTGATGGATTTGGCTGTAGCCCAGTTGAAGGTAGGAGGGACTCAATTACCTTCAGGATCACTTTAGAAGTCATCTCATCATAACCCTAATTTAACCTCATTGTTGTAGGTAATTTTGAATTATTAGAAATTAAATTTTGGAGAAGTATGGGGATTAAAATGAGGAAGATTTCTCCTGTGTTTATTTCTCTGATTCATCTTGGCCCTAGCCTCAAACTTCCCCAAGCATTGGGATCATGAGGGTATATCCTATTGCCACCCAAGGTCTCTTCACTTAGGGAATGGTGACTTGAAAGAGATTAAGGAGTATTCAGAGAAAAATTAAGCTGCTTGCAAGCTAAATATTGCCCAAGGGAGAAAGAGGCTTTAGAAACTTGATTGACTCATTTAAAGGAATGGAAATAGATATTGATTTTTTTAAAATGAGCTTAACTTTGTAGGTTGTAGGAACTAACCAAGAACTCTCTGTTGCAAGGCCATTTTGATGTCTTCTAAAGTCAGGGCATGACATCTCTAGCTCCATCCAGTAAGTTTGGTCAGGAATCATGTAGGTTTAACTCTCTTAAGGATAAAGTCCCAGTGTGATCTCTTTTGATCTAGAAGAATGTATTCTATGTGTTCTTGGTTTGCTATATAGTGTTGTTCTTGTTTGGTCATGTTTGACTTTTTACTGTGATGGTTTGCTATTCCTTCTCCAGCTCATTTCACAGATTAGGAAACTGAGGCAAACAGGGTTAAGTGACTTGTCCAGGGTCAAGCAGCTAGTTAGTGTCTGAAGTCATATTTGAACTCAGGAAGAGGAGTGTTCCTGACTCCAGGCCCAGGAATCTATCCACTGTACCATCTAGCTAACCTTACTATATTTAGAAGTTAACAAAACCTGGTCTTATAAGCATCTTACCTCACATGTCATTAGAGCTAAGCTCTTAAAGGATCCTCAAGTCTTGAAGAATTTGCTTACTCTGGGCTTGCCTTGATTTCTTGCTCTGGAATTGGTTGATAGCTTTAGAAATTGAAATGAAGGGTTAGTTTCTTTGGTTAATTGCACTCAAGTAGTCCTGCCCTCTTTGATGGACTACTTAAAAAGGATAGGTGAGAAAAGACTTTGTTAATAGTGCAGTTTTTAAAACAAGGGGCTGAAAAGGAGATTGATAATCATGATTAGAAAAATAGCTACCGAAGAGGTAGAAAAAGACATTAAAGCCTTTCATCTCAGAACATGCTCATTTTCTACCAACTGTCTTTTACTCTGACCTTATGTTTTGTTTTTGTTTTTAAATTAAAAAACATTCAGTCCTTGTCATAGTCACAAAGGAGAATAAGAGAGCCTATGTTCAGGTGATGGTTTAATGGGTTGAAGATGAGTCTCAGACTTTTGTGGGCCTGCTGGACAAAGTAAGTCAGGAAATTTATCTGTGTGGTTTCAACTAGGGTTACAAACAGAATTCTCACAGTGGTGGTAGGTTTGAGAGTCACCATAATGGGGATTAAGAATACTCCCCAGATAAAAGTACAAGGACAAACAGAGCGTACCTGAATACGTAATGCGAGAGGATTTATTGAGTTTGTGGGGGTGGTGCCAGCTGATTGTTTACTTACCTTAGCCCATTATAGCAGGGAAAATTTGACCGAAGCCCATTAATTTTCTTTAACTATCCCATGCTATGAACATGAACATCACTAGATCCATGGGCAAGAATTTCAGTAAAATGGGTAGGACTCAGGCATGTGTTAAGCCTGGGCCCAATGGTGGCTTCCATGAAGAGGACAATGACCTCCTTGGTGGTGACATTCCCACTTTTAATTTTGGCCTGCTTCTGAGGATTTGGACATTCTGAATTACTCTTGTGCTTGACTTGTGCATAGCTACACTTATTGCAGACTTGGCATCCCTTGTTAGTCATCCACTGAAGTCATCTCTGTTACCAAAGGGTCCCTGAAATATAGGTTGTCTGGACAGTCCTCTAAGAAGTCTGTTGCTATGGCCTCTGTGACTGACAAGGAGTCAGGAAGTCCAACTACTGGAAGATAGATTGCTCCCTTTTGCAGAGGTAAGATCAACAGTAGGACTTTCCTGATAGGTACTGGGTAGAACAGGTCTATGTTTGCCAATGACTAGCTATAGCCTTGGTTGAAGGAAATGATATGATGAACAGATGTTTTCCTTGTGGCTAACCTTACTTTATCATTTTGTCTGACCAAGCATCTCTAGTTCTAGCCAGGATATTCTCAATCACGCGTTTATCTTTCTGGATGGTTTATTTAGACAAATCGTCCTAAGAAATATGTTACTTGCCCAGGGACACACAGGTGATAAGTGGCAGAGTTGGGAATCAAGTCCAGGTCCTCTGATTCCAAAGTCTATTCTTTCTACTTCCATCTGTCTTCAGAGTCTCAATGATCACTTCCATGGGATGTAGTAGACAGAATGCTATTAAGTTCCAGGTTGGATTAGTTAACTGCTAAGGTCGACTTAGAGAAGAAACTTAACGAGATCCCTTTACTTTCCGAGATGTTGGGTTGCTATGAAATGAATTGTTAATAATAATAAATTTAGCAAATAATCTTTTTCTGAAAATAGTCCTTTAAGGAACATATGAATCTTTTAACAACCTTATTATTTAAGCCATCTTGCTTTCAGTTGGCGGTTGCCTTCAATATCGTTACTTTGTTTGGGGTCTGTTTCCTATCATTGGTACTGTGTATAGTTGGTTTGGTTCTACTGTTTTGATTTCTCAGTTAAGAATTTAGCTTTGAGGTCCCCTGGGGATGTCACACATGTAGTGAAATCCTAGGAAGTGTTTACGTTTTCTAAACTACCATTCCTAGAAAGAGAACTGGGCCTAGAGATAAGTGAGGGCTCTTGCTCTCTTCTTGAATTTTAATAGGCTTCTGTGGTTATAATAATTAATGATTAGACTATTTACATTTACCTTGTAGAATACCTGGCAGGAATATAGAGTCCAGGTTAAATAGTGTTCATAATGAAAGAGTCAACAAATAATCTTCATTACTGATTGATGCTAACCACAGGGCAATATTCTGTGATGAGCTGTTGAAGCCAATTCTACATCATTAATAAAATAAAATTTCCATTTCTGACATAGTCATTCAAAGAGTTATATTCCATTTGTCATAGTATATTAATTTTAAAACTGTCAAAATTGCCTTTAGCTCCTGTATCATAACACATTTTAATTATACTGACATTATTTGTTCTACATGCTTCAATAACTCACTACCTTCACCACTGATTCTTCATAACCGTGTGACTCTAAGATGATATTACAGGTCTTTGGCATACTGAGTATAGGACATATGCTTACTAATACAGGATGTCTGCCTTGGCCAAGAAAAGGAATCTTTTTGGAAATCTAAGAGATTAATCTTCAAATCTGACTAAGATTTTTTAAAATGGATTTGCAAATAGGTGAAGGATCTGTGATTTCCTCAGTGTATGGAATCATAATTCTGGGGATTACTTCCATCACTAAATTCTAAGTCCTATGTGGCTGAGACAGATAGGAAAAAAGTAACTTGCTAATATATACCCTAGTCGTATGACTCTGGGCAAGTCACTTAACTCCTCTTTTACTCAGTTTCTTCATTTGTAAAATGGGGATAACAATAGCACCTATTTGCCCAGGTTGTTGTGAGGATCAAATGAGTTGAGATATGTAGAAGACTTTGAAGTCCTTAAAGAATTTTGTACATTCTAGTTATTTTTTTTATCATTGTCATTGTTAATTATTTACACGTCAGAGATAGGATTTGAACCCAGAGTTTTCTTAATTCAATCCAAGATACTTCTACTCTAGCCTACTTCTATATTAGAGCTGAATACTTCACATTCATTTTGGTTCAGATGTGCAAGTCCCACATAATTCACTTTATTTGTGGAAGTCTAAATGATACAGTTTCAAAAGATCTGCATGTACCAGAAATCGATAAGAAAATTTAATATATTGAATTATTTTAATCTGTTATCCATTCAGTGATAACATGATTGTAACAGCAGAACTTTTTTCCCCCTAATATATTTCTCTTTCAATTGTGTTGAATGATCTATAATTTCTTATGCTCCAACAACCTGAAAAATATGTTAGGGAAATCTTATTAAAAGCATTAATTAGTTAAGTAGCACTTTTCTCAATTTTATTCTCATTTGCAATTCTACTGCATAAGGACAGCTGCCCTTAAAGGGAAAGCTGTGTTTGGGGATAAAAGTGGAAGGGGGTTTGTTTAACCTAGTTTACCATGTGGTGCTGCAGAAATACCCTATGCTCCCATAAACTCTCAGACCTTCCTTCTCCCCCAGATTGGTGGATACTGTGAGCAGGAACCTACCTTTGCAAGCCATTTCTATAAGTCATTGTCAGAGAAATGAATGGGATTTCATTTGCAATAAATATTATGCTTTGCCAGTGAAGAGATCTGATGAATAAGTGAGATGTTTTTGATCTGGTCTTGCATATCAGGTTGACTTTTGTTCATAAATAGGAAGAAACTCCCACATGGCATTTTTTTCCAAGCCTCCCCAGAGAAAAATGTAGCTGTCTCTATTTCGATGTTTCAATATGAAGATGTTATGAAAACTGCAAATAATGGAGCTAGAGGTCTGGCTATGCCATTTACCAGTATGGTTGATCCTGTTCGCCCAAGTAATGCTTCTCAAACAAGAGGGTCAATAGAACTAGTTAGCTAAGAGAGGTGCTTGTGAAACAAAGCAGGTCTGTTTCTCAGGAGAGGAAAGAAGAAAGTGGTATATTTAAAATACTGTATAAAGACGGATTAGAAATTATCAAAACAATTCTTAAAATCCAGTGGAGACTTTAAAAATATTAAGAAAGATAGAAACACATATGTCTTCTATCTGGTTTGGTTTTAAAAGTACCCATCAATGGTAGCAACATTATTACTACTAGCTGACATTCACATAGATCTTTTAAATTGCAAGGTGCTTTAAAAATATTTCATTTGATCCTCAGAACAACATTGTGAATTAGGTACTTACTTTCTACAATTTGCAGGTAAAGAAACTGAGGCTCATTAAGATTAAGTGTCCTATCCAGTTACACTAGTACTGAGTGGCTGATTCATATAGAAATAGTTGATGATGGGGTTGGTTACTCCCTCAGTGATTTTTCAACTCTCTGGAGGGGAGAAAGGAAAGAAAGAAGGAAGGGAGGAAGTGAGAGAAGGAAAAAGGATGGAAGGATGATAGGAAGGGAGGAAAAAAGGAAGGAAGGAAGGAAAGAAGGAAGGAAGGAAGGAAAGAAGGAAGGAAGGAAAGAAGGAAGGAAGGAAAGAAGGAAGGAAGGAAAGAAGGAAGGAAGGAAGGAGATAATGCCTCAGTACTTTACAAATTTTATCTCATTTGGTTTTCACAGTAACTCTGAGAGGTAGGGCCATTTTACAGTAGAGAAAACTGATGTAAACAAATGCTAAGTAACTTGCCCAGGATCTCATACCTAGTAAATGTCAGAGGCCAGATTTGAATTTCGAATTTCCAGGCACTGTGCTAAGAATTTTCCTGAGTCCATGCCCAGCACTCTGTCCACTGCACTATCAACTTAAAAAACATTGACCCTGCTAAGTACATGAAGGTCGTTAAAATTGCTTTCTTGAAATACTAACAAGTCTTCTGAAAATGCTTTATCTTTCTTTGTATTCTCAACACTTAGCATGGTGTCCGGCCATGTGCTTAATTAGTGCTTGTTGACTTAACTTGAAAATGAATACTGAGTATTCCATAATTAATCAACATTTAGGATAAACCCTTAAAAGCATTCCCTTTTTGCCTATCAGAATAACAACATTGTTTTAAATTAAATTCTCTTTCCTCCTTCCCTTATTATCTAAATGTCATTACCTTTGGCATCTAGGGGGTGTACTAGATAGAGCACCCAGCCTAGAGGCAGGAATATCTGAGTTCAAATCTGATCTCAAATACTTAAGATTTTTGTGTCCCTGGAACTGTTTGTCTCAGTTTCTTCATCTGCAAAATGTGGACAATAACAGCAACCTATCTTTCAAGGTTATTGTAAGGATCACTTGATAGGACAATTGTGAAGGGCTTAGCATAGTGCCTGGCACACAGTAAACACTGTACAAATGTTAGCAATTATTATTATTATTATTATTGTTAGCACACATCCATGTGCATGAAGGCTATAAGGCTCATGAATTGCTGGATAGATGCAATGTAAGTCCTAGTGAGCTCCCCGTTCTGTATTAATATAGTAGCCTTATTTTTTCATAGGGATAGGATAAGGACTGGTCCTTTGATTTCAGTGGGACAGGGAACTTCCAGATAAAGAAACTCCTACTGACCAAATAAGGTCAGTACTTTCTTTGCAACTCTTTTAGAGATCATTAGTTCCTAGATGACTGAGAGGTTAAGTGAGTTCCCCAGGGTGACACAGGCCATGTGTGTCAAAAGCAGGGCTGAAATCCAAGTCTTCATGGCTCCAGGCTACTCTCATCCAGTACAATATACTGTCCTATTGCTCCAATTGCTATGAAATTCAATTTAAGTCAACAAATACTTCTTAAGTATTTACTATGTGAAATGCATTCATAAATGTTAAATGCTTGGAATACAATGATAAAGAATTCCACAGTCCTCAAGCATCTCATGTTGGGAGTCAAGAAATAAAACAAATATACAGATAAGTATAACACTGTGTAGGGAGTAATGATGGATAAGGAGAGAACCAAAGTGTTCCAGGAAAATTTGAAGATGTAATAAACTTTTATTCGAGGAGATAAGGGAATGCTTCACGAATGAAATTATGTGTATATATATATCATATGAAAGCATAAGTACATATAATCATAATACATTTCACTCTCATTTATTTGTCATGAAATTGTAGTTGATGTGTATATCAAATTATGTAAAATCATGTTTTGGAGGCATTTACACATAATATATTCGTGTTATGAAAAGTTTTTAAGCAGCACATTTTTAAATTTCTTGTTGCTTTATTGTTTAAATCAGCCAGTCGCTCAACTAGCTTTTATTAAGTACTTTACTAGGTACCAGGCACTGTGCTAAGTGCTAGTGATACAAAGAAAGATCAAAAATAATTGCTGTTCTCAAGGAGCTCAAAGTCTAATGGAGGAGAAAACATGCAAAAAAGTATATAAACACAAGAGTTAGGTACACAAGATAAGTTGGGGGTAGTCTCAAAGGGAAGGTATCAAGATCATGGAGGCTATGGAAAGGCTTCTTTCAGGTGGGGCTTTAGCTGGGACTTGAAGGAAGCCAGGGAATAGAGATGAGGAGGGTGGGTGCTCCAGGCATAAGGAACAACCAGTGAAAATGTTCAGTCAGGAGATGGACTGTGATATAGAAAGAGCAGCAAGGAGGCCCATAGGTCTGTTTAATTGTTAGAGAATAGGAGATATTGCATAGATATCAAAATTAGGGTCATAGAATCACAAAATCCCAGAATTGGAGTTTGAAGAAACTTTAACAGTCTAAATTTAGTCTAATCCACACCCCATCCCCACCAAACTCTACATAACAAATCATCATCCGGTTTATACTTAAGAACTCTTAGGAAGAGAAGCCCACCACTGCTTGAGACAACTTACTCTAATTTTGGACAGGAAGTTTGTGTGCGTGTGTGTGTGTGTGTGTGTGTGTGTGTGTGTGTGTGTGTGTGTGTCCTTAAAAATAAGCCTTGATTTTTCTCTTCAATTTTTATGCTTTGCTCCCAATTCTTCCTGCTGGAACTAATCAGAACACATTCCTCTTCTATATGACAGTCCTTCAAATACTTGAAGACAAAAATAACATCCCCATCTCATTCTTCTTTTGTCCGGGTTAAACATCCCCAAAGCTCATTTAAACTGATCCTCACATGAACCTGCAGTTATTCACGATCCTGGTTGCTATATTTTGGATGTTATCTAGTTTATCTTGTCATTCCTAAACTATGGTACCTAGGACTAAGCACAATACTCTAACTGTAGTCTGACTACGTCAAGATATATATGGACTGTAACGTGTTTATTACTGGAAGCTGTGCCTCTTTTAATGTAGCCCAGGATATACATGAAGAGATTTTCATTTGTAGAAAACCACCATCTCATGCCTCACCATGCCTCACCCATCTTATGCTTGTGAAGCTCATTTAGTGAACCCAAGTGTATGTCTTCATATTTATCCAATGGAATTTCATCTTATTGGATTCTTCCTGAGGCTTTAACCTGTCAAGATCTTGAATCCTGACTCTATCTTCCAATGTGTTGGCTAAACCTCCCAGCTTGATGTCATCTGATGAGAATTCCATCTATGCTTTTATCCATATTATTGATTAAAATGTTAAAAAAAGCACAGGGCTAATCACAAATCCCCAGGGCTACTGGAGATCTTCTACCACATTTAAATTAAAGCATTTAAAACTGTTCTTGGATTCTTATCATCCAGTTATAGATCTATCTAATTGGATTAGACTGGCTATTAGACTAAGAGCCCCTTTATACCAGGAGCCTATCTGTGCTTCCCCATCACTTGCCACACAGCAGGCAATTAATAAATGATTGTTGACTTGACTAATTATTTTATTATCCAGTCTACATCTTGTCGCAAGATTAGAATAAGATATTTTATCAAATGCTTTGCCAAAATTTAGGTAAACTCTACCTACTGCATTCTATTGATCTTCCAGTTTAATAATTCTGTATGTAGTAGAAATGAGGTTAGCTTTGTATAATCTGTTCCCTGATTAAGCTGCACTGGTTCCTTTATCTGGTGCAATGGATAAAATATTGGAACTGGGGTCAAGAAGAGCTGAGTTTGAATTCAGCATCAGATACTTATTAGTTGTGTGACCCTGGAAAATCTCTTAACCTCTGTTTGCCTCAGTTTCCTCTTATATATAATAGAAACAGTAATTTCACCTATTTCCCAGGATTGTTGTGAGAATAAAATTAGATATTTATAAGGCACTTTATAAACTTTAAAGCAGTATGTAAATGCTAGCTATTATTATTCTCTTTCTAGCTACTGTTTCTGTTTTTATTTTTCTAGATTTTCACTAACAATTTCTTTATTGTTACTTTGTAGAATTTTCTTTGCTAGGCTTTGTTAGACTTTATTTGGATGGTTCCTTATCAGTCCTAGTAATTAAGAGATTATTATGGCAGGTTTAGGCCTTCTAGTCCCCTCCCAGGCTTAAAAGAGGATAGTTAGACTTAAAGTTGGGTTTACATAATTAATGCACCATGGATTAAGTTGTTCTAGGTCTAGTTTAATTTCAAAATAAGTAACTAAACATGATTAAAGAAGTATCTTATATTGATAATCTCTGCTGTAAGGAAGGAGTGTAGGAAGAGGCAAAAAAAGTTCTGCATATGGTATTGCTAAGAGAACAGCTGCCCTAGAGAATCTTACAGCTTAATCCAAAGGATGCTGGGGGCTACTTTTTGGTAACAGCTGTTGATGCTGCTGCTAGTAATTATTTCTGCTTACTTTTTTCAGGTTATGTTTCCAATAATATTTTCAGTTAGTACCTGAACATCTAAAGTATTAATTTGTTGAATTCTCAACTCCTTGTGACTTGGTAATGGTTTCTTCATCCCCAATCTGTATATTTGGAAGTCACTTTCACCACACTTTGTCCTCTTGGGATCCCTGGTATCCTTCAAGACTCAGATCATATATTAAACCTTTATATGAAACCTTTCCTGATCCCATGATGCTTGTGCCAAACTATCTTCTTTTCTGTACTCTTTGAGCAGAAGAACATGCATTATACTTTGCTGAGAAAATCGAGACCATTCTTATGAGGTCTTGGGGATTATATCAAGGGTTACAAAATTGGTTAAGGGTGAATAAATGTTATATATACATATGTGTATATATATATATATATATATGTGTGTATATATATATATATATGTATGTATATATATATATATATATATATATATATATATACATATATGTAATAGGAGTTTCAAGTGAAAAATATAACAGCACTTCCAGATTCCCAGGTGGTCATCATAAGTTTAATAATATACCTGAAAAGTTACTTAAGATTAGTCCTACCCAAAAGTCTTCATGCTTCATTTCACACTGCAGCAAAGTATAATTCCTTCTAGAAGGAAGGCTAAGGCTGGCTGTGTTTGTTCTTCATTTTCAAAGAGGACCATGGCGTCAGGGAACTGATGCCATGATTTGCAGTTGACTTTGATTTGAGTGAGGGAGGGCTGCGCAAGGTTGCCAGCCTCACTTTCTCCTCCAGAGCCATGTGAATCCAGTGACCAGATATTCATCAGAATCACTAGAGATGACCCAGGATGCAATGGGAGACCCTGGCCCTTTTAGGCTAAGGCCTTTTCACATACTCACTTAAATGAAGCAGCACCATTCAGTGAACAGGCCTCTTTAAGAAGTGAGTCAAGAGATGGCCCCAGGGGGTCCCGGGAAGCTGAAGTGAACTAAGTTGATTAGGTTTCCATGCTATGTCTGGCAGCAAAATGACAGGCCTCTATGAACAGGGATTCCTAAGGAGGGGGAAACTGCTGATCATGAACAGAACTGGTCCTATATGTGGCTATTATACTTTCAGCTTGAGATAGGAAGACCCAGTCTAAAAACCAAATAAATTTAAGAAAAAAAACCCTGCCTCTTTAATAAACATATAAGTACTGATAATATGGATATAAATGATATAGATATAGACCTAACTATAAATACAGAGGGTAAGATATAGATAGATATATGTATATAATGTTGGATTGATTGATTTATTCAAACCCACTCAAAGTAAGTGATCATCAATCAATTAATTAACCAATGAATTAATCTCATAGTTCTTAGGTTAAGTGTAGAAAAGTCCTTTCAGTTATAGTGGTGTTGTACAACAATTGTGTTCAGATAGAGGAAACCTGACCACATTCAAGGCATCTTTTTAAAATTATCAAGTGAGTTGAGCATGGATTGATGTTAAACGTTTGGAGCAAATGCTATATATCAGCCACTTGGGGGGTATTGAGGAGAGACATTGAGGAGAGGATCCAATGAAATACTATTTATGAAGTGCTTAGCATAATGCCTGACACATAGAAGGTGATTAATAGATGCTTGTTCCCTTGTACTACCCCCTTGATTGGCTCCTCAGGCATCTCAGAACAGAAAATCTGGCCTAAGGAAAGGTCAGCTTTTTCCCCAACTTCTTTCTGAAGAGCCTCTCTATCAATACCAAACTATGATAATTTTGCTGTTTCTTTCTTCAGATGTTTTTATAAACTAGAGTATGCTTCAACCACAAAGAGGCCAGAGCTTTACTACAGATGGAAATAAATGTAAAGTTAGGCAAAGAAGTCAACCTCTGCCCAAATGTTAGGAATTTCCTAACTGGGAGTTCATAGCAATTGTACCTGAATTCCCAACATTTTTATTGTTATTTTTTAAACAAACTGGATAAAGCTGAGGAGAGAAGAAACCAATGGATCTTATGGGCCATTATATTGCTGAAAAGGCTTTTTGTTGTTGTTTGGTCAGTTCAGCTGTGTCTAACTCTTCATAAGCCTATTTGGGGCTTACTTGGCAAAAATACTGGAGTGGCTTGCCATTTCCTCCTCTAGCTCATTTTACAGAAGAGGAAACTGAGGCCAATAGTGATAAGTGACTTGTCCAGGGTCACACAGCTAGTAAGTATCTGAGGTCAGATTTGCATTAAAGTTTTCCTGACTTCAAGACAGGCACTCTATCAAGTGTGCCATCTAGCTGTCACAACAAAGCTTGCAGCGAGCTTATTAGTGTAATAGGGTACTACAAACACACAAATAAAAACTGTTCAAACATATGCAAACCGTTTAAAGACAACTATGCATAACAGTTCACATTTTCCTGCATAAGCTTTTCTTGTTGTGTTTAGCATATTAACATTTTTATGTTTTTTGGTGATTATTTAGTTCACAATGAAAATGAATCTATATTTCTTAAAATTTGGAATGCGGCATTACTAAGTCATTCATTTTGGTTGGAGTATAGAGTAATTGAAGGGAACTAATAGCCAACAAACCTGGAAAAATAGGCTAAAACAGGATTTTGAAGGGCTTTAGACATCAATGATTAATTCTACCACGATATAGAATCATATATTATTTAGCCCTATTTTGATATATTTCTAGGTCACCAAGTCCTTTTAGTTCCAACAGGCAAACTTTATTATCATGCTTACAATACATAGATTAGATAGATGCATACTGTCTTAGATATATGCTAGATCTACATCCCTTAAACTTGAATGTCTTCCAAAATATAAGCAATAGCTTCAGAATTATCCTGTCTTCTGGGATGTTGAATAATATTTTTGTCATTTAGCTCTTCCCATATTCTACAGTTAATGGAGTAATCAGAGTCCCTGCACATAAAATCGTGAATAACACTAGAAATGTTGACTCATATTCCCATTTGACTAAAGATAATTACAGGGAAAGAAAAAAAAACAGAACCAACTTATTATTTTATCTTATCATTATCTGGTATTCAAGGTAGAAAAAATAAAATTGACCCTGATTTAACACTCATCCTGCCATTATATAAGCAGTATGCTCTGACTATAAGAGCAAAATCAATTGAATAAGTATCATTTGTCCCATAATGTGAAGCAATACAGATTAACATTTACTGATTGAGAATGAGGAAAGGCAAGTAGAAGTAATGATCTGAAAGATTTCAAATGGAGAATTCCATAGAGCAGAATCATGTCCTCATACATTATCTCTAGTTTCTTCCCACCCTCACCTTCATTATCTTTTAAAAATAAAATAACCAAGATGAAGATGGTAGATCACTCTCAAAATGTTATCAACTTCTGACACCAAGGAGTATCAAAATGAAGTTATTTCTTAGTAAACTTTTAAAATCTTTTACTAAAATAGCTTAGCTCCTAATCATTTTATTACCTACTGTAGAGTCAGCCTAATTCAATTAAACATGTATTTATTAAGCTGTTTGTCCTTCGTTCTTGAAGAGGACCAATGACATCAGTAGGATGATGTTTTGACTTGCTTGCAAATTGGATTTAAGTGAGCCAGAGCTGTGCAGAGTCATCAGCTTCAGTTTCTCTTCCATAGTCATCAGAGTCCAGTGGCAAGACATAGGTCAAGACAACTGGCAATTGCTCTGGATGCAGTGGGAGACCTTGGCATTTTAAGCTAAGGTCTTTCCCAGGTCTCTGTTTGAGGCTATGCCCATTCAGTGGTTAAAGATTAGGTAAGAATCAAGGCAAAAGATGGCCCAGTTTTCCTTCACAAAATAATCAGTCTGGGAAGAGAAGACCCTCAGAGTTCCTAGCCAGAACAGAAACAATTTATTTTTTAAGTATTCAAGATGTTATTTATTATTTACTAAGTGCCTATGATGAGAAATGCCTATGATGTGTCACACATACCACTTATAGGTTTGTAAAGCATTTACATATATTCTGTCATTTGACTCTCCTAACAACTGTGATGTATGTACTAAAGGTATTATTTATTATACCTATTTTACAGAACAGGAAGCTGAGACTCGGAAAAGTGAAATTTTTTGCCCCAAGTCCCAAAACTAGAAACTGTTAGAGCTGGAATTAAAATCTACATCTTTCTTAATCCAAAGACAAGCATAGCATCTTATAATAAGATAAACATCAATAAAATACGGAAAAAAATAGAGAGGTTAATGGAATGTAGAATAATTTTTGATGAGATTAGATAATATCTTTTGTATTTTATTAAGAGTAAAAATAATAGAAAGTGTTGTAGGGATGAAAGCACTGCTCTCTGTAATCTTGTATTGGTCCTGAGATGTGACTGGAATAAGGAACTCCTAGGAAGGAAGATTCATGTACTAATGTGAATCTGAATTTACTCTCAAAATCACAAATTTGAAGTTACCTGGGGGGCCCAAAGAAGTTAATTGCCCAAGGTCAGTTAGCTAGTGCGTGTCAAAGATAGGACTTGAATCCATTCTCTTCTTGAATTTGAGGCCAGTTCTCTAGTTGTGATTCTGTGTCACTTCTTTTCAGAGTTATAACAGTTGACATTTATACAGAATAATGTGTGAGAGATTCTTGAGAAAAGGTTTTTTCTACAACAGACACTATGGAATAATAGAAAGGGGTAAAAAGCCTCCTAGACAGAAGAAGAATTTATCTTGCTGCAAATGGGACAATCAAATAGCTTTTGAAAAAAGAGACAGATTTAGAATGTAAAAAGAGGTTAAAAAAGCAAGGGCGAAGCACACATAAATGACAGGGATTGGGGCCTTCCATGTTGCCTGACTTTGGCACAGTGTAAGCATCACTGGAGGACATACAGAAGCAATTGGGAATTCTCTCACTATGCTGAAATACCAGAAAACAGAATTTCAAAGATATTAACATTCCCTATTTCAACTTTTATAATATTCACAACAGAAAAAAAATAAAATACTGGATAGTAGTAACAGCACACCTAGGGATTCAATGTATATATATAACCTATATCAGGTTGCTTATTGTCTCAAAGAGGGGAGAGGGAAGGGAAAGATAGAATTTGGAACTCAAAACTTAAAAAAAAGTTAAAAATTGTTTTAACGTAATTGGGGGGGTGAAATAAAATATTGTCAAAAAAGAGAAAAGGTGTCTAATGAGACTTAAAGAGAGTTAGTAAGAATATGTTATTTCATTTTTCAACCTGCATTTGTTCTGTTGTATAATAAAGTTCATGAAACTGTTTTTAACTTTAAAAAAGAAAAAAGAAAAAGCTATTCATATCATGACATATCTTCTTAAGAGAAGATAGAGAAGAACTCAGTTTCTTCTAACTGGATACGGAACAGCAAGAAATGACTTTTGAATAATTGTTATTATTATAGAATTTTAATTCTTGTTATTGTGTATTTGACAAACACAAAAATTTCCAAAGAAGAAAAGAGGATTTTTCTAAAACTGAAATGTCTTATTATCTAAAGCTTTATATCTATGTTTGTGTGTGTATGTGCATATATATGTATATGTATGTATGCACATATATGTATGTGTGTATATATATAACATGTATATGTGTTTTATATATATTAACATATTAGTTCCAAAGCTGTCTTGTTTGTCTGATCATGAAAAGAAAACATTCTTTTCTTCTTTTTTGGGGGGAATGGGAGGGAGGGAAATAACACACACTCTCTCCCTCTCCTCAAATTTCCCCACTTCAAACCAAAAAACCCTAAATAAGTATAAATAACCAAAAGAAATTCACACATTGGCCATGTCTGAAAAAGTATGTCTTTTTCTACACATAGAGTGTATTAGTGTCAAAAATTGGCAAGTATTTGCCTTTTGGAGTCTGTGTTGGTGATCACATCAATCAGGATTATTTTAAAGTTGGTTTGTCTTTACCATATTGTGGTCATTTTACAAAATTATTCTCCTCCTTCTCCTCATTTCATTTTTTCATTTCTTCATTAAGTCTTACCAAGTTCTCCTGAATCCATCACCTCTATAGTTTCTTATAGTGCAATAATAAACCATTACATCCACGTGCATAATTTGTTCAGCCATTCTCCAACTAATTGATACTCCCCTTTGTTTACAGTTCTTTACTACAACAAAAACTGCTACTATAAATACTTTTGCACACATGGAACATTTTCTTCTTTCCTTGTTTTTTATGATTCCTATTCCTAGTAGTGCTTTTTTAATAGCAAAGAATATGGACAATTTTATGACCTTTTGGGTGCAATACCTAATTGCTTCCAAGAATATTTGGACCAATTTACAACTACACCAACAGTGCATTAGTGCACCTGTTTTCCCACATGCCTTCTAGCAATTGTCCTTTTCTGTTTTTTGTCATCTTTGCAGATCTGATGGGTATAAGGGAGAATCTCAGATTTATTTTAATTTGTATTTCTATTGTTATCAGTAATTTGGACCATTTTAAAATTTGTTCTGTCTTGCATTTTTTTTTCTTTCGAGAACCATCTTTTCACATCCTTTTACCATTTATCTATACGAGGATGGTTCTGCAAAGAACTGCTGTATCTCATCCTTTTGGACAGTTAATGATTTCAAGAAGGCATTGTGATCGAAGAATTAAGTCCTCTCAGTTCTCTTTCTATCTGTGACCTATACTTCCATTAATTTATTGCTTTGAGATAAGCTGTCAAGGTGCAGTGAAAATGGGCAAAGTTTTCATCAGAGTAGAGAACTAAACGAAATTGCTCCTTTCCTGATGCTCTTTCTTCTAAGTCTGTGCAAATACACTTATGTTATACTTGGACATACTTGGCATTTAGAAGAAATTAACAAGTATAACTTAATCCGAATCAGTGTGAGTCTCCACCCCCACCATCTACCTACTTTTCTAGTTATATTCAGTACTTTTTTTAAATATGACCAAGCCTAGGAAGTCATTCTTGCTTTGCTTTAATCTTACTTTCACAGAACAAATCACAGTATCTCTGCATTGTGACAACATGTAGTAATGAAAAACATATACACAGATAAATAAACTCAAAATGCATGTAAAATAAATACTAAATAGCTTGGAGGGGAACTATCAACTAGAGAATCAGGAATGGGCTATTGCAGAGGGTATCATTTAAGCTGAGCCTTAAAAAGGCCTAGGGGTTGCAAAAGGCAGAGTTGATGAAGGAAAGCATTCCCAGAAATGGACTAGCTTGTGCAAAAGTGGGAAGATAGATTTAAAGGGAAGATCTTTGGAAGACAGGGTGGGTGAAGGGAAGTCAAATATTAGCCTAGAAAGATAGGCCCAACCTCATCTTCAAGAGCTGAAATCTTTCTCTTCCTTCAAAGCCCAGATCAAATGCAAGTCCCTTTTGAAGCTTCTCCTGATCAACTGAGCTGAAAGCAAGCCTTCTTAAATTTTTCTAGAACATTTCATCTAAATTTTTATTCTCCCTATCAAATTCTATTTGGTAGCATATTTATTCTTTCCTATAACTGTTCCATGTTAGAATTAGAATGAGGGCAGGTATTTTGTTGTTTTTGACTTTTCTGTCCCCAGTAGCATCTAGCATAGTGCATTACTCCTGACTTCTGGGATATCTAGATAAAGAGAAACAACAGGTAGTTGGAAATATGGATATGGATCTTAGGAGAGGAGTTTGGGCTATAGATTTAGATTTGGGAGTCATCTGAATAGAGCTTATAGTTAAGTTTGCACAGTGATTGTAATCACTGGAGGATATAATAATAGCTAGCATTTATATAGGGTCAGTGCTAAACCCTTTTATTGTCTCATTTAATCCTCACAATAATCTGGAAGTAGGTGATGATATTATCCTCATTTTACAGCTCAGAAAACTGAGGCAAATAGAGCTTAACTGATATGCCCTGAGTCACACAGCTAGTATGTACCTGAGACCACATCTGAACTCAGGTCTTACTGACAACATGCCCAACACTCTATCCACTATGTTTTCTGGCTGCTTTAAGAAGGGTATAAAGAGAAAAGGGAAGAAAACTGAGGACAAGGATGCTGATACGGGTGGGAGGAGTGCTGGAATTTTATTTCAGGATAAGGAGGAGAGAGAAAATATATAAGTTAATGAAAAGAATGGTCAGAGAGGTCAATGTCAAGCCAAGATTTTATAGTAATAGAAGCCAAGGAAGAGAATTGTGGTCAACATTATCATATTGGATATTGTATCATATCATATCATATCATATCATATCATATCATAAGAGGTGAAAAATGGTAAAGATTAGGGAAAGGCCAGATCTGTTGACAGAAGGTGGGGGGGGTATCATTGGTGACTTTTAGTAGTATTATTTCAGTCATATAATTGGGAAGGAAGCCAGACTAGAAGGGGTTAAAGAGTAAATGGGTAGAAATAATAAATGTACTACTCTTTCAAGAAGTTGACCTGTGAATAGAAGGAAAAAAAAAATTAGAGTAATAGTTTTAAGATTAACAGAGTTGAATATTTTTGTTTTGTTTTGGTTTTATTTTAATTGTAAGGAATACCTAAGTATATTTATTGTCTGAGGGATAGTATTTGATGGACAGGAAGAGACTGAAAATACAGAGCAGATAGAAGGGGATGGTTGGTGCATGGTTCTGGATGGGACTTTGGTAAGGGAGAAAGGCTCTGCTTCCTCTGAAATAGAAGTGCCAGAGGAAAAAAGAGAAATAAGGGATTGGAGAGAAGGAAAGTCGAATGAGATCATGATGAATCACCTTGAGTTTTTTATTGACATAAGAGGTGAGGTCATTTGTTATAGTAGAAATAACAATGAATTTGGAAACCAAGGGCCTGGATGCAAACCTATTACATATTCATTTTGACCTTAGGCCAAGTTATTTTTCTTAAGGGAAATGATTCCTCTCTGTAAAATGAAGGGTTTGGACTAGAACAGGGGTGGGGAATCTGTGGCCTCCAGGCCACATGTGGCCCTCCGAGCCCTAAATGTGGCCCTTTGACTGAATCCAAACTTCACAGAACAAATCCCCTTAAAAAAAGGATTTATTGTGCCAAAGTTGGACTCAGTCAAAAGGCTTCACCCAAGGACCTAGAAGTCCACATGTGGCCTTGAAGCCACAGGTTCCCCACCCTTGTAGTAGAAGAATAGTGTTAAATGAGATTTATTGAAACTAAATGAGAAGAGAGAGAATTGAGGGTTTGGGGAGAATGGAGGGAGTTTGCATGGCCATCTGGTAAATGTGATAAAGAGTAAAAAATGTATGAATAGGTCTGGTGTTGTAGGGCACACCTATAATCTTTTCTGTGTAGGCTGAAGCTAGTAGATTTCTTGAGTTCAAGAGTTCTGAGCTGTGGTAGGGATAAAGCAAATCAGACGTCTTCACTGTATCTGGTTCCAATATTGTGAGCCTTTGGCATGGAATTCCACCAAACTGCCCTAGGAAGGACAAACCAGCCTGTCAGAAATGGAGTAAATCAAAGTTCTGATGTTGATCATCAGTGAGATCAGACCTTTTAGTGAGGGCTACAATTGCAGCCTGGGTGAGGTAAGGAGATTCAGTTTCAATAGATAGATAGATTGATAGATAGATAATAGTGAGATAGATTAAAGAGATTAATTAATTAATTGTTTTGGTGTGGGTTTTTTTTGCTGCTATTTTTATGGCAGACCTACTATGTATTCAAAAATTACACTGTTAAAATCATTTTTAAATCTTTGTTTCTCTCCCCATCCCTTCCTTATTCTTTTTAGTGCCTACTCTTCCCTAGTGACTATTGCTCTCCATCTATCCGTTAATATATCAGGGAGTCCTTACTTCACTATACTATACAAGCTGCCAACTGTCTCAGACTTTCTCAGCTTTATAATCAAAACTTACCAGTGATATTTCTCATTCTCTCAGGACTTTGTTAGCTGAGTAATGTAATAAAGTACCAATAACTGAAAATGTCCCCTTGCCTTATAACTGCAAATTCATCCCTAAAGAGAGAATATGAGGACATTTTAAACACCATAGTAGGCCTAGGAGGAGAAGCTTTACAGAAAAGGGACTTTTCCAGGTGTCTGTCATGCCAAATACAAAACTGTCTACTCTGCCCAGACATAAGGTCAGAACTGCCTACTTTAGAGTTATTCATGTTTCAGTTTAAAATATGAAGCATAATATTAGGTCAACTCTGATAATGGTATTAAATATTCATCACTTTAGTTATAAATGTTAACCTCTTTGAGGTAAATGCCCTTTTCATAAGGTGAATATTTCTCTCCAAAATGGAAGCTATATAATGTCATAAGAAATGTAACCGTAAGAAGTGAGAATGAAGCACAGAGTTCTTCACCGCAGTATGGCTAACAAGACCTACCTCGATCCATTTCCATCCACTATGGTTTTCCTTCATGGTGATGAGACCTGGTAGCTAAACTGCCATAAAATGTAAGGATCACATTTTATCTACCATGGTGTAACATTTCTAGCAAATGGAACCCAAAGCACTTACTGAAAGAACAAGTAGGTCTCAACAACATACAAAAATACATAAGATTGTCATGGCCATTTTTCTCAATAGAAATAACCAGGTTTTGCTATAATATACCTAATAAAATATAATATGCTATAATTTTTCTCAATAGAAATAACCAAGTTTTGCTATAATATCATATAATTTCACCATAAATTAAATTAACCAAAGATTTGATAGTCAAATTGTAAAACTTGAAATAGATTATGTACATAAGAAAGCAGAAGATTTTAAAGTATTTGAGAAATTAACTTAAAGGGAAAACATGGGGACAGAGCTATTTAAAGTAATGAAAGAAAATGTCTTAAATACTGCAATTCAGGGGTCCCCAATCTGGGGTTTATGTACTCCAAAGGGGTATGCGAAACATGTTCAGGTAGCATGAAGATAAGTGATTGGACTGTGTTTTAAAATTTACTAAAATTTATTTTTTGACATTTAACAACTTTATGGCACTAAAGCATTGTTCTGAATGAAATTTTCTCTATGAAAAGTAATATTTATTTTTATAAACATATGTAGCATACTTTACAATTTAGTTAAGATTAACTTCTTTTTACATTGGATAGGTAAATAGTTCTGGATAGGAAAGGATTGGGAACCCCTGCTGTAATACTTTGTAGGGCAAAGAAAAGATTTTTTTTTAATGGTGACTCCATTTAGCAAACCCTCAAAAGAAAACCAGGTTCAGAAATGTCCATACATATTATTATATAAAACAAAGTACACTGAGAAGTACTTTTTCTTAATTTTTTGAATGATATTTTTCAGGTGATAAAAATGCAACTGTATGAAATATTTGCCTATAAAAGAATATGTCAGTCAAATACAATTTATCAAGCATCTACTATGTGTCAGGCACTGTGCTAAGTACTAGGATAAAAAGAAAGGTGAATTGATATATTTGCCTTCAAGGAGTTCACATTCTTGCAGGGGAGACAACATGCAAACAGCAACGTATATATATATATATATACAAGATATATTCACTGTAAATGCAACAAACTTTATTATCTTTGTCCTGTAATAAAATTAGTTTTCCTAAAGTGTTTTCTGATGCTTTAGTTACCTTTAAATACAAGGGCTAATAACTTTGTGGAAATTGAGGATCATCACTTACCTTCATAATATACTTTAAACCCATGGGCACTCACTGCAAAATCACTGGTCAAACGTAGTGAGAAGACAGACTTGGTACTTGTCACAGGTGGTGGCAGATGGAATCCTGTTAACCTAAGAATGGAAATTGAAATCTGTGTTTAAACTCCTTATAAATATAGTCCAAAAGCTGTTAAGTAGTGTGACTAAAGTGATCTTTAGGTCCCCAGGTATTTGCCTTTCTATGTCCTAAAGAGAGTGCTACTTGTTCTGGGAAGACAAACAAGAAGGCGTGCCCCATGGGTTTTCAGTAGGGCTGTGTCATAGCTTATGTATAACACTCTCCCTATACTTGCCAAGGCCTAAAATACTTCCAGGGATTATTTATACTCTTGTAGCATCAATTTCATCATCTTTAACATAAGGATAATATGTACAGAGTTACCTCACAGAGTTGTGCAGAGGTTCAAATGACATATTACATGATGGATTACAGGAGTGTTGGAAACAGAAAAGGAAAGTGGAAATTAGGAGGTTACTTAAAAGACAATTGTAATAATTTAGGCAAGGCAGACATGAATTATTATTTATGAAATTTAATCAAACTATTCATCAGCTGTTAAGTATCTCATTGGAACCTGTAAATTAGTGGGATTGTTTTGATATAATAAGTATGGAATTTTGGATAGGAAATCTAGGATTTCTTTTTCCACTTTAAAGGTTTTGTTTTTCTTTTCGCATTTTATAAACGGTTTGAATTTAGTAGTCTCCATTCAATTAACTTTAAATCAATAAGCACTTGTTATATTTCAGGGTTACAAAAGTAAAGATGAAAGATTATCTCTGTCTTCAAGGGGCTTACCCATTGGCAATTTGATTATTAGTAAAATGAGTATAGAATTAAGTATTTGTTAGCAAAAGTTGAAATGCATGAGGAGGAAAATGGCAGATTTTATTGTGTTTGCTTATTGTTTGTGGGAAAGTAAAGGAAGCAGATATTCCTGATGAAATAGAAAAAATGTTGGATCTTCCTTTGGCTAATGCTTGTACAAATTATTTCAAACACATCTGGTCTGTACTAAAATAGAAAAAAACCCCAAATATCTGATAATATTTTCAATTCTACTTTGATACTTTACATATGTAAACACTGTGTGGTTTTAAGCCCATTTTAACAAATTTCCCATTGTTATTAAAAAAGGTTCAATGTCATTCTTTTATTACTATTTAAATCTACAGTTCTCAGAGTCATGAACCTGCACAATTGTACAAGTCAGCATTATAGGGACAATATCTATTATAGCACTCAGGACACACTTAGCATTCATTGAGCCAGACTATCATTAAATTTCATCCTGGGTGTAAGATTGGCACTTTTAGGATACTCATTAACCCTGAGATGATAGGATAATTTATTTCATGCATTACTGGTGCAGTGCACTAAATGGTATCCTAGGTGGCCTGGAAAGCTATTGTTTTCCCCCTAGTACATGGCAACCTTGACATCTCTTAGTCAGCCAAAAAGATAATATGATCTTAGGCCACATTAAGAGAGGCCTAGCTTATCCAGGGTTATGAAAGTAATAATCCTGCTCTACTCTGTCACCATCAGATTACATCTGAAATAGTGTGTTCAGTTCTGGATGCCAGAGTCTACAACTATCATTGATTGATGAGTTGGAAAACAACCCCAGAACTGGGAGCAGAATGGCAAAAGATCCTGGCTCCTTCACTCTATTGATAGCCTGCCATCCCTACTAAGCCCTGCCATACTTTCTCCGTACTTTATTGCTGCCATCTGAAACCTAGCTATGTTTACACAGTCTCATTTTCCAACCCAATCTAATCCAATAAATCCAATTCAATCTAACAAAGCATTTACTGTGTTCATTCTATGTGCAAGGTGCTTCACCAGATGCTGGCAAATGCTGTACAAAACCAAAACAACAAATCACATATTAAACAACAACAATAGTCCCTACCATTAAAGAACTTACATGTTTACAAGAGGAATAAACTATATAAATTAGATAAGAATACATGTGATTATTTGAGGAAAAAAGCAAACACACTAATAATTAGGAGGATCAAAAAAAGGATTCCTATAAGAGATGCTGTGTTGGTAAATAAAATGGGTTCTTAGCATTCAGTTCAACCAAGTGCCCTTGAAGAGTTTGGCCTTTGTTTCCTTGATTAGATTGAGAGTCCTTGGTGACCTCCTTGCCTCAGGGGAGGGTCTAGTTTACACACGAGTTTGAGTGACATGTTTGGGACATCAGAGGCTTTTAGACCACATGGGTTTAAGTTGCCTCTTTGTGATGATTTTAGGTCACGTGGGTGAGTCACATGTGTGACTCACCCTTCACCCTGAAAAAGATATAAAACCAGGGGTTGGCTTACTCTTTTTCGGAGCTCTTACCCACAGCCATGGCGGCATGCATGATGTTTGTAATATTTCTGTATTTGTTCCTAAGTTCAGGGTGCTGGTTTTTTCCCCTGAACTAAATGAATGGTATTTGTATGCTGCATTAAAGTAAGCTTGTTAACCCCTTAATGTTGCTTTCCTTACTAAAGCAGATCAAAAGAACCTGTGTTTTTGCAGCATGCTGATAGTGTGCTTGTAGTTGGGCTTGTGTTGGTCTTTCACCCCCCCAACAGCTGCTACCCAGATTGTTGAAATTTTTCCACATCTTCTCCAGCATTTATGATTTTCCTGTTTTGTCATGTTGGCCAATCTGACAGGAGAAATGTGGTACCTAAGAGTTGTTTTGATTGCATTTCTCTAATCAATAGTGATTTAGAGCATTTTTTCATATGATTATTGATATCATTAATTTCTTCCTCTGAAAACAGCCTGCTCATATCCTTTGACCATTTATCATTTTGGGAATAACTTGTATTCCTATAAATTTGACTCAGTTCCCTATGTGTTCTAGAGATGAGGCTTTTATCAGAGACAGGGGTTGTAAAGATTCATTCCCAATTTTCTGCTTCCTTCCTAATCTTGGTTGCATTGGCTTTGTTTGTACAGAAACTTTTCAATTTAACATAATCAAAATTATCTATTTTGTATTTCATAATGCTCTCTATCTCTTGTTTGGTCATAAATTCTTCCCTTCTCCAGAAATCTGACAGGAAAACTATTCCTTGCTTTCCCAAATTGCTTATAGTATCGACCTTTATACCTAAATTGTGAACTCATTTTGACTTCATTTTTATATACAGTGTAGGATATTGGTCTATGCCCAGTTTCTGCTATACTGTTTTCCAGTACTTTTTGTGAAATAGTGAATTTTTAACCCAGAAGCTGGACTTTTTGGGTTTATCAAAGAGTAAATTGTTATAGTCATTGACTACTGTGTTGTGTATACCTAACCTATTCCACTGATCCACCACTCTGTTTCTTAGCCAGTACCAAGTAGTTTTGATGACTGTTCCTTTATAATACAGTTTAATATTTGGTATGGCTAGGCCACCTTCTCTAGCATTTATTTTCATTAATTCTCTTGATATTCTAGACCTTTCATTCTTCCATATGAATGTTGTTATTATTTTATCCAGCTCTGCAAAATAATTTTTTGGTAGTTTGATTGGTACAGCACTGAGTAAATAAATTAATTTAGGTAAAATTGTCATTTTTATTATATTAGCATGGCCTCACCACAAGCAACTGATGTTTTTCCATTTATTTAGATCTGACTTCATTTGTGTGACAAGTGGTTTGTAATTGTGCTCATATAGGTCCTGAGTTTGTTTGCCTGATAGACTCCCAAATATTTTATAGTGTCTACAGTAACTTTAAATGGAATGTCTCTTTCTATCTCTTGCTGTTGGGCTTTGTTAGTAATATATAGGAATGCTAAGGATTTATGTGGGCTTATTCTATATCCTGCAACTTTGGTAAAGTTATTGATTATTTGAAGTAGTTTTTTACTTGATACTCTAGGATTCCCTAAGTAAATCATCATGTCATCTGCGAAGAGTGATAACTTTGTTTCTTCTTCGCCTATTCTAATTCCTTCAATTTATTTTTCCTCTCTTATTGCTAAAGTTAACATTTCTAGTACCAAATGGAATAATAGGGGTGATAATGGGCATCCTTGTTTCACCCCCAATCTTATTGGAAATGCATCTAGCTTATCTCCATTAGATGTAATGCTCGCTGGTGGTTCTAGCTAGATGCTACTTACCATTTTAAGGAAGACTCCATTTATTTCTATGCTTTCTAGTGTTTTAAATAGGAAGTGGTGGTGTATTTTGTCAAAAGCTTTTTCTGTATCTTTTGAGACAATCATATGGTTTTTGCTAGTTTTCTTGTTATGATCAATTATGCTGATAGTTTTCCTAATATTGAACCAGCCTTGCATTCCTGGAATAAATCCTACCTGGTCATAGTGTTTTATTTTCCTGATAATTTGCTGCAATCTTTTTGCTAATATTTTATTTAAAATTTTTGCAGCAATATTCATTAGGGAAATTGGTCTATAACTTTCTTTCTCTGTTTTGACTCTTCCTGGTTTAGGTATTTGTATCATATTTTTGTCATAAAAAGGATTTGGTAGGACTCCTTCTTCACCTATTTCCCAAATAGTCTATAAAGTATGGGAATTAATTGTTCTTTAAATGTTTGATAGAATTCACATGTAAATCTATCTGGCCCTGGAGATTTTTTCCTAGGGAGTTCATTGATGGCTTGTTAAATTTCTTTTTCTGAGATGGGGTTATTTAAGTATTTTATTTCCTCTTCTGTTAATCTGGGCAATTTATATTTTTGTAAATATTCATCCATTTCCCTAAGATTATCGAATTTATGGGCATACAATTGGGCAAAATAATTCCTAATTATTGCTTTAATTTCCTCTTCATTGGAGGTGAATTCACCCTTTTCATTTTTGATACTGGTAATTTGGTTTTCTTCTTTCTTCTTTTTAATTAAATTGACCGAAGGTTTACCGATTTTATTGTTTTTTTTTCATAAGACCAGCTCTTAGTTTTATTTGTTAGTTCAATAGTTTTCTTGATTGCAATTTTATTAATCTCTCCTTTGGCTTTCAGTATTTTTTAATTTGGTATTTAATTGGGGATTTTGAATTCGTTCACTTTTTTTCTAATTTTTTTCATTTATATGCCCAATTCATTGATCTCCTTTTTCTCTATTTTATTCATATAAGTATTCAGAGATATAAAACTTCCCTTAAGAAATGCTTTTGCTGCATCCCATAAGTTTTGGTATGTTGTCTCATTATTGTCATTCTCTTGAATGAAATTATTGATTGTTTCTATGATTTGTCATTTGACCCACTCATTCTTTAGGATTAGATTGTTAGTTTCCAATTAATTCTTAGTCTATCTTCTCATGATCCTTTATTACAAATAATTTTTATTGCGTTATGATATGAAAAGGATGCCTTGACTATTTCTGCCCTTCTGCACCGGATTGTGAGGTTTTTATGCCCTAGTACATGGTCACTTTTTGTGTATGTGCCATGTACTGTTGAGGAAAAGGTATCCCCATTTTGTATCCCCATTCACTTTTCTCCAGAGGCCTATCATAGCTACCTTTTCTAAAATTCTATTCACCTCCTTAACTTCTTTCTTGTTTATTTTGAGGTTAGATTTATCAAGTTCAGAGGGGGGAGGGTAAGGTTCCCGACTAGTATAGTTATGGTGTCTACTTCTTTAATTCCCATTACTTCACCTCTAAGAATTTGGATGCTGTATGACTTGATGCATACATGTTAAATAATGATATTACTTCATTGTCTATGGTGGTTTTTAGCAGGATGTAGTTTCCTTCCTTATTTCTTTTAATTAGATCTATCTTTGCTTTTGCTTTGTCTGAGATTAGGATTGCTACTCCTGTTTTCATTACTTTAGCTGAAGCATAATATATTCTATTCCAGCCTTTTACCTTTACTCTGTGTGTATTGGCAATTTCAAATGTGTTTCTTGTAAACAACATATTGTAAGATTTTGGGTTTTAACCCATTCTGCTATCCACTCCATTTTATGGGAGAGTTCAACCCATTCACATTCACAGTTCTTATTACTATCTGTGTCTTTTTTTCATCTCATTTCCCCCTCACTTTTATGTTTTTATTCCTCCCTTCTCTCTTCCCCTCCTCAAAAGTTTTGCTTTTGACTATCGCCTCCTTCCATATTCCCTCGTTTTCAGTGATCCCAATCTTACCCTTTCCCCTTACCACTTCTTCCCTCCCTTTTAACTCCCCCCCCCTTTTCTTTCCCCTACTGCTCCTACTGCCTGTAGGGCAAGTTTGAGTTTTATACTTAATAGAGTATGTTATTCCCTCCTTGAACCAAATCCAATGAGGGTAAAGCTCAAACACTGCTCTCTTCCTTACCTTCTTTCCCTCTAGTATAATCTGTTTTATACCTCTTCATGTGATGTAATTTACCCTTTTCTGCCTCTTCCTTACCTCCTCTCCCATTACAATCCCTTTTCATCCATTAATTATTTTTTTTTACCATCACATCAATTAATTTATAGCCATACCCTCTTGTCCATGTATATTTCTTTTAGATGTCATACTAACTATACCATTCTCAAAATTAGCAAATATCATCCTCCCATATAGGGATGTAAGCAGTTTGCCCTTGTTGAATAAGAAGGTTTTTTAAAAGTTTTTACATTTTCCCCCTGTTTACCTCTTTATGCCTGCCTTGAGTCTTGTATTCAAAGATCAAATTTTCCATTGAGCTCTGGCCTTTTCATCAGGAATGTCTGGAATTCTCTTATTTCATTGAATGTCCAGCTCCTTGCCTGATAGATTATGTTAAATTTTTCTGGATGGTTGATCCTTGGTTGTAGTCCTAGCTCCTTTGCCTTTTGGAATATCATATTCCAATCCCTCTGATCTTTTAATGTGGAAGGTGCAAGGTCCTGTGTGATCCTGACTGTAGTTCCACAATATTTAAATTGTTTCTTTCTGGCTGCTTGAAGTATTTTCTCTTTGACCTGATAATTCTGGAATTTGGCTACAATATCCCTTGGACTTTTCAATTTGGGATCTCTTTTAGGGGGTGATCAGTGGACTCTTTAAATGACTATTTTACCTTCTGGTTCTAGGACCTCAGAACAGTTTTCCCTGGTGATTTCTTGGAAGATACTGTCCAGTCTCTTTTTTTCATCATGGATTTCCTGTAGACCAATGGTTCTTAGATTATCTGTCCTGAATCTATTTTCCAGGGCAGTTGTTTATCCAATGAGATATTTTATGTTTTCTTTTATTTTTTCATTCTTTAGATTTTGTTTGATTGATTCTTGATGCCTCATAGAGTCATTAGCTTCTACTTTCCCAATTCTAATTTTTAACAAATTATTTTCTTCAAATAGCTTCTGCATCTCTCTTTTTATTTGGCTAATTTTACTTTTCAAGGATTCATTTTCTCCTGTTAGATTCTGTAGTTTTTCTTTTACCTCTTTAATTTGGATTTTAAAATCCTCTTTGAGCTCTTCCAGGAATGCTTTTGGGCTTGAGACCAGATCATATTCCCTTTTGAGGCTTCAGTTGTTGGTAAAATGCCAATGCTATCCTCTTATGAATTCATATTTCAATCTTCTCTGTGCCCATAACACAATTCATAGGTCTTTTTTACTTTTATAGCTTGCTTCTTCTTTGGTAGTTGCCTTTTCCCTGGCTTTTTAAGTGGATCTCTGCTTCTGGGGTCCAGGAGGCTCTGTCCCAAACTTCTTGTGTTGGGAGCCAGGGGCCTGGTTACTGGCTTTGTGTGCTGTGGCCTCTGTTTTTGTCAGCTAGAAGTTATATACTGCTGCAGCTCATCTGATGCTAGGCTGAAGCTGGCTGCTGTGTGACAAGGATAGAGGCCCAGTGAAGTCTTTCTGAGTTTCCCTGGGGGGTCATGACATGAAGTGTGGGGGATGGGTGATCTGGTTGCTGGAAGTATCCTCTTCCCCTAGGGCTGCACTATATAGCATGGTGGTCTCAGCCATAGGTCTGTGCTGGTGTCTGCCAATTCTCCTGGCTGTGCAAAGGCAGACTTGGGGTCCTGGTGATGGCGCTTGCTGGCTCCACCCCCTGGAGCTCAGTTACTCCTGCTGGTCTGCTGAGGTGGGGCTTGCTGGGGTACCTCCTTTCCTGCACTGGCTTTCTTTTGCCACCACAAGAGGGGCCCATCTCCATAGCTCCCAAGCTAAAAGACATTTGAACCCCCACTTCTGGCTCCTCTATTCCAGGGTTTTTCCTAGGTCAGTATTCTCTGGGTTATTCATGATCAGCAAGGGAGGGATAATAAGAGCACTTACTCAGTCATCATGGCTCCCAGAAGTTCAAGAAAGTGAGTTTCAAACCTTTAGACTGTGGGCTGATAGCCCCAGGAGTAGCTGCTGCCGCTGCCACCATGGTCTCAGTACTTCTGTCTCTCCTAGCTCTGACAGACTCCCATCCTGTGCCACAAGGTCTGAGGATCAACACTGCAGCTGGCAGGCTGGGTCTGCTCCCCTTCCAGTATGGTGCTTCATTATAGTCCTGTTTGGTTCCCCATTCCCAGCACTCTCCCGGCCTCATACAACAGATCCTTCTCTTTCTGCACTCTCCTGGCTTGGCAATCTGCCACACTCTTATCTCCTAGGGGATTCTACCTCTCTCAAACCTGTTCAGATTCACTTCTCAAGAGGTATCTGAAAGAATTTGAGAGAGCTCAGGCATGTCCCTATTTTCACTCTGCCATCTTCGCTCTGTCCCCTGAAGACTTGTTTGAACTGAAGATACAGAATGAGGGAAACAGAACCAGGAAAACAATTTAACAATCACAAAAATTCTTAAGACAACTTGGAAAGAATTAGGAATTCTGATAAACATAATAATCAAGCACAGTTCCAGAGGACTAATGGTGAACATGCCATCCGTCTCCTGATAGCAAAGTGAAAGACTAAGTATGCAGAAAAGACATATTTTCTTGGCTATATACAATATAGAAATTTGCTTTGATTATACATGTTTGTAACTGGTTCCCCCTTACAGTGCCCCCCCCCCCCATTGGGATGGGTGAGTAAAGAGACTGAGAAAGTAGATTTTTGCTGATTTTTAAAAAAACTACAATTTAAAAGTTTTAAAAATTGTCACTCTCTTTTACCTCAATGATAAAATATAAACTAAGATTATAGACTTTTTTTCTGATATATATGTTAGAGATCATTTATTTCACCATTCTCATTCAATAGTTGAACTGAGGCTCAGAGAGAAAAAAAAAAAATTGCCTAGAATTATACAGATAATTAGTGTCTGAGGTGTGACTGACTCAATTATGCCCTGATTTAAATTCCAATGTGCTATACACTACAACATGTTGCCTCTCTAATTTACTATTTACCCTGACATTCATAACCCTTCAGATCTACTGCCATCATCCTTTCCCAGTTTTATCTGACATTATTCCCCTTCATTTACTCTACATTGCAGCCAAAATGAACTAATGCCTGTTCCCAAAATTCAATATTCAATCTCCTATCTCTTGAATTCTCACAAGATTTCCTCTTTGCCTAGAATATGTATTCCCTTCTCATTTCTACTTTTTAGAATCCTGGCCTTCAATTAGAGTCTAGCTCAAGAATCACTTCCTTTTGGAAGCTTTCCCTATTCTGCTTCCTCCCAGTTGTAAGTCTTGTCTGCCCCTTATATTTCTTCCACTTCATGTTAATTTCACTATGGCCAGTGTCAGGAGACCTCCCTTCTCCTACATGGTGTCTCAAGAAAAGGCAGTCAGGATATTTGCATCCACTCAAGAGCTTTCATTTTTCACTGTGTGCATGCGTGCATGCACGTGTGTTTAATGTATTAAAGCTATGACTTTTACTAGTCAGTTGGAGGACAAAATTAGCTCAAAATAAAGGCATTTAATAAGACAGAAATAGAATACTTCTTCCAATAATGTAGGGTATACTTTTCCAAAATTACAAACACTGTCAGTGGGAAAACTATTCATACCTAGTGAACATGTGTGGCTGGAGACATATACATATGTGGGCCCTGCCTTTATTACACATATTTATCCAAAAACGAATCTCCCAAGCCTTGAGCCTCCCTAAATGAGGAGATGTTATATCTTTTCATCCACATGCCCCAATAAGTTATGAAACTATTTGAGGACTAAGAAAGTTAATTTTTTTCTTTCTGTGTCCCCCAAGTATACCATAGTGCCTCACATACAACAGCTGCTTCTTGAGTTGAAAGAGCATATTGACAGCATTAATTCTTATAGTTTTGTAGTTTTGAAGGGGTTATTAAATAAATCCAAGTTAGTAGTTTATATTTATGTTTACTAAGTCCCCAAAGTGCCCATTTTTTTTTTCTAAATGGAAAACATAGTCTTTTGACTAGATTAAGGCTAAATTAATTTGCGGTAAATGCACCAACAAAAGCAAGAGAAATTAGATTAGACAATGTAATTTTCTGCCAAACAACTATTGTCTAAAGAGAATCAGAAAAAAAAAAATAATTGTGTCAACCTTAGCTGCTGCTCATGATGATGAACTTTCAGAACTCGTAATCAACACTTTCGTGTTAAAATTATGATTGTTAAAAACATTAGAATGAAATGAATAAACAGTTAATGCTTTGCATGAAATGAAAAAAGACATTGAAGAACATTAAATGACACCATTAAATTCAAATGACAGTAACCATGCCAGTGATCTCAATAGTATTCTGCTGGAAGCACAATTGACTCATAATAATAAAGTTAATATCTAATAAAATTTTCACTTTATGTGTACCCAATAACTTTAAAATCATTCCATTTATTCATTTTGGGAAAGATGATTTTATTACTAATCTTACTGCACAGTTAAAGCAACCCTAGAATGTCTTACCTTTGATGGCATAATAGAATCTTAAAGATGGAAGGGTTCTCAAGTCACTTAATCATTCATGAAATATATATTGAATACTGTTGTATATAAAACCCTGTGTTAGACTCTAAAATTTCAGGCTCCTTTATCATTAAATTATATGTATTATAATTTTTGGTTATGCTATGCTCCAAAAACTGGACTACTTACTAGTCACACCTGGTACATGTCCTATATCATCCTGCTTCTCTGCCCTTGGTCTAAGCATTATCTGTGTTAATAAATATCCTTTTCCTCTTCTTGCAATTAGAATCTTATTCATCTTTTATGACTCACTTCATATGCAATCTCTTCCCTAATACCAACCCTAATCTTCTCTTCCCTAAGTTAGTAACAATCTGCTCTCTACCTACCTTAACTAGGACTTTCTTTTTCTCTAATTTATGTATCATACACCATTTTATATTAATAATACAAGTAGCATTTATATGTTGCTTTAAGGTTTGCAAAGAGCTTTATAAATATTCTCATTTTATCCCGAAAACAACTCTGGGAGGTAGATGTTAAGATTATTTCTATTTTCTAACTGTGGAAGAAACGGGCAAAGTGATTTGCCCCAGGGCTATAAACCTAAGTGTCTGAGGACAGATTTGAATTTAGGTCTTCCTAATTCCAGGTCCAGTGCTCTATCTACTGCACAGTTTAGCAATACTGTCATAGCCCAATACTGGATTGTATGTTTCATATAATCAAGGATCAATGGACAGAATCATTGGAGAATCTAATACACTTTCAGATGAGAGAAGAAATCATATCTATCAGTCGCAAAGGGACAATGATTCTACTGTGTTATTTTAACAATGTGTTTACTGTGATTCTGATTGGTACTTTTCTTCCTTTGTTCTCCTAGGTCAAGGGTTCTTAACATCATTTCCCCCACCCCCACCCCCCCTTTTTTAATGTCTTGTACTCCTTTGACAGTCTGGTGAAGCCTATAAAACCCTTCTCAGAATTATATTTTTAAATGTATAAGATAAAATATACGGTATTACAAAGGGGTGGGGAACCTATGACCTCTTGGCCACATGTGGCCCTCTAGGTCCTCAAGTGTGGCCCTTTGACTAAATCCAAGCTTCACAGAATAAATACCCTTAATAAAAGTATTTGTTCTGTAAAATTTGGACTCAGTCAAAAGTCCACACCCAAGGACCTAGAAGGCCTGGAGGCTGCAGGTTTCCCACTCTTGCCCTAGGTTAAAAACCCATATTTAATACTAGGTACAAAGCCAAGGTTTAAAATAATTTAGCACTTTATCCATGAATTATTAGTAATGAGAATCATCATATTGAGAACAGAAAAGACCTTGTCCTTTCAGTCTCATAAGCTTACCTAGGATCAATTACAATCAGAGAGGAAAGTTACTTCAGTTACGGCAGAGTACTAAGGCCAGTGTTAGAGTTTAGATCCCCATTCAAGCTATTGCATTTATCCTAAGTCACTGAAAGAACCCCTTAGATATGATTGCAAGGACAGTGATATTTGAAAGATCGTGAAGAACTTGAGAAGGCCTATAGGAGAAAAAAAAGCAAATATTGTCAGAGAGAGAGACAGAGAGAATGAGAATTCATTTTAAAACTATTCAAAAGTTCAGTGAGTCTGATAATGATTCTATGATTCTAATTCTTAG
Organism: Trichosurus vulpecula; assembly: GCF_011100635.1. Lineage (NCBI taxonomy): Eukaryota > Metazoa > Chordata > Mammalia > Diprotodontia > Phalangeridae > Trichosurus > Trichosurus vulpecula. The sequence goes on along the minus strand of NC_050573.1, from coordinate 128,751,289 downwards.
GAAAGTCTAGAATGGATTAGTAATGATAGAGATTATAGAGAAGAGGAATAAATGACAATGAAAAACCAACACAGCTGCTGTCCAAGGTTATGGTTTCGCATCTTGTGCAGTGGCTCATTCATAGACTAAGAGTTTGAATAACTAATTCTTATAATAATGATAATGATGATGATCTTACTACTACTACTACTACTACTGCTACTACTACTACCACTACTAATACTGCTGGGACAACTAGGTGGTGCAGTGGATAGAGCACTGGGCTTAGAATCAGGAAGACTCATTTTTATTGATTCAGATACAGTCTCACACACTTACATGTGTGATCCTAGGCAAGTCACTTAACTCTGTTTGCCTCAGTTAATCACCGGTAAAACAAGCCGGAGAAGAAAATGGCAAACCACTCCAATATCTTTGCCAAGAAAACCCCAAATGGGGTCATGAAGAGTCAGACACTATTGAAATGAGTAAACAACAACAATTAATACCTCCAAGAAAAATTAGCCACCAAGGTGGTTAAAAAATAGTTCATAGGAAGGCAAACACAGTTAAAAGGCCATAGGAACAAAGTTGAATGCAACAATCAAGGGACTTCTTTGGAGACTCAGGAAGCACCTGCCACAAAGCTGACTTTATATCCTCCTTGCCTAAAGTATCCCTGATTAATCCACCTGAGAGTAAAGAGAGCTCAAACTGACCCATGTCCCGTTCATAGTTTCTTTATTGTAGCCCCATTGGAACTCTGGGAATATAGGGAGATTTAACCCAAGCCTCCCCTATTCCATCACTGGCTTGACCCCCATGATAGCTTCAGTAAGAATAGGTCATATCAGACTAAACTAATTTCCTTTTTTTTTAAATTGTATTACTAAACTGTAGAACAGAGAAATGTGGCAGATATAGTTTACCTGGTTTTATGAAAAGGACTTAATAAAACATCTCAAACTATTCTTGGGGAAAAATACAGAGTGCTGTGGACTAGATAATAATACAAATAGACGGATTGGTCATTTGTTGAATGACCAGATATAAAGAGTAGTTGTTAATGATCTGATATCAATTTTACCAGATGATCTCCAGTGTCCTCCAAGGATTCAAAAGTCTGGAATCTATGCTTGCCCTGTACTATTTTACTTTTGTTTTTGTTGTTACATCAATGATGTAGATAAAGGTATAGATGGAATGTTCATAGCCACAAGGCTAGGAAGGGAAGCTAAAATCCTGGAAGATAGAGCCTCAATCAAAAAAGATGTTGCCAAACTAGAACACTGGGCTAAATTTAACCAAATAAATTTCAACAGGAATAAATGTAAAGTCATACTTTAGTTCAAAAGCACAAAATTGTTGAAGCATAGTTAGATAAGAGTTGAGGTATGGATATTTATTGGACTGTTGGTCCAATGAGAGTCAAAAATGTCATATGGCATGCAAAAACAATCTAATGTAATTTTCTGCTACATTTTCAAAGACATAGCTAGCTTCAAAGAATTAAGAGGGGATAGAAGAATTGATTGCACTCTACCCTTTATTCTCTTCTGACCATAACTGGAGTATTTTATGCAATTCTTGTCACCACAATCTAAAAGGGGCATTGATAAGATGGAAATTGTCTAATGTAGGGCAACTAGGATGGTGAAGGGCCGCAAAACTATGCAATATGTGGATCAGGTGAAAGAATTACAGATGATTAGCCTAGAGAAGACTGGGAAGCAGGGATATATGATGGATGGCTACCATGTGACACGTGGAACAGGGATTAAACTTTTGACCTGAGAAAGTGGATCTAGGAGCAAAGGGTGGGGGTAAATTTAAGGTTTGATGTTGGTAAAATTTGAACTATGTACAAATGTAACGGAACACCTCCAGAGGAAGTGGTTTCCCTGTCATTATAGATCTTCAAACAGAGTTTTATGACAACTTATATGGTAAATTATAGGGAGCAGGTGTCAATCTTCCTTAATAAACTTTCTGTCTATAATTCCAAGGTAAAACTCTGCCTTGTCTATATCTAAATAATGATTAATTCTAAATTCTGTGATCTCTCTACAGTAGATTCCTAGGTATACAATCCCAATCTCTCTCCAGAATTCTGGTCCTACATCATCGTCTCAATCTGGATATTCCCCCAGACATAACAAATTCAACATGAATAAGACAGGCCTGAATATTAACTTATCTAAAGTTAGCTCACCTCCAGCTATAGCCTACTTATGGATCTTTTCATTGCCTTTTGGATCAGCCACAAATGATTCTACGGTGGTTGTGGTGTTCCAGTATTCATAGTCAAATAACATAAATACTGCATGTTTATAAATATACATTTACATATTTTTCCAATATATATTTGTGGTTTCATTGGTATAGTAAACTGGGGTGTGGGGTGGAAGAATTCCCTCTGTCATTGCAAACAAGAAGTAGTTCTAAAATTTGTGACCTCATAGAGTTACCTGGGGCATTGAGCAGTGAGGTCACCTGTGTGATTTTGGTCAAATATACTTATTGATTAGATAGGATTGGAATGGATTGTATTGGTTTGGATTGCATTATATTGTACCATGTCATATCTTATTGAGTTAAATAAATCTTTATTATATGTGTGAAAGAAATTATTATTTCTCTGTCCTGTTAATAGCCAATTATTAAAATTGGGGAGACCCCAGATTTTTTTCCCTGTCCTATTTCCTTGTCCAACCTCTCAAGGACTGGGCTGTTGATAGAATTAACATTCTCCTCCTGAGTATTGCTACTCCTCTGAATTAGTTTAGACCTAGGTCCAGATAGATTCTTTGTTTAGATTGCCCAAGGCTGGGGGTGGTCTGGGTACTGGGATAGTCTCTCTGGCCAAGAGTTGACATTTCATTCTCAGCCCCTCATTGAAGTGAGCTCACTTCTCTTTGCAAAGTCTACCTCTCATTACTTGCTAACTAATCAGAGTTGATTTTCACTCTCAGAAACACTCCTCTGTCAAAGGCCATATAAGCTGTTGCATTGGTAACTAAGGTGGGACTTTTTTACTGTTTTAGAATCATAAATTAATTAGGTCTCTTTGAATGAGTCTTACTAGTTGCTAAACCCCAGGCCCACACTCTTTTAGGTGCAAAAGCCCCAAGCTGGTTAGCAAACTAATTGGCTAGTTTGAGAGAGGTGGGAAGCCCGAGGGCCCTAAGGGGAGTGGCTAAGACCAGAGGCAATAGTAGGAGCCTAGGTTCTAGTTGCTCGAATGACATCTGATGACAGTTAAAGAGTGTATAAAAAGAGAGAACAGAGTTGTTTGCTTGGAGGCCCTCACTATTGAAGGAGTGTTGACGTGGAGACTCTGGACAGCAATAGTTAAGAGCCCTCCTCCAGCTTGTGAACCCAGATGTTGATGCCTTCTTGGTAACTATGTATTGTATTTGGTCTGTTTATAATGTGTCTTTATAACTTGTTTGTGTTTGCTTTGAAGTACAGGCTGCTGGTTTTTCCCCCTGAACTAAGTATGTTTATATGTGTATGTTGGATTGAAGTAAGATTGTTAACCCCTTCATGTTGCTTTCATTAGTAAAGCAGATCAAAAGAAACTGTTCTGGCAGCATTCTTGTTGTTGGGCTTGTGTTGGTCTTTCACCCCCACAGCAGCTGCTAGCCAAATTGTTGCAACAGCTGTGAGCCTGCCTCCATAATTACCTTTTACATTGGAGAGTGCCATTGGCCCTTTTTTAAAAAAAAATCTGGCATTGTTAATAAACCTAGAAATTACATCTCAGTCTTTTTAAATGCCACATGTGCAAGACACAGAGGATACAAATTTAAAACATCCCTGTTCTTAAGGGGCTCATGTTAACATACATGTATAATAATTATACAGATAAATGACTGATACATTTATACTTAGTAAAAATATCAATCACAGTGTAGGGGAGGCATTAACTTGGGAAAGTCTACCATAGGAGGTGGAACGTAAGCTAAGGCTTAAAAGAAGTTTGGTATTTCAAGAGGTTGAGGTGAGGAGAGAAAGTGTTATAGACATAGGGAATAAGGGTTGAAGGGGAAGAATCCGGAGCAAATGCAAAGAGGTGAGATATAGAATACAGGTTTGGGGAATAACAAGAGGCTAGGGTTTTGTTTTTGTTTATTTTGTTTTGTTTTGGTTTTTGGCAGGTTAGGTGAAGGGGAGCAATGTAAAATAAGTCTGGAAAGGTTAGCTGGGGAAAGACTACGTAAGACCTAAGTCTCAAACAAAGGAGGATATATTTTATTCTAGTGGCAACAGGGAACAACTGAAGCTTCTTGAGTAGAAGAATGATGTGACCAGAATAATATGTAGTATATATTGATCTTTTAGAAAATTAAAACATGTTTCTTGATTAGTAATTTCAACAATTTCCTCTGTAGAAATTTTAAAGAGGCACAAATAAGTGACAATTGGCCTACCAGGCAAGGAAGCTTTGATTTGCTATTATATTCTTGGAGATTTAAATTGGTGATATCCCAAAAGACATAAAGGTTTCTTTTGTGAAAGATGTGACAATCAACCTTTAACTGCAAACCAAATAACCATTTGTCTCAGAAAGAGGAAGTCAAAGTTATGAAGATCGATGTTCTTCCAGCCACAGAATTAAATTAGAACAATCTCTTTTAAACTTCTAACTTAAGCTGATGGGAATAGTCCTGTTCTGTCATGCCAAAATGCATCTCCATAAACTGTTGACAACAGAAAATATTGTTGTAAAGGAGCCAACAACATGATTACACTGCCAGCTCTTAGCTCAAGTGCACTTACAATCTAACACCGAAGCTATAGAAAGGAAAAGAAGCAGAAATTTATGACATACATTTTAACATTTAGTGTCTGCTTTTTCTAGTGCAAAAAGTGTTCTTTTGAAAAGACAATGTCTCCTCTAAACTACATCACACACTGTCAAGTTCAAAGTTGTTTTAGATAAGACACTAGTGATTTTAAAATATGTGACTAGAACTCACCATACAATATCATTGAGAACATGGGGGGAGGGGATGGGGAGAGAAGAGTAAACACGTGTCAGCATGAATGATCACAGATTATTTATAAAGCACCCCCCCCCTTTCTTCTTCCTGTGGATGGAAGGAGGGAAGAGACATATGATTTCATTAGTATAGGGAGCAATCAGATAACTTCCTTTATAAATGCAGATAGACACCTTTTCTGAATTTACTATATTAAAAGAGTTGCCTGAGGGACTAAGAGATTAAATGATTTGCCCAGATTCACACTGCCTCCTTATGTCAGAGGAAGGATTTCAAACCAGGTCTTCCTAACTGGAAAGTGAACTCTTTATCCACTATGCCATGCTGCCTTTCACACAGACAGAACACATATATGAAGTAAAAGGTATACAGATAAAAATGTAAGTTATTTTTACTACAAAGTCTGAAAACCTGTTTGATAACAGTAGATAGAATGCAGGGTCTGGAGTCAGGAAAAATGCAAATCTAGTCTTAGAAACTTACTAGCTGTGTGACCCTGGGTAAATCACTTAACTGTTATTTACCTTTTTTCCCCCTCAAATGTAAAATGGTAATATTAATAGTACCTACCCCCCAGGGTTGTTTTGAGGATCAAATGAAATATTTGTAAAAAGCTCATCATAGTATCTGAGTATGTATTTATCTAAGACTAGTTATTATTATTATTATTATTTAAAAAAATTCAGAAAAGACTTCTTGGAATCAAAGTAACTATTAAGATGAGCCATTTCTTACATGTTTAGAAATTTAAGTCATTTCAATCTAATAATTAATGGTCATCATAAATCTGTCCTTCAGTCTCATGATATCCAGTGCTGTCATGGTTTCATAGACCATTTTCTGCATAATACAACATTCTGCTTATATTTGCGGATTCAAGGATCAACAAGGATGAAAATGAGTTGGAACTCATTAGATTGTATATCTGTGTTTAAAGTATTTGCAATGAGCCCTCACTAATTTGGAATGTTTTGAGACAGGTCATAGGAATTTGGGAATACTTTCCAAGAAAGGTAATTAATTGCATGCATTCTGATAATATAACATGAACACAACAGAATGTTATGTCTACGCAAAACTCACTAACGTTTTAAAAGGCTAAATTTGGTTCTATTTATGTTCTTTTCAAAATCCACATATTCAATTTCATCCTTAATAAAATACATTTTCACATAAAACTCATTTCCTTCCTTTTTTTGTTCTCGCTGGCTTACACTCTAGGATTTTACCTGATTGGCTACTGGATTGGAAAAATGAATACAAAAAGGATGCCAAACCTACATCCATAGTTCTTGGTACACAGAGCTGCTAGATACCCAAATATAGTGCTTAGTCAAACTAGGTTAAAACATATAATTCTTTTTAAAAAAACCTTTAATTAATTAATTAATTTTTAGTTCACAACATTCAGTTCCACAAACTTTTGAGTTCTAAATTTTCTCCACCTCCCTGCCCTTCCTCTTTCCCAAGACTGTGTGCAATCTGATATAGGCTCTATATAAAACATCTAATTCTTAAGATAATAGTACACCCAGGCTTCACAAAATAATTGCAACATGGTAAGCAGGCTCATTATATCAGTGTTCCAGAAAGGTTCACACACAGAAATATTCAACAACCTTGCTAGTATTTTGTTATTGCTATTGGGGAATGACTGGTGGGAGGAAGGTAGGCACATTGTTTTTAATTAACAAAAAATGAGTCAATGTTTCTGTATTGACACAGTCAATTTTGCCAATAAAACTATTTCAAAAGCCATTTTAATGAATAGATAAGAACCAATTGGCATGAATACATTTGTATGATATACAAATAAATGTTAATGTGTTTGAAAAATTGGGTTAAGTAGGATAAACATTTCATAGTCAATCTTGCTTAACAAACTTTCTGTCTATAATTCCGAGGTAAAATACTGCCTTGTCTATATCTAAATAATGATTATTTCTAAATCTGACACATCCGTGTCAGGACAAGTTGATTTCTCTAATGACCTAGGGATAGAATTTACTATAAAATCATTTTACAATAAATTTAGGAGCATGAAGTGACAGCCTAACAATATATATAATTTAATTCAAAGAGCTCTGGAAAAGAGATCCATTTAATCATCATCATCATTTCTGAAAAGCAGCATTTCATTGTGGATAGATAGAAAGCAGCCATCAGAGCCAGGAAGATATGGGTTTAAGCAATACTATTTAACACCCCCGGCATAGTATCCCTGAGGAAGTCAATTAACCTCTCAGTGATATAGATAACTCTCTACAATTAGAAGTTGCAGGAAAATTGTCAATCTGCATTAGTGTAGGGAATTTCTTTATCTGGAAATTACCTATAACAATGAAAGCACAGGTCCAGTCCATATCACTTCTTTTTTGATAGAGTTCATAGGGCCTAACACAAAGTTTTGGACATAGTAGATGCTCAACAAATACTTATTAAATGGATTTATTTAAATACATTGCATGATTATGTCACTATTATAACACAAAGAAAGCCTCCTTCTTACAGTCATAATAACTATATGAGAATATAAGCAGTATTCACTATTTGCCCCATGGGTATTCCATTTCTGATAATAGAAAAAAGACAATTGTAGTTAGGATGTATGGTAGTTTCCCAATATGTAATCTCACTCAAAAGTTAAGGATATATCATAGATATCCCTAGTTTCCATTTAAAAACATGTTATCAAATGTGAATTTATGCAACCTTTTTTGAAAATTCTAATTTAACTAAGCTTACCACAGTTTGAGTCTTTAATAGGTGCTTTGTTAGATATTTTTTAAAAGCTTGTCATATTCATAAATGCTAAACAGGTTCCCTAGATGTTTAATTGGCCCCAAAATATTAAAGTTTAACAGCTTATTTGAATGAGGCAACTATACACATTTGTCTTTTTATTGAGTCATTATTTGCCACTCATATATTTAGCATACTGAATAGTGTTTCATAAATTTTTCTGTGAGTTAAAATAACTGAAAATTATTTTGAGGAGGGAAAAGAGAAGGAAATCTGTGCAACATTTTGAAATTTATGCAATGATTTTTATATAATATCCACTGTTGTATAAGTCTATTTCCCTATCACTAATATTCTTGTTCATGGAGCTCATGATGCTATATAGCTTTGGATCATGGAACAACATAGCCGTAAATGAATTAAAATTACATATAGCACAGAATAAAAGTGCATAATAATATAAAAGATATTTTCAAGGATTAGTAGAAAGGGAGGGAGACTGGTCATATAGGAGGATTAGACTGACAACGGATAATTTTTTAAGTGGATTTCCACATAGAAAGGCCCTCCTAACTTTCACCACCTTGGTCAATCCTTTTTTGTACTTTCTCTAGCTTGTCAATGTCAGAATTGATCCATGTAGCCTAGGAAGGAGAGACCCATTCACCTTCTAGGACTATAGATATCACTACCATTCATGCTACTACTAATATTGATTTATAATATGTGTCAAGCTTAATATAAGATGATATGAAATAGGATGGAAGATACCTAGTGGTATATGTTTCTAGGGTAAAAGGATTGATACAACTTTCTATTCTATTAGTGATTAAGGTCTTTTTATTTTAATGGGAAGATCTTAAAATGTGACGTATTCATAGCTCAGATATTTTCATTACAGGTTATTGAGGCAGCACAATATTGTTTAGTGGATAGATCAGTAGATTTAGAGACAGAGGACTTGGGGTCTAGAATTTTACCAGATGTATAATCTTAGGTAAGTCATGGGCTTAGTATTGTGGAAGGAGCACTGGTTTTGGAGTCAGGGAGGCTGAGTAGGAATCCTACCTCTGGCAACCACTAATACCTGTGTGGCTTTTGGCAAATCATTCGCCATCTCTGGGCTTCAGTTTCCTTAACTCTAAAATGAAGGTGTTCACTTAAATGTTCTCTATGGTCCCTTCAAAATCTAAATCTATGTTCTTATTAGCCCTCTGAATCTGTTCCCTCATCTGTAAAAATGTTGATAATAATGTCTAAACTGCCTACTTTACAAGCTTGGCCACTGTATACAAAATTCTTTTTAAATGAGAAAGCAGGACATAAATGTGAGCTTTTATTATTAGATTCTTAATTGCTATGTTTATTATGTTTATTAATCTTTCAGCTTCTCCTTGCCTTAAGAGAGAAATACCCCAAAATATAAAAGAACTGCTTTGCAGTGTTATGAGGTAGGTGACTACATTAAAAAAAAAAAAAAGGTGTGTGCTTGTGGTGTGTGGACCACACAGAGAAGTCTAAGTACACTGTGTTTTTCGTTAGGATGTAATTAATACCACTTAAGCTTCAAGCTAAAGTATACTCTGAATAAATCATTCTTAATAAATGGATGAAATTAAAAATTACTTAATATTCTGCTCATTGCCCAAATTGAATTTTAAATAGTAATGCTTAAATGAGAAAAGTTAATTTTAAAATTGGGGACAGTTTTGCTTTGATGGTGTTGCTAGAATTTTTCAGCACAGCAAAAAAAATACACATAAAAGATGATGAGTTTCATTCAAACTCAGAAGTTCTTTATGATTGAATGCATCAAAGAACCTTAAGATGAGTCACAGACAATGTTTTTTCCAAGGTTAAACAGAACTTGCAATGCTCATCGTACACAGCAAACATTTCCACTTATTGACTTCATTTTGGTGATTTAGAGTGTTATTGAGAAAAAGAACACTCTAGGGATTAACGAGCTATCATATAATCATGGTGTTTCTGCCATGAGTCAAATAAGAAAACCAGTCTTCTTACTTAAAAGAATAGAATGTAAGCTCCTTTAGGGAAGAGACTCTCACATTTTTCTTTGTACGCCTGATGCCTGTAGTGTGCTTAGTTCATACTTATTGATTAATAGTCTTTGTCTAAGATGTTGTCCTTGTGCCATAATAAATAAAAACTACAATTTGTATAGCACCTGAAGGTTTGTATAGACCCTTCTAGGAAAGGTCAGTAAAGGATACTATGACTACACACAAATGACAGCAATATTATAAAAGTTTCATATGATTGATGCATACTGAAAATTCCCTGGGCATTTACATGACAGAAAAAAAGTATGTGGTGGTAGTATGAAGAGGGAAAGCTTTATGGTATTGGAGAAGACTTTTGAGTATTGATGGGGTCCAAATCAGCAGAGATTTGGTGGGAAGGAACATTAGTTAGGTAGGGGAAAGCCTTCAAGAGTAAATAAAGAAATAGAATAGTACAGAGTTTTTGAAGGTAATCCAACTCAATGAAAGAATAGCAAAAATATGTTAAACTTGAAATTATTTCCTATCTGAACAGCTAGGTGGTGCAGGGTGTGGAGCACTGGGCTTAGAGTCAGGAAGACTCGTCTTTCTGAGTTCAAATCTGGCCTCAGACACTTACTAGCTGTGTGACTCTGGGCAAGTCACTTAACCCTTATTTACCTCAGTTTCCTTATCTGTGATATGAGCCGGAGAAGCAAATGGCAAACTACTCTAGTGCCATTGCCAAGAAAACCCTAAATGGGGTCACAAAGAGTTGGACACAACTGAAATTATTCAACAACAGAAGAGCACTGTGTAGGGCAATGGGGATAATCTAAAGCTCTGAAATAGTATACTCTCTGCCCACAATATAGAAAGGTGAGGTCACACACACACACACACACACACACACACTTGATTATAATACAAAATAATATGTGGTAAGTATATATGACAGATACTAAGTACTACTTGTGGCCAGGGATAGTGGGAGGAATATTACTAGCTGGGAGAATTAAAAAAAAAGGCATCATGGGGAAGGCATGGTAGAATTCTCAGGATAGCAAATGGCCCATGTAAAGGTACAGAAGGAGGAGAGAGACAATATGTGTTGGGGGAAAGGGTTCTGGACTTGGAGTCAGAAAAACCTGGGTTCAAATCCCACGTCTGATACTTACTAGCTATGTGATCCTAGGCTTACTCTCTTCGAACCTTAGTTTTCTCATTTGTAAAACGAGGAGGTTGGACTTGATGACCTCAAACATCTCTTTGATCTCCTAGTCTGTGTTCCTCTGACTGCATGGGCTTGTTTGTGAAATTGTGACAAGGTCAGTTTGACTAGAGCCTAGACTACATGGATAAGATAAGGCTGGAAAGACAGAGTGGCATCAGAGTGGGGAGGGTCTGAAATGCCAATCAAAGACGTTTGAATTTAACTCAGTATTTAACTCACCTTTTTTATGATTTTTGGGGCACTTGCTCTATTTTTTCTAGAGTACTATAGCTGGATTTCTGTATTGCCCCTATCATTCTCTAATGATCTCTAATTATCATGCCCCTATTATTTATTTAATATGTCCTATGTGCCTCATACCTCCCCGCCCCACCCTCCCAAAAAACAAGTATATTCTTGGACTTTGTCATATTTTATCTTTATATATGCTACCATATATGTATATACAAGAAACAACATATTCCTCATCCTTATGGAGCTTAAGTCATTTCTTATTGTTCAGTCATTTTCAGTCATGTCTGCCTCTTTCTGACCCCATTTGAGTTTTTCTCTGTAGACATACTGGAGTGGTTTGCCAAACCGTATTAAGTGACTTGCCTAGGGTCACATATCTAGTAAGTATCTGACCCGTTGCGCCACTTAGTGGCCTTGGTTAGTTGTAATCATGTTTAACAAAAATACTAGATCTTGAATAGTTTTGAATGACTGAATTAATTTATCAACCCATAAAATAAGAGGAGTAGACTAAATAATCTATAATGCCCCTCCATCTACCATTCTGTATTCTGATTCTATTACATCAATTGTCCTCATCATAAGAATATAAAATAGAACAATTGTTATAACTGTTTTCATAGAATGTAAAATTATAGAGAAAATTAGAGATCATCTAATCAAATCCCTTTATTTTATGTATTCATTTATCCAACCAAAAATTATTAAGCAACTATAATATGCAAGATCTTGTGACTGGTACTAGGGTTATGAATATATAAGACTTCTCATAGTTCTTGCTGTCAATGAGCTCATCGTTGACTGTGATACGTGGAGAATATAAGTAGATAGATAAATATAATACAAGCCAGGAAGTGATGGGGTAAAAGAATGATCCGCATAGAGTGGTTAAGGAAAAATTGAGGAGGAGATATTAATTTCATCTAAAAGATTCTGGTGGCTTTTGTAGTAGGTACACAGGGTGATAGTATAGTGGTAATGGCTTTGAATTTGGAGTCAGAGTACCTGGGTTCAAATTCCAGCTGTGCCACTTACTGCCTATGTAACCTTGAGCAAATCACTTTGCTTTTATGGGCCTCAGTTTCCTCATCTATAAAATAAGGGGGCTGGACTTGGTAACATTTAAGGTACTTCCCCAATCCAAGTCTATGATCCTCTTATTTTTATGAGAAGCAATGTAGCCTAGCAGGTATCTGGCAAAGTGAATTCCTTAAAATATGAGGTTTAGAATGTGATTAGGATAAGGTTCCTTCCTAACCCTCAACTGTTCCCTTCATCTCCATACCAAAGTAGAAGCCTTTCCAAAAGGGCTCAATTAAGTGACAAAATAATGTAACTTGTGCTGGGCACAAATATGGGTCAATATTCCTAGTTATGGTTCTGGGAAGAACAGGCAATCAAAATTTTGAAAACTACAAAATGAGGAAATGGACTGAGAAAATATAACAATGAGATATACCAATGAACAAATTATGGAGGACATTAGAGAGTAGTTTCAATAGACTGGTGGAGTAGGAATTCTGATTCTAAAAACTTAAGGGCAGGTTATAAGAAAATGGAGGCCATGAGAGAAGACCACTTTTTCTATGAATTTAGTGGGGAAAGTAGGCAGAGTAACAGGGGTTTGAAGACACAGAAGCTTGAGAACAAGTTTTCTTATGGATGGGAATGAGCAAAACATGTCTGCAGGTGGTAGAAAGTGTTAGCATGTAAGGAAGGACTGAAGGTGAAGAAATTTAGGCTCAGGAAACTAAAATAAATAGATTAAGGTCATATAACTAATTAGCAGAAGAATAAGATGACTTATTACTGCCAAAGGAAATTATATTTCTATATCAGCAGTTTCACAGAGATTGTTCTTTGCTGGCAAGGGGAGTAGTGCTATAAATTTTCCTTCAATTTATTTTTAGTTTAGAATTTCAGGGCTATGTTATCTTTTGTTTTCAAATGTAGTTTGTCTAGTATACTTGCAAATCTTTTCTGAGACAGAAACCTACTTAATTTTCAGAATGTTAAATGAAAAACACAGGAGCAAGTTAATATCTAAAATATTTGTCCAGTGGTGAGAATTGTGCATGTATACCATACTGATAACAGAGTGATGGGCATGGTAAAGAATGACACCTAAATCAATGATGATTACATGAATGATACAAGAAAAATTGTCTATTGTGATGTCTGAACAATGAAAACTCAGTTGAAAGTCAATGAATAAGATTTATAACCACACACAGAAATGCTAAAAACAAACAAACAAACAAAACCCCCTGATTAACTACAGTGCTCTGCTTAGAGTACATACTTAATGAATAATACTGAATTGAATAAGATTAAATGATTCTAAGGAATGCATCATAACATTATTTTATGTCATTATTTTCTTACAACAGTGGTATCAAACTCAAATAGAAACAAATCTCTGTGGACTGCATATTGACTTAGAAAACCACAAATTTACATTATCTATGTTGCACTGTATTTTATTTTGTTAAATAGTTCCCAATTATATTATAATCTGGCTCAGGTCCTATGGGAGTTTTGCTTGCCTGATATAGCCCATGTGCTAGGAGTCTGACACCTCTACCTTAGAAGACCTCATCTGGAATGTTGTCTTCAATCTTGTGTACCCTTGCTTCCTCATCTCTGCCTTTTAGCTTCCCTGACTTCCTTCAAGACTGAGATTAAATTCCACCTTCTGCAAGAGGTCTTTCCCAGTTTCCACAGCTACTAATACTTTTCCTCTGAGGCTAACTTCCACATATTCTGTAGATTTCTTGTATGTACATAATTAATTATATATTATTTCTCAATTAGAATTTGAGGTCTTTGAGGACCAGGATTATTTTTGCCCCAGTGGTTACCACAGTGTCTGGAACATGGTAAGCATTTAGTAATTTCTTGTTGAATTATTAACAAGTAAGCAAGAACACTGGTAAGCTGGAAAGTGTCCAGAGAAGGGCATGTCCATGGGAGGATTGTTTGAAAGAATTAGAGAATTTTAGCCTGGGAATGAAACATAATACCTATCTTCAAATAATCAGAGGGCTGCTCTGTGGAAGAGGAATGAGAAATATTCTATTTGTCCCCAAGGGACCTTACCTTAAAGCAATTGGCACAAGTTTTAAATTCAGGCTTAATATTAGGAAAAACTTCCTAAAAGAGATATTAAATGGATTAAATGCCTTAGCAGATAGTGAGGTTCTCTTCCTTCAAGGTCTTCAAGCAAATGACAGACAGCGACATCTCAAGTATTTTGGAGCGATGATTCCTTTGGGTATAGGTTAAACTAAATAGTAAGGTAAACTTCCAGCTGTGAAACCCTATGTTTCTGTGAATTAACAATGGTAGATACAAACAACTCTGCTTGTTACAATTTTTATTTTTTCCCCCCAAACAACCTCAATATTATCTTTAGAAGTATGCTGGCAAATCTTTAGGGATAAATTTTGGCCACATGATTTGCAGGAGTCAGCAAAAGGGAGGTGCCTTCTAAAATCAAAGAATTGTAGAGCTGAAAAGGAAAGAACACAGTCAAGGGGTTCTTAACCTTTCTCATGTCATGAATCCTCTGGCAGTCTGGTGAAGGTGATGGGCCCTTTTATGGAATATCATTTTAAATATTATTTAGTACTTAATATTCAGAAATGAATGAAATTCTAAATTTCAGTTAGAATTTAGTGAAAACAAAGATATATTTTTCCCAACCAAGTTCATGAACCACCTGAAATCTATCTCTGGGAGCCCAAAGGGAAACCTCATATTAACTTTGTGATAGACACTCTGATCTAGTCTAGCCTCATTTTAGAGATGAATCAGCTGAAGCTGAAAGAGGAGAAATGGGGTTTTACAGAGAGTAAGTGGGCAAGCCTAGATTTAGACTAAGGTATCCTGATTCCAATCCAATGTTTGAGGTTTTTTTTTTGTTTGTTTATTTTTTTTTTGTTTGTTTGTTTTCACCTACTATATCATTTCGGCTCTCTGAGTGAGGTGAAGTGAAGGCCTTCAGCTGGGGGTACTTGTCAAAGTGATGAAAAAATTTATCTTACGAACAAGTTATGAGAGTGAACAAAACACTATCTAGAGGGCAGGCAGGAATTCTGTCACCAGGATATCAGTCCAAGCTCTTCAGGATCCAAAGGAGTGAATCCTCATATTAAAAATAAACAAAACTAGTAGGTATTAAAATAAAGTCTGCCAAGGAAGAATGGCTCAAAGCCAGGAAAAAAAACAGAATATGAACAGTGCGATGATGCCCATTAATGCATTACATTGGGTATTTGAGGGTTTTGATAAGCAGAATGGCACCTCAGAGGACTTAATGAGCTGAGGTCCTGGCATTTATTATTTCTATGGGGCAGAAATGCTTCCTCTTTCCCTCTATGACATAATTTCTTTACCTCCTTTGCTATTTTACCTACCTTTACAAACCTATCCTAATTTTTTTAGGGATATCTATCAGGCTTCTTTTTCCAAGCTCTGGGCTTTGGGGCATATCCCAGTTACCATTAGAACGGAAATTCTATTCATAGGTCTTGTAACAATATATAATGCTTTGAGCGTATAAAACTCTGCACTTTTGATGTTTTAAGGTTTTCAAACTTCTATATATTCTATTATCAGCTAACTATAGGTACCTAATATCTGGAAAGAAATGAGCCCAGATAAAAAGATCAAGGTTAGAGCTAGAGATTTAAAGACATTTTTGTAAAGTTAATATTTGAAACTGTGGAAATAAAAGAAATTCCAAGAGAGAGAGTTTAAGAAAGACAAGACAGGAGAAAACAAGACATTGACAAGTCCTTTAAACTTGATGTTAAAGACAAACAGAGAAAATTCCCCTTGTAATTTGTAATTAAAACTATACAAAAGTGTAATGGGATGCCTGGAGATATAGTGGATTTTCCCTCCTTGGAGGTCTGTAAGCAGCAGTTGGGTGAGCATTTACCTATTGATCATGGGAATTATTTTCAAGTATGGGTTAGACGAGGTCAGCTGAGGTCCTTTCTGACTCTTAAATTCAAAGTTATAGAGAAGGGACCAACTGCTATTGGAAGCAGAAATTTCCATATTCAGGATTGCTCTATCTCATTCAAATCCCAGGACCAGGTCTTATCTTTATAAATCACTAGTTATATCAAATAAATTGATGTATGTCATCTTACTGTGCCAAACTGATGTGTCCCGTAAAATTCACTTTTTCTGTGTTTTAAAAAAAATCTAAAAAATATTAGAGGGAAAGGAGATAGGAAAAATGGCACAGTTTAAAAAAGAAATGAGAATTTTAAAAAATGCTCTTAGAGTTGGGTATTAGAGGTTACTTTTGAGAGAAATAAATTAGTAAAGTGAACTGATTTTAATATTGCTTAGCCATCTGCGATCTAGAGGTGAGAAATTAAATACTTGGAGCTACCCAGGGTTTCATACTTACATATTGGGGGTTTGGGGTTGGGGAAGCATGCGAGAGACTTTATGGTAGTGACCAGTGAATGAATCATTAGTGTAGATGAGGAACTGCTTCCCCTGTCTTTTGAGTTTTTAGCTGTGTTGATGTAAGGTTGATCAAGTGTCATCAAAATGCTATGTGTCCACGTTGACTTCCAATGTGAGTGCCTGGTAGATCTAGTTGCTCTCAGGTGACAGGAAGTTAGACAGTAAATAGAACCAGAGGCCTCTCTCTGGATCAGACAGCCTTGGGACCATCACACTTGGTTCAATGCATGACAATGTAAGGCGGCAAACAAATGGAATAAGAGGAAAGCACACAGGAGGGTTTCAAGTAGAGGCCATATCTGAGAAAGAACTGGAAATATTAAGCCCAGAGAACACAGATGGAGTCTACTAAAATTTGTCTGATGGACTTTTACATGGAAGAGAGATGAGTTTTTATTCTGCTTGGTCACAGAATGATAATGATAACAATTATAGCTAGCATTTATATGGCACTTTAAAAATTGCAAATAATTTTATATATATTATCTTATTCTGTCTTGACAACAGTCCTGGTAAGTAGGCACTGTTATTATCCTTATTTTACAAATGAGGAAACTGAGTCAGATAGAAATTAATTGACTTGTACATGCAAGCAAAATCTATATTACCCCTTGCCAAGTTGTCATGACAAGGATTTCTAGGTTATCTAAACTTACTATCTTTCCCTGGACTTAGTTTAGCGATCTCCCACACTAGGTGTTTAGTGAAAAGTTGTTGAATTGTTGGAATGTATTAACTGTGAAATCACTTTTTAAGGGGTTAGTATTAGTCATTAATTTAAAAAAATTGAAAAATTAAAAAAATTGAAAAATATTCCACTGAATTAATTTCAAGCAGTTTGTCAATTTTCAAATGGATTTGTTTCTACTGATATGACTTTTACATTTGTACTCAAAGCAATTTCCTAGAATGGATCAGGAATGGATGAAAACTATATTAACATATAGATATATAACATATCCATATGTATCACATAGATTTATAAGTACATGTATGTATAATACACATGTGCATAAACATATAAGTATATAGACGAATGCATTGGGAAACTCTATGTAATGAAAATGATATCTGCTTTCTGCTGAATAAAATTCAGTTTATTTTTATCACTGAATTTTTGAAAAATGATCATCAAAGGATGTAGTGAGATTTTTTACTTGCATGCAAAATACAGTTCCTTAAGAGAGTTCATTTTATCATACAATTCATTATCAAATTTGGGAATGATTTATGAACTAATTTACTTTTGTTAATGATTGTTCTTTATGTCAAAACACAAAATTGTTCAGTCAATTAATCCATTATTTTAAAATAATTATCATAGGGCAAAGCCAAACATCATTTAATTAAACAACTGGTCTACTCTAAACAATAAATTAGTTGTCAGACTATGCTATAATCAGTTTTTCTCTCCAGGAAGCATGGCTAAAAAAATGCTACTGATTCTCCAAGAGGAAACTCATTATGCGATTCTTCACTTGACAACTGTGAAAATAATTGGTTAAACTCATCAAACATTAGCAAATTAATAAATAAATGGAATAGATCTTCAATTTTCTTTTAGATATTTTATTTCTAGATCATTGTAATATGACTAGTATTGTACACCTATGGGTTGCTGATAGAATTAAACTTTATGACATATACTGTTTTTGTTTTAAGCTATAAAAATATTCTGTTCATTTTTCAGAGATCCAAATGTAAATGGAATGTGAACGATAGAGGATAATTTGTTTCAATTTATTTTTTTAAAAATTGTAAGTCCTTAGTTGATAATGTCTTTATTATTTAAAAAATAAATTGTTCATAGTTGGCTAAAACGTTATGTTCTTTCTACAATCAAGTAGTTATCTTTTTTAAAATGCGTATGGAGCAAATATTATAAAATAATTCATTGAAATATACTAATATACAAATTCCAGCTATAACCATCAAAACAAGATCTACCAGAACAAGATACAATGTCTCTTATTATTTATTAATCTGTATATGGCATTTTAGAATTTACATCCTTCTCTAAAATGAACTGAGACTCTGAAGACTCAAAGTGACATATAAAATTGGTTTTCCACAAATTTCCTTAAAAAAAGTTACTGAGAACAGTCAATGTGCCTAGTACAGAGCAAAACATTAGTTACTGTGGATGTAAAAAGAAAAAAAAATAAAATAGGCCACAGTTCCCATCCAAAAATATTACAGAATTAATTCTTCAAAAATTTATAAAAATTGACTCAATAGCTACCTGATTGAGCATACTACGATTTTTGGCATATAGTTAAGTGCTTAATAAATGCTTGTTGACTGACATCATCATGATAAATATCATCACATCATCACTATTGTCGCTAGCATTTATATAGTACTTTTAGTTGTGAGAAACACTTTAAAAATATTAACTTATTTTATTCTCACAATAATTCTGGAAGATAGATGCTACGATTACCCTCATTTTACAGATAAGGAAACTAAGATAGAAGTTTAGTGAATTTTCCTGGTGATATAACTTGGAAATTTTGGAAGCTGGATATGAACTCAGGTCTTACTGACTCCAGGTCTAGCTCTCTATTCACTGCACTACCTAGCTGCCTAATATATGCAAGGCATGTCAATATATACTGTGGAGATGGGTGTAGAAAAGTACTTCCTGAGCTTCATTGGGGATGTGGCTAATAGGAGATACACTAAAATGCTGATGGCCCTTCTTTCTCAGTTTAGAGGAAGTAGAAAATAAAGATAAAAAATAAGGTCGAGAGGCAGATGAGGATCAAGATATGAGTATTAAAGGTTGTTTCTCTCAATAACCTGGAAAAAAATCATAGGAAACATCCTTGTCACATTTCGGAATATTACAGAGTTGGAGGGATAGTTAACATACTTGACCACAGAGAGTCAGTAGATACACACACACATATATACATACATGTGTATATGTGTATGTACGTATGTATGTATATGTGTATTAGTGCATACACACATATGTATATCTATAGACATCGATATAGATATGTGCTCCTATATTCATATAGGTCTATATCTAGGGGCAGTTAGGTGGCTCTGTGGATAGAGTACTGGAACTGGAGTTGAGAAAACTCATATTTTTGAATTTGAGCTTGATTCAGACACTAACTAGCTGTGTGACCCTGAACAAGTCACTTAACTAAGAAACTACTTAAGAACAATCTATATCTATCTAGCTATACATACATATGTACATGTACACACATACATAATTTGGTTGGTAAAGGAAGCAAAGGTGAAAGTGGATGGGACGTTTATACAACAGCTTTTATAAAAAAAAAAAGATGAGGATGTTGGTGACCTGAAAATTCATTGTGTCAGTTAATTGGTTAATGGTTGGACCACAATAGGTCCCTGCCCAAGCTTCACTTAAAGGTTGTATTTTGGGCCCTCCTGGCTTAAAATGAATGTCAAAGATAACTATTTCTCTTTGGAACAGCAACCCTGGGGTCTTCCCCTCTTAGATTGATTTTTTTTTCTTTTCTTCTAATTAACAGGGCCATTGCTTGACTCACTTCTTAAAGAGGCCTATTCACTGAATGGGCATCACCTCACTCTAAGTGAATACATGAAAAGGCCTAAGCCTAAAAGGGCCAGGGTCTCCCATTGCATCCTGGGTCATTTCCAGTCATCCTGATGAATATCTGGTCACTGGATCCAGATGGCTCTGGAGGAGAAAGTGAGGCTGGGGACCTTGCGCAGCCCTCCCTCACTCAAATAGAAGTCAACTGCAAGTCATGTCATCATTTCCCTGATGCCATGGTCCTCTTTAGAAACACAACAATAATTTATAAAGCACCTACTATGTACCAGGCTCTGTGCTAAACTCTAGAGATACAGAAAAAGGCAAAGGACAATCCCTTTCCAAAGAGCTCATAGTCTAATGAGGGGAGACAATGTGAAAATAACTACATATAAAAAAGTTATATGCAGGGTAATTTGGAAATAATCAAAGGAAAGGTGCTAGAATTAAGGAGATCGGGAAAGGCTTCCTTTAGAAGGTTGTAGGGTTTTAAGTGGACTTTAAGGAAGCCATTGAAGCCATGAAATAGAGAGGAAGAGGAAGAGTATTCCAGGCCTGATGGACAGCCAAGGAAAATATCCAGTATCTGGAGATGGAATGACTTGTGCAAGGAACAGCACTAAAGGCCAGTGTCACTTGGACCACAGAGTATTTCGTGGGGAGTAAAGTATATTAAGACTGGAAAGAGAGAAGGGGATCAGATTGTAAAAAGCTTTGAATATCAAATAGAGAATTTTGTGTCTGATACTAGAGGTGATATGGAGACACTGGAGTTTTTTTTAATAGGAGGTGACAGTGATATATTAGGTTCTGGACGATTAGGAAGACTTAGGAAGATTAATTTGACAGCTGAGTCAACAGCGTCCTATGAAAAGCTAATGTAATACCATACTGCATTAAGAAAAGCATAGCTTCAAGGCATGGGTAGTGATATTTCTTCACTATTCTGCTCTAGGAAGCCCACATGTGTCTAGTTCCAGGCATCACATCTAGCACATTGTCTGATAAAGAGTAAACACTTGATTGATTGATTGACTAATTAAGAAAAACATTAATAAAGTGGGATGAGTTCAGAGGACCCCCACAATGGCGAAAGGCCTTAAATCTGTGCTATCTGAAAACTGGTTGAGGAACTCGGTATGTTTAGCCTAGAAGAGAAAAGTCTTGGCTGGGGCAGAGAGTAGATAAGGCAGAGCAAGCTTAATAGCAGTCTTCAAGGAATTAAAAGGCTCTGTAGAGGAAAAGGGATTACAAATATAGATTAAATCCGAAGGTCCATCAGCATAAGACTCTTCTCATCAAGGAAGATTAATTCCTTGTAGCTGCATAAGCGGGGAGGCCAAGCTAGCGAGAGTGGGAAAGAACAGAGAGCTTTGGGCATTTCTGGCTTCCATCTTTGACAGAGAAGACAGATGATGCCAAACCGAATTCAGGATGCTGAAGGGAAAATAAGACTCTAAGAAGAATCTGACATGAAAGGAGATAGCTAAGTTCTTATGTTACAGGTAAACCTAGGTTGTTCCTGAGAAAATGCACCATGCATGTAACCACATATATTTTACTACCGTACATGTGCATTATTGCATGTTTCAGTATGCTTCTTTCTTATTTGGCTATTATGTTTATTTGACTATATTTTGTGATATGTTAATGTTACATATACACTACTACTTATAGTTAAACTGTACTTTGTATGTAGGCCTATTGATAGTGTTATTGTTGTAGCTATCTTTGCTTTCTTAGCCATGCTTATTGCTTTTGATTGAGTTCTTTGTATTATAGATAAGCATGTACTTTGGAAATGTGCATGTGTTGTGTCCTGAATGTTAGTATGTGTCAGTATGATGTCACTGTAGCATCCTTCCAAGTGATCCTCTGTATGGCGCCATTTCTACTACTATTAATGTGTATTTGTTTTATTTCAGTTTCAGTGGTAAACAAAGTTGAGTTACCTGGTATGTCAAGAAAATCATCTTCATTGTTTAAAAAGGGATGATGCTTGTGTTTATAATGTGTTGTTACAGATTTGGGACTTGCCCCAGCTAATCTTTGTACAGGATTGCAAAGAGTTTCAGCCCAGGGGAGGAATGTAAACCAAGTCCCAAAGCCCATTGATTGGTATGGGAGTCTCTCCTTATTGGTAGAGATCAGTTTCCTGACCTGCATGAAAGTTGGTGAGAGCAGGAAAAAGAACTCTAGTCTTGTCATTCTCTTTGGACTTCAAGTCATTTCAGTCTCTTTGGGCTTCAGGTGTTTCTGACTTCTAGCTTCTAGAGAGAAGGTGGATTATGTCAATACCATTTCCAATTGCTGAAAGGAAATAAGACTCTAAGAAGAAGCCACAAGAGAGGAGCTGGCAGTCTCCATTGTGTCCTTATTCCTAGCTTGGTCCAACAGAAGCTTGAGGGAATTTTCCCTTTGGGTGAGATCTGGGACTCTTTTTCTCTTTTGGTTGAGCTAAGGTACCTCATTCCCAATTGGAAAGCTCATTCATTCTCTATTATGTGGTTTATCTTGTCCTATGTATACTTTTCCTGATTTCTGATTTGAATAAATGGGTTTCTTGGCTATCTGTTTTATATATTTATTCTATAACTGCTATTTGTTGTGAAAGGTGTCAAGCTTTGCATATAGAGCTTGGGGTCCTCCTTTCCCTCTAATAAATGAATAGCGATGAGAAGTTTAGCTTGCACCTTAAAACCATATCCCCTAGACTAATAATATTTAAGGAAGCAGATAGATATAATTTTAGCCTAGTACCTCCTCTCTTTGGGAAGAGAAAAGTTGCAAAGCACCTGGTTCCAAACTCCTGCTTTTCCTTTTGGAAGGAAATAAATCTCCACTAAAGAAGGTTAGAGAAAGAAGAGGCAAGCAATGTCTGTTCCCATGCTGCCTGTGGGGCTAGGTGGTGTAGAGGATAGAGTGCTGGGTCTGGAGTTAGGAAGACCTGAATTCAAATTCAGCTTCAGATATTTACTATTTGTGTGACCCTAGGCAAGTCACTTAACTCTATTTGCCTCAGTTTCCTCATCTGTAAAAGGAGAAAGAAATGGCAAACCACTCCAGTATCTTCACCAAGAAAACCCCAAATAGGGTCACAAAGAACTGGACATGATTGAACAGCAGCCACAACCCGTGGAAGATAGCTCTTGACTCCAGAGCACTAAAGTAAGAGGAATGGTTGGGAAATCTGGAGAGATAGATTCAGGCTTGATCTAAAGAAAAACAGCTTTACAATAGCTAGATCTATCCCATGGTAGAATGGGCTATTTCAGGAGGTCTTACCCTCACAACAGCTTCTCCAACAAAACAAAATAAACTTTGTAAAGGGCTCCTGTTCAGTTGTGGATTAAATCAGAAATTCTCTGAGATCTCTTCCATCTTTGAGAGCTTGTGATGTTCCTTTATTTTAATCTTCTTTATATTCTGCCAAGGATAAAATGGATTCATTCCAGTTTTTAAAAACTTCTGCTGATAATAATCCCCCGTGCTTTTCTGACAACATTGATGAAATAAAAAAGTAGGAGAAGGGAAGGCAGGATATGGAGAACACAATTTTCTTCCCAGAATAATGAGGAGAAAACATGTAAAGAGCAAAAGTGCAAATAAACAGATATAGCACTTTCACTCACAGGGAATTTAATTATACATTGGTCATCTAATTTAATAATTCTTTAATGAACTTTTCATTGGGGAAAAAAGTGCCAACACACTTCTATATTGATTTAATTAGGAGTCAAAATTATGTATATATATATATATATATATATATATATATATATATATATATATATGAATTTGAGATTGGTTTTATTTTCTATCTTAATTTAGATCACTTTAATGAAATATCAGCCATATCCTCATGCTGTGAACATAACAAAAGTTGTTATTAATAAATTAATTTAATTCTAAAAGTAATGGGGGTCTAACATATTCTCAGGGTGCTTCAGATGACATGTCCTCCTGGAGCATACCTGGAGACAGATGGCTTTTCTCCATATGGCTAGGGAGTTGCTTCTCTAAGAATTGTGGTGATGTAGAGTCTCTGGAGCATGTACAGATATTCTGACTAGTTCCACTTAGTCTACCATGTGACTGGAGTAGCTTCTTTTTGGTTGGCTACATAACTGAAACTGCCAACATTTTCATAAAGCTTTTGTCAGCTTTGACCATATCTTTGCTTCATTTGCTGTTGGAAGAGTACATGGTGTCCAATGAGAAACCATGCAGTGAGATAAAAAGATTTAGAGACATCCTCTCTTCTGAGAGGGAAGCTAGGTAGTGCAGTGTATAAAGTGCCAGGCCTAGAGTCAGGAAGATTCATCTTCATAAGTTCAAATCTGGCCTCACACACTTACCAGCTACATGTCCCTGGTCAAGTCATTTAACCCATTTTGCCTCAGTTTCCTCATCTGTAAAATGAACCGGGGAAGGAAATGGCAAACCTCTCCATTATCTTTGCCAAGGAAACCCTAAATGAGGTCATGAAAAATCAGACATAACTGAACAACAAATCTTCTGAGACCATATAACACCAGAGAAATGAACCTGGGTCCTTGGCCTTTTATTTCTTTCTTTTCTGTTTTGGATGTAGGGAGTAGAGTCTCTGACCCTGGTTGGGAATGCAAGTCAAAAGAATCTAGTATTCAGTCTACAGACTGGGTATTCTAGCTAGCCTAGTTTCAATGCCCAAGGAAGAACAAGGAGTGATCTTCAAGAACGACCTTCAGAAAATCACTTTTTTGAAAGAATTCATCTGGTAGTCATGACATATCTTGATAAAATAAAGGATATGTAAGAACTGAGCTAATTTATGAGCCTAATTTTCCAAGACACTGAGATAGTAAAGGGGAGATTATGTTAGGGGAAGAGTTTGTCCATTTCTTCTTCTTTTTTTTTTTTGTATTCTTCATATTTGTCATTTCTTATTTTTTATTTCTATTTTTTTAAATGCAATTTATTTATTTAACATATTTGGTTTTCAGCATTGATTTTCACAACATTTTGAATTACAAATTTTCTCCCCATTTCTACCCTCCCCCCCACTCCAAGATGGCTTATATTCTGGTTGCCCTGTTCCCCAGTCAGCCCTCCCCCCTATCACCCCCTTCCCCTCTCATCCCCTTTTCCCTCCCTTTCTTGTAGGGCAAGATAAATTTCTACGCCCCATTGCCTGTGTATCTTATTTTTTAGTTGCATACAAAAACTTTTTTTGTTTTTGAACATCTGATTTTAAAACTTTGAGTTCCAAATTCTCTTCCCTCTTCCCTTCCCACCCACCCTCCCTAAGAAGTTGAGCAATTCAACTTAGGCCACACATGTATTATTATGTATAACCCTTCCACAATACTCATGTTGTGAAAGGCTAACTACATTTTGCTCCTTCCCAACCCATCCCGCTTTATTGAATTTTCTCCCTTCACCCTGTCCCCTTTCCAAAGTGTTTGTTTTGATTACCTCCACCCCCATCTGCCCGCCCCTCCATCATCCCCCCACCTTTTTTTTTTTTATCTTCCTCCCTCTTCTTTCCTGTGGGGTAAGATACCCAACTGAGTATGTATGGTATTCCCCCTCAGGCCAAATCCGATGAGAGCAAGGTTCACTCATTCCCCCCTCACCTGCCCTCTCCCGTCCTCCCATAGAACTGCTTCCTCTTGCCACCTTTATGCGAGATAATCCACCCCATTCTATCTCTCCCTATCTCCCTCTCTCAGTATGTTACTCTCTCATCCCTTAATTTCATTTTATTTCTTTTAGATATCTTCCCTTCATCTTCAACTCACCCTGTGTCTGCTCTCTCTCTTTTACATATATATATATCTATATACACATAAACACATATATATATATATACACATACATACACATACATACATATACACATAGATATATACATACATACACATTCACTTATATATATACATAAACATATATATATATGTATACATACATATATATATATATATATATATATGCATATTCCCTTCAACTACCCTAATACTGAGATCTCATGAATCATACTCATCATCTTTCCATGTAGGAATGTAAACAAAACAGTTCAACTTTAGTAAGTCCCTTGCAATTTCCATTTCTTGATTACCTTTTCATGCTTCTCTTGATTCTTGTGTTTGAAAGTCAAATTTTCTATTCAGTTCTGGTCTTTTCACTGAGAAAGCTTGAAAGTCCTCTATTTTATTGAAAATCCATATTTTGCCTTGGAACATGATACTCAGTTTTGCTGGGTAGGTGATTCTAGGTTTTAATCCTAGCTCCATTGACCTCCGGAATATCGCATTCCAAGCCCTTCGATCTCTTAATGTAGAAGCTGCCAGATCTTGGATTATTCTGATTGGGTTTCCACAATACTCAAATTGTTCCTTTCTGGCTGCTTGCAGTATTTTCTCCTTGATCTGGGAGCTCTGGAATTTGGCAACAATATTCCTAGGAGATTTCTTTTTGGAATCTATTTGAGGAGGCGATTGATGGATTCTTTCAATTTCTATTTTGCCCTGTGGCTCTAGAATATCAGGGCAGTTCTCCTTGATAATTTCCTGAAAGATGGTATCTAGGCTCTTTTTTTTGATCATGGCTTTCAGGTAGTCCAATAATTTTTAAATTATCTCTCCTGGATCTATTTTCCAGGTCAGTGGTTTTTCCAAGGAGATGTTTCACATTGTCTTGCATTTTTTCATTCCTCTGGTTCTGTTTTATAATATTCTGATTTCTCATAAAGTCACTAGCTTCCACTTGCTCCAATCTCATTTTTAAAGTAGTATTTTCTTCAGTGGTCTTTTGGACCTCCTTTTCCATTTGGCTAATTCTGCCTTTCAAGGCATTCTTCTCCTCATTGGCTTTTTGGAGCTCTTTTACCATTTGAGTTAGTCTGTTTTTTAAGGTGTTGTTTTCTTCAGTGTATTTTTCAGTATTTTTTTGGGTCTCCTTTAGCAAGTCATTGACTTGTTTTTCATGGTTTTCTCCCATCCTTCTCATTTCTCTTCCCAATTTTTCCTCTACTTCTGTAACTTGCTTTTCCAAATCCTTTTTGAGTTCTTCTATGGCCTGGGGCCAGTTCATGTTTTTCTTGGAGGCTTTGGTTGTAGGCTCTATGACTTTGTTGTCTTCTTTAGGCTGTATGTTTTGGTCTTCTTTGTCACCAAAGAAAGAATCCAAAGTCTGAGACTGAATCTGGGCACGTTTTCGCTGCCTGGCCATATTCCCAACCAACTAACTTGACCCTTGAGTTTTTCAGTGGGGTATGACTGCTTGTAGACTAACGAGTTCTATGTTCTACGTTTGGGGGGGAGGTGCCAGCTCTGTCAGAGCCGCACTCCTCCTTCCCCAAGGACCCCCAGTCCAGACTGGGCTTAGATCTTCAGCAGGCTGTTGCACTCCTGCTCTGATCCGCCACTTAATTCCTCCCACCAGGTGGGCCTGGAGCCGGAAGCAGCAACAGCTGCCCCACCTCCGCTGCCCCCGGGGCTGGAAGCCGAACCGCGAACTCCTTCCACTCCCGCAGCTTTTCCCACTAACCTTCTCCGCAGTCTTTGGTGTTTGTGGGTCGAGGGGTCTGGTAACTGCTGCAGCTCACTGAATCAGGGCGCTAGGGCCCCCTCCGCCCGGCTTCTGGTCTGGATCGTCCACGCCGCTCAGGCTGGGCTCTGCTCCACTCCGTTCCCAGCTCCCAGCTCCGTGTGGAATAGACCTCACCCAAAGACCATCCAGGCTGTCCTGGGCTGGAGCCCTGCTTCCCTCTGCTGTTCTGTGGGTTCTGCCATTCTAGAATTGGTTCAGAGCCATTTTTATAGGTTTTTGGAGGGACTCAGGTAGGGAGATCACTCTAGTCCGTGCTTACCAGCCGCCATCTTGGCTCCGCCCCCTGTCCATTTCTTCTTGATATATGATTGAAGTAAGTATTGTTTTGTTAAAACTATCTAAAGCTAATTGATTAAATATGACTGGTGTGATAGTAGTCCCTAACAATGGGAGTGGGGACACATCTAGTGGGGGCAAGGGCCAGTTGTAGAGACAAGAGACACCTTGACCCTTCAGTGTATTTTTTTCAGGATATTTAAAAGGTTAATTTAATAGAAAGGTAACATCAGAACTGTTTAGCAACATGTATCCTAAAGAGAAGGCAAATTTTTACCTTGGTGAAACTTAGAACCTTAAAAGGCAGATGTAGCTTGCCTGACCCTGAGAGATGGGGCCAGAATGTGCTGCTTTTCATAAACAAAAGCAAGAGATATAGCACCATCTTATGACACTAAAAATTAAACCTGTCTACAGAAAAAAAATGAGGAAAACTGAATTCCTGATTCGGTTGTTTCCGAACTGAACTGGTTAGACTGCTAGACTTGTTCAATTTAGTTTTTAAAAAATGTTTATTTTAGGAAAACAATAAATTTAATTGATTAAAAAAACAGAACTCGTCAAAATGTTTCAGCTATTGGGTACATAGACAAGGCTAAAGATACTTTTGTGGACAAAGCCCAATTTCTGAATGAATTTTGTTGATTTTTTTTAAAATTATACTTAAATACATTGCTAT
Organism: Trichosurus vulpecula; assembly: GCF_011100635.1. Lineage (NCBI taxonomy): Eukaryota > Metazoa > Chordata > Mammalia > Diprotodontia > Phalangeridae > Trichosurus > Trichosurus vulpecula. The sequence continues at coordinate 128,722,512 of NC_050573.1, read as the reverse complement.
ATGAATACTTTTAAAGCATATTTAGATGTATAATTCTAGTCACATATATTTATATGTGTACGTTATACATTTATATATGCTTAGGTAGGCTTTCTAGTATAGAAAGCCCTTTCTTAAGAACTCTGTGAAATAAGCAATAAAATATAATGATTTCCATTTTGTCATCCATATGATGTTTATTATTTCCAGAGGATTTAAGTGGTGTGCTTGTCGTCATATAGTTAATAGGAAGGATCTGAACCCAGGTTTCATGACATCAAATCCATGATTCCTTTAATTACATCATACTGCACCTTTTCTTCAAATTCAATGGATAGCAACTGTCAAAAATAAGGTGAATGAGCTGAAAGGCTTATCTAGTTTTTAACATCTCCACCAAGAAAGTAGACATGTGCAGCATATTTAAAGGAATGGTAAGAAACATCTTATTTTTCCCTCTTAGTGGAATACTTGAAACTTGTAAGGAAATGCCAGTATCACACATTAGAATTCTTGCTACCTCTTAGCAAAGCATCACAAAAATAAACAAAAATGAACCCCCTAAATTGATTTAATAAATATATTAAAAATAAATGGAAGAGTAATCAAAAGCTTTCTATTATATAGTATACTCTCTATTCTACCAAATATTTGGCTACATCTAACTTCTTTTAATGGAGAGAGAAGATAAATCTATAAAAACAGATGAAATGGGGGTAACTAGGTGGCACAGTGAATACAGCACTGGCCCTGGAGTCAAGAGGACCTGAGTTCAAATGTGACCTCAGACATTTGACACACTTACTATCTGTGTGAACTTGGGCAAGTCACTTAACCTTAATTGTTCTGCCTTCGCCCCTCCAAAAAAGAGAAAAAGAACCAGATGAAATGTGTTCATAAAAATCAGATGAAGATATCACACCAAAATTAAAATTATTCCTCATTGATTTAGCAAGGTAGTGTTGCGCTTCCTACAAATCATTAATGTGACTGCCATCCCAATGAGATTATCTCCAATTTATCCCTTTTATATCTACAAAATGCATAGCTGGTGGCATGTTATCTCCCCCATTAAAATTTAAGGTCCTTGGGAGCAGGGGCTCTTTTTATCCTTTTTTTTATATCCATAGCATTAGCAGTGCCTTTTAGGCATTTTAGTGCATTTAGTAGATCCTTAATAAAAGCTTATTGACTTAATTTGTGCTGCAGAAGTGGTGCTGGACTTGTAGTCAAAAGAATTATATTTTAATCATAGTTCTGAAATTTGTTATCTGTGTGACCTCAACAAGTAATTTTTAACTATTCTAAATACAGTTTTCTCAACTGGAAAATTGAAATAATTATAATTTCACTCCCTCGCTCACACTGCTGTTAAAAGATTAAAAGAAAAAGGATATAGCATGCTTTGGGATCATAAAGCATTATAGTTAACTCTTAATATTCAGTTATTTTTTTAGGATTGAAAGATTTCAGAAGGCCAAACAACATGTTAAAAACAAAACAAAACAAAGTTCATGTGGAGGAGTTATTTAAAGGTAGAGAAGAAAATACCTGCTTATAGAATCTCATATATCCTTAGCTCTTCTCATCTTTGCATTGAAGTCACTGAGTCCCAAAGTACATATTCAGTTAACTTCAAGATTCTTTATGTAGTTCTGCATAGCAATTTTCTACCTCTTCATCTTAGGCAACTCATGTTGTTGCAGAAGCTACACTTATTTTATAATGATCTTTTTGCAAATGCTTATTAAGAGTTTTGTAATGATAATTGACTAAAACTTCCATGATATAATGTTCTTGTTCCTTTCAGGTACATTATAAAATCAAGTCCTTCAGCCTCTTTATTTCCCTCTCAAATGAAGCTCTTTGTAACATCTTTAACAACTGATTATGCAGTCATCATTTCGAGACATCCAGTGACAGGGAACACACTAATTTCCTGGGGAACCTGTCCCAGTTTTAGGTAACTCTAATTATTAAAAGTCTTTTCTTACATGGAGATTAAGTTTGTCTCTTCAAAATTTTCATTGCTAGGTAATCCCAAGTAGATGGTATTTCTGGAAGAATACTGTGCCTGAGATTATGAGACATTAAAAAAGGAGTAAAAAAATATTCCCTGCTAAAAAAAGGAAATAAAGCTTTTTAATCTACTGAACAGCTAAAGACAAAAGCAGAGCCATTTATTCTGAAGATAAGTTACTGATATTTGATCTGAAAGACCTTTATGGCTAAAGTGTGTAAATGCATAAAGTACATTAAAAAGGAGTTTAGGATAGGGTGAATGGTATGAAATTAAGTCCCAAAGAAGTCTAGTAGAGAGGCACTACCCACCATTTAAAAATATTCATGGAAAAGTTAAGAGGAAAGGCATAAGTTTTGGGAAAAAAAATTTTCAGAGATGTCAAGATAAAAAGATATATAGACAGGCATATTTGTATGTGTGTAACAGAAAGAGAATGGAAAGAAAGATTTGAATTTAGCTATTAGCAATCACAAAGAAGTTTTTCATTAAAAAAGTAAAGTCCAGAAGTCAAAGTAGAAAGAATCTACAAAAGGAGAAGATGAAAAGCGTAGTAAGAAATGTGCAAGAACCAAATAAAGAGCCCCAAGTGAATGGATAAAGAATAGCAGGGGAGAGTTAGACTGAAAGGTGTCCTAGGAGAGTATTTTTTTTTTACCTTTAGAAGAGAACAAAACAAATCAAAACAAACCAGAACTTCTCTGTAGATAAGGCAAAGTCAATGTCAGAGAAATGATTCCAAGTAAGAAAATGAAAGTGATTGGGCAAACACATATAGATTGGAAAAATGCTATTTGACTTAATAGACTAAAGAATAAAGTAAGAACTAAGGATCACAGGAACATAGCCTTAGAGGTGGAAGAGACCTTAGAGGTTATTTCATCTAATCCCTTCATTTTGCAGATGAAGAGGTATGTGTACATGTGTATATTATATGTACAGATTATATATGTACATATTATATATAATATAAAGCTATAGTATATATGTTTGACATTATACATATATACACACACATAAATTTGTTTAGCTAGGGGGGCTAGGGTTGGGAGGGTGGGTCTTTGAAGTGAACATTGAAAAATCTTGTTTATTACAACAGGAAAGATCACTTGAGGAGAGAGTGGAAAGTGAAAGCATGCTAAGGAATATTTTAACAAAATCACAGCATTGTTAGAGCAGGAAAGAACAGAATTGAAAGAAGTGTTGAGTCAGACTGATATTTAGCCTTTTCTACTTCTGCTAAATAAAGCAAGAAAGAACAAGATCAGAGAATTAACAGTGGTAAGATGCTGTCTTTGATTAAGAAGAAAACACTATTTATTGTTCTGCTACCAGGAGAGTATTCTCTTTGAATTGTTTCAAGACCAAAGATATTTTTGAAATGACATATATGCACTCAATCAGATTCCAGATTAGATTTAAGAGTTGAAACAATAGCCAGCAAAGGTAACTTGTCTATACAGGTCTGAAACTGATTTGGTGTTAACTGAGTTAACTGTAATGATAAGTCAGAGATTAAGTACTGTGATTTCAATAAAGCATAATGAGAGGGAAAAAGTGACCACTAGGTGCTGGAGTAGATAGAGTGATGGACTGAGAGTTAGAAAGATTGGAGGTCCAAATGGCATAAGCACTCAGGCATTAGCTGTGTGACCCCAGCTAATCATTTAATTTATTTCAGCCCCTGTTTCCTCTTCTGCAAAATGAAGATACTAATAGTACCTACAATATAGGGTCATTGTGAAATCAAATAAGACAGCATGTGTAAAGCACTTTTCAAACTTTAAACTGCTATATAAGTGCTAGTTATTATTATTATTATTATTATTATTATTAGTAGTAGTAGTAGTAGTAGTAGTAGTAGTGATAATATTCAGAATGTAAGCTCTAATAAGCTTTTTGAGAACAAGAATTGGCTTCTTTTTTACCTTTGTATTAATATTAATTATTCAGAAGTAAGCTCCAATAAGTTCCTTGAGAATAGAGACTGGTTTAGTTTTACATTTGTATCTGGAGTATTTCACACAGTGCCATGTGTTAAGGCCCCTGTATCAGCCCTCAATATATCCTTATTGATTTATAAAAAATAGTCAATATGAAGAAAAGCATGAAATAGAAACTATTAATCCAAACTAATTATAAAATTAAAAACTCTAATATTAAAGATGAAGGGCATTTAAGAGATCTTCACATATCCTCAAACTTGATTGTAAATTCCTCCCAGTGAGAATATGAAGGTAATTGCTTCTTGTAAGTGTGATGAAATGATCTTTAATCCAATATTGTTACGTAGAGCATAACTCTATGTTGTCCCTAGAGCAGTGGATAGAGTGCCAGGCTTGGAATCAGGAAGACCTGAGTTCAAATCAGGTCTCAGACTGTGTGACCCTGGGTAAGCCACTTAAGCCTGTTTGCCTCAGTTTCCTCATCTATAAAATGAGCTGGAAAAAGAAATGGCAAATCACTCCAGTATCTTTGCCAAGAAAATCCCAAATAGGGTCACAAAGAGTTGGATATGACTGAAATGACATAACAGCAACAATAAAAATCTTTCCTAAGTCTAGGAGAGGGAAAAAAGTAACCAATTATACATATAGACACATATACATACATAATATATATAAATATATATACATATATATATATACTAGATATAAATGATTGTGGCATCATGTGGCATAAATTTAGAATAGTTTGATATGGATTCAAAGATGAAATAATTCGACTATGGGAGCACCAATTCAATAAAATGTGAGAAATGTTAATGTTGGCTGCAGGCACTAAGATGGAGGAGAAAGGTATGTACAATTAGATAATAAGATAACTAAACTATTACAGGGAATCACACATCAGATTTTGACTTGAGATAGTGGAGGGGAAGAAGAGAGGTGAAAGGGTAGGTGGAGAAAAAGCAAGAGAAGAAACCAGCATGCTTTACTTGTTATATGGAAGAAGTTCTATAGGATTTCTATTTAATCTGTGTATATCACTTTATTAAAGAATCATGAATATATTTCTTTGGGTAGATGCCCAAAAAGTGTCAGATTTTCCCCTTTCTCTTCTAAATATAAGTTTCTTTAGAACAGGGGTTCTTAAACTTTTTAGTGGCAGTCTGGTAAAGCCTGTTGTTTCCTCTTCAGAATATTTTAAATGCATAAAATAAAATACATGGCATTACAAAGGAAACTAATTTTTATATATTATACACACATATACACATATATGTATTTATGTATATGTGTAAGTGTATACATGTACAAACAATTTCATGGATCCTAGGTTCAAGACTACCATGTTTGACAGCAAAATGATGAAGAGAAAAATTTAGATTGCTTTGAACTTTATATCTGAGAACCTACAATCATGGTTGCATTAAAATTATATCTTGTTTTGTTCCCCCTCACCACCCTCTGGTTTCTAGTCAGTATGGTAAGTTTATAAGTAACCAGTATAAAGTATCAGCAGCAAGAAGTGACATTGCTAAGGGGAGCCTCTGGGATATCAAACATCCCAAAGATCAAAGGAGTATAATTGACAAATTCTATCACATGTTAACCAAAATCACATCCTAATAATATGTGCTGAATCAGGTGAAGCCATCTAGGCTTTGCTATCGGGGTTTTTAGTCCTATGATATGTAAATCTCGGAGAAGTTCCAGACATCTGCAGTAAGACCAGTAGAACATCAAATGTTACAGATAACTTTGAGATGTTTTGGATATTTTAATGAACTAACCTCAAAATGGCACACATAAGAGTAAGTCTGTGTCCCCCACCCCCAAGTCCTATAAAATGAGACCACAAGCTCCTATCTCCCAGCAGCCTTCCATCTGTATCAGGTTTATATGCTGGCGTGCTCCCCACTGTAATCTGTACTTCTCCTGCTCCTCATCATTTTCCCCAAAGCTGCCTGCTTTCCTTCACCATCCCATTCCCTGTCTCCATATCATCTCCCTCTGTATATATTTTTACTGCTTGTCTCTGTACTTTCTGTGCCATTTCTCCCTACACCCTCTGTGCCTAATTAAAATATTATTGCAGCTTCACTTCCTGCTGCCATCATGGTCTTTCCTGGAGAGTACCCAAAGAGCTGCCTGCCCCATTTCATATTTTCATAAATTAGCAATTCAAAGATTAAATTAGCAAATCAGGTTCAAGATTAGAAATGATTCACACATAGCTTACACAGTCATTGTATAGTTTTATGAAAAAGGTATAATTAATTTAGAACATTGCAATGAGCTATGATTAAGTCTCTTAAAAATCCCTATTGGGTAATAAATTTGGCCTACAACATGTCTATTAATTTAAACGTAATAGCAATAGTTTTTATATTGATTGGGCTCCCAGATATTAGAAATATATACATTTAGATTATATGATTAATTTCCAAAGATGAAAATTAATTTTCTTCTTATAATCAAAATTAAAGTGGTGATTTGCATCTTCACTGGCAAAGATAACACGCTTGGGGCATATTATTATTTAAGCTCCCTGAAAGTAAAGCCCTGTCATATTAATCATTACATCTCCTTGAGTGTTTAGTACAGTGCCTTGAACAAATTACTATTCTATAAATGTTTGCTGAATTAAATTGAATCAGAAAAAATGACCTTTGGAAAAATTAGAATCATAAAATAGATTTGAAAACAATTTTGGGAAAATTAAAAAAAACACAAACATCTAGGATGGGGAAACTCAACCAAAGTTGTAAATGATTTTGAAGTTTTATCTTTCAGTTGCTTAATATGTGGAACATTATTAATTATTCTGAGAAAATGCTTCATGTAAAAATAGCACGGAATATTGGAAAGAGCTTGGAGTCAGGAAGCTTTATTTGAACCTGACCTCAGGTATAGATCTTAATACATGAAAGAGCATGGGGAGGGGAAATCAGGACTATGACTTAGTACAAAAGTCTTTGGGAATTGCCCAAGACACAGAGAAGTCAAAAGGCTTGTCCAGGGTCCCACAGGCAGTACTGAGTGGGGATTTTAAATCCAGGTCTTCCTGATTCTAATCCCAGTACTCTAGCCAATCACTCACTGCATCACACTGCATCTGCCCCAAATGTAGGTATTTAAACAAGAGTAAGTCACTTAGAATCTCAGAGCCTCAGTTTCCTCATCTTTAAAATGAGAATATTAATAGTTTCAATATCTACTGAACAGGGTCATTGTGATAAAAACACAATATGCATACATACATACAAATACACACACATATACATATGAATGTTAACAAAGATAGGACTAATGTGATGATGATAATTATTTTGGCAGAATATGTTTATTGATGATAGAGGTCATAAACACATTGTAACTCTAGCTAGTGCTTGGCATATAGTAGGTACTTAATAAATTATTGCTAACTGATCAATTGCACATTATAGTATATCATAAACTAGAAATGTATCATTCTGCACTTCCATGGTAGCTTAGTGACATGATCTGAAAGGGGTAAGTGGATAAGTTCTATGTTCTTCATATATGTTCCCATATTGAGCATGGGGGAGCATGTTTTGATCAAGAATTTTTTTTGTTCAGGTAGTGGGAGATTTTTGAGGCAACAAATAGAGGATAGTGTCTGAGGATATATGTCTTCAAATAGAAAAGACCAGAGCTTGTAGCAGAAAAAGCTTAGGATTCCAACCAAATCCAAGGGGATTATGAGCAACTGAGGTTCAGGGTTCAGGAATCAAGGGTATGAAACCAGAAAATCAGTGAGTGAGTCAATGATTCAATCAACATGCATTCATTTAGCACTTACATCTGGTACTAAGCCTAGCACATAGTAGATGCTAAATGAAGAAAGCCTTTGCCTTCAATGAGCTTATATTCTATTAAAGGAGATGTGTGTGTGTGTGTGTGTGTGTGTGTGTGTGTGTGTGTGTGTGTGTGTGTATGAGTATGTAAGTAAATATAAGGGTGAGCCAATCTAGTAAATTGCCAAAGTGACTCTGTTCCCTTTAAAAGAAGTGATAAATTGTTCCATCCTGGTATTTTAACCAAGTGAAAACAATTAATCACTAGCTTGAGATTAAATATGAAAAATCCTTTTCCCATGGAACTTACACAGCTGATATCCCTATCAGGTCTTGTCTCTGAGCTACCATGGCAGTACAGACTAATACATTATCTGGTCTATGTTAAACTGTAATATAAAATTAATCAGCATTAATTTAGTAAGCAACTACTATGTGCCAGGCACAAAGCTAACAAAATGTGATAACCCTTGTCCTCAAGGATGAGGAAACTTGGTCATGCCTTAGGTGTTGTCTCTGAGATATCAAGCTATTTCACACCTGGAGTTATTCTAGGGATTAAATGAAGTGAAAATGAGAGACTGTTACTGTATAGTTGGAGAAAAAAGGGGAAGTTTGGGACCCAGTCTCAATTTCCTTCCTTTCCTTCCCCCCTTTTACCAGAATACAAACTCATGAAATTTGGAGATCTAGTGGACTTACCTTTTTTCATATGTGTCCCAGTGATATTCCTGCCTTGGGATCAAGGACACATTAGATGAAAATTCACAGCTCTCCAGAAAATTACAACAACCCTGAGGGAAATATCTTGGCAACCCTGACAAAAGTACTTCCTGAAGTTTTGAATTACCACTTATGCTCTCTAAACTATAGTTCACTTTCTTTTGGGGTCTAGAAGATTTTTAAGATATTTTTAAGATATTAAGATTTTTAAGAATACTTTAACCAGCTGCATCAAATGAGTCTAGAGTCTAGACTCTGTATATGTATACTAGTGGGACAGTGTGTTACAGATTTTTATGCAGAACTTCTCTACCAACTGTACCAACTATGCCACTTCAGTAAGTATCATTTTTAAAAGCTAATTGAGTAATCTGACTAATATTCAAATGATAATTATGATGGAAAGCATACTTATGGGGCTTGTGATCAAGAATGTGGTATGGGCATTAATAAGACACCCCCCAGCCCCTCAAGTCTATTTCTAGAGCCATCCTCTGGTGAGTTGAATGGAAGTTGGGATAGTAGCTTCGAAAGATAAACTACATATGCATATAAATAATGCACACTGAATAAATACCAGGTAATGATTATTAATTTTTTTAAAGGCACTAGCAGTTGAAAGGCAGGGATCTGAGAAAGTTTCATATAGAAACTGGAGCTTAAGCTAAGCCTTGAAGGAAGATATCAATTTTGATACTTGGAGGTGAAGAAGTAGTGTATTCCAGGAAAGGAAAATGGGCTATGTAAGGGCATAAAATGCAGATAGGGTGACACATGTCAGAAACAGTAAGAGAGCCAATTTTGCTAGAAATGTATAAGACGACTGGAAAGCTAGGTGGGGCTAGGTTGTAAAGGACTGACTCTAAAAGTCAAATGAGAGTTTGTGTTTGATCCTAAAGGTAATAGGGAAAAATTTGAATATACCTCTGTTATATTCAATGAGCACATACAATTTTTAAAGCCTAGTCCTACCCTCTAGTTCTTCCTGAATTCTCTTCAGCCATACTATCACTGCTGCCAAGCTCATTATTTTCTGTAACGCTTTGTGATAGCATATAGTGGGACCAATTGGCTTTTGACAAATGGCAGCACTAACTACACTAATTATTTTCCCATCTCCATTTATTCTAGATAAACATTTTAGGGAAAATAATCTTATCTTAAAAATTATGGAACTAAATTCCTTCATTAACACCTTTGCTTTCAGTTCATGGTCTTGTATTAGAAAGAGAGACAGTTCTGTTGATGCTAATTAATGTCCCTTTTATTTTCTTCTTCACCAAATTATATCCTCTGGTTTTCAGACTAAAGGGTTATCTAAAATCCATAACCTATAATAGATAAATTTATTTTATATATTATCAGTTCAACTGAACATTTAGTATCTTTTTAATTTAATAGCTAACTATATGGCATTGTAGATATATTGCTGGACTTAAAGTCAAAAATTACTGGATTTGGTCCAAATTGTGTATGTGACCTAAGCTGGGTCAATAAAATTTTTATTTCATTTTTCTCAATTGTAAAATGAAGATGGTAACAGGACCTACCACAGAGGGTTCTCATGAGAGTCAAATATGCTAATATATGTAAAGTGCTTTGCAATCTTTAGAAATTATATAAATACTAACTATATTTAATTAATTAAAAGGACTAGATTTTTAAGAATACTTCAGCCAGTTTCATCAAATGATAAAGTACATTTTTAAATTACCCAAGTTGAAGAAAATAGAGATAGCATGATGAAAATGTGGATTTCAAAGTAAAGCTACAATATCTGTTAATAATTACTTTACTCAAATGGCATGGGGGAGGAGATTATGGTGGGAAAAGTCTTGGGTTCATGAGTGAAAGCTTCTGAATTACGTAAGACAGGTAGTGAGTATTGAATGCATATTTGTTGAATTGAATCGAATTGGTGATAATAAGAGGAAAAAGAATGAACAACACATAACCACCAAACTCTAAAATACAATCTATAGTATTAAAAGCAGAGAAAGAAGTAGATAGCATGAAGAGTGTGATCAAAGCAAAAGAATAATCCAACATGTACTATAAGGAAGAAGTGATTGCTTTAAGTTTGTAGAAGAGGAAGAGGAGGGAACAAACATTTATTAAGCACTACAATGTACAAAGTACTGTAGTAAGTGCTTTACAAATATCTCATTTGATCCTTACAGCAACTTCAGGAGGAAAATGCTATTATTATCCCCATTTACAGTTGAGAAAACTGAGGCAGGCAGAGGTTAAGTCACTTGCTCAGGGTCAAATATTTAGTAAGTGTCTGAGGACAGATTTGAATTCAGGTCTTTCTGCCTCCAGGCCTAGCACTCTATCTTCTTTGGCACCTAGAGCAACAGGGAAGACTTCTTGATGATAGGTGAACTGACATTGAGGGAGAGAAGAGGAGGATTTGAATAGGCAGAGATAAAGTTGGACTATTCAGGCATCAATCCCATTAAAGGCTAATATTTCTTTAATCTGACTAAAAGATGTTAGGCGATCTAGGAAATATGAACTAATCTCCTGATGCAGAAGGAATGTCTTGTTGTGGAAATAAGACTGCTTTTGGACTTTGAACATCTAGGTTCAAATCCTGGACCTGCTCCTCATCCATGTGATGTCAGGCAAGTCTCTAAACCTTTCTGGGCCTTGATTTTCTTTACTGGAAAATGAGAGGTTTGGGGTTCTAAGGTCCAAACAATCCTTAAACTGATGTTTTTATGATAAATAGCTACTGAATATGATTAGATTGAATTCAGTATGCCAAATGTTTTTCAAGTGACCAATGTTATACAGGGAAATATGGTAGAGCATGTGTAGGGCAAGAAAGAAGGACTTTTATAGAATTCATAGGGATGAAAGAGTCCCCAGAAGACACCTAGCCTAATACAACAAACCTGAAAAGAATCCTTACCTCATTATTATATCCCCTAACAAATGGACATTTGGTCTTTCCTTGAAGACTTTTAAAGAGGGTGGACCCATATCCTTTCAGGGCTATTTATTCCATTTTTGGATAACTCTAATTACCAGAATATTGTTTGGTTTTTTTTCTACTTGTATATACTGATAATAACTCAAGTTCATCTATAACCTCCACCCTCAGAATCAGCTTCACTTTCCAACTTGCAAATATATTTATATATACATCTACATGTACACAAGAATATACATGTATTTATAAACACACATACATATATGTACACATACATATGTACACATGTATCTGTATTATAGATATATATGCATTTAAAAATCCCTTTTATAAACATATTTTGTTTTACATAGCCTAAACTTATTCCCATGTCCCTTTCCCCTCCCATTTTTAGAGAATCATTAATCATTTTCTCAAAAATTTAAAAAAATAGGAAGAGAAAAAAATCAGCAAAACTCATCACTATATTGAAAAAAAGTCTATGTTAAATTTATGGAAAAGTAATTGGCAAGGTTTCACAAACAGTTTTCTGAAGCAGAGACAAGGTCATTATTACACAATTAACTTAAATGTATAGAGAATACAAGAGATTATAGTGTTTATTGTTTGTTTATAAGCAATAACAACCAAAGGATTGATAGTAATCGATAGAGGAAAATTCAGCCTTAAAGAATACCCAAAAGAGAGTCTCCCAAGCATCATGGAATATGCAACTAGAGAGGAATTTTGTTCAGCGATCCTCTTAATGTCAATATCAAGCAAGACATAAAGTAAAACTACCTATTATTGTCACGGAAGATCCCCTGAAATAAAGAAACATTCTATATAAAGGGTAGAGTCCTTCTTCCTGTTGTTCCTCATTGTTGATGATATTGTGTCGTTTGGAATCTGCCTTAGAATACAAGGCATCCTCCAGAATATCCACAATTCAAGCAGAATTAGCCTAATAACCCATACATTAAAGTACACACATAAAAATGTCTTTTGTCCATAATATGCCATCCTGTTGAATGGACAGTCTGCTGTGTTACTCTGCATAGTTTAGACAAATATTGCTGATGAATATGGATCCAAAAGTTAACAAGAGGAAGAAAGGAAGTTGGATTGCAATTGGAAAATAATGCAGCACTTTCAATGACACCAAGCTGCTTTTGACACAAAATATATCTTTTTAAAAGAACCATATTATCCCAGTGGTATGAATGGACAACAATCACTAAACAACACAATCTCTAAGAAATTAAACTTAAAGGTGAACTAAGTGGCTACAGAGAGATACACAATGATCATATATACACTCGACGACACACAGTAATGAACTCTGTGAAACACAGAATCAGAAAAAATGGACAGTTCTAGTGCTGTATTTCTATACACAAAATGTGGAAAGAAACAGAAGACCTCCAAAAGATTATGGGAAGGAGGAAGGAAGAAATGAAATAAGCATTTATTAAGTACCTGTCGTGTGTAGTCCCTGTACTAAGTGGTTTACAGAAATTTTCTCATTTGATCCTCAAAAAAACCATGGAAGTAGGCACCATTATTACCTCCATTTTGCAGTTGAGAAAACTGACACAGACAGAAGGTAACTAAGGATTACACAGCTAAATATCTGAGGCCAAATTTGAACTCAGGTCTTTCTGATTCCAGACCTAATACTCTAAAAATTAGCACCAATTAGCTGCCTCTGTATAGTACTTATAGAAAGATATGAAACAAAGCGTGTAGTGAAATTTTGGATGGGTTGGTGTCTGCACCAGAGGAAGGTTTATTCACATCAGTGAGATCATAGATCCATTGAAATTCTGAAGTGTTGGCACTGTCATGTGCAAACCAAATTGGGAAAGTTGTATCTAGTTCTGGCATTCATATTTTTAAAAGGATGCTGACAGATTGGAGCATATCCAGTAGTAAGTCTCTAAAATGCTGAGAAGGGTATAAATCATGCCATATGAGAATTATTTGAAGGTACTAGGGATGCATATTTTACATAAGAATAGATGCTAGAGAGGATAGGTATTTTTCATTACATAGATCAATTAAGTTTGTACTTTTTGTTGTCTCAGTAAGGCAGAATTAGATGTAATGGGTGGAAGTTGCAGAAAGACATTTGGCTCAATATTTAATTTCCTGATGATTAGCCCTTTTCAAAAGTGGAATGGCAAAGCCTCAGTCTGCAGAACAGACCCAAACACTGGATGCAGTCAAATGGAGGCTGGAATTTGGGGGAATGACACAGAGGGTATTAATGTTTAGGTATGGATAAGAGATTGATTGTGGCTTCTCTGTACTTGAATTCTTCCTTCCTGGCTGCTTGCAACATTTTTCTTCTTTGATTGGGAAGTTCTGAATTATGGTTATTATTATATCCTGGGAGTTTTAATTTTGGGGTTTCTTTCAGAAAGTAAAGTATTATATTTCTATTTCTACTTTGCCCTTTGAGTTCTAAGAAATAAGGGCAGTTGCCTGTTACAATTTCTTGAAATATGATGTCTATCTAGGCTCTTTGTTGGTCATGTCTTTCTTTTGGTTTGGTAATTCTTAGATTTTTCTCTCTTCAAACTCTTTTATAGCAAAGTTATTTTTACTATGAGAAACCTTATATGTCTTCTATTTTTTCCAGTTTTGACCTGGTTTTTAATATATCTGCATGTCTTATTTAGTCATTAGTTTAGATTTGGTCAATTCTAATTTTCAATTCTAGTTTATTTTCCCTTTGAGTGAAGTTTTATACCTCTTTTTGAAAATTCTTGCTTCATTTTTCTAAGATTTTTGTTTGTATGTGTGCCTAAATGATGTTTTTTCTTTGAAGTTTTGCTTGTAGATATTTTGGCCATCATTCACTTCTGGATTTGTGTTTTGAGAACCCCTGACACCATAATCGATCTTTATGGTGGGATTTTGTTTTGTTTTGTTTATTTTTTCCCGTTCTTTTACTTTGCTTCCTGATTTTGGACTATATATTAGGACCAACCTCTGTACATGTCTAGGGTACTACATTTCAGTTAAGCTTTGGCCTTATTGGTTTCTGCTGCATTCTTGGTGTATTCCCTGTTGTGTTATTCCAGCATCTTATATACAGTCCAGGCTGGGGATCTGCAAGTTTTTAATGATTCCAAAGTCATGCCATCCAGGGCAAAGTTTGCTTAATGTTCTCTTTGTCTAAGCTCTGAAAAATTCCCAAGCTGGGTTTGGGTGTGAGCATCATGACACTGGACTTATCCTTTGTTGGAAGTTTCAACAGACTGCTACTGCACTCAGCCAGTATTAGCTCACTGGAAACTATGCAAGTTCAGAATAATGGGACTGCAGGCTCCTTTGGACTGGGATACCTTCCCTGTTTATTCCACTGTAGGCTTCAGGCTTGGCTGGAGTCTAGAAATGAATCCTCATCCTGATCCCAGAGTCAGAGCCACACGCTGTTTTTAGTTTCTGAATCTGTTCCTTGTTCAGTAAACAACCAAGGAGCTATAGTAACTCCTCATAGCAGAGCATCACCCCTAAGCACAGGTTCCTTTCTCAGTCTACCCCGGATCTGTGATTCAGAACCGTAACAATAGAGTTGCCAGGTAACACTTGTTCCCACAACCTGAACTATTTGGAGTCTCTCTGGGACCTTTTCTTACCTAGATTTACTGCCTTAATCCTTTTTCAGTTCCTTGGTATTAGAATGCTTTACACAACACACCCCTGACCAGACTATCTCCAGTATCCACAGACCTCTCCATCTGTTCCTCTTTTCCAAGATAAGCTGGAAAAATGAGTCACTGTATTTTTTTTCTTAGATTTCCTGAACAGGACTTTTCTTGATGAATTTCCTAGATCTTTGTGAAGAAAATGTGTTGGAAGTGCTGAACTATACTTCCTACTACTCTGCCATCTTAGGGATGGATTAAAGATTTATTTATTAATTTTAGATTCATTCATTCATTTTGTCATTTGTTTGCTTGTTTATTTCTTTATTTTAAAACTGGCTCACCCTATCTTGTCCCCAGGCTGGAAATGAAGTGGCCACTAACTGGACACAATTTATTGCTGATGGGCACATAAGCTTTCATTTGCTGTTTCCTACCTGGGCTGGTTTGCCTCTTCTTGGACATCTAGTGGCTCCTATTCACAGGATCTCACCATATTCATGCTGCAGTTAATGTGAACACCCAGCTTTAGTCCTTCTGCAGCTCAAAAATCTTGAGTTCAAATGATCACCAGTCTCAGTTTTCCCTAGTAGCAGGGATTATAGGAATGTGCCACTATAGCCTTCACAACTCTTAGATTCTGTGACTTTTAGAGTTGATTTCAAATCTGAAATTCTATGATTTTCTAGCTTCAAGTGGGGATGTAAACTCAATTAGATCTCATGGTGGAAGACTAAAGTCCTCCCTCCATTTAAAAGAAAAGTATAAGTAAAACCTATGATGAACTTTATATCAAGAAAACAAAAACAAAACAGGTAAAATCTACAAAGATGGTATCCTTTCTCAAATCTGTCTAGCTGTCCTTGGTATTGTAAGTTATAATGCATTCTGGCAGTAGTTTAAGATAAATATTAGAGAATGTCTAGAATGTAAAGTAGACAGCTAGACTGATAAATGAATATGGGTTTATTTAATTTTGGATGTTTCTCTGAAGGGAAACATCACAAAACCCTATTTATATAGTTAACTTTTACCAGGATCACAACTTTACAGAAGCTTAGGGTTGGAAGGAACCTTAAAGACAAAATAATTGAACCTATTCTAAAATAAGAATTTTCTCCATACTTCTGAGAAGTGGTGATTCATCTTCTGCTTGAAGAAATCTAAGAGATGAAACCTACTAAAGCAACTGAAGCAACTAATTCCTTTTAGATAGCTCTAATTGTTAAGAAGTTTTACTTTTTTCCCCTTTGCTTGGAGTAAGCCTAAATTTGTTTCTTTTCAACTTTCATGTATTAACATCACTGCAATAATAAGGGGGTTTACATCCAGAGAAAGAACTATGGAGTCGGAATGCAGAGTGAAATATACTCTTTTCTCTTTTGCTTTGTTTGCTTTCTCTTGGTTTCTCCCATTCATTATAATTCTTCTGTGCAGCATGACTAATGTGAAAATGTGTTTAATAGAAATGTATGTGTAGAGGTCATATCGGATTGCATGCGGTCTTGGGAAGGGAGGGGAACGGGAGGGGGGAGAAAATTTAAAACCTATGGAAATTAATGTTGAAAACTGAAAATAAATAAATTAAATATTAAAAAAATAATAAGGGAGTCTGAACCAGTTAAGAAGTATGTGAAAGGTTGGCATATGGAAGAAGGATTGAATTTTACTGCCTGTCATTAGAGGTCAGAATTGAGAGCAATGGGTAGAAGTTAAAAAAAAATATGTTCTGTATTCTCTCTTATTCACAATTTTGTAAGAAACGTCACTGGTAACCTTCAAAGAACCTCCCTGGGCAGTGGAGAGTTTTATCATTTTCTTAAGGCTAAACTGAATAAATGCCCTTAGACTGAAGGAAGGTTCTCATACTCACCCAATGGTAATTAGAGCATAGTGAAAGCCAGGAAAATGAAAAATGCAATAATCAAATATTTTAATTTCTTTATGATAACAATTAGATGGTGTACAAAAGTCAGTTTGTAACCAAAGGTACCTTGATGGGATTGCCATAACCCTAACAAAGGTAAACCAAATGTGAAAAATCTCTCCTGAAAAGGTGGCAGGTCCATGGGGTTGAGGATGAACTGAGGATGAAGGAGGTGATGCCAGTACCTCTGGCTTATAGCATATCTCTCAAACTTGTTGCAATGTTTAGAATGATTTATGTGTAGAAATATTCTTTGAGGACACCAATTTAATAATAAAATTATCTTGTGGAGTGTTTAAAAATACATGTTACTGCTTATAGAATAGCCTTCAAATATTTCCTAGTTATTTGATTTTTTTATTGAATGATGCTTATAAATGTATATGTATCACATGCACAGAAGTATCAATAATCTGCATTTTTTTTGTTTAATTGGTGTATATAACTTTCAGGCCCAGAGAATCCTGATGAATGAATTGATGAATAAATGAATGAATTCTGCATTTTGACCTATCTCTTCAGAGAAATGGCCTGATACAAAACTGAAAAATAATATTTTCTTTTTAAAGTTGTCTGCTTATAGTTGGTAAGAAAATTCCAAAGATAAAGGTGCTACTCGAGATCATCTCTCCCTGCCCCCACGATCGTTCATAACTTAAAATACATTTTTTTCTAAACATAAGAATTTTTTCCCTTTCACTCATTTTATTCTGTACTTTGAGACATTAACCTTTCTTGATATATTTCTTCTTTTGATTTATTATCTTGCTTCTTCACTTTAGATAATTTAGGAAATATAGTTACCTTTCTTTCTTCAGTTAACTTTTCCCCTTTTCTTCCTGCTATTTTTCATCTAGACATTGGTCACATTTTAATATTTCTTCTATTTTTAATCAATTTTTGTATTGTTTTTGAAAATTAATGAAAATTGCCTTTATTTTTTATTTTATTAACTTTTGGGCAAAGGCTAATAGGCTAAAATTAAGTCAATTTAGACATTTAGCAACTTAATGATTGCTTCCCCCCCCCCATGGAAAAGCATGTATTTTTCATGTTTACTTTCATAGTTAACTTTAACTATGTTAGCTTTCATAATTTCTTCTGAATTTCCCAATTTGGGGAGAGAAAATTAAATGATCCCACTTCACATTCCTTTTTCTTTCTCCAAACACCTATTCAGGATAGATGATAATGATAAAATTTAGATAAACAATTTTGAAGGCCTGAATAAAGTTTTACATTTAACTCTATTTCAAGCTTCTTGTCAACATCAAAACTAAATACATACAACAGTATATTTCAGTTAAACATTAGTCTTTTTAATTCAAGTATATACAAAGAAAACATGTCTACATCTCAAAATGCTCAAGATAACAATTCCAAGACAACTGCAAGAGTTGGAGGGAACCTGAGGATTGCCTAAAGCATGAATTGTACAAGGAGAAAAAACGTATCTTCTAGACATTGGCCAACTAATCCCCCATTTTAATTAGGACTTTAGGAATGATCACTCCCTCTCCCAAAGGCTGTGGCATGCCCCATCCAGTCTGATTCTTATCATATCATGGCATCATGATACATTTGATAGAGCAATAGCTTTGGAGTGAGAGGAAAGTATTTCAAATCCTGCCTCTATCACCACTTGTGTGATCTTGGACAAGACACTTAACATTTCTGGGTCTCAGTTTCCTCATCTGTAAAATGAGAAGATTAGACTAGATAACCTTAAATCCTTTTCATCTTTAGATGTATGATTCCATGATCTCTTCCAACTTGATATCTAGGATCCTTTGAACCTTATGTTTAAAGAAAGAAACAAAAATCTTTACTGAATTCCTATTTAAGAGAAGGGACTTTTTGCCCTTATTGCAAAAATGCAGGTCAATATTTTTCTGTGTTACTAAGTTAACTCTCTGAAATCTGACCAAAAATTCAAGGAGGATATTAATGATATTTGAAAGGACAAGTTCAAGTTAAACATGCTTATCTTTGGCCTCTGAAAGTCTTAGCTCTAGTTGTGACCTACATAAGGGTATTCAGCCTGTACTCTCCCAGAAGAGGTAATAGGAAATTGTTAAACTTGAGGGGTAGTGGTTAAAAGTATGGAGAACTATCTAAGTGAATTGCTTGTGTGTTAGTCAAATGTGATGACTTTCTTTAAGATGAAAAGGACATAATGTTTATGTGGAGCCAAAATCAGGCACAGCAGTTGATGGAAAACAAAGTTAACTGGAAAGTTATGAGTGAGCTGTCTATAAATGAAAGGCATTGGGTGAAGTTTATTGCACCACCCTGCAGTCCTCCAATCAGAGAGGAGAGGCAATTATGATACCTATGGAAGAATTAGGGCAGAGTTCCCTGAAACTTATCAAATCTGGCAATAAATGCTTTCTCATAATACTTTATAGGGAAACACACACACACACACACACACACACAAATAACTTTGAAGGACTTAAAGTTTAATCTATGTCCATATCTCAGACTTGAACTATATCAAAACTTAAACTTTTTCCTCTTGTGACCCCTTCAGTGCTTAGTAAACTGTAGATCTTGACCTGAAAAGGGTCTTGACCTATGAAGTCTTCTCCACCTAGAGAATTGTAGAAGCCATTATAAGCTGATTCTTGAAAAGGAAGAGTCTCTCTCTCTGTCTCTCTCTCTCTCTGTCTCTCTCTCTCTCTCTCTCTCTCTCTGTCTCTCTCTCTCTCTCTCTCTCTCTCTCTCTCTCTCTCTCTCTCTCCCTCTCTCTCTTAAATCTCTAACTATAAACTTGGTTATTGGAATTGACCTAACAAAATAGATTGAATAAAATAAAAATCTAGGAGGAAGAGGTTTTATACACTGGAATTTATAGCTTCCTCAAATCTGAAAGAAGTTTTATTTATGGAATAAAAGTTTTAAGCCCCATTTCTGTCCTTCAGTTCTACCCTAAAGATTAATTTGAAAGTTCCAAAGTGGAAAATGTTTTACAAAACCAAGGATAGTCATTAACTGCCTAAAGTACATTACATTCTTAATTGATTTTGTTTTTTTTAGTTTGTCTGTATACCCAAAGGCAATATGAAAGGTCTTTATAATTTTTTTTAAAGACTCATCATATCAGAAATTGAAAATGTCCAATAGGATACCCAACTGAGGAACTGAAGGGGGTCTTGTCCCCTTCATACAAAGCTACTTCTGAGATCGTAATCTGGAACAATAATAAGCAGATTCCTCTTTAGTGTGTACTCTTCAGGGGTAATGTTCAGGGGTAATGAACTCTGGAATGTGAACCAACAGAACTAAATCTATCATTACCTAGCTGGGTGATCACCGACAACTTAATTTACTGGAAATTGGGGATGGGGTAGTAAGACTAGCTGGACTTCTTCACATGGTGACTATGAAAACTGAATAAAGTATATTTGAAAGTATTTTGATAATTGGATATACTCTAATTAGTATCAGAATGCAGTAAAAATGTGAATTAAAATATAAAGTAAGCCATTTTATTAATGTATGCTCATGAGGTAAACAGTTATTAATATTATGCTCCCTATTTTCTTTCCACAAAGAAATCTGTACAAAATTTGCATTGTTTTAAAAACAGTTTATAATCTTCACAATTTTCAAGAAAGGCTGTTGCCTATACTAAAAATTTGCTTTTATTGATATTTAGCAAATTATTCTCAATTTCCAAATTACTTTTAGCATAGCACAAAAAATGAAATCCTCCTGGAGGAAACTCTAGTCTTTATATACTGAAGTGTCTAAACAATAGAACAACATTTTCAGAAAAGAAATTTGTTTGACATTTATTTCCATTTTCTCTAGTTTGATGTTGATATGGTAAATGAATTATTCATATTTTTATCTACTCATCTATGAAAGTACTTTTTTAAAATGGGGAGCCAATTGATTTTCTGTTTATAGTTGCAGACTATAAAAATGAAATAAATCAGCTCAAGAAGAAAATTATCCAAACAAATTCTAATGTTGCAGTTGCTAATATTTACAAGGAAGATCAAGAGAGGTCTCTAACGAGCTCAACTTTGAAAAGATCATATAGGTTATAAGGAAGTAAGGGCAGACAACTAACAATAAATACAAAAAGAATGGCATGGATCTGTAAGCATAGTGTTATGAAAGCTCAATCTCAGTATTAGTGGAGTCTTGTAAAAACAATGCTAATAATGCACATTTTGTATGAAAAATCAAAAAGAGGGAGATTGTCTATTTTCAGTGAACAAGGAGACTATAACAGGTGATGGATTTTAAAAAAATGTCCAACTCCTATCTTGCCTCTCTTGTCCCTAATAATCAAAATCAACCCCAAACTAGAGGGAAATGGGAAAAAAGAATTAAGAGAAATAAGCCCCAGCCCCCAAATAGAAAAGGAACATTAATCACTGGAAAAAATCTAAAATAACTAAAGGTGTGGTTTGTGTTCAAGTCAACACACAATATATCAGGACCATCACCTTCTTATTTCTGGACACTATGCTTCAATTAAAATATCATAGGTCTACCACATTTTTGACACATTTTAAGCTTCAATTTCACCAAATTCTATAGGTGTTTTAAAATAGGCACTGCAATCTACACATATCCCCATTCTATAGGATTATGACTGCCTTATTGAACCCAAGTGCCAACCTGTAAACATCTATTCCTACTAAAGCTCATCTTATTAGGTGGGAACTAAGGTTTCAGTCTTTTAAAAAAATCCCTTCCAATTTCAGTCATACAATTCATTTAGCTAATGTTTCAAGATTTCTACCATCTGCAATTTGATAGTTATACCATTTAACTTTCTCCTAAGTCATTAATAAACATATTGAATAGCTCAGGGTAGCCCTGGGGTATTCCACAGGAGACCACTCTCTAGGCTGACATAGGTACATTAATCAACACCCTCCCTAACTTCTCCATAGCCAATCTTTGGCCAAGTCTTGTTGATTCTGCCTCCATGACATCTCTTGCATCTGTTTTCTTCTCTCATCCATAGAGCAACCACCCTCGTTAGGAAAGTTATGTAGGGAGGCAGAGTCAGGAAGACCTGAGCTTGAATTTTGCCTCTCATTTTCTAGTTCTGTGATTCAGGGCAAATCACTTAGCCTTTCTCAGCCCAAGTTCCCTCATCTGAAAAATGGAGAAAATAATACCGCCTACCTTATAAGATTGTTTTGGGAATTAAAGGAAATAATGTGTAGAGTGCTTTGTAAACCTTAAGGCACTAGATAAATGACATCATCATCATCATCATCATCATCATCATGATGTATAATTCCTTACCAGAATGTTGCAAAAGTCTTCAAATTACTCTCACTACCCCTAGGGTCTCCTTTCTCCAACTCATCTTACAAAAGCTGCCAAATTGGTACTTGTAAATCACAGATCTATATTGTTGCTTTTCTCAAAAATCTCTGGTGCTTTCTGATTACCTCAAAATATGTGAAAAGTCCATCTATTTAGCATTTAGAGCCCTTCAATATTTGATTCCAACCTAGCTTCCCAGGCTTATTTTTACATTACTTTTCTTCCTTGATTTTGTTTTTATTTTAGGTTATAACACTCAGTTCCACAAGTTGTTGAGTTCCAAATTTTCCCCCTCCCTCTTCTTCAGCCTCCTTCACTCCATGATGGCATGTAATCCAATATAGGTTCTACATATACCTTCACATTAAACTTATTTCCACAATAGTCAAGTTGTAAAGAAGAATTATGACCAATGGAATGAATCACGAGAAAGAAGAGACAAAATCAGAGAGAGAAAGAGAGAGAGAGAGAGAGAGAGAGAGAGAGAGAGAGAGAGAGAGAGAGAGAGAGCACACAAATAGGTTTGCTTCAATCTGCATTCAGACTCCGTAATTCTTTCTCTGGAGGTGGATAGCTTTTTCCATCTTCTGTCTTTTGGAGTTGTCTTTGAACCTTGCATTGCAAGAAGAGCCAAGTCTATCAAAGTTAGTCATCACAGATACCATGTGTCTGTAATCACATCTAATGTTCTCCTGGTTCTGCTCCCCTCACTCAGCATAAAATCATATAAGTCTTACCAGGTTATTATGAAGTCTGCTCCTCATTTTTTATAGCACAATAGTGTTTCATTACCTTCATATACCACAACTTGTTTAGCCATTCCCCAATTGATGGGCATCTCCTTGATTTCCAATTCTTTGCCAGCACAAAAAGAGCTGCTATAAATATTTTTGTACATACAGGTCCATTTCCCACTTGTATGATCTCTTTGGGATAGTGACCTAGATGTGGTCTTGCTGGGTCAAAGGGTATGCTCATTTTTATAGCGTTTTGAGCATAGTTCAGATTTGCTCTCCAGAATGGCTGGATCCATTTACAACTTCACCAACAATGTAACAGTGTTCCAATTTTCCCACATTCTTTCCAGCATTTATCATTTTCCTGTTTTGTCAAATAAGCTAATCTGACAGGAGAGATGTGTTACCTAAGAGTTGTTTTGATTTGCATTTCTCTAATCAATAGTGATTTAGAGCATTTTTTTCATATGCCTAAAGATATCTTTAATTTCTTCCTCTGAAAACTGCTTGTTCATATCCTTTGACCATTTATCAATTGGGGAATGACATATTCATATAAATTTGACTCAGTTGCCTGTATATTTTAGAAATGAGGCCTGTGTCAGAGACGTTAGTTGTAAAAAATCTTCCCCAATTTTCTGAAAAATATGGAATGCTTCACAAATTTGCTTGTCATCTTTATGCAGGGGCCATGCTAGTCTTCTGTACTGTTCCAGTCTTAGTATATGTGCTGTCAAAGCAAGCATTACTTTTGTTCATATATACATTTCAGCATACTGGGTTAAGAGCAGTCCCCCGAATGTGACATTCTATTTCCTATCTCTTGTCCTTTGACCTAGTTGTAGTACAGTCCTCCAATTCCTTGCTTTTTAAACTTTGCCTTTTAGAATCCCTATATTCTGCCAAATTTCAATTCAGTTTCTATCTCCTACATGATTCCTTTCTTAAATACACCCTCCCAAAATTTCTTTGAATTTGCTTTCTACATGTTATATATCAAATAACAGTTTACATGTTATTCCTCCTCCACCCACCCACAACTGAATATCAATTCCTATGGTAGGGACAATTTGCATGTTTATTTGTTTATTTTTGTTTTTAGCCCCAGAACACGTACAGTGCTTGTTGAATTGATTGGATTGAATTTGGGCCTAGACTTTACAGTAAAGACATAGGTCAATCACCTTCTGAAGTTATTGTTAAACTATTAGAAAGGTAATTGTGATATGAAAAAGGAAATGTTATAATTCAAAATTTTGGACACTGAGCAATTATAGGTGAGGTCCTATTTCTTATTCCTGTGTGTAGCTGAGGTAGAATGTAGATGGAATAAATGGTGGCTAATGAACCAGAGAGACCAGGGAATTTTAAAGGTCATGAAGAACTATATTGAAGTTACCAAAAATTATGGCAAGGTTTAGGGTAAAGACAAAGATAATATGCTAAGTGTTTAATTCATTGAGAAAGGTGAATGGATTAATGTTAATCCTGTAGGTTAGTAAAAGGCAGTCATAGGGAATGGGATCAAGTCATTAATTAGTCAGTATGAATTTCAGAGGAGGAAAGGTCATTGAATAATGGTGGAAGAATAAAGAGCTGGAAGTCACAATGTGAAGAAAAGAGTTTGCCAATTCTAAGAATGAACCAGCACTGGAAAACCTGTTAAGGGATTTGTCATCAGGAGATGGCCAGACAGACAGAGTAAGAGGAGGAAGAATAGTTTGTTAAGGAAAGAAAGTTGATTCCCAAGATCACAGCAGAATTACGGGCTAAGGAAGGTAGGGTGTAAGGTGGGGGTAGGGAATCTGTGGCCTCAAGGCCACGTGTACCCCACTAGATCCTCAGGTGCTGCCCTTTGACTGAATCCAAACTTCAAAGAACAAATCCTCTCAATAAAAAAAAAAAATTGTTCTGTGAAACTTAGACTTAGTCAAAAAGCCCTACCCAAGGACCTAGAAGGCTGCATAGGGCCTCAAGGGCATGGGGTTCCCCACCCCTATTCTAAGGTGAGATAAAACTGACTCTGATAGGAATGAGAATACAGTGAAATATAGCAAAAGATTTTATCTAGACTGGTAGAGGGTCTGAAAGACAAGGCCTAGTTGGGTAAGAGGCTAAGTTGGAGGAGTTCCCTGGGGAGTACCAAGTAGGGAAAGATCATAAAACTAATTTGTGACAAGATTCTAAGTAGAATACTGTTTGATGAAATCTTGAAATAACTTTTCTCCCTAGGAAATCTTGAAGTATGATTACATTTGGAAAGGGTTAGTATTTGTGGCATGAGATAGGGCTTTACCTATTCCACCCACCAGGACAATAGCAGGAGAAGAGAAGATTTAAATAGGATGTGATCCTTGAGAAAAAGAACTGATGTCTGAATTCAAACTGAAGCATTCTTTCTCTTTCTTCCTTCTGTTAGAAATACGCTTGACACTGAAATTCAGGTATCAAGGTCAATTTATTATTATCGAGGAATCCAAAGGAAATGGTAAATGTTCCTGGCCAGGAGGATACTCCACCTTTCTTTAGGAAGGAGGAGTAGGGAATACAGGAGTGAGACCAACTGTTAGACTGACATAGATTGATGCACCATGAGCTCAGCACCTCCCTTCAGAGAACAAATTGGTCCACTCCCTTCTGGGTTACAATCTTCCCTATACACCCCCCACTTGCAACTCCTTGGTATGTTCCCCCACCGCCATATGTCCCATGTTCAAAAATGGCAAAAAAAACTCCTCCCTGTGGATATGTAAGGTAATATTCAATTAGCCAATTAAGCATGTGTGATAGCCATTTGACCCAGTGTTCTCTTCAATCCTGACTGTTATCTGGCTGATTTAGACCAGTTTTCCCAACATCCTGAATCTGTGTTTTCTGCAAAACCACCAACTTTATTCTGATTGGCTGGGGACCCTCACCCTGGTTAATTTTTACTCCTTTTTCTTCAGGCTGACTATGAATTATTCTGTAGAACTTAATTAACTCTTCTGCGGAAACCTAACTTTCCCTAAGTTTTACCAATCTTTCACACTTCCTTCCTCCCTCCCTCCCTTACTCCTTTCCTCCCTCCCTTCCTTCCTTCCTTCCTTCCTTCCTTCCTTCCTTTTTTCCTTTCTTCCTTCCTCCCTCCCTCCCTCCTTCCCTCCCTCCCTCCCTTCCTTCCTTTTTTCCTTTCATCCTTCTTTCCTTCCTTACATAAAATGATTAAAATGGAAATGTTTTACATGATTGGATATGTGTAACCTATATCGGATTGCTTACCGTCACAGGGAGGAGGATGAGAAGGGAGGGAGGCTTAGAATCTGGATCTCAAAACTTTAAAAAAATGTTAAAAATTGTTTTTAGGGGGCAGAGCCAAGATGGCAGCTGGGAAGCCGGGACTGGCTTAAGCTCTCCCCCAGGTCCCTCAAAACACCTGTAAAAAATGACTCTGAACAAATTCTAGAGCTGCAAAACCCAAGAAACAACAGAGGGAAGCAGGAAAGTCTGGATGGAGCTGGGAGTGGAGTGGAGCACAGCCCAGCATGGGCTGCACCAGGACCAATCAGACTGGGAGCCAGGGGAACAGGCACTAGGGCCCTGAATCACTGAGCTGTGGCAGTTACCAGACTTCTCAACCCACAAACATCAAAGACAACAGAGCAGGTTAGTGGTAAAACTTCTGGATCTGAGTGAAAGGAGTGCACAGTTGGCCCCAGCCCCAGGGGCACGGAAGTGGTGCAGCCCTGGGGCTGCTTCCAGAGCTCCAGCTCCAGTTGCTTCTGGCCCCAAGCCCACCCAGTGGGAGGAATTAAGTGGCAGATCAGAGCAGGAGTTCAGAGCCTGCTTGGCTCTGGGTCACAGTCTGGGTTGGCAGTTCTTGGAGAAGGAGGAGCACTGCTGTGGAAGAGCTTGCTGTATAGAAGTAGCTCTGAAAACAGCAGCACAAGGCCCCTAAAGCTTGAGACAAAGTACTCTCTACTCTACAAGCAGTCATGCCTTGACAAAAAGCTTAAAGGTCAAGTAGTTGGCTGGGAACATGGCCAGGCGGCAAAAATGGACTTAGACTCAGACTTTGGAATCTTTTTTTGGTGACAAGAAAGAACAATACACACAGCCCGAAGTCAACAAAGTCAAAGAGCCTACATCAAAAGCCTCCAAGAAAAATATGAATTGGTCTCAGGCCATGGAAGAGCTCAAAACGGATTTGGAAAAGCAAGTTAGAGAAGTAGAGGAAAAAGTGGGAAGAGAAATGAGAGTGATGTGAGAAAACCATGACAAACAAGTCAATGACTTGCTAAAGGAGACCCAAAAAATAGTGAAGAAAATAACACCTTAAAAAACAAACTAACTCAAATGGCAAAAGGGCTCCAAAAAGCCAAAGAGGAGAAGAATGCCTTGAAAGGCAGAATTAGCCAAATGGAAAAGGAGGTCCAAAAGACCACTGAAGAAAATACTACCTCAAAAATTAGATTGGAGCAAGTGGAAGCTAGTGACTTTATGAGAAATCAAGATATCATAAAACAGAACCAAAGGAATGAAAAAGTGGAAGACAATGTGAAATATCCCATTGGAAAAACCACTGACATGGAAAATAGATCCAGGAGAGATAATTTAAAAATTATTGGACTACCTGAAAGCCATGATAAAAAAAGAGCTTAGACATCATCTTTCAAGAAATTATCAAAGAAAATTGCCCTGATATTTTAGAGCCAGAGGGTAAAATAGAAATTGAAAGAATCCACCAATTTCCTCTTGAAAAAGATCCCCGAAAGAAAACTTCTAGGAATATTGTTGCCAAATTCCAGAGCAACCAGAGGGGAAAATACTGCAAGCTGCCAGAAAGAAACAATTTGAGTATTGTGGAAACACAATCAGGATAACACAAGATCTAGCAGCTTCCACATTAAGGGAATTGAAGGGCTTGGAATATGATATTCCAGAGGTCAAAGGAATTAGGATTAAAACCAAGAATCACATACCCAGCAAAACTGAGTATCATGCTCCAAGGGAAAATATGGATTTTCAATAAAGTAAAGGACTTTCAAGCTTTCTCAGTGAAAAGACCAGAGTTGAATAGAAAATTTGACTTTCAAACACAAGAATCAAGAGAAGCATGAAAAGGTAAACAAGAAAGAGAAATCCTAAGGGACTTACTAAAGTAGAACTGTTTTGCTTACATTCCTACATGGAAAGATGATGTGTGTAATTCATGAGACCTTTCTCAGTATTAGGGTAGTTGAAGAGAATATACATATACATAGACAGAGGGCACAGGATGAGTTGAATATGAAGGGATGATATCTAAAAAAAATAAAATCAAATGAAGGGATGAGAGAGGAATACATTGATAGAGGGAGAAATGGAGAGATAGAATAGGGTAAATTATGTTACATATAAGTGGCAAAAAATGTAGTTCATTGGAAAGGAAGAGGGGGCAGGTGAGGGGGAATCTTGCTCTCATCGGATTTGACTTGAGGAGGGAATAACATACACACTCAATGGGATATCTTACCCCACATGAAAGTAGGGGGAAGGGGACAAAAAGGAGGGATGATAGAATGGAAAGCAGATGGGGGAAGAAATAATCAAGTGCAAACACTTTTGAAAAGGGACAGGGTCGAGGGAGAAAATTGGACAAGGGGGGACAGGATAGGAGGGAGGGAAATATAGTTAGTCTTTCACAACATGAGTATTATGGAAGGGTTTTGCATAATGATAGATGTGTGGCCTATGTTGAATTGCTTGCCTTCTTAGGGAGAGTGGGTGGGGAGGGAAGAGGGGAAAGAATTTGGAACACAAAAGTTTTAAAAGCAGATGCTGAAAAAGAAGTTATTTTTATATGCAAGTGGGAAATAAGATATACAGGCAATGGGGCATAGAAATCTATCTTGCCCTACAAGAAAGTAAGGGGAAAAGGGAGGGGGGTAAGGGGGAGTGGGGTGATAGAATAGAAGGCTGACTGGGGAGTGTGCAATCAGAATCTATGCCATCTCGGAGTGGGGGGGAGGGTAGAAATGGGGAGAAAATTTATAACTCAAAATCTTGTGGAAGTCAATGCTGAAAACTAAAAAATATCAAATTAAAACCATTAAAACTAAAAAAAAATGTTTTTACATGTAATTTGGGGAATATAAAATATTATTAAAAGCAAATGAATTAAATGACAAATAAATATTTAAAAGGCTGTCTTATGGGGAAAAGTGACAATCTGATTCGCCCCAGAAAGCATAAGCAGTACCAATGCAGAAACACTACACTAGGACAGATTTCAGCTCAAAACAGGGGAAACCAAAACCAAAAACCAAACAAAAAATTCAAACCTTCCTTATAGTTAGAGTGTTCCAGAGGTAAAATGGGGTTTCTTGAAATGTAATGATTTTTCATGACATTGAGCTTTTCAAAGGGATTTATACTTTAGTTAAAGTTTTGTCATAGAAGACCTTGAATGTCCCATTCAGTTCTTAAATTCCATTATTATGAATAGATATTTAAAAATATTTCCAAGTTAGCAAAATGTTAAGTTCTGGTCCTGAAACTGATACAGCTATAAATGATGTGAGTTTTCACTTCATCTTGTCTAGAAGGAAGATCATTTTCAAACCATGCCACCCACACATTGGCCCTTCTCTTCATCTTCCTCACCCCCCCCAACCACCTGAAGCTTGGATTCTTCTCCTGGGATCCTAGACACCGACAGTTGCATCTGAGAAATGCAAATTTGGAATTGTGTTCAATCAATATAATCAGACCTGATTTTTAGCTAAGGCCTGCTATGAATTAAACTTAAATTAATCTAGCTTTTATTCATAAGCTCTTAGATTTTAACTTCTGTAGTCTTATGAGCTTAAATTCTTTGTTTTTTAAGACTTTACCTTTTTTGTGTGAGCTAAAGTTCCCCTTTTTGTACATAAGTTAATTCTTCATTTAGACTCATGAAAACTTGCAAACACTCCATGATGCTCTCATGCCATATCAATTAGTTGTTTCAATAATCGTAGACACCTGAGCCAATGAAAAAGCCCAGTTTTGTTTTAATTAAAGTCACATGGAGTTGGTAATACCTACAGTTCTAATGTTACAGATCAACCTACTTCCCTAGACTTGTTATATTCCCCTATTCCTGTAGGTCCTACGAATATGCATTAATATAATGAATATGCACCAATCTCATGAATATTCATTTTCAATAGTTCCTCTTTATTGACTATAAAAGTGTTCTCTGTAAACCTCTCAATTAGTTCTTGGCTACTGAGGAGTCCTGGATCCCTTTTATTGGCAATTATTAGCCTTGATGATAAATTGATCACTCTTGGAAATATGTTCCTCAGTTTCTCTTTATTAGTTTTTTTTTTTTTATCAAGACACATTTTGTCTTCATTCTCCCTGAAAACTAGGTCTCTACGTCACTTTTTGACCAGTATTAAAATCTGCCCAGTCACCCTGGGTCACATATTTAAACAATCTTTGCTTCAGTTTTCTCATCCAAAAAATGGTTTCTGATTTATGCCCTCTATATTTATATTTACACATTGCTTGTTGTCTTCCCTATTAGAATGTAAGCTACTTGGACTAGGGATTGTCTCGTTCACTGTATTTGCATCCAAAGTTCCTTAATAAATACTTGTTGAATGATTAATTAAACAACTGTATTTTTGGCTCATTTTTCTAAGTACTTCCATCTTTGATCTTTGGAAAGAAAGCAGCCAAAAGTCAAAATGACCAATTAGTCTAAATTTAACTAACCTAGTAACCAAACACATTCTAAACATATATGGCGTTGACTCAATGGAAAGTCTAAAAACAGCAAAACAGGGGAAGTGGGACTGCTCCAAATGCCATCTTTCTGTGTTTTTTAAGTGCCTAACAGAAGCATCTCAGTGTAGTGGATAGAGCACTGACCCTGGAATCAAGAGGACTTGAGTTCAAATCAGGTCTCAAATACTTATTAGGTGTGTGATCCTGAGTAAGTTACTTGACACTGTTTGCCTTAGTTTCCTTAAAAGACATGGAGAAGGAAATGGCAAACCACTGCAGTATCTTTGCTGAGAAAACTCCAACTGTGGTCATGAACCATAGGACACAACTGAAGTGACTCAACAACAACAAAAAGAAGTATCTATCAGATGATAGGAAAGGAGGCAAAAATGAGATTACAGAGGTGAGATACAATCAACTCAGCTTCTTTGGCTTGGTCAGAAAAGGAAGGATGATAAAATACCCATACAACATCTTCTGAGAAGTGGTCAAACCATTAGAGATGAAATATATTTTAGAGACTCTATAAACACCAAAATACTTATAGCAACACTTTTTGGGGGGAGAGGGTAAGGGTAGTAAAGAATTGGAAACAAAGTAGATATCCTTCAGTGGGAAAATGGATAAGCAAATTGTGATACATTTATGTAATTGGATATTACTATATTGGAAGAAATGACAAACTTAAGGAATAGAAGTATTAAAAAATTTATATCAACTGATTCAAAGTAAAGTAAACAGGTACAGAAAACAATAAACATAATGACTTGCAACAACCTACATGGAACGAACAAACAATTGAAACTTAATATCATCAATCTATAAAGAATAAGCTTGATCTTAAAGAATAGATGTGAGACTTCACCAAACTTCTTTTTAGAGGTCAGGGTCCCTGAGGAGGTGGGAGTAGGTATAGTAGAACACTGCAGATAATAATAGGTTTATTCAATTTATTGATCAATTTTGATTTTTTTTCTTTTTCTTTCCTCTTTATTCTTTTTTTTTTCCCCATCAGTACTTGCTTCTAAGGGGATGACTCCCAGAGAGAAAATAGAGAGATAAAGGTGAAAATCTAAATGATGTAAAAACAAAAACAAATATCATTAAGAATATTAAAATGTTCCAGAAGCTTAATGAAAAATATTTTAAAGTAATAAAATAAATACATCTATATGAGAGAAAGAACATTTGCTTTGTAGTTAGAGGATATGGGTTCAAATCTTAACTTTGATGCTCATCACCTGAGTTACCCTGAGCTAATCACTTAGTGACTCGGACATCCCTTTCCACATCTATAAAATGAGGAGCTGAACTCCACAGCCTCTGAAATCACTTCCAGCTGTAGATCTATGACCTTATGATTGCTAAGGAAGGAAAGCAGCAGCAGCACCACCACCACAGAACCATGTAAAAGTTAGGGAATGTGGCCCAACATGAGACAAAATGCAGTGACTCAAAGAGACTGGGAAGCAAACAGAATTAAGCCCTGCCAACAGCAGTTTTGACTTCTAATCAAAGGACAGACTTGATACACACAGAGAGAATCTGGCAGGGGCTGTAGCTCACACATTGGATCTTTTTCAGACTCCCCAACAAATACCACTTGTAACAGCAGCAGCAGGCTCATTTTTAAGCATAAAGGCCAATATATGCATTAAGCTTCTAAAGTGAGCTACATGTACAGGCTATATACAAGAGATGATACAGTGGGTTAAGCTTTTGCTGTTCCTATGCCATAAATTAAATTTATCATTGTAAAAGACAACCAATTTACTACTGATAGCTTTTTTCGTATTCATTAGAATTTTATCATATAAAATAAAAGCCAATTCTCACATGTGGCAAGGTATCTATTTCAGTAATTTTCAAATAAACCTACCGAGGAAAGCATAATGTGTGTCCATTGGTACACAGCACAAGTGCCAAAAAACTGAAAGGCAATATAGAATAATGAAAAGAATCAAGAGAGTTTTGCCTTTGAATTTCAGCTCTGATGCTTACTAGTTGCATGACCTGGAATAATTCATTTAACCTGAGGCTTAGTTTCCTCATCTGAATAATGTAAATGAAATAATTGCCATGCCTGCCTAATAAATTTGTTGAGAGGTGAGCACTTTGCAAATGTTAAAATACCATACAAATATCACTTGTCATTAATATCAACCAACCAACAATGTTGGGAGGGATGTAGTATTTAATATCATCGGTCTAGGTAATATCATATGTATTTTGTTGTCAAAGTTGAAAAAGTATGCACAATTTATTGTAGACTTTTTTTTCCCCAACAGAACCTCATAGACCTTTATTGCTTCACTCTTCTGCTCACCTTTTAAGCTATTAGGAAGTGCCAGAAATGGCAATGTACCCTTTCTTTATCTTCTAGTTCATGAACCAACACCAAGGATCTGATCTGCATACAAATACAAGCCAGGAACAAGACTTATCTTTCCTGATTCCTATCATAAACCTGATACTCTGTCATTAACAGAATTCACCTAAAATGTTGTGATCTATTTATTCAACAAGCCCTTAGTAAATCCTTCCCATTATATTTGATAACCATGATGGCGTTGAAGTAACAGCACCAAAAGAATCTGCCCTAGTCTGTCTTTTTCCCAGAGAACAGACATTACAGTAGTAAAGCAAGCCCAAGAGCTTTGGGAATAGTACTCCTCTGCATCAACTCCCTGCAGACCACCAGTCTTGCTTCCAGCTGAGCCCTCAGAGCCATCATCAGTGGAAGAAAATGCTGTGCAGAAGGAACCAGCTATACCCACTAGCTGCCTGCCAGTTGTAACACACAGGGCACGGGCGCCAGTCTAACTGAAGTAGCTGAGCACTCTGAGGGAGAAACAGGAGGTGGCACATGTCAAATGAGTCAAACTACCACTACTATCATGTCTCCTCAGACTCAAATGGGACCTCAGGACCATGAACACAAAGGCCTTTGTAATAGCAATGTTTCATGCCCTGTGCCCACAGGGATCATTCTGAGAAGAAACACCTGTGGAGATACAGCCTGGTAACTGCTTCTATGGGGCAACTCGGTGGTACAGTGCAGTGGATAGAGCACTGGGCATGGAGTCAGGAAGACCTGAGTTCAAATCTGGTCTCAGACATCACTAGCTGTGTGACTGACCCAGGGCAAGTCACTTAACCCTGTTTGCCTCAGTTTCCTCAACTATAAAATGAGCTGGAAAAGGAAATGGCAAACCACTCCAGTATCTTTGCCACAAAAACCCCAAAAGAGGTCACAAAAAGTCTGACACGACTGAAACAACTGAACAAGCATAGCAACTGCTGCTGTGGGCACTATAGCCACATATACTAAAGACCCAGAAAAGAAAGTTCTTGCCACCAAAAACCTTGGTGTCTTCAAATGGTTCAATATCAGAAACTGGTATGATTTTATCAATGGAAATGACATTAAGGAAGAGACATTAGTATCTGCTAGCCCCTGGAAGTTAAGGACTACAGAGGCTTTCTATCTGACTTGTCTCTGAAACCTCCCATATGTGTTTTCTCCCACATTAGAATGTGAGCTCCTTGAGAGCCAGAACTGATTCACTTTTCCATTTGTATCCTTAGTCTTTAGCACAGTGCCTTACATAGTGTAAGTCCTTAATAAATGTTTTATCCATTCATTCCCTCATATTTATTCATTCATTCAGTGAAGAAGAAAATAGAAAAAGAATTTTCTCAGTAGATGAATATGGTAAAGACAAAAGTAGAACTTTACTGGTAATCAGACATTTCTTAGACAAGCATGCTTTGAAGTAACCTGTCTTGAAACAACCATATATTTGTAGAAAAAATTAAAATATGCTATATTCGAGGAGGAAGGTATATATAAAATTGAAAGATACAGGTTCATACCTTTAAAAATGGGATGAACTAGGAGCTGAAAGATTCCTGTTTTTATTTTTTGTCTCTATATTCCAAACCCCCAGAATGATATCTAAAAGTATCTAACACATAGTCAGCACTTAATACATGCACACTGAATCGATGAATTAAACATATGAAGAAAGTTTCTTTTAACATAGCATAATTATGAGAAAATGTAACTAAAATGGTATTCAATTCAATTCAGTGAGCATTCCTTAGCCCCCACCCCCAATTTTCTAAAGACTGTGCAATGCAAAGGGAGAAGAAAGAAAGAAATAGAGAGGAGAGAGAGAGGGAGGAAGGGAAGGAGAGGGGGGGATAGGAAGAAGAAAGGAAGGTAGAAAGAAAAAGAGAAAAAAAAGAAATGTGGTAAGAAGGAAGAAAGGAAGGAAGAAAGGAAGGAAAGAAGGAAGAAGGGAAGGGGGGAAGGAAGGAAGGAAAGAAAGAAAGAAGGAAGAAAAGAAGGAAGGAAGGAAGGAAAGAAGGAAGAAAAGAAGGAAGGAAGGAAAGAAGGAAGGCATCTGCCTTTGCGAACCTTATATTCTACTTCTACTGGAATATAGAATCATCCACTGGCTTCCAAAATATTATTCCTAATGTATTGGTCTGCCCATGATCCTATTTTGTTCAAAAAACTTTCAGTGATTTCCTCAAGGAGCCAGAGCCTCCAGGATAAAATACAAACTCCTTGGTTTGACATTTAAAACCTTCCATAATCAGGTTCCAATCTCAATTTTCAGCCTTAATTCACGTAGTTCCCCTTTACACTTGTTCCAGCAAAGCTGGATCACTGGGCTTTTTGTCCAAGGTATCTTCCACTTTGGAACTTTCAGAGTTTTTATATTCCTTCAAAATTCAGTTTAACTGATAAGTCCTTGGTGGAATCTCCCTTGACCCACCTGTTCCTCCTCCAGATCTCTAGAGTTTTTAATCTGATCTCTGACTCAGTAGAATATAAATCCTTGAAGGGTAGTGGACCATTTTGTTTGTTTTTGTTTTCTGAACACTTAACCCATTCAAAACACTTGCCCTGGGTCAGTCACACAGCTAGTGAGTGTGCTAGAATTAAGTCCTTCCTTTGTCCTCTTCACTCCCTTTCCAGTACAGTATTTATCTGCATTCTGGGTATCTGCTTAGTAGTCTAAAGCCCTGGACTAGTACAGTACTTGGCATATAATGAGTGATTAATGAATATTTGTCAAATTGTTAAAGGTGGCAAGAGGAAGCAATAATCAGTCATTAAACGTTCCTGTAGGTCACTGCTACATTTTTAACCACAAGGCAAAAAGATAAAAAACAAACACTAAAACTGAGGAGTATGTAAAATAGGAGTCAATGAAAGAGTACAAAACCCAAAACGTAAACAACCTAAGAGGATTTAATGTTCATAATATATGTAGAACTTAGGGTGTATTTTTTAATGACAGTGTACTTCCATTATGTCTGAGACATCATAATGTAGTAGAATTCATAGTTTGTACAGGACTTTGACTCTAGGCTGTTATCAATACTTCCTAGCTATGAGACGGTGTCAAGGTCATTTATCTTCTTTAGGGTTCTTTTTTCCATCCATAAAATGGAACTATTAATAATTTCAGTGCCGATTTCACAGACTTGTGCTATACAAAACTTAAAGCTGTCTCTAAATTTGAGCTAAAATTAATTATTGTTACTATATTTTACACTGAAAGATAAGATTACAGAAAAAAAGCAAATGAATGGAATAATCAGAGACTGAATGACATGTGAAGTGTCTGATATTTTGAGTGTCCAGGTTGAATTTTGTTTTTGTTCAGTTGTTTCAGGCATGTCCACCCCTTTGTAACCCCATCTTGGCAAAGATACTGGAGTGGTTTGCCATTTCCTCCAACTCGTTTTACAGATGAGGAAACTGGGGCAAACAGGGTTGAGTGACTTGCCCTGAGCGATACGGCTAATAAGTGTCTGAGACTGGATTCTAACTAAGGTCTTCCTGAATCAAGGACCAGCACTCTATACGTTGAACCACTTAGCTTCCCTGAACGTTGAATAAGAGCTGTTTTTTTGATGAATGAGTTTGCTTCAAGAAAACAAAAAAGGTTTGAATTTTCAGCTAACCTATTCTCTCTTGGAAAGGCAGAGAAGCAATGGAAACTCGCTTTATTTCATTAATGAGCGTCAGGGTAGAAACAGTTTTCTTTTATGTGGACAGATATTTGAACACTCCAACTTTTTTCTCAGAAATATTTAGTATTCATTTGGTTATATGAAATAATATGCACAACCTTAAAATAACATGTTCTATAAATACATTAGACAATTTTAAGTACAATTTTTGTTGATTTGTGTATTTGAATATAAATGTGTGTATTATATATGTATTATACAAGTGTGCTTCCAGTTACATGAAAAAGGGGAATATTAGACAACACTCATTTGCTTTGCAAAAGTGGCAATTAACTTAGCAAAAAACTCACCAAAACATTCCTTTAAATAGGTCTTAGAGAATTTTAAATGTGATTTGGTTTACCAAAATTTAGCTTACATGCTAAATTTCATGAATTCACTAAATTTAAATGAACTTCAGGGATGTGTGCATTTGGTAATTTCATATGAACTTGGCAGGACAGAATCACCAACCCATTTTAATCTGTCTTCAGAGGATAAGATCATTCATATCCTCAGGGAACACTAATTACTCTAGGATATGACCACTCTAGATACTGATAACAGAGCCACAGTTGAATGTACACCATATACTTTAGAGCATCTTTTTGAAAACAAGCTATGCAGTTAAAATTTAATACTGTTATTTTTTCATATCAAAGTAGACCAACCTTGTCCTAAAGTTTGTAGGATGAGGATGTCCATCATATAAAGATAAGTAGTCATACTCCTCTTCTAGAGCAAATGACTGGAAGACGATTTGTATTCTGTTCCGTTCTTCTGCTATTATTACCCATGTACAGTTTGCACCATTTGGATAGCCATATGGGAAGCCAGGGCTCTCTATAGTGCCATTGAGTCCTTTTAATGTTCCACCACATGTATAAATAAACCCTGCAACAGAAATTACATGAAAGACATCAGTACTGTGCATTGCAAACCAAAGTCAATTGTGAGGTCAAGAATTAAATTGAAAATGAAGGGATATAGCTCTCGTACAATCATAGATTGAGAACTGGAAGGGATCTTAGAGGTTATCTAGACTAACTCATTATTTTACAAATAAGGAAACTGTGTTATAAAGTTGGTCACTTGCCTATGTCACATAGGTCCTCTGATTCCAAATCAGGTCCCTTTTTCATTGAAACATATATATATATATATATATATATATATATATATATATATATATTTAAAATCACTAAGTTAAATCTAAATTTATAAAGCAGTAGCTAGAGCACTAGGCTTGGAGTCAGGAAGACCTGAGTGCAAATCCAGCCTCAGACACTTACACTGACCTGGGACAAGTCGCTTAATATCTCTGTCTCAGTTTCCTCATATATAAAATGGGAGTAATAACGTCACCTACATTCAAGGATTGTTGTATCAAATGACATAATATTTGCAAAGCACTTAGCAAACAGCTTGTCATGTAGCAGGGGTTTAATAAACACTTTTCCTTCAGACTGGGGACATAGTCCATTGATAAGCCTTTATTTTGCAATTATTGTATTTTTTTAAACCAGGAACTGAGCAAACACTGGAGATAAAAAGAAAGAGCAAAAGTAGTTTGTAAGTAATGGGGGATATAATATATGTAAATTAGAGTATATCAGATAAGTCAAAGTAAATGTTAGGCAACCTTAGAGGGAATGGCACTAGCTTCTGTGCTGACCAGCAAAGGCCTTCCCAAGGGGGTGAGGGTGAATTAGGTCTCAAAGGAAGCCAGGAATCCAGAGTCAGAGGTTGAAAGGAAAGCATTCCAAGGTCAAGGGACAGCCATTGTAAAGGCATTGAAACAGATGAGCGATACATATCATTTTAAAAGAAATAAATCTTTGTGTGTAGGGGATTAAAATTTAAGAAGATTGGACAAATAGGAAGGGACCAGGTTATAAAGAGCCTTAAAGTCCAAGTGAAAGATTTTATATTTGAACCTAGGAGGATTCACTTTACAGAAAGGGTATGATATGGTCAGATTTGTGCTTTAGGGAAATCACTATGTGGTGGAACATAGCTGAATGGAGGACAGAGAGCTGAAAGACTTAAAAGAAACGATATCTATTAAAAGACTATTCTAATAGTCCAAGTGAGACTATGGTGGTAACTTTTGTGAATAGAGAAAAAAGGATGGATTCAGATGATGTTACAGAGAAAGAAATTATACCATTTGGCAGCTGACTAGATATGTGGAGGGAGGGAGAAGGAGGGAGGGGAGAGAGAGAAAGAGAGAGAGAGAGAGAGAGACAGAGAGAGAGAGAGAGACAGAGAGAGAGAGAGAGAGAGAGAGAGACAGAGAGAGAGACAGAGAGACAGAGAGAGACACACACAGAGACACATGCACACACAGAGACAGAGAGAGAGAAAGAGAGAGAGAGACACACAGAGACAGAGAGACAGAGAGAGACACACACAGAGACACATGCACACACAGAGACAGAGAGAGAGAAAGAGAGAGACAGAGAGACAGAGAGACGGAGACAGAGAGAGAGAGACAGAGAGGCAGACAGACAGAGACACAGAGAGACAGAGAGACAGAGATAGAGAAAGTTGTTGAGAATGACAATGGGATGGTGAACTTGTGTGACTAGAAGTATTATGGTACCCTCAACAGTAAGATCCTACTCTCCAGGAGCTTATAATCTAGTTAGGTATTTAGATGACAGTCTCATTGTGGAACAATCTGAGTAATCACATGATTAGGAATAGCAATTCTATGAAATTAAAAAGCACTTTTGTTAAAATATCTTTTCATTCAGTGATTCCATATGCCTATAATTCATGGAAAACGATCATCAAACATTTTAAGTGATCTAAAAGTCAATGGAAATAAACAAAGTGGGTAAAGGCAGACTGCAGTATATTAACACTCAATATTTATCAGGAAAGAATGGAATAAAAGATATCCAGAAAATTATGTTTGCAAATTGAGATGAGCCAGGACTTCCTCTGGGTCTTTTATTGTTTCCTACTTGGGCTATGTGTGGGCTGTCCTTTCTCCTTGCTATCTCACCCGTTTTTTCCATATTCTATTAATGTAATTGGCTTGATGAGATCTTTTATATCACTTTTTAGTTCAAGTCCTCATTCCTAATATCCTGGAGCCTCCTCACCCCCATCTCCACACCCCACCTTAGGTCAGTAACTATTTTAATTCTTCCTAGGATAAACTCATTTTAAAGGTATCCTATAAATTGGAATAATCAGAATCACTTGAAGAGCACTGGTGTTAAAATAAAAATATGCCATAGGTGTTTCTAAATGGTTTTAATTAATTATACCTTCATTTTTCTCAAGCAGTTGGAAAGTGCTTCATAAAGAATCAGTATATACTATCACCAATAAAAATCAAGATACCAGGATGAGGACACCATTTAAAAATATTGCAGGAGATAATTTTTTCTACACTAAAATGAAAGGCCATGCTGTCAAATGCAGTGTGGTTGTGATAAAGCAGTGGATATTTTCAGAAAATGCCCA
The DNA here is from genome assembly GCF_011100635.1 of Trichosurus vulpecula. NCBI lineage: Eukaryota > Metazoa > Chordata > Mammalia > Diprotodontia > Phalangeridae > Trichosurus > Trichosurus vulpecula. Next base: position 128,682,238 of record NC_050573.1, on the reverse strand, counting down.
GAAAGGATGATGAAGGAAACTTTAATGCTAGTGTGTGGACATACATCATCTAGGCTACAAATTAGGCTAGAATTTTGCTACGACAGTTCACTATGCAGCACAGAATAGGATTCAATATAAAATTCATCTTTGATCCCACGGTAGCTCATCTTTACACAGCATTTTAAAGATTATGATATGTTTTCTCCGAAATAGCCTTGTGAGATTGATGGTACAAATATTATTCCTGTGCATTAGATCAGGCAACTGATGCTCATAGAGTTAAGTGATATGCTCAAAGTCACACATCTAGTAAGTGTCAGAGATGGGATTCAAACCCAGGTTTCCTGACACCAAATCTACTTCTTTGGCTAGTATATCACTGTGGCTGGTGTGACCTATATTCCAAGCCATGTGTGCCAGAGGTAGCAAAGCATTAATAGTCAAGTGTTGAATTTTTCCTCTCTATTTCAAATTCACCCCAAGGCAATCTAAGGGGAAAAATGAATGAAATCATATAAATATCAGTCAATCAGCAAACATTAAGTGCTTCCTGCAATATATGTTAGGTATTATGCTAGGCAACAGAATTACAACTGTAAATAAAATAATCTCATCTCAAGATTCTAACACCCAAATATTGGGATAAAACATGTTTCCAGATTTTAAAAATACATAATAGCTAAAAGCTAACTTTTAAATAGAGCTTTTAATTTTATATTTTACATGTTATCACATATGCTCCTCAGAAAAACCCTGTGAGGGAGATGCCTCCTCATTTTACTGGTGAGGAAACGGTCCAAGAGAAACTAAATGATTTGTCCAGGGCCAAACATCTAATAACTGTCTGAGGCAGGATTTGAACTCAGGTTTTCCTAACACCAACCAGGCACTTTATCTATTTTACCACCTATAATTATGAATTACTTTGGAATGGAGGAGAGTGGTAGGATACCACTGACAATTAGAGGAATCATAAAAGGCCTCTTTAAAGAGAGGCAACCAAAGTTGGACCTTGAGAGGAGCTAGGGGTTCCAAGAGGCAGAGAAAAGGAGGGCAAGCATTCCAGTCATGGGGGTATAGCTCCTGTTCCCATGCAGGAAGGAGACAGAATGGTTTGTGCAAGGTATAACATTCAGTCAAATCTGGCTAGAACATGGAGTACCTAAGAAAGAGTAATTTCTAATCAATCTGGAAAGAGACAATAGAACTAAATTTTGAATGACTTTAAATGTTAAACAGGGGTCATTTCACAATTAAGAAGTTGTCAAAGGACATGAATGGACAATTTTTAAAGGAATTGCAAACTATTAACAAACATGTGAAAGAACGTTTCAAATCATTAATAATCACATAAATGTAAGTTGAAACAATGCTGAGATTTACCTCACACTCAACAAATTGAAAAAGATTACTTAAATATAGGAATAGTCAATGTTGAAGACATTGTGGAAAGAAAGGTACAAAAGCATTTTTTTGGTGGAGTTATGAAGCAGTTCAATCATTCTGGAAAGCAACTTTGAATTATGCAATGTGTCTATGTAGTATTAATGTGAATGAAGATCTTCCCCACCCACTCAATAGGCCTCAGGTGGGTCTAGGTGGGCAAGCCTGATTATATCTTTGTAAGTAGGCCTAAAGCCCCTACTTACTAGGTGCTAAGCAGATGTGAAATCCTCAGGGCCCTAAGGGGAGTTGCTAAGACCAGAGCCAATGGTATGTGTACTGAGTTCTAGTCAATCATGAATTCAGCCAATCAGAGACCTGAGTTCTAGCCAATCAGATGCCATCTAGGACTGTATAAAAAGAGAGCCCAGAACTGGGAAGCACAGAAAGAGAGCAAGGAACAGAGAGTGGCAGGATTCAGAAGCAGACATGGAAAGGATGTTGAGACAGCACACATTAAGGGAGAGCCAGCATCGAGAGAGAATGCAGAACAAGAGAGAGTTGTGGAGATCAAGGAACTTGGATTCTGCAGAGCTGTAGGAGAGAGTGGTGAGCAGAGAGTTAGGATTCCTGAGTGACTGTTTACAGGAAGCTGGGGGTGGAGGTGGGGATGGGGGAGGGCAGTTACAGGATGGCTTGGCTCCTTGCTACAATACTTATTATAATTTCCTTGTTGCTTCATTGAGGTGGGCTTACTGGTTTTGGAATATAATTGCTACTATATGGAATTGGAATTATTGGTCCTGGGATTGTATTCTCTTGCGTCCAAATAAATGTTATACTTCATCTGCCTTCTATCTAGAGAATTTCTTATAATTTGCAATTCTATGTTCATTGTCATCTTCAAGGTCGTGAATCTTGCCTTACTGCTATAGCCTAAAACATTAATTCCTTTCAATCCAAAGATTCCACTACTAGGCATGCACTCCATGGAAGTGACTAACAAATACAAAAGCTACATATAAACCAAAATATGTATAGTAGCACTCTACGTATATGTGTGTGTGTGTGGTATCAAAGAACTCGGCACAAGGTAGGTGTCTATTGATCGGGAAACGACTAAACAAATTGAGGTGCATGAATGTGATGGGAAATTACTTATCCTATAAGACAGGGCTGTCCAAACTTAGGTTATCTTAAGGCCACGTTAAAATAAAATAATTATTCGAGGATTGCACCCAGAATAAAAAATACAGTACACTAATAGAAAGTGGGAGAACATGGGTCATCAATATGACAGGCAAAGGCACGAAGCACGAAAGGAAACACAAAACAACAAAGCAACAACACAACAGTATAAAGGTAGGTTGCATACTGACTAGTTTGCATTGTATATATGGAACGTATCCCACAGATCGATTGAAAATTCTGTGCGATATATTCCATCCGTAGTACTGCTTAAAAACACCAAAGAAAATTAACATCAACAAGATTACTTATTAGTGATGAAATTATAAAATCTAATACACATTCCATGCAAATTATTTTATTTTTTCGCTTGTAAAATTAAAACCCACAGGGCAGGGCCACATAAAATCACACTGCTGGCCGCATGTGGCCTGCGGGCTATTATTTTGGACAGCCCTGTTATGAAGAGAATTATGAATATAGAGAAGCATGAAAAGATTTAAATGACTTGATGCAAAGTAACCAGATCCTGGAAAACAATATGCACATTGACAACAACAAAGAAGATGGAAAGAACAATAATCATCCCACAAAGCTGAATGTTGAAAAATAATAAATAACCAGCTTGTACCCAAGACGGGATATGAGAAGATACCTCTCCCCCTCACCAAACTTTTAGTTTTTTGTGAAGGCTGGTATCCTCAAGCAGGAATCACCATATAGAACAAAAGTTTTTTTTTCAATATGTTAACCAGTATTACTGATGTTTCTTTCATCTTATCTATCTATCTATCTATCTATCTATCTATCTATCTATCATCTGTCATCTATTTATCTAGACATTTATTTTTTAACAGATGTCATAAGCGACGGTTCTCTGGCAGGTAGAAAGGAGAGGAGTACAGCAAAAAATATAGGTGATGTAAAACCAAAAGATGTCAATAGTATTTTTAAATCAATAAGAAACTGTATTATGGTAGGTGTTAAAAACTTGTGTGCATTAATATATTTTTATTTATGTGATAAAAAGAGAATGAAGCATTTTTTATGAAATGCAAAAATAAAAATAAATGAATGGGCTCTTTTAAATTACTTCTTGAAGAGCAATTACTTTGAAGCCTTAGGTTAATTAGCTATCACCCATTTCTATTAGTTTTCTGCCTGAACAGCTTCCAATTTGAGCCTCATATTTAAATACAAGCATGAATCCCTTGAGCTACAATCTGATCTATGGACTGTTTTATATATTTCTAAGCCCCATAACCCTGATGATTTTAGCAAAAGGACATATGTCCTAAAATAACATGCTCATCTTAATCTGTTAATTATTCGTAGAGCCCAAGTATTGCATCTTTGTATTTTTAAAGGTAAATATAGAATTCTAGGGTTTAAAAAATCAATTCAATTTAACAATTATTAAGCACCTACTATGTCCAAGACATTATGCTAGGTGCTGAGAAGAGTAAGATAAAAAATGAAGTTGTTTTTGCCAGCAACTTATAGTTTAATGTAGACTTAGCAACAACAACACCTACTACAACAACAACAACAGCATTTATATAGCAGATACTATGTGCTAGGCACGGTGTTAAGCATTTTACAAATATCATCCAATTAGATGCTGATGACATTGGAAGGCAGGTGATATTATCATTTTTCCCACTTTACACTTGAAGAAATTGAAGGAGACAGTAGTTAATGCCTAGCTCAGGGTCACCCAGCTAGTTTCTGAAGCTTGATTTGAATTTGAGTCTTTCTGACTCCAGGCCTAATCCTTTAGCCATTGTGACACTGAGATGCCTCATACTATATTCATTGTGTATTATCAGTAAATACAAAACATATTCAAATGAATTTCAACAGGAGAGAATATTAACATGTGGAGAAAATTCCTGACAATGTGGGAAGGGTCTCTTCTAAAGAATAGCATATGAGCTTTTAAATTAAAAAAATTATTTTTGGGGAGGGGTATAGGGGTAAAGAAGAGAATACTAGGTGACAGAGGTGAGAGGATAAACAATTCCAATTCTACAAAAACAAGGAGCCAGGAAATGGACTGTTAGGGGCCATTGGTGTCTATGGCTTTGACAGCAACTGTGAATGTGAAAAGGCAATTAATATGGGAGCTAGATTGTGGGGAACTTTAACTGCTACACAGCTTTTGAGGTATTTCATTTTATCTTTACTCATGGTCCACTTAAGAAAACAATTTTCAGGCCTTTGGTTACTGCTTCTCAGAAAGAATAATTTTCCCACATTGATATCAGTCATTCCCCTTAAGGGAAGAGCAAGTTTAGAAATGTGGCCCTGCCTTTTCTCAAAATTCCAAATTCCCTATCTTATCTTTATGTTAAACATGACATCATTTAGATGTTTTTCTTCTCACTCTTTTCCTTTGATCCCTCTTCTTTACCTCCTCCTGAGATTTCTATAATTGGGGAACCAAAGTCTAGATTAATGATTCATAGGATTGTTTAATGTGTGAGAACAGGAAGTCAACATCTGGTCTCCAGTGTCACTTGTGAGGGGAAAAAATGTTTTACAACCTACTAGTACAATCGGTATTTTGAGGTGAGAAATGCTTCTTAATATTTCGGCATTAAATTATGTGTAGATTCTGTCTTTGAACTCTTACATGCTTAGCAAACAATAACCCTCAAGTAATTCAGTGTATCTGCAAATTAATTGATTTAATTCCATCAATAACGTAGATTGCAGCCCATCCACAAGGGCCCCTTTCCTGCTACCTTTATGCAGGTTCTTTCATGAGTTTTCCAGAGGTGCTTCACTCAGGGTGTTGGGAACTTTCCTCAACTTCCCTTGAGATTTAGGTTACACTAATGGAACACAGAGATCTGCCCATCAAATTTAGCTTGCTCTTGTCATGTGACCAGCCCATCCTTTCTTTTTTACACATTTCTTTTATGACCTTATTATAGTTCTTCCTCATTTCTTATTTATAATGTATTTATTACAACCTACACCCCCCATATATTTTTCAAATGTCCTCTGGGTTATATTCACTTTCATTTTTTAAAAATATCGTTTTTTCACTGATATCTTGTTTTCACATCACTAACCAATACATCACTTCTGATATTCTTTGCTATGTATCTATTATCCCCTAAATCAGAAAAGAAAAGAAAGAAGTACATTGTTCATATTCTCTTCTTTGAGGCCAAGATTGGTCATTATAATTTCACATTAGTCAGTTCCATTAAAAAAAATTCTTTGAGACTAGCATTCCATATGACTCGAGGATATAATATACAGCATCACCACCATTACACTGAACTTGATGTATCAGCTATGAGAATATACTTTTGAATCACAGAACCAAAATTATAGTGCTTTCAATGAGACTTGGATTCTTCCTATCACCACAGTACTGTACATCTTTCTATTAACAATATGCTCTGAGAGATGTTCCCTGGCTGTGAATCATTACTATTGTAGAAGAATCAAAAAGGTAAGTCACCCAAAATTAAGTAGTATTTATTATTCCTACTATGTTTCAGGAGAGGATAAGTAGGTGGCAAGGTGAATAGAGCACTGGGCCTAGAATCAGGAAGTCACATCTTCTCAAGTTCAATTCTGTTCTGAGACCCTTACTAGCTGTGTTACCCTGAGCAAGTCACTGTTTGTCTCAGTTCCTCATCTGTAAAATGGGCAGAAAAAGGATATGGCAAACCACTCAAGTATCTTTGCCAAGAAAACCCAAAAATATGGTCATGAAGAGTCAGATGTTACTGAAAAATGACTCAACAACAAATGTTTTGGGAATTGTGCTAAATGCTAGATGGAAACAAGTCAGCTGCAACATATTGCCAATGAGACATATATAAGAAATGGCATGAAAGATATCATTAAGGACATACATGATAATAATGCTGACTTTTATTTGCACTTTAAAATTTACAAATTTAGTTATATCAGTTATATCATTTAAGCCTCAAATCAACCCGATGATATAGGTATAACAGGTATTATTTTCCTCATTTTAAAAATGAGGAAAACTACATTAAGAGAATTAAGTGACTTTCTCAGTCTCAGTTTGAGGTAGGGTTTGCACCCTAGTTTTTCTAACTCCAAGATCAGTTCTTTAGTACCTATGATAAGTTGGAATCTATAATTTTGGAAGGGAAATATATCTTTATTATTATCAATTTCTAAATGAAATTTTGGCCAATTGATAAATATTTATTAAGCACCCATTGTGTTCCTGTCAATGTGCTAAGCAATAGTAAATTTCCATTAATTCTGAACCTGAGCAAAAAATCATTTTTTAAAAGGGTTCCATACACTTTACCAGACTTCCAAATGGTTCCATGAAAAAAAATAAAAAAAAAGATTAAGAACCCCTGCTTGAAGACTATAAGTCCCTATAATTGCCTAGCAGGTGCTAACTCTATAGATAGAAGGATTTCTTTATCAGGAGTGAAGTCATTCCATAGACCGAGTGACCCATCTTTGTTTAAAATAACTCACTGTGGACTGAAGATCATTTTGCGAGAGGGATTCCAAAAACCATCTAACAATTATGCTAAATGATATACAATAATTATTTGTTTACAATTAAAAATTACTGCCCCCAAACATAGTATCTTTTCCCTCTATTACCTGAAACCATTGTCCAACACAAAATCTATGCAGCACAAATCTTCAACGTTTAGAATGAACATTTTCCTCATATCATTGTTACAGGAATTTTTGGTTTCCTTTTTATTAATTCTTATTATTTGGGGAGGACAGGGCCATTTCTTTTACTAAGAGGTTATTGAGTTGATTAAAACTTGTTCCATGGTATGTGAAAATTAAGGCCTAACATTAAATCTTAACTATCCCAATTCCTTGGCAACATGTAAATCTCTTCTCCCTCAATCAACCCATTGTGAACTCTCTAAAAGTAGTTTAATCTGTAACCTTACTTACTGGGTTTGTTTCCTTAGGAGATGCATGAGATAATAACTTCTTAACTAAGCTTGTTCAACTTTTATGACATTGAAGGGAGCATGGGATTATGAATCTGTCTTTTCTTTAACTTTTATGGCCTATGAGGAATTTACAAGATTGCACTATGTAAAAACATTATTTCTCTATCATTCTGATGTAATTTTGTCTGTAAGAAGGCTTGTTAGAATCCTAATTTTAGTTCAGGGTTTTTGGTTTGTTTGTTTGTTGTTGTTTTTGTCAGAAAACTAAACCTATGCTGAACCTAAATTTTTACCTCTATATTTTCTGTGTTACAGTAGATATATTTCAGGAGCAGTTACCTATCATGTGAATTCAAAGGGAAGCTATTTATCCCATAATGTCATTTAAGCTCTTTGGATCTCTGTTTCCTCATCTGGAAAAATGATATTATAGATGTTCCTTCTAGCCCTAAATCCTATGATTATAATTATCCTATGATACTATCATATCACAACCACCTTGTGAATCGGATAGCAAGATAATTGTTACCCCATTTTACAGATGAGGAAGAAAAAGGTGGCTTGTCTGCCATTACACTTCAAAAATATAGCAGAATCTGGATTCCAATCCAAATATTATGGTTCTATCCAAGGCTTCTACCACTATACCAGGCTATTTCATGTTTCTATTCTATGATGCCAGCAGCCCACTAAACTACAGTAATTTTACTATAATGAAAAAAATAGTACAAGAAAGCAGTTTTGCAGAAGATAAAATTCTGGGCTTAGCATAATGAAAAGAGGGGTTTGAATGCTGCCTTCACCAAGCAGCAGCTATGTGACCCTGGGCAAATTGCTTTTATTTCCATGCCTTCAGCAAATAACTACAATAACAAGGATTTAAACTATGAAACCACTGATATAGGTTGAAATCTGCTTTGATGCAGGGAAAACCCACAACAGAATTACCCTTGCTGACAAAATTGCTGCTTCTCTATGTATTCATTTGCATAATAGCAATAGTTAGACGATTTTTAAGCATTAAATGTACATAGAGATGCCTTTTTTCCTATTTACACATTTCTGTACCTTTTGTCCCTTTTATGCTTCTGGATATAATGAGGTGTTGCAAATACTCTCAATGTTTCAGTCACATTAAAATAAAATCAATAAATATTTATGGAGCACCCACTGTATGTCAGGTACTTATCTAACAAGATTTGTCCACATTTTACAGTGTTTGTTTTAAAAAATATATAAGCTGCTAAAGATATGTCAGAATATGAAGTTGATTACCCAGCAGCTGGATCAGGAAACTTTAATTTAGGAGGCTGAATAATTCATGGACAACCTGTCACAATGCTTTGATCTGAAAAATTTCCCCCAGAAACAAAAGCTGAAGCAAGTTCAATTGAATTCAATTCAACAAACATCTCTAAGGCCCCAATTGGGTCATATTAAGTTAAGGTAAGACAAGGCCCCTGCTCTTATGGAGTTGGTGGCCTAGAAGATAGATACGGCATATACACAAATAATTATTGTTAGCTGTATCAGTGACCTGAGATTGCATGGATGGCTAACTCCTTCAGGCTCAACAACTCAGATTAATGCAGGTAAGCAATTTACAGGGCACAGGAAACTGTATTCTCCTCAAGGAAAAATTTAAACAGTTAAAATATGAAATTCTCAGATCGAATACTTCTCCTTTACTGGGCACCAGCAGTGACCTCATGGTATCCCAGGGATTTCTCTGTAAGGAGGTGGGTGCCTAAATTCTCTGGCTTCCTACCTGGAAAGTTATCTCCCCTAGCCCTCTAATTGACTATCTTTTTCCTCAGGCAAAATTTGTGGTGCTTCTCCCATGTAAAATTTCCTAGTCAGATATTTGACTCTATAGTAAATGGTCTGCGAGAGCTGCTGAGGTTATATTGTGAGTGTCTCCATTAGACTGTGAGCTCCTTGAGAGTATGGACTGTTTTTGCTAGTTGCTAGTTTTCTTAGCATTTGGTATAGTGCCTGACATAGAGTAGGTTACTAATAAATGCTGATGGACTGACTGAGATTGGAGATTTCTATGGTCAACCTGATGATGAATCTCTACAAACTTAGGTGGGTTGGTCCACAGACAACAGAAGCAGAGTCTGCCACTTAGCCTTTATATAAACAGTTATGATACATGCAAATGAGAATTACCAAGTTCCTTGTAAAGCACAAGGTATAAAATCAACATTGAGAGAGGTCACTAGGAAATGCTATGTTTAAGTTGAAATGTACAGGCTTGGTAGGAATTAAATGGGGAGGAGAATGGCAAAATGGAGTAGGAAGGAAACAAGGTTGTAGAAAACATTTTCAATTTAATAATCTTCTATGTATATAAAGATTCTCCTGAAGAAAGTCTGTGCTAAGGTTCCCCCCTTGCCATGGCTGCCAACTCCAATGGTAATGGCACTGCAGGAGTTAAGCAACTTTATAAAAAAAGGATGTGAGCATTAACTGAAATTTTCACCCTTCCAAAGCAAACACACAAACAGAAATAAAAAGAATAATTCTTTGATTATGTACTACTTTATGTTTTTTCTTCCCACAAAGAATTTTTATGTGTATGATCTCATTTGATCCCTATAAAATCTTCATGAAATAAGATATTAGATGGTAAAATTGAAGTAAAAGGGGTCAGTTGCCTTGCCCAAGATGATGTAGAACAGGGGTCAGCTAACTAAGCTTGTTCAACTTTTGTATGCCAGAGCTAATAATGCTTTAAAAACATTTTTAAATATAATACAATTTTATTTAAAAATGTAAAGACCATTCTTAGCTCATAGGCTATACAAGAGCAGGCAGCCTCAGGGATGTAGTTTGCCAACCCTTGAATAGAGAGTTCATGGCAAGCTAGATCTTACCTCATTCTCCTGGCTCAGTGTTATTTCTATAACAGTCTGTCACATCCCAGAAGCAGGACTTTGGGGAGGAGCAGTGTCATGTAAGATACATCATAGTTCAAGGCATCAAGATTTTTGCACCAGAATTTGTATTCCTCTCTCCAAGATTAACTTATTTAAAATTAAATTTATCATTTCCAATTCAATATTGCTTTACCTTCTTGTAAGCCTGAAATATTAAAATTTGTATAAGATATTAAATTTATCTTCTTCTACTTATTCACATTATGTAATAATAAAACCAGTAATTATTGGTTTCTTCTTATGTCTAACCCCAGAAGTCCTTTTTTTAAATTATTAGCTAGAAAGGTGTTTAGAGGATCCTTTTGACAAAAGAGGACATGACCCATTACAGATATGCAGCTGTAACATTTCAAAATAATTATCTAATGATAATACTTCTAGTTAACATTTGTATAACACTTTTAGTTTGCAAAATGCTTATAAATGTTATTTAATATCTGACTCAAATACTTTCAAACCTTTTGATATTTGAGACAGTTAACCCTCTGTAACAGACCAGTATCTCCCAGGGCTCTCCACTCTAATCCAGCCCCATGGGTTTGCCCAATTTTCCCCTGAGAGGTGACTAAGCTATCCCCAGGGCTTGATTGGTATAGACAGCTATGTGGCTCAAAATGCACCGATTAATGTAATTTCCTGGTAGCTTCTGAAATATACAAACACACACATATAATATATGTAATATGTTTTATATTATATATAAACACACACACACACACATATATATGTATACACACATATATACATATACACATGCATACATGCAGACATACAATCACTTCTTGGTCACCCAAGGGAACCAGGGGCCCTTCAGACTTGACAGACATACCAAGCCTGTTCATGTTGTCACTGCAAGTTCTGCTGATAAGACTATTTCCATATGGAGATGACTCTGTGTGTGTGTGTGTGTGTGTGTGTGTGTGTGTGTGTGCGCCCGCATGCCTGGCAAGCTTATCCTAGCTAAATGTTGGAGTACCCTTGCTGAATGAATATCCTTTCTGTGTTATGACTGGGTAAATCTCCTTTTTTAAAACTGTTGAATGACCCACAAAGTTCTTGTTTTTTTTTTCCACTGAACCTGAACACTGGCCTGAGTCACACATTTTCATCACACCTGATGTAAAGAGGCCTCAGGGATAGAGAAAGACTTTGGAGTAAGGAAGACCTCAACTGAAGTTCTGCCTCCCCCACACAAGTAGCTATGTAGCCCTGGACAAGTCTCTTGACTTTTCAGTGCCAGAGGCAATTTTGTAAACAAACAGTTATAGATCAAAGGAGATTTTTTGTTTGTTTTTGTTTTTCATTCAGTTCCCTACACCAACTAAACAATTACCACTTATATAATGTTTAAAGACACTACAAGGCTCATTTACTCACTAAGAGAAAATATCCTTTCTGGACTTTAGGTTGCTCTTAAAATATTTTAATGATTTTAGTGTAAATGTATTGAAGTATTAAAGATTTATGTAGATTTGAAAAAATAGAACAGTATTTGACATATTGTGTCAAGCAAAATTGAATAATTTAAAAAATACAAATAGAAAATCAATTTCATCTTATAATCAAAAATATTTATAAAGTTAAATTATATATGTATATATATACATACACACATACAATCTAAATTATGGATCTGTTTCTCTCTCTCTCTCTCTATATATATATATATATACATATATATATATATATATATAATATATATTCCTTCCTCATAGATCTCTATAGTGTTCTATCCTGTACTACATAAATGTGACTGAGAATACAATACAGAATTCAGACCCCATACTGTCATTTCAGTTAGTTAAAAAGTCTTTATTAAGTACCTACTATTCTTCAGGCACTATGCTAAGTGCTGGGGAGACAAAAACAAAATATAGTCCCTGTACTCAAGAGCTCACTATCTAATTAGGGAGACAACACTGAAACAAATATGTACAAGCAAGCTGTATACCAGAGAAATAGGACATAATTAACAGAGAAAGACACTAAAATTAAGAGGGCTTAGGAAAGGCTTCCTATGGAAGACAGGATTTTCTTTGGACTAGAAGGAAATCAGAGAAGTCAGGACATAGAGATGAGGAAGAGAGCATTCCAGGAATGAGGGATGGGAATGGAGATATGCAGTGTCTTGGTCATGAAGCTGTAAAAAAGTCAGCATCACCACATTGAAGAGTACTTATCAGGGAGAAAGGTGTAAGAAGACTGGAAAGGCAGAGGTTTTGGATATTGAGTCCTTTGAATTCTAAAGAGAGGATTTTATATTTGGATCTGAAAAGGATAGAGAGCCATTGCAATTTGATTGGCAGAGGTGGGGGGGGTTGATATGGTTGGACTTGCAATTTAGGAAAATCACTTTTGGCAGCTGAATGGAGGGCGGATTGGAGTAGGGGGAGAATTGTGGCAGAAAGACTCACCAGCTGCTCTTGCTTAAGGTGATAAGGGCCTGCACAAGAGTTCTGGCAGTGTCAGAGGAGAGAAAATGGCATATCTAAGGGACGTTGCAATGGTGAAATTGACAGGCATTGGGAATGGATTGGATAGAAGTTGAGGATGACATGTAGGCTGTGAGCCTAAGGGATCAGGAGGACAGTGGTGCCCTGGACAGTAATGGGGAATATCTGTAAGGGAGGAGGGGTTTCAAGAGTCCTTTAACTTCATCAGGAGTTTAGGTTGCCCAACTATTGTGAGGAATGTATTAATCAACTGCTTCCCTTGTGCCACAATTGATTCAAACTTAGATAATTAGGAACCTCCTCATATTATTTAAATGAAACAACGCATATGAGTCACGATGAACTTTTCTTCATTTGGGGTGGGTTTTTATTTATATTTTTAAACATTCTCTCCTTTAACTCCCAGATTTTAAGCCATTTTCTCTTGCTATGTTTTGGTGAGAAATCCTGATGAATTTTTTTTAAAGTAGGAAAAAAAAAGAATGGCCCAGTTCTTTAAGAATGTCAAGAGTACTAAAGAAAGTAACAAAAAAAATCCCTGAGGTTAGAGATGAAGGTCAACGTCAACATGAAATGTTTTTTTTCTTTTTAATAGTTATGGTGGAACAACAGGAAAATCAAATGAAGGATGAGACTGAAGTTTGAGACTATGATAAAAAAATTTAGATTTGGAAAGGATTTTCAAGTTCAACTAGGTCAACCCTTCTCATATCACATTTGAGAAAACCAAGGCTCAGATATGGGAATTGCTTCAGGTCATGCAGGTAGTAAGTGTCAAAGCCAAGATTCAACCTCAGGATATTTGACTTCAAATTAAGTCCTTTTCCTGCTCTATCATCCTGACGACACCGATATTAGATGACTGGGAGAAGATGAGACTCCTAAATTCCTATTTTGTTTCTGTTTTCTGGACCAAGGAAAGTGACTGTCTGATACGTAGAAGAAAAATAGTTATCACATAATTGAAAGCCAAGAAAAATGGGGAGGTGATAAGAGTCCATATACTTGGCTATCTTCCATGACCCCAGCTCACAAGGGCAACATAGTCAAGGGTACTGAAACAAATCTCTTGCTAATGTCTAAAAGCAAAAACAAAAACATGGAGAAAGTATTAAGTTGGCATAGAATTAGAGAAAAAAGTGTCCTATTTTTTTAAAAAAACTACAGGCTGGGAATTGTTATTTGGAATCCTAGAAAAATTCTAGAATATATAATTCAAGGAGTGATTGACATTTTTGCAGGTCACAGTTCACTTCACTGAACCTGAAACGCTACAGGGTCTCCTGAGGCCCACGGCCACTCAAAAGAGCTCAGCCTAGCTATATACATTATGAGAAAAAAATTGATGATAAAAGATGAGGAACTTATATTACCCAAATTATGACTTGCCCAAGTGCTGCAATGATCCCTGAAGCATGTTAGACACCAAGCAGAGGAATTCTGAAATATTGGATGGATCCATTATAGGGTATTATACAAAAGGCATGGATAAGAGACACATGGTATGAGCAGATATGGACTGTTTTGGGAGAGGTCCTTGTTGGTGAAATCAAAGTGCTGAAGACTGACAAGCATTTGAGAGGAACACCTATTAAGTTATTCCATCTATCTATCTATCTATCTATCTATCTATCTATCTATCTATCTATTCATACAGACAATTTGTGCCTGATCTGTGGTAGAGCCTTCTGAACTTGCATTGGTCTGGTCAACTACAGTCAGATACACTATATCTTGACCCCAACATAGTTTTGCCATTTTGGTCCCCTTTGAGAATGAAGGACAATAAGCCACATAGGTACACACACACACACACACACACACACACACACACACACACACACACACACACACACACACACACACACGCACACACACGCACTTTGGCTATTCATTATTGATAGATAATGAGTTAGGCCCTGACCAGAAAAAGGTATGGGCCCGGATTGCACTGGGGAAATTATCGCATATTTTGAATGATCATATCTTCATTGATGAAAAAGTCTAACTTTTCAATAACAATATTCTCCTGCTGATCCCATAAGGCTTTAAATTATGGAAAAGTATGAGATCAGAAGAACCACAATTGCAGGAGGCAGAAAGGGTAGAAAATGTTTGTGATGTATAATAAAAAGGGCATAGCGTATTGCTGATGATACCTAAATTAACTGAGTATTGTAAAATAAATCTTCAAGAATATGCATAATTGGAAAAGTAGATGAAGCAATAGCAGATGTAGAGTCTATATATTTCACTTTAATTAATGGATTATTAAAAGAAAAAGAAAAAGGCCTCCAACAGGTAGGCAGTTATACTTGAGAGGATTTAGAGAAGGAATGGGCAAGAATCAGCTAAGATGAAAAGTCACGAATGATTTGTAATTTGCACCAGAACAAGAAATACACACATTGATAAGATTGTGGAGCCCAAGGTACTAAAGTGATAACTTACCAAGTATACAGATAGGGGAATAACATAAAAATGGCATGACTAGATTTCATCAAGATATTTTATAAAATTTCTCAGTTGATTCCTATAAAGAAAATGGGGAGCTACAAGCTGAATGTTAGCAGTCAGTATGTTAATGATTAGTTGAATTGCCAGAACCAAAGAATCCATTTTTATTTCAGGAAATAGCATATGTAGTTTCTTATGTAGTATGCCAAGGATCTGTCACCTGTTTTGTCTGGTCTTCAAAGAGACCCCTAAGACCATTAGTCCAAAATCTTTACTGAACAGATGAGGAAACTGATGCTCAGGGGAGTTAAGTGACTTCTGCATGGTCACAGAGGTAATAAGTATTAAAATCAGGATTTGAATTCAGGACTTCTGTAGTCAGACACAATGGACAAAGACATAGAAATCATGCTTATCAATTTCAGAGATTACAGGAAACTTGGAAGTGGCTTACATGCTGGATGTCTGAACCAGCACTGAAAAGAGCTTGACAAGTTATAATAATGGGGTGAATGTAAGATGAAATTGAACTAGTATAAATATAAAATCAGTCCCACATTTCTCCTTTTTTCAAAAAAATTCAAGTGCATAAGAAGAAGAGGCACCTCTAAATGACACTTTACATGAAAAATTTAGAGCTTTTAGTAGATTTAAAGAGTGCAACATATTAGCACAAAAAAGTTAATGAGATGTTAGTTTGTACTGATAGAGGTGTCCTATACTAAATGAGATCCATAATCACTCAAAATAGATCAGCCTAATGATAATTAACACACACACATACACACACGCACACATACACACATACATAAATGGATAAAGAATGCTTCTCTAAACTATTATATTCTACTTAATAGACAACCCATAGGTTTGGTCCATCAGTGTATCCATATTGGATAGATTCTGCAAAAAGACAAAGAAAGGAGCCCAGAATTAAAAAGAAAATGAGTTGCCTGTTTTAACTTTAGGGAATCACACAGTTTAATTCCTACAAGTGTCTTCCTAAAACAAAGGCCCATCATTTGAACATCAGCCTTCATTGATTAATGCTATATGACTGTGAGTCATAGAATACCACAATCTCCAAAGAATCAAAGTTGTGGATCATCCAAGTGGCAATAGAGAGGTGCATCAAAGGCATGAGTAATATGCAATATGTATTCCCTAAAAAGCATTGTGCAGCAGATTTAGTGTAAGGAAAATGACTGGAAAAATAGATGACCAGAAAAAGCAGTCAGTCTTAAAGCCACAGTACATTCAGAAGCTCCCCTGTGAAGCGAGCATTTATAGGAGGAATTAGAAAAGAGTGGCAGAGAATTATAAAGGTATAGTTAAGTTAAAATTTATAAATTTGAAGGGAAGAAATGGTGCAGCTGAGTTGTAACCTGCATGTTGATGGGGTTGATGAGGGTTAGAGTGTTCACCAGAGGGAAAATGAGTCTTTGCATATTCTGTCCAGATCAGAGTACATCTTGAGTTCAGTTCTGTGATCCCTGTTCTCTTTCTTTTCCCTTGGTTGTTAACACTTTTATTTCCTAGACTTCAGGGTTTATATATGCAAAAATGGATGAAATAGAATGGAACTCAATTATTTTAACTATATGAAAAAGACAGTTTTATAAACATTTTTAAACAGCGTATTTTAGAGACCAAGGAGTAATTCAATTCCATTATTCAGTTTTGTGCTAGCTACATACTGTTATCAGACCACAAGAATGTTAGTGAGCTAACATTAGATTACAGCGTTTGGATCTTATTTCTCCCTCCCTAAAATAAAACCAAAGTAAACTATAACGATTACTAGTTCTTGCTTGAATGTCTAAGGTATCACAGTATTGATTATATTTAGAAGGGAAAAGAAACCTAAACTTCCCCTTAAACAGCATGTTCGTGCCATACATTTTTTAAAAGTGATTTAACAAAAATAAAGAGAACACATCTGAGAGTATGTATCAGAGATAATGAAGATATGAAGTATTTTCTCAACACCTTATACAAAATAACTTATTCAGAGTAGTTTAGGAAACACGCTATAATTCCATGTATTGCAATGTATAAGTTTACTTTTTCCATGTGAAATGTGTCATCATTTCCTTCAAGAGGTGGCATGTCCTCAGTTATAGTTGCATTGGTTTCTTCAGTAGTTGAATCACCTTCATCAATTCCAAGACCAAGTTTGATTATCCTATAGATCTGATTGCCATGTGTCTGGGGATCTTCCCATATGAACCCACAGCCGTGCAGTTTCATACAATAAGATAACCAGATCTTTCACTGGTTTATCATTCTTGTCAGCCTCTCCCTTCTGCCATAGAGTTTCAATAATGGAATGGTCAGGGTTTATTTCCATGTGTTTCTTTGCTGCCATGTAACCCACTGTTGAGTTGTCTTGTACCTGAGCCTTCACTATTCTTTCCATGTTTGCTATCCAGCCATATAGGCCAGTAACTAATCTGTTAGATACCTTTTCAACTTTCTTTTCGAGGATATCTCTCATAATTTTGCAAAGATTTTTAACCTTTGCCTTTTTTCCTCCTATTCCTTTTTTTTCATCTTCATCTTCTGGGAGTTCCATACCCTTTTTCTTTATGGATACTAAAACATTGCCCTCAAATTCCTTTAGATGTTGCATGCAATACTCGTTGATAGGTTCAATCATATATATTGCTTCTAAACCATGCTTCCAAAGATGCTGAACAAAAGTTGAATTAGACATTTGGTCTTTGGTTTCACCAGTAATATAATAGGTATGTTTCTGATTCTCCTTCATCCTCATGCAAAAGTCCTTAAGAGAAACTATCTTATCACCAGAAGCAAAAGTATAGCATCCCAGTAATTCTGAAAGTTTCTTTCAGTTCTGAGAGTCTTCATGTATTCTAAGCTTAATGTTTTTAGAAAATTGCTCATAAAACTTTTTGCAATTCTCTTTATCCTCTGCCAGTTCAGTGAAGAGTTCTAAGAACTTTTTCACCAAGTTTTTCCTAAGCACTTCCAGAATCATGCTTTTCTGCACCATTTCACATGAAATATTTAGAGGAAGATCTTCAGATTCCACCATACCTCTGATGAAATTCAGATATTCAGGGATCAGCTCTTCAGTTATCCATGACGCAAACCCTTCACACCTACCATGTGAAGTTATTCTTTTTCTTTCTATTTTCAAATAGGTCAAAGTGGGGCACATCTTGGAACAAAGAGAAGGGCTCAGAATTCCAACAGTCCTTACCTAAGAAATGTTTCCCAGCTAAATGATCTTCCCAATCATTTGTCATGTTCTTACAGAATTCTTCATATTCTTCATTAGTAGCATCATCAAGGCTTTCTGGTCCAGATTGGCTTTGTTTTGTTAAACTCCTCTTGATCAATATATTTTTCTTTAATCTTTTTTCTTGTCACCATCTTTCTTTTCTTCTCCTTCATTGGAGCCAACATTTTCTATCTCTGGCTTGTCGTCAGACTCCTTTTCTTCTTTTCCCTTCTCCTGTTTCTCTTCGTTTTCCTCTGCTTCATCATCATTGACTTCTTTGTCCTGTTCTTTTTCCACAAAATAATAATTGGATAGTCAATAAATTGAGAGTGCTTCTTCACAATTTCCTTCATTCTTCTTTCCTCCAAGTACTCAGTTTGTTCCTTTTTCACCTTTGTTCTATGACCTGTTGGTTCACCTCCATCAGTTCTAACAGGTCAATGAACCTCCTGCTGAAGACTCTCAGGCATACTGTTCATCATGACTATGTTTAATGATCATGGTCATGTCAGTAACCAGATAGGCAGAATAAAGACCAACACCAAACTGAAAAATCATAAGAGATATCTGCAACAGCCTGTAATGCTTCCATAAAAGCTTTGGTTCCTGAATTTACTATTGTACCAAGATTGTTGATTAAATTAGCTTTGGTCATTCCGACACCAGTATCCGCAATGGTGAGTTACAATTGTCTGTATTTGGAATGATGCTAATGTTTACCTCTTTCCCAGAGTCTAGTTTTACTTGGATCTGTCAGACTCTCATATGTGATTTTGTCCAAGGCACTAGATGAATTTAAATTAGCTGTCTCAGGGAGACCTCTTTATTAGAGTAGAATATATTAATGATTAAAGACATCAACTGAGCAATTTCTTCCTGAAAGACAAAGTCTCCACTTCCTCCTCCATTGGTTGGTCCTGGGTCTGCATTTCCTCAGGCATTCAGGCAGAGAGCAGGAGCCTCAAGACTTCAGCTGGCAGCAAGATGAAAGAAGAGCAAACTGGCCTGGGATCTCTGTTTTAAGAAAGACGTTGATTAGTTTGAACATTTCCAGAGTGGTGTGACCAAGATAGGACTGGAAATTGTGCCATTAGAAGATCAGTTGAAGAACCTAAGGAAGGTTTGTTTAATTTTGGTGAAAAAACAAATAAAAAATCAAACAAAAACAGCAACAATAACCACAAACTTTGAGGGGAAACGATAATGTTTCCAAATGCTTGTTGATTTAACTACTTAAAAAGTTGCTAAATGGAAAGGGGATTTTGCTAATTTTGCTCACCTTAAAATCCAGTGCTAAGAACAATGGCTATAAATTAAAAGGGAGCTGCTCTGTTGCGAGGAAAGACAACAAAATCTGCCTGTATACATAATCACTCAGAAGACAGGGAGAAATTGAAGATTAGTGAAAGGGGAACCACAGAAGAGTAATATGCTGGAGAATATGGGATGGCATGGGATTAAGGGTAGTTGCAGAGTGAATGGCCTTGACAAGGAGGAGGGACACCACCATACATAAGATAGGAGAGAAGGAGGCAGCAATCAGGGAAGGCATTTGAATGATGTGAGATGAGGTGGGGAGAAGAAGGAAGAGAAGGAGGTCTTGGATAACGGACTCAAATTTTTTGTTGAAGTATGAGGCAAGAATCTCAGGTGAAAATGTTGCAGAGGAGAGGATGGGAATGCCATGGGAGGTTTGAGGAGGGATAATAATGCCCCAACTCTAACATTCTATGAAATTTGGAGGAAAGTATGTAATTAATATAATCTATTATGCATTGCACTTGTTCTAAATCTATAAAAAGATATATAATGGGAAATTTTTGTTTCTAGTTAATAGGTTAATATCAACTTGAAAGTTGATCCACAACTGAAGGTGCTATTCGTATAATCCATGCTCTGTCATTGGATAAGATCATTCCAGAATTTAAACTTTCTGACTAAATGGATTTTTCTTCTTCAGTCTTTCTGCAATGGATTTCTCTTTTTTTCATGAGATTCATCTTAATCAACTACATCAGAAAATTGTTGACAAGACCACTGGCATTTATATGTAATTACTAGTAAAAAACACAAAACAAGAAAACATGTATAGTCAAAGAAATACTTGTACTGTCAAATTGAAAGCATCCCACATTGCCAAGGAGAACTGGCATGCATGATAATAGGTTAATTGCAAATTAGTGCCTATCCATCACATTTTTACCCAACTGTAATTATGCACCAACTTTTTCAAGTAATAAAATTATTTGGAAATGTTTTTTGTTGTGGAGGTTTGTTCTGTCTGTATGAAGCAATACTATCCCCTCTTTCCACATTAAGAAATTTAGGGAAATTTTATGTCAGTCAGTGATTGCAAAAGTTATATAATGTTAGAACCTTATTATCATGACTCTGTTGGGAGGCCATGGATAATTTGGAGTCAGAAATCCTTAACTGTATGAGCTTAATAAAGTTGTTTACCCTCTCTGCAGACAAGTTTCCTCATCTATCAAATATTGATAATATTTGCAATATAGCTACAAGACCAAATGACTCATAATTGTAAAGAAACAAAGAAGTGAAAATTACCATTACTATCATGTTCTGGATAAAATATTAATTTAGCCTCTAATATTTAGACATATTTTGCTTTGCTTTCTGAACTAGATTTTTAAAATTGTATTCATTATGCTTATTGAAAGGTATGTCTTATTTATTAGGTTTGAGGTTCAATTATATAACAGCTACAAGTTTCAGTTTTTGATATGGGAAAGACAAATTTACACATGCACATGAGGAAGCATCAAGTTTAATTAGACAAAGGTATAAAACTGGATAAAAGAAAAATGTTCCCAAGTTCATAATTGCCTGGCTCTTTTCCAAATACAGCATTTGTATTATTTTCAGAAACACTTAATTTCCCTTGTTCTTTATAGGATAGCAAGGAACATTTTGACCACAGAAGATGATAGAATTATTACTTACATTTTATCCAAAACTACTTTTGCTAAAGTGTCTGCTTCTGATCACAGAGTAGAGGTTATTGGACACTAGAGTGTCCAGGTCAACAAAAGCTCTTTCTCTTTCAGTACCAAGCACAAAATATATCCAGCACAGAGAATGAGTTGGTTTTGATAATTTCATCCATTATAACGTGGGAGGGCAGGGGAGGACGTCAACTATAGGATCTCCATTATTTATATATTACCAGAAGCCAAAGGACCCCGTTTTAGTGTTTATTCACTAGAAGTAGTTCCACCATAAGAATTCACTAAAATGACTAATTTTTCTAGTTTTAAGCTGTTGACCCTCAGACTATTATATCCATTTAACAAAGATAAGAGGCAGCATGGGGTGGTACATAGAATACTGAACCTGGAGTCAGAAGATCAGTGTTCAATATTTAGCCCTAAGATACATTAAGCCGTCATTTAACCTCTAAAACTCCTTTTTTTGTCCTCTGCTTTAAAAAGAAAAATCACCAGACCTGTGATTTGACTAGCATAGCAAACTCCCAATGAGGAAACTTCCTCTACAAATGTAGATCTCCAATGCTCTGCAACTTTATCCCTGGGTTATTATATAACTTATTATAATTTTCTAAAAGAGGCTATAGCAACTACAGCATCAGTAGTTTTGATAAATGAAGAAAAATGTAAAAGCTAAGAGAACTGTCAAGCGAATAATTATTTCTATGACCTAGAACCAAGAAAGTCTATTTGGTAAGAAAACAATATGAGGAAATAGACATGAACAAGCATTGTCATCAGTCACCTAGTTAGTCTGTGTAAATTTACTAAATTCTAGGGTTTGTTCATAGTCAATCTGGTCACTATGACAAGACAAAATAATGTCCAGAATCTTAAATTAGGGTTGAAAAAAATTAAAGATGTATATATTTGTAACACAGTGAGGCATCAAGGTGTCTTCATGTATAAAATGAGGATGATAACACTTGAAGTACTTGCCTCCTTGGATTTTTATGAGGTTGTAGTAAGATAATCTATTTTATGTAAAAGACTATATAAATGTCAGCTATTATTATTTTAACTATAACACCTTTACAAAGACTTCTATAGAGATAAGTATATGTTATTTAAGCCTGATCCTAGTTTATTTTCCAGGATATCTATCTCAATGACTAGGTAATTTAAAGTTAACCTATACATTATGAGATATCTACATGTGATAGAATCACAAATAAATATCCTGGAAGACAAATAAGATAAGAACTAAATAAGAACAATTTATTATATGTATCTCTATGGATGTCTTACAAAGTTTGTGTAGTAAAAAATAATTGATGATATTAATATAGAATTTTATGAAAAATACATTTTTTTAATTTTTGCCACACTTTGAGGTTAAGTATTTCAGGTGCTTATATGTGAATATAGTTATGTACACACGTTCAAAAGAATCTCTGACTTCATAAATCTGCTCATTCCAAGAAAGCAGATTACAATCTATGTATGTCTGTCCCTCCTGGGTTAATACTTGTGCATACCTCCACCAAAGTTCACTACATGGTGTCCACTCAAAATGCTAATCCTTTCTTACTTTCTCCTGACATTACAAGGGTATCATTGCAGCACTCTGCACATTCACCAGTCATTCTTTGCTATTGCTATATGACCAGTCTGTCTCTTTTTGTCATGGAATTTCTTAATGACATCTTAATAAAAGATTGAATTTCTTCGGTGTTCCTTATTTGTCATATGATACATCCTTCTTACATCCACCATGGACATTTCCATTGCCTTCCGTGTAATATTTATTTTCAGCTCCTTGAATGTAGTCATGTTTCATATCTCATTGCGATACAGCAGAAATGATAATATATCTATGTGGAAAAGATAGGCTTTTATTGTTATGGGAATCTCGATGTCAGTAAAATTGTCTTGCAAATTCCTGAAAGGAATCTTCCCTATTCTCCTCCTCTTTTTCTACTCTTGCCCAAATCATCCATCTGTGGCAGACAGACATACAGCTGGATAAGTTGAATATGATATCCAGTCAAGTGCTTGCTGAAATCTTTGCAGTAAATATTATTTATTCATTTGGTCTTTCTTGTGTAGGTGGGCAGGCCAAACTCTTCTGAGTGATTCCAGATCTCTTCCAAGATTAGCTACAGTGAGGCTTGATGTAATCAACATCATCACCTGTAAACAGGAATATATAGAAGACCTCACCAACAATGAATAATCTCTTTTCAGTCTGGACTCTGCTCCAGAATTCTAGTGATGTGAGTAAAAACCTCCCTGTTTTCTGCTTTGCAAAGTGTTTTATTATCAGAGAGTGGCTGAAAAGGATGATTTTTGTTATATTTTTCAAGGATTCTTGAATGGTTTTGACTTAAAGATAGGAGACACCTTGTTGTAAAGGTAACTTTAAGCAGATATTTTGTTCTGCTTTGAAACTGCTATTACATAATCAGCAAACAATGAGAACAAGGAGATCTTATATTGTTTTTATAAGTTGTTCTCAACTTTGTTTTTGGTTTCAAGACCCCTTTGCCTAATTTTAAATTATTGCAGGCCTTCAAAAGCTCTTGTCTATATCTAAAAACATTTACCTTACTAGAAATTAAAACTGATATTTCAAATATTTATTATTTTATTTAAAATTATGTTTCCAAAACAAAATTAGTGAGAACACTGGTGTTGTCTTGCTTTTTATGCTTTAATTTTTATAATCCTGAGTGTCTGGCTAACTAGAAGACAGCTGGATTCTTAGAACTGGTTTTTCATTCACTTTGTTGGGAAATGTTACTTTGGTAGAAGTCTATGAAGAAAAAGTGGTCCCATACATATGTAGTTGGAAAAGAGAGCAATGTTTTAATATGCAAAAAAAAAAAAAACATTTTAACATTATTTTGAGAATAGTTTTGATCTCATGGACTTCCTGAAAGGGTTTTGGGGACTTCTATGGGTTTCCAGGCCATATTTTGAGAAATATTACTTTACATCTTTCAATCAATAACAGGATGACAAAGATATGGTCCATTGTTAACTAGAATGAGGGAAAGCCCAATTGTTCCCCTTCAACACTCTCATCTAGGATGTACTCAATTCATGAATAGATTACTTTCCTAAAGATTTTGCATAGATGAGGCAAATATGGTTGATGGTAGTTGACATTCTCATGGTTATTTTGTGTGTGTGTGTGTGTGTGTGTGTGTGTGTGTGTGTGTGTGTGTGTATGTGTGTGAATGTGTGAATAAAGTCCAAGATTTTTTTTCTATATCTCTGATGTCTTCCCATTCTTTAGAGGGCTCCCTTAATACCTTCACAATTGTATTGTCCTGCTCCAATCTCCTTTCTCTCTTTCTCTAGCTGTTTTCCCTGTCTTTATTCTCTTTAATTTACATACTCTATAAGTACTCTGTAAGAGATTGTAATGATAGGGCCTACATGAAGTAGTTTCACTCTCTGTGATGAAAACAATGTATTATAGTAGTTGTTGTGAATCTTTCCCATTTTTCTTCTGTTTTCATCTTTTCTTCTTTTTTCTCTTTCTGTTTGCATTCTTTAATTTTGTTTACTTTGGATTACTTAATTCCTTAATTTGAATTACTTTGTTTAATTGGATATCTTGCCAGACTTTCCTTAAACTGCTTTTACCCTCTCTTCTTGATTTTTTCCTCTTCTTTGTGAGACGATACTACTTATATTTGACTATAATCCTTTGTAAGATTTCACAAATTAAATTATACCCTAACTCGGGACTGTCTTCTCTAGGCTAGTATTTGGCTAGTATATTTGCTATAGCTCTTTCTAGGAGATTTTGATCTCATTATTACAGATACTTAATATTTTCACTAAATAGAAACTGAGACTTATAGAGATCAAATGACTTATTCAGGGTCTAACAGCTAGTATGTATTGGGGGCAATATTCTAAAATAGATCCTTCCTAACTCTAATCCAAAACTCTTTCTACAAACTGTACAAATTTCCTGATACAAAAAACTGAAATATAAACTTTTACTTTCATAGATTTCATTCCAATTTTTCTGGAATAAAAATCTATTTTTGGTTGAGAGTACTCAGATAAAATCTCATGGTATTTCACTTTGACGTAGGGGTTGACTTTCCATTCATAACTGTCCATACCCCAGTGCCTAACATACTACCTAGCAAATAGTAGGTGCTTAATAAATACTTGCTGATTAATTGGTTAATGGATGGATTGAAGACTATGCTAATGAAGCACACACTTTGGTGGGTCATTCCAAGCTGAAAAGATTTTGAATATAGACAAGCTGACAGACGAGTCATATGATGATCAGTCTAGCTATGTTTTATGTTATCTAGGTGGCCACCAAGGGTTGTATTTTTTCCCTTCTTCCTCTCCTCCCTCTTTGGTCATAGCAACACATGAGTTAATCTACTGAAATATAAACAATTTAGGACCTAAATGAGTGTAGGGAGTACTTACATAGAAGAAACTGGATATGTTTTTGGAATGTTGAGTATATGTGTGGCTTCCACATTAAGGAAAAAAAATATTATGTTGCTATTGAATTCAATTTGTGTAGACAGACACCAAAGTATTGCCAGGCATTGTTTCTCTCTCTCTCTTTCTCTCTCTCTCTCTCCCCCCCCCCTCTCTCTTTCCCCATGTGCTGTTTAAGAATATGTGAACTTATAATGAACTCAGGGAAATATATATGCAGACAAAAGTTTAGAAATTATTGAATCTTAAAACATTTGTAATCATATTTTTATTTTTCCCTTTTTTCTTCATAAGAGCTGGGATTTAATTACTAATATTGGATAATGAAGAAAAATTGTTGTACAATGAACTTAAAACATCTTTCATAAAAATACTTTTTTTTGATTAGTATTAAGGAAATACTGTTGTTAAAATCCTGTAGCAAGTCTTGCATAATTTATTTGTAGAAGGAAGGAAACAAGAATTTATTAAGCACCTACTATGTGCCAGGCACTGTACTAATTGCTTTACAAATATTATCTAATTTGATTCTCATATCTCTGTAAGGCAGATGTTATTATTATCCTCATTTTATAATTGAGGAAACTGAGAAAGACAGATGTTAATGACTTGCTCAGTATCATCCAGCTATAAAAATCTGAGATATAATTTGAACTCGGGTCTTCCTGACTATATCAGAAGCACTCTATCAACTATGCCACTTACATTCCTTGCTTAAAATCATATTTTAGTCTTCCTTAATACTAAGAAAATACACATACTCTGCTTCTTTAAAAAATTAAATTATTAGCTCATTGGATAAAGAAATAGAATAGTTTAAATAATATATCTGCATGCAATGGCTTCCACATTAATGTGTTTGTGTTTGTGCGGGTGGCTCAGAGAAATGAAGTTATTGAAAATGTCTTTTACAGTGTAAATTAGGGTTAAAAGTGGTTTAAATCTTTGGTTGAGGCCAGGAAAACAGAAATGCATCACTCAGGGGAATTATAAAACAAATCATAAGAATGAAGAACTTAGAAATATTGGCGTTGGAAAAGTATCTTTTTAAGAAGACTTTAAAAAGTGAGCTAGAATTTCTGACTTTCGCATATTGCAAGGGATATTGATCAGTAAAGAATAAGAGAAATCAAAGTAATAGAATCAGAGAACATAAGACCTAAAGGAATAAAAGGAAAAACACCAGGGAAGGGGAAGCAAGAAAATTGGTTCCCAAAATGGAAGTTTTGGTGAATAAGAATTGTTTCTAATGGTTATTCTACAGTTATAAGTGGTGTGTTTGCTTGTTTTTGTTTCTTCTTTTTTTACAGGGCAATTAGGAGGGTCAGAGGATTAGAGATGATGCCATGTGAAGATAAATTGCAGAAACCAAGGTCATTTAGCTTGAAGCTTTGTCATATGGAAGAAGAGATTTGTTCTAACACCACGTATAGAGCTAGATATCTGCAGTGGCTATTGCACAAACTGAATAAACCTTGTGGTAATGGGGTATCTCCCCCATTGGCTTCAGAGGATGCATATCCTTTTGTGGAGATGCTGTAGAAGGAATTCATGGATAGGTAGGGTTTTATCAGATGGCCTTTAACCTCCCTTCCCACCGTGTCCTACCCTGAAATTCAAAGTCATTTAAAAAACACTACAAATCTAAGGGCAATATGTGCTACTCTGGGAATTCCTGCAGTTGCACTGCCACTATGACAAAATGACTTTTGAGCCACAGAAATACCTTCAAAGAACTCAATGACACCATTACAAGCAATGGTCAATCTTATGTGTTTCTTGACACACACACACACACACACACACACACACACACACACACACACACCCCAAACCTTAAACACAATTCACTCTGGAGCTCATAGATTGGAAAATAGGTCCCTGCCCTCCTTGTACAGAATGAAAATATCTGGTCACTGGATCTAGATGGCTCTGGCGGAGAAAGTGAAGCTGGTGACCTTGCTTCCTCACTCCAATCAAAGTCATGTCATCATTTCCCTGATGTTATGGTCCTCTTCAAGAATGAAGTACAAATACAACACAGCAACAGCAACAACAACTCTGAAATTCTCAAAGCAGCTTTGTGAGGTTGGTAGCACAACTATGATGATTCCAATTTTGTGTATTAAAAACAAAACAAGTGAGAAAGTTGTGATTTTCCTGAGGCCACCAGACTATTACGTTGAATATGCCAGGATTTGAATGTAAATCTAACTCTAACATGTCTAAGAGTTTTTAAGAATCCAACTTAATAAATTTGATACTTGTCTCATCATAAGAATAATTGTTGTAAGCCATTTTCCCTAGCTTGGTCTCACAGTACGCTGTAAGCAATGGGAAATGCAAGAAAGGGTTTGAGAAATGGGCAGGAATTAGTAATAGGCTGAAATTGCAAATTAGATTTCTAATGCTGATTGAGTTCTTGTGGATGATTAGCTTTCCTTGCTGATTAATCCTCATGTGTTCAGTTTCCTTCTCTGAATCCTGAAATAATGTGGCATTAAGATCTCATTTACTCTTCCTGAAGGGCTTTAACCCATTATAATTGCTTAAAACTCTCCAAGTCCAGCTGAAGTTCCAGATACTCAAGATATCATCACAGGAGAGCTTTAACAGAGTACAGCCAATACCTGTGAAACTCCAAACAACTACTGGATGATGGCACTGACAAACTCCATTTCACACAAAAAGAATGAGTATCACTTCGTGATGCCTCCCAGCTACATGGTTTCTTCCCTCACTAGATAGTGAGAAGTAATCAGGTTCCAAATTTAGCATCTCTATTTTTCAGTTAGTTCAGCTTTCTGCTTAAGACACTTCCTAGCTATGTGCCTTTGTGCAAATCACTTAACATCTCTGATCCAGTTTCCTAATCTGTAAATTGGGCATAATTATACTTAATTAAATTGGCATAAGGAAAGAGCATGTTAATGTTAAAGTATTATTTAATTATGATGAAATTTTATTTCTTCCTCTGCAAGATGCAACCTATATTTCTGTCTCCATTTTTTACCTATATGTCTTTCATGTCTGCTATTGGTGTGTGAATGTTTGTGTGTGTTAATGTTAAAGAAAAATTAAAGCTGAATTCCTAATACAAAGTATTTGTATCTAATTGGGATAATAAACATTTTGTTAAATACTACTTTACGTTTTCCTTTCTTTGAGTTAAAATTTTCCTTAAGTGATCAATGCATATTTTCTTTCTAATTACTAAATACAATTTTTCTTTCCAATTTTCAAAAGAGGGCCTATGAAAGAGAGTTGTTAGGCAGTATTTTTTGTTAATACTCTGAGATCCCAAGTTTGAAACTCTTAGAATATATGTTCATGGAGAGAGTCTTGTTAACAATTCGAATGAACATTTGGGGTACAGAAAAAAATAGTCTTTCTGTCACTTTTCTTCTCACCAATCCCATGCCTAAAGTTGTACATGATCTACATACATCAGCCTAAGCACACCTCCCAACTATCCTCCCCATGAACTTAGAGGAAAAGTAACAATATCATCTACCCACCATCTTCTGACTTCTTGTTTTCAATTCTTTCTTCTATTTATCTTTTCTCTTTATTACACCTACTAATCTCTCTGTAATATTAACTTTTTGCTAGGTTGATTTTTCTTCCCACATAGCACTTTCCTTTTCATGTTTCTACCAAGACTATGTCCAAATGACAAAAACACCATCAAATGATGGGGTCAAATAAGGCAAATGAGCAGTCATTCAAAAACCTATCTAAATGTCTTTTCATCCTCAAAGCCTTTCCTGATTAGTCCCCTCCACCAATTAGTAAAAATCTTCATCCTCTTGGACCTTACACAAATACTTTGCTCGAACCTCTCCTATGCACTTATCCTGAGTTTTATATTATATTTAAATGCGTGTCTAAGCCTCCTAATGAACATCAAGTTTCATGAGGGCAGCTACTTTGTCTTCTTTAAACTTTATTTTTTCCTCCCTGGTCTGCTCTGCTTCTGGTGTAGTGAATTTATTTATTAAATTTCAATGAAAATTATTTGACTTAGATATTTGGCATTTTGTTTTTCAGCTGATCATGTTGATATAAGAATGTCTTAGTGGCCTTAATCTCTCTTGAGCTAAACTCTTAACAAAAAGTTTACTAAGTTCCTGGTAAATGATGAAATATTTCAAGGGAGAATCCCTTAAGTATTTTGACTGTTTACTACAATTCTGGGCAGCAGGTTGTGTTTAATGTCTTCACTCTTTTGGTCGTCATATCAAGTAGAACACTCCACAAATCTAATCCATCTTTGGCTTCTCATTGCTGAGAAAGAGTGTGGGCTTATTTAATTTCTTAAGGCTCTTCATGTCTCTGTCTCTCTCTGTCTTTGTCTCTGTCTGTCTGTGTCTCCTTTTTCATTCGCTCAATTTTGATCTAATATATTCTTTACTAGATTGATCCTAGACCTTAGTTAGATTAATAAATTACAGAGATACATATGAACACAAAGAAAGACATTAATATGAATTATTTAGGGATGCTGATGCAGATTCCATGACAAGACACAATTGTTGAAAGGGAAAATCATTATATGATGGAAGAAATAGTATCAATTAAGCAGATAACATTTGGTCAGTCAAGTATCTTTGGGAATCTTGCCAACAGAAAGGTGTATTGGCAAAATTAAGAACTGGATGGATATTTATTGATTCCTTATTTCATTTTCTTCGAAACATTGATTCTAAGGAAATAAAAATACCAGTAATAATAAAGTAATAATAAAGAAGATTTAAACATGTTAAAGGAATAACTTAGGAACATAAGGGCACATGCTGACCATTAAGAGATTGAAATAGAAACAATGTCATGGAAATATGTCAATACTATATAAAGTGAAATAACTTCTAAATTAATTCTAATTAACAACTTAATAAAATAAATATTGAATCAAATTATTAAATGTAATAAGGCAGAATATTATTTCCTAAGTAACATACAAGAAATACAATATTATTGGAATTGAAACACATTACAGCTTAATAAATTCTAATGTTTTAGAAAGCATAGTTTCATCAGAGTGTAACTAGAAATAAAATATTTTACTGTAACTTATGATTTTAGGCCTTGAATTCAAAGCTTCTCACAGTCTTGTCAAAACCTGACTGCCTTTGTTGTTTAGTCATTTCTTGCCCTGTATCACTTCATTTCTGCTTCTTTGGTTTTTTTTGCAAGGATACTAGAGTGGTTTGCCATTTTCTTCTCCAGGTCATTTTACAGATGAAAAAAACTGAGGCAAGCAGGGTTAAGTAAGCCAAGGGTCACACAGCTAATAAGTATCTGAGGCCACATTTGAATTCACAAAAACTAGTCTTCCTGAATATAGGACTGGCACTCTATCCACTGCACCATCTAGCTGTCCCTATTTAGCCTTACATGTGCTTATTTAGCCTTATTACACATTACTTTCCTTCACGTACTTTTTCAGTCCAGCCAAACCATCCACTTTTCTGCTTTTCATACATGACACTCCATTTCCCATTCCTATTCCTTTGTACTGGCTATTTGTCATGTGTGGGATTTCTTCCCTTCTTGCTTTCACATAATTAGCTAGCTACCATTTAAATTGTGCTCTGTAGTGTGCAAAGCACTTTGCTCATTTGCATCTAGAATCTCTATATTCTAGAGTTCAGCTCATGTGCCTTGAATGTGAGACCTTTCCCGATCCCTATAGGCTGCTAGCATCTTCCTCCCCAAATCATCTTGTAAGAATTTTCTGTGTGCCTGCATGCAAACAAGCTGCCTTCCTCAGAAAGACTGTAAACTCTTTGAGAACACTGATTTTTGCCTCAGGTGACAGCCTTTCAAAGCAGGTGGACCCTGACTTCCCTCACAGCCTAATGGGCTCCAGGATAAAGGTCAAGAACAAGGCCATTGCCAAAACTAAAATTCAGTAGAATTGGTGGTTGTGGAGCAGTAGGCCTTTAAATGGACATATGCAAATGAAACAAACAAACAAAAAACAACCCTTGCAAACTCTTACATGAAGTGCAATATATATTTGTCCAGAAGAGGGAGACATATCTATTGAGAAGAGTCCTAGTCATGAGGAGATATGACCATAACCACTAGATAACTAGTAAAGACAAAGTAGACCACCAGGTAGAAGAAATTGATTACTTAGGGTGGAGATCTGAGAAAGTCACCCAGGTCTCATTTTCTCCTACAATCAGTTTTCTAGGAACTACTTTCCCATACTTGGATTCTATTGCCTCCTTTTAATGAAGGAAGAAAATAAATGAAATCCAAAAGAAAGAAAAGAAGAATTTTCTTTACATTTACAATTAAATACAGTGGCTAGAGGAATGGGGACCATTTCTCCTCATGTCTGGGAGGCAGAGAGAACCAGGCCAACATCAGAAAACAGAGGCCATCAGAAGAGGCCAACATCAGCTACTGCTTCTGCCACTTATTTCTTCTCTAGGTGGAAGGACCTGGAGTGTCTGGGATGGACCCAGAATGGGTTGGTACCTCAGCCATCCTCAGCAGCCCTCAGGTGACAGGAACTTTTATCTTCGTATCCTCTCCAACAAGCACAGTGTCTGGCACATTGTGTGCTCTTAATAAGTACTTTTGCACTGATTGATTTCACCAGTATAAATGACAGTCTCCCAACACCATACCTTAATATCTGGTTTATTATTATTATTATTTGGCTGACAAAACAAAATAAAGCAAAATTATTACCTGTAAGCCAACTTTCAGTTTATAAGCATCACTGAGCTTTAACAAGGCTGGACCATGAACAAACACACAGTTCATCATTAAACTAATAAGTCAAAGTTGTACCAGCTTTGCAGAACCTGAAAAGACTTGTTACACTGGCATGTCCTTTGAGAACTCAGGGTCACCTCCACAATACCACAAAGCATTTGAATAGAATTTTAATGGAGTCATAAATAAATATTTACAGTGTTAGACCATATTTTCCATCTTGAGATATTGATCTAATATAATGGGTCACATAATTAAATGTGATGTTTGTCCAGGGTGATATATTTGCTTTTCATTAAGATCATAATTTTCATTTGACATGTAGCATTGATATGAATACTAATGGTAGCTGATTATTTCT
Source organism: Trichosurus vulpecula (assembly GCF_011100635.1). Classification (NCBI taxonomy): domain Eukaryota; kingdom Metazoa; phylum Chordata; class Mammalia; order Diprotodontia; family Phalangeridae; genus Trichosurus; species Trichosurus vulpecula. The sequence continues at coordinate 128,649,120 of NC_050573.1, read as the reverse complement.
TGTAAACTTCAGGTGTGCTGTTTTGTGTGTCATGGATAACAAACTGTTCACTGGATAAAAATTATGGACAAGATGACTATAAGAGGTTGTGACTAAACCCAGCTTCACTTCATGTAGTCAAAGCAGCAACTATTGGACAAAATAACATTAAGGAACGACACCACTTAGGGGAAAAAAAGGAAAAGGGAAAAGAAACTCACATAGAAAACAAAACAAAGGGACTGATTAAAAAAAAAAACAACCAAAAAAGAAACCTAGTACATGAATAAACAATATGGGATAAAAGAAAGTGAAGAAAAAAATCTATGAAACTGAAAGAAAAAAATGAGAGAAAAAGACTGCAACCATAACTATACCTCCAAATAAAGAATAAACCAACTTCTAGAATGCCCAGAGTTGTTTAGATATTCAGTAAAGAAATACAAAGGATGATTTGGCATCTATAAGAATCAATGTAAAATCCTCAAAAGAGTAATTCGACTTAAAAAGATGGCAGAGAATCTCCATAAAAAAATAAATGGCCTGAGAATTAGAAAGGCACAGAGAAAACACAAAAATGAAAAACTTAAAATTTAAAAGGGTAATTTTAAAAAATGGCACAGCTCAGAAGATTTCACATCTCTCCAAAACCAGGCAGTACAAGTAGAAGAAGGAGAAATCTGAGAACTACTGATTTTCCAAAAAGGCAAAGAATAATATCATAATATATTTATATATAATAATATGATAATAAAGAAGCAAAGAATAATATCAGATTCTAGGAAATTATAAAATAAAATTATCCAGAAATATTAAAAATAGGACAAAGGACAAATTCCAAGAATCTACCAAGCTAGTGACAGAGAGGAATACTAAGTTTTGTGCACTTTGGTAAACTACAGTATTTCAAAAATCTTAGGCCTCATCCCATTAGATCACTGTATAGAACTTCTCCATAATATTCACAATTTTGATAGAGTTCATCATATTTTTATTATTTTTTTCATTCAAAAAGACTCATAATTTCTGCCAATCTTATCTATATCATCTTCAAAACCTACTCAAAGGCATTTTTTCTAAGAAATCATCCCTAATCAAACCTCTCTGATTTTGATTCCATTTGTCTATTGCAGACCCTCAATGCCTACTGACTATATAACACATTAATAATTTTATCAATAATCTATCCATATGATTCATTATTATTTATAAAATCTCAAATGAGCATTGTGTAAAGCACTATAAAGTTATAAGATGGTATTAACATGATTATTATTGCAAAAACTATTAAGAGGATGCAGTAGACAAATGATGTCATTACTTATGAAGTGATTTTGAAGTCATTATTATTCTTTTTTTTTTTGCAGGGGGGAAGGCAGGGCAATTGGGTTTAAGTGACTTGCCCAAGGTCACACAGCTAGTGTGTCAAGTGTCTGAGGCCAGATTTGAACTCAGGTCCTCCTGACTCCAGGGCCGATACTGTACTCACTGTGCCGCCTAGCTGTCCCCAAATCATTATTATTTTTTCAGCAACTTTCTGAACTGGGTTAAGTATTCTTTATTTTAAGGCAATAAAGAAATTTGTTCAGAGGGTTTAAATGTCTTGTTGATGGTAACATGACTAGTAAATGGTAGTGGAAAGCTTTGTACCCTGATTCCTAATCCAGTATTCTTTTTGTGATACATATATTATACAGCATTTAAGGATATGTTGGTGTCTACTACTGTTAGACAATGTTAAATTCACAGTGTTTCTCCTTAACAAATGGCAAAATCTTCAAGCCACAATCTATATACTCTTTCTTTGGTGTTTCCACTAGAATCAGGAGTATAGGGTTTTGTAATTAATTAGATCTTTTGGAATAAAAGTATAGACATGTATGTATATATGTGTATATATGTAAATGCATATGTGTGTATACACAAATACCATATACACAGGATACCATTTGCTAAATAGCAGGAATGGAAAATTATTTCTATGTATACCAGCATATTATTTTTTTTCATTAAGTTCCCTTAAATAGGTACTGATAAGCATCATATTTAACTATGTAATTTTCTACTATTATTCACTAGAAATATTTAAAATTATAACTCTCTCTATATTTATTTATATATGAACATATTTTTATATTATATATATAGACATATACATATATACTGACAGATATTGTGTTTAACTATAACAGATTGCTATTGTCTTCTAGACAATATTGTGACTTATATAGACTTAAAATGTCTAACACTGTGATATGTAGTTGCATACACATATATTTATATGTATATATGTCTATGCATATGCTTATATGTATATATATATATATATATATGGAATATATATTATATATAGACATAACATATATAGAACACCATTTGCTAAATATTAGAAATGAAAAATCTTATCTATACATACCAGGATACTATTTATTTCAGTAAGCTCCATTAAATAGATACTGATAAGCATCATATTAGCTACGTAATATTTTGCTACTGCCTTCTAGATTATAGTTAACTCTGTGACTACAGATACTTACATAATAAGCCAAGGAACTATGGTTTTGGTAGCATGAAAACTCTTTCCACCAACAAAAAACATATCCCATTTGTAGTTTACAGGCTTAGATAGTTGCCTGAGTTTCAGAGAGGCTCATGTCTGGCCCATGGCAAAACAACTAGTAAATGTCACAGAAAATATTTGGACCCAAGTCTTCCAGACTTGAAGTACAGCACTCTATTCACCACACTAAGCATCACTGAAATGAAAATATCAATCTGACAGCTGTTCTCAAATATGTTAGTCCCAAACATAGCTGAAGATTTCTAGCTGCTCCCAACCCCCTTTCATTAACCCTAGTCCAGAACATGTTCTTTGGTTTCCAATCAGCATGGCAACAGATTTTAAGGTATAGTTAATTGTGTATAACAGAAATATATTTTTCAGAATTTATGTAGAATGACCTAAGTCTAAATTATGGGGATATTGCAGTCTGTTTTGTGGAGGGAAATCATGGATTTTTTAAGTATTGGAGAAAAAATCCAATTATAATCTGCTTCCTCAAGAAGTATGCTTATGCAATGGGTGAAAAATAGACTTAGAAATCAAAGGAATTTCATTTGATAACTGACTCTCTCAAGACTTTAGATAAATCCTTCCACCTCAATGCTCTTTAGTTGTTTTTTTTTTTTTTGTAAAATTAGAGAATTGAGCCAGATCATTTCTAATGTTCCTTATAGCTCTAAATCTTATGACTCTACGATCTGATGGAAATGTGACTTGTACACCACAACATTAATTATTATAAGCTCTGTTGTGCTACAGGCAACTCTCTAAGACTAAATTACAGAGCATATGTTATTCCTGAAAGGGTTTTCTAATTGTGAATTCTCTATACTAGTAAGAAAAACATGAGGGAAAAAGGGAAAAAAAGAGGAAAAAAAGTTTTATACTTGGGAATTTCTCTAACTTTCCTTCAGACTTTTATGCCACTATTTGAGAGAAACAAGAGAAAAAAACAAACATGTAGTTATGAACTTCAATCTCCTAGAATCATGAATACTACAATAAAGGCAGTTCTAATCCATGAAGATACTTATTTTCATACTGGAACATTTGTCATTCACGGGTAAAGGAACTAAGATACTTCAGTCTTTACCTTATTAAAGTCTCTGAAGCTGTTCCTAAAACCTGAAATACAGAGGGCAGGTTTGGTGGGGACTTGTTATGTATCACAGATCAAATGAATAATTTTTGGTCTCTTTATAAGCAGGATAATAGAAGCATTTTCATCAAAACCATAACATTTTCTAAAATTGATATAAATTATCTAATTTATATAAATATCAATCAACTGCATTTCTAAACACTGGGGGGCCTAGATGACCACTGGAAACCTTCTAAGATAATAATTGTTTTTCTCCTATTGAACCCCTGAGACTTAAAAAAAATGTGAATATAATGAAAAATAAAAAAACAGTTATTAAACAATACTAAACACTCAAATATATGTAAGAATGCATGTAAATATATGTATTGATATATGTTACATATTGTTTACAGATGGACAAATATGCACACATGCAAATATATACATACTTATCAAATATGCATGTAAATATAAAAATATACCAGCAAATGACAGGTGATGCAGTAGAAAGAATGCAGCAATTGGAGTCAGAAGACTTAAGTTTTGATGATTTCTGCAGTTTATTATCTGTGTGACTGTGGTAAAGCCCCTTAGATTCCACAGCTGTTAATTGAGGGAGTTGAACTAGACAGCTTCTAAGATCTCTTTCACCTCTAAGGCTAAGATCTTTTGAGCTCATCTTTATATAGAACTTTAAGGATAACCAAATGTTTTTTCCTGTTAGAATTCTGTGAGCTGGATATTTTAATATAGTATTGTCTCCACTTTACAGATTACAAAACAGATTCATAAAGCTGAATGTACAATAGTGCCCTTCTCTGTTTCCCTTTCTCCCTCCACCCTTCTATATGTTGACCTTTATATATTACATTTCACATACCAATGAAATCAATACATTTACAACTGATTATCTAATTTTCTTCTATTTTTCAACTAGCTACCACATATATTTTAAATGCAATTTATTTATTTAACATATTTGGTTTTCAGCATTGATTTTCACAACAGTTTGAATTACAAATTTTCTCCCCATTTCTACCCTCCCCCCCCCCACTCCAAAAAGTTTTAAAATCAGATGTTCAAAAACAAAAAAAGTTTTTGTATGCAACTAAAAAATAAGATACACAGGCAATGGGGCGTAGAAATTTATCTTGCCCTACAAGAAAGGAAGGGAAAAGGGGATGAGAGGGGAGGGGGGTGATAGAGGGGAGGGCTGACTGGGGAACAGGGCTACCACATATATTTTAAATGTTTTTCTCTAACATAAGTTGTAACTACTGAATTTTTAAAAATATACAAGTTATGCATATTGTCTCAATATTCACAAGCATTTAATAGCTCAAAATTCTCATTTTTCTCTATATCCCCATGGCAATTACAAAAGGCTGTGCACACAGTTAATGCTCAATAAATATTTGTTGAGTAGTTGATTGAGGAGAGAATTATGAATCCTTACTGGTGATCTTTCAGCCAACTTTCAATTAGAATGCAAAATTTTGTACTAAAGCTAAATTAAATAGAATCTTACAATGAAACTTTAAGACCCTTTATAAAATGTTTAACTGCTTTTTAAATCTACTTTTAAAAGCTATTAACTCAGATATCTGTCATTTTCATATTCTTTATACACTTATGATTGATGACCTGCTAAATTCTAGGTTAGTTCTAATAATGAGACATACTAACTTCTGAGAAGAGAATGGATTTTAGGATTGAATCTCAAGTAAGTCAATAGGCAAAGCAGCTTGGCAAAATGGATAGAAGGCTGATTTTGGAAACAGGGAAGTCTGAATGAAAGTCTCGACTCAGACATAGTGACCCTGGGTTTGTTACTTCATGTCTCAGTAGTTAAGAAATTTTCTAAGATTAGGAGATGCAAAATAAGTGTCCACTATTCTGACAAAGTCGAAGACTTCTAACAGATGCAAAAAGAAAAAAAAGGCCAATGGCCTTTTAAAAGCTAAAGATGTTCTTACTTTAAAGCATTTTAACAGCAACCATTTTAGGTTTTGCTGAAAATTCCCTGAGCTTCTCAATTTCCTTACTTGTTTACATATGTTCCGTACTTAGAATCTCTACCACACAATTTAAAGTTATCCTGACTTCTTTAATATTTATTTTACATTTGTTATTTGTATTCCCACTTTGATTATAAGCTCCTCTATTCATGTATGTTTGTTTATATTATGATTTCACTTAAAGCATCCTAGGCCAGTGGAAATAACCCAAAATGCTTTTGGAGAAACTGAGCCATATGTGAAAGAACACAGCTAGAAATAAGAGATTTGGACTGTATGAGTTCTCCAAGGCAGAGAGCTCTAAGTATTATTTCCTTACAATAAAACTCTTCTATAATATTTTGCCACATAAATATTTGTTTCATTGTCTTTTATTTCACCTAGGTTTATATACCATGTTTTGGTTTTTGTTTCAATATTGTAGGCAGGCAGGGTAAAATAGATAGTTAAATGACCAATGGATACATAGAGTCTGATGAGGTGACATACTGTGCCATGCTGAGAAGAACACAGAGGAAGTCATTTACCCAAAGGACATTCTATTCTTACTTTGAGGTTTCATTGTGACATGGAGAAGGTGTCAATTCTCAAAGGTTATGTCAGTGGAACTCAAGATATAGGAAGCTTTATCAAGTTGGAAAGGCTTTGATTTGGGGTCCAGTAATAGACTGTATGCCTGTCACCTGATGACTAGACTAGTCAAGTTCACACTCATTACTAGGTTGGCTGCAGGTGATGAAATATTTTTTTAGTTTTCAAAGATCATGTGTTGGGTTATAAAAAGGTTACAGTCTCTGTCAGTGATGGGCATGCTGTCATGAAGGAAATCTTACGTTCCTGAATTATTGAAATTGTAAGTGTATTCTGGTGAAAGGGACTTATTTTCACCTTTGAGTTCCACGTGCCTAGCATATTTCCTCCATGGCGGGGGGTGGGGAAGGTAGTTGTTTGTTTGTTTTAAATTTTTGATTTTATTGGTGTTAATAACTCCAAATATATCAACTCTCACTACCAATACAAATCGGCAAATATTCAACAACATATAAAGTTTTCTGGGAGCACAGAATGGTTAAGTGACCTGTCCATAGTCACACAGGCAGCATATGTCAGAGGCATGGTTTGACCTTTAGTTTTCCTCATTCAAAAACTCTCTCTTTGTTTACCAACGACAGCACTTGTCACTTGTCACATGTAGGTGCTTAATAAATACTTGCTTAACTAAATTACTTTAAATTCATCTGTAGTTGTTCAATGTAGACTTCATTTTCTGAATGAAAATTCTGTCTGAATTTGAAAAATGCATTTGGCTCTATTTTAGACTTATGAACACCCCAAATATGAATATAATCAACCAAGAATAAGCTTTTACTGTTTACAATGTGCCAGCCATCATCCCAGAAGGAAAATGTTAAAAAGTAATTGTCTTCAAAGAGCTCAGTATATAAATAAGTGTATCCAAGATACATACAAACGAGAGGGAAGGTAGCCATAGAGGGGAAAGAACTGGCAGATTGGGGCACTGCTAATAGCCTCTTAAAGAAAGTGTTGCTTGAGTTGACTTGAAACAAGTCAGGGATTCTGGGAGGAAGAAGTGAGAAGACAGATCATTGCAGAGATAGAGACAGCCAGCGAAAAGAAGGAAAATGAAATATCATGTGTGAGAAACCACAAGATAGCTGGTGTGACTAGACTAGACCGTGGAAGGGACTAATATGTAAGAAGACTAGAAAGGCACAAAGTGGCTGGTTGTGGAGAACTTTAAACATAAAACATAGGGGTTTGCATTTGATCTTAGAGGTCAAGAAGGAAGCTTTTAAAGTTTTCTCAATAGAGAGGTGACAGAGTCAGTCCTGTGCTTTAGGAAAACCACTTTGGTAGCTATGCGGAGGATTAATTAGAGTCAGGAGAGGCTTGAGGCGGGCAATCTAATTAGAAGGCTCACCTCTAAATGCTTAACCTACTTTTTCTGCTTTTTCTCCCATTTCTCCCCGTTATGATTCTATTTGTTAGAAAAAATAGATTATTCATTGTTCTCTATTGTCTTCTCACCCACTGGCTATGGTTTTTCCTGAGCTGTATCCTTGGCCTGGAAAGGTCCTTCAGCTTACCTTCAAAAGACATTGATTTCAGTACTAACTTCGGTGCTTAACTTACATGTCACTTCTGCTGTAAGTCTTCCCTGATCTTTCAACCAGAAGTTACAGGCAGCTAGCTAGTACAGTGGATAGAGTGCTAGGCCTGGAGTCAGGAAGACCTGAGCTCAAGTTTGGCCTCAGACACTTACTGTGTGAGCCTTGGCAAGTAACTTGTTTCTCTCACTTTCCCTAACTGTAAAATAAGGATAGTAACACCTACCTCACTGAGTTGTGAAAATCAAATGAAATAATATTTGTAATGTACTTAGTGAAGTGCCTGGCATATAGTAAGCACTACATAAATGTTAGTTATTATTATGATGATGATGCTGAAGAACATAACAGGCACCTTATGCATGCTTATTCTTTTCCCCGTCCCTAATTACTCCTTCCTCTGCAATATTACCCACAGCATCAAATATAACATTCATGACTTTTAAAGCCCTTCACAAGCTTACATTTTTATCCTCACAACAACCTTGTGTAATAGATGCTACAGATATTATCTGTTTATTATTATCATCATCACCATTATTATTATATGAAATCTGGGGCTCACAGAGTTTAAATGACTTGTCCATGGTCACAAAGCTAGTATGCTTAAGGAAGAGGATTTGAACAAAGCTTTTCTCAATCGAAAATTCTATCCATTACAGCATGCTCTAACTCCTTGTGCTCTTATCATGTTCTATTTTGTATTAAAACTATTAGCTTATCTCTAAAACTCCTTCTGTATCTGGAATATAAATAAATAGGTGAACAAACTTAGATTTAGAATCAGAAGACACCTTGACTTAATTCTTGATTTGAACAATGTCCTGGCCATTTCATTTTCTCTTCTGTAAAAATAGGTGGGAGAATGCCTGCACCATTCATTTCACAAGATTGCTCTGAGGAGCAAACAAGATAAAGCACTGTTTAAACATAAAAGAACTATTCTCAAGAAATCATAATAGCTTATGTTCATGTAGAAGGAATACAACTAGGAATCCTCCCTACCACATTTGTTTTTCATGAGGGAGCTCCCTTTCCCCCTCTACCTCCAAAAACAAAACAAAACAAAACAAACCCAATAGGCACAAGAAGGGGTCTACTTCTTTCTTGAAAAGAGAGCTCATGAACTTCTCAGGAGAGACATAAATTACATGGATACCTGAAGAGAGGCCAGCATATCATTGCAACCACATAAATGGGGGTACATGATGCCAAATGGAACTGAGATAATAAGAGAGAAATAAAGACAATGAGGGAATCCTTCAGCATTGCAGGATTAGAGAATGGAGGCAGCAATGCATCAGACCCCTAGAATATATATCGTACAGTATGTGGAGAGAGGGAGCCTGGATGAGAACAATAAGCAAGGAACACAGGGCCTTACTGAAAGAAGAAATCAAGGAAGAAGGGGTCTTGATGAGTATAATTACAACATGGAGAGTGGGTAGGGGAAGATAAGGAGAAAACCCCACATCAAAGAACCATAGGCAATGAGAGGCAATGGGACACAGAAAAATCAGATGTAGAAGAGAAATCTTGGGTCTTGTATTTTGATAATACTGTGAATTATGTAGCCTGTGCAGTCCAAGAAGAAAAATAAAATCTTTAATGGACTTAAGTTCAAATTAGGAAGTTAGGGCCTACCAAAGGGGAATGATCCTGAACCCCAAGGCACAAAGAATAGTATTAAAAATTGAAAAGACCATATAATTCCCTGTGGGAAAAAAGATAGAGTTTTTTTAACTGTCTTTCTGTATGATATAGTAGATAGAACACTAGGCCTATAATCAGGAAGACTAGTTTAAATCCAGTGTCAGACACCTACTAGCTGTGTAACTCTGCACAGACCACTGAAATGCTTTCTGCCTTGTTTTTTTCTTAAAAATGGGATGGTAATTATAGCGCCTACTTCTCAGAGTTATTGTGAAGATTGAATGGGATAATATTTGTAAAGCATTCAGCACAGTACCCAGCACATAGTAGGCACAGTTAAAGCTTGTTTCTTTCTTTTCTCTGTCTTTAAGTACACACACACACACACACACACACTGCATGTATATGCACATGTATGTATATAGGTACGTGTATGTATATGTACACATAAATATGTGTATACACATGTGTGTATAGATGTATGCATATGCATATATGTATACATTGTACATACATATATACACACATATATATCCTACATTTACTTTAATGTTTAAAAAGTGTTATCCTATATCAAATGTCTTGATAGCCTGAATACTGTCAGAGAACTGACAGCCCTTTTGGAGACAGCAAATAAAGCCCAATACTGATATTCAAAGGCTTTCCCTCAGCAGGGGTATTGACCAGAGGGTGTCTGTAAGGGACTCATAAAAATTGCACTTCTATCAATTGTGTCAGAAGCTGGAGCCTAAATGATAAGCAGTTTATATTTTCAATGAGTGGCTACACAAGAAGAGGTTCCAGGAAGAAAGAGGTAGTAAGGCTCAGAGCCCAACAATATTATTGCTGGCCTCTAACTGTAATCCTGCCTTTTGAACTAACTTCTTGTAATGATGATAGCACTCAAAATCAGCCAGAATTCTTCTCTGTGAACTGTACTCACAGTATGAAAACTGAGAGGACACATATGCAAATAAACAACCATGAAGCATTTTCTGAATACAAGTGCTAAATAAAATGAAAACATGAATGCTATTTTCTTGACAAATCTTTACCCTGCCATGCTCTGGACACTAATGGAGTTTCTTTCTCTCTCTTAAAATCAGTCTTGTAGTACCAGAGGGAAGAATCTTAAGAGTTTGTAGTGTGTGACATTTAACTTTTTTTAAAAAATCATTTCTACTTCATGACAGAATAAAGATACTCAAGGCAGTGTACTTCTGCAGATTACTATATTTAGGGGACTCTGAATTCAATCACCTTTAAGTGCCATGCCCTACAAAATCTAAAAGTGCCTAATAATCCTCCAGACACACGAACTTCCTGTCATATTTTATTGCCTGATCATTCCTTATTTTTGCTGTTGTTCTTGTTATATCTCTTCCAGCACTAACCTGGAAAAGGGAAAGACAACATTTCTATATCAAGAAAGCAACTGAAAGGCTTTCATAGATCTATTTTCCAACTTTCCTTTTTTAACATGTTTTTCCCCTTCAGTGCAGTGGCAAAAATAGGATTTTTACTTCACCCTCCCCTTTATGGCTACCATCAAGATCTTAACAAAGTTCTCATAGTAACTGGTAAAATAATTCTTTAAGTCCATACTTTCATAGATTTTTCTTCCAACAAAGGTTACTATTTGCTTGTGAGGGAATAATGATGGTATCAAAAGGGGCCCAAAGGTGGAAAACCTATCCTATTATGAGAGCAAACAGTGGATACAGCAACACCGGGAAAATTCATGAGGTCTTTCATATACAAGCTTGCTTCCCAAGGCTGTTAGGAAAAGGATAGAGTGAGTGACAGTAGAGATGACATTACCATTTAGAAGAGGGATTCAGTGAATCACATAGTACCAGAAGAATAAAAGGAGGCAAAAGATAAGTTGTAGTTGAATCATTTTCATAAAATGGCAGGGGTATTGGAGTTAAATGATGGTGGCAGTCCAGCTATAACCTGCAGGCAGAAGGTTGCCCATAAGAATAGATATTTGAGCATTACTGTCAAGATATGGGCTTTCATGGAAAACAAAAGACATGTCTTTTTTTCAAGAGAGAATTTGGAGAAAAGATGAAAATAAAGAGATATTTAACAAGTAAGCATGGACTCAAAGCAAAAGGCCAAACTTTGCAACAGAGAGATAGCTCTGGACACAAAGTCAAAAAGATTGCTTAAAGCAAAAAAAAAAAAATAAATAAATAAACTGCAAAGAAAAAGAAAACCCTAAGCAGAGGGGAAGATGTTACGTTGAGACCATTTACCAATAACAAACAGCAGAAGAGTCGAAAGCTTGCCAGATAAAAGGAGCTAAGAAAGACAATAGGTTGCCTACAGTCTTCTCACAAACACAAAGCTCATCCTGGCTATGTTGTTCCCAGGAGAATGAGAGGAAAAGTATGAGAGTAGTAATGATAAATACCTATTCTCATTTTAAAAAATTTAAAAAAATCATTACAATGGGTATAAATCTTGATCTGTCCATTACAAACACCAAGTGAAACAATTTGAAATAATTCACTAAAACTAATCTATTAGCAAACAAAATAAATATTGAAATTCTATGATAAACAAGCAAAAAACATAATGATGGGTCCTAATTATGAAGCACTCTGAAGTTTCCAAGGCAAAAAGGTAACAAAATAACAAATGTTTATTAAATGCCTACTTAAGTGCTTACTTTAATGGACTTAAATTCAAATTAGGAAGTTAGGGCCCACCAAAGGGAATGATCTTGAGCCCAATATAAGGCAATATTTTTGAATATAAGTGCTAAATAAAATGAAAATATGAAGGCTATTTTCTTGAAAAATCTTTACCCTGCCATGCTCTGGACACTAATGGAGTCTCTCTCTCTTAACATAAGTCTTATAAAACAGAGGGAAGAATCTTAAGAGTTTGTAGTGTGACATTTTTGCATTACATTATAATTCATGAAACTGTTTTTCTTTAAACCTTTGACTCCTTATGGAGAAAAGAGAAAATAAGGAAAGAAAGAAGGAAATGAGGAAGCAAGAAAGGAAGGGAAGAGCAGAAAGGAAGGAAAGAAAGAAAATTAAAAGAAAGAGAAGGAAGAAGGAATTTAGAAAGAAAAGAGAGAAAGGAAGAGAGAGAAAAAGAAAAAAGAAAGGAAGTGAGAAAGGAAAGAAAGAAGGAATGAAAGAAAGAGAGAAAAAGAAAGAAAGAAAGAGAAAGAAAGGAAGGGAGGGAGGAAGGGAAGAAGGAAGGAAGGCACAAAGAATACCATTAAAAATTGAAAGGACCATGTAATTCCCTGTGAAAAAAAAAGGTAGAGTTTTCTTAACCATCTTTCTGTGTGATAGAGCACTGGGCCTGTAATTGGGAAGGCAATTGGCAAAGTGCTTGACACATATTAGTCCATTTGAGTTTTAAAACAGCCGTATGAGCTATTTATTGTAGTAGAATTATTATTATTGTCACTAATCTCGACTTTTAAGGAAGGGATGGGAGGGATGACACAGCAAATAAGACAGGGCAGGAATTTTTCTGATTCTAAATTTAGTTCCATATCCACTATTTACCCTTTTAAAAAGGTCTTAAATTTGCCATTTTAAAAAGAGCATTTAAAATGACTGCAATCATTTTCTTTTAATAAAGAGCTGGAAATTTGTTTCAGAAATTAAGGTGAGTCCACTTTTGTTTTGCCAAAGCACATACAATGGATATTATATGATATTCTCTCAAGTAGCACTTGATTTGCATAATTTGATTCACTTCAATTCAAATCTATAAATCTTTATTGAGTACCCACTATGTGCCAGGCACTGTGCATACAAAAAGAGAAAAAAAAACAGTCCCTGAAATCAAGGAGCTCACGATTTAATGGGGGAGACAACATGCAAACAAATACAAATAAAACAAGCTATATTAAGTATAAATAGGAAATAATTAATAGAGTGAAGGCACTGGAATTAGGAGGGGTTGGGGAAGGCTTCCTGTATGGGGTGAGATTTTTGTTGGGACCTAAAGGAAGTCAGGAAGGCCAGGAGTTGGAGCAGAGAAGGGAAAGCATTCCAGGCATGGGAAACAGCCAGAGAGAATGCCTGGAAAGTGTTAAGAAAATTGATAATGACTATAATAATCACTAAATGCTAAACATTTTTTGCATAAATTTCAGAATCAAAAAAGAAAATAAAAATATATTCAGCATAAAGTGTAAACTCTTTTAGAGAAAGCTCTGCTTTATTTTTGTTTTCATGTTCCCAGAATCTAGAATGGTGCTTGGCACATAGGTGTTTCATAAATGCTTGTTGATTTTAATTAAATTGAACATTCTAATTATTAAAACTTTGTAATTGGTGTAGTTTACATATGATAATCATGTATAGTGAATAGATGGCCTGCCTTGGCACTAGGAAAACCAGGGTTTGAATTCGGCCTCCAAAACACATTAGGTATCTGATCGTGGGTAAGTCACTGAACATCTCAGGGCCCCAGTTAACCCTATGAGATTCTAAATAATATTTGTATTGCCAATCTGTACAAGGCAGAATGAGACTTCAAACTGGGAATCTTCTACATTAATGAAACCATAGGTTTGATGTGCATGTGTATATACAGAGACACACATACACACAAAAAGATAGCATGTTTCTTCGTAATTAGAATCTTTAAGCAAACACATTACACTTGAGCATGAGTGATAAGAAATAAAGCACCATAGGTATACTGACAAAAGGAATCTATTCTTTCTCTCTTCCTCCTTCCCTCTCCCTCCCTCCTTCCTTTCCTCCTTCCTTCCCTTCCTCCCTCCCTTCCTTCCTTCCTCTTTCTTTCTTTCTTTCTTTCTTTCTTTCTTTCTTTCTTTCTTTCTTTCTTTCTTTCTTTCTTTCTTTCTTTCTTTCTCCCTTCCTTCTTTCTTTCTCTTTCTCCCTTCCTTCTTTCTTTGCTTCTTCACTTCCTTACTTCCTTTTTCTTTTTTTCTTTCTCTCTCTTTTTACCTCTCTTTCTTTCTAATTTCCTTCTTCCTTCTCTTTCTTTGTATTTTTTCTTTCTTTCCTTCCTTTCTTCCTTCTTGCCTTCTTCATTCTTCCCTTCTTTTCTTGCTTCCTTCTTTCCTTCTTTTTTTCCTTTCTTCATGGGGAGTCAAAGTTTTAAAGAAAAACTGTTTTGTGAATTACAATGTAACAGAGGTTTTTGTTTGTTTATTTTAATAATGATGTTGCCCAAATTCTGAGATGTAGTTGAATGGAAAACCAATTTAGTTAGAGAATCTCTGGTAAACACACACATTTGGGAAACAGTATTTTTGGATTTACCCCACACTCCTTTCCTTCACTGAGCACCAGTTTTTTATCCTTGTTTTTTATCTAGTTTGTCATCGTTATTTCTAATTCTGGTTAATAGTATGTATTCTGCAGAGACACATAAACCACAGTCTTTAAGGTATCTAATTGTGAAATACTATCCTCGCAAGAGACTTTTTTTTTCTCCTGCTATAAGCAGGCTATAAAATGTATGGAAGGCTTGTCTATGCAATTTTATAGCAGTTACTGAAACTACAGAAAATACACTTATCTACTTAATATCTCTGTATTCTTTGAAACTTTCTAAATTCTGTCTCAGAAATCTCTTGCAGTAAAGGAAAGGGAAATAAATAATTTCTCAATGATGCAATATTTGGTTGCAGGTTTTAGAGTTGTATTTTGATTATCTTCTTTTTCACATACCTCTTGTTGATTAGATTGGTATCACTGTTTAAAAAAAAGTTACTAGTCAAGCAAAGGAAGATCAGTGCAGGGGAGATTTCTCCCAGTGGTGAGAGATGCTAGAGATTCTAGGAATGTCCAAAATGGATTGGAATTTCCCATAGATACCCACAAACTGTTTAGTCCTTTCATGGGTGTTTTAGCATAAGAACTAGCCTGTTTTTAGAGCAGCAAAAATATAATGTCTGCTTAAATTGAGAAAAGAGTCTGTAAAAAAGGAAGAAAGTCAATGGAAAGAAGTATAAGTTATAACTAGCACAAACATATGTTGGAGGAAATACTGTGTACACAAAGAGAAAAAAATCAAGAGTCATCAGAGGCCACAAAGTAAATATAAAACACTGATGTACTATTGTATAGTACCAATGTTTTCAAATTTAACACAACAGCACGAGGTGTTGAGGAAGCATATTCAGAGTTGGTAAAGAATCTCTCAATAAAGATTACTGAAAAATTATTTTATTAATGAGATTTGACTAGACCATTTTGACTAAAATCTTCAATGGCTCTTTACTGATCACCAGCTCAGAGCTAGAAGAGAGCTTTAAGATCATTTTAGACCTTTCAGATCTTTGGCAGCAAGGTAGAGCAGCAGATAGAACACTGGGCCTAGAGTCAGGAAAACCTGAGTTCAAATTCAACCTTAGATATTTACTAGCTGTGTGATCCTGGGCAAATCACTTAACCTCTGTGTGCTTCACTTTCCTCAACTATAAAATAGAGATTAATGATAATAATAATAGTAATAATAATAAACCTACCTCCCAGGGTTTTTGTTTTCATCAAATGAGATTATATACAGACACAGATGCATGTATATACATATGTATATACACAATATATGTATCTATACATGTACATGTACATATATAATGCATCTATTTATTCATACACACACACACACATATATATATATATATATATGTATGTAGTGTTTAGCATAATGCCTGGAATATAGTAAATGCTACATAAATGTTAGTTATTATTATTATTATTATTAATTATTATTATTATTAATAATATTTCACCAGGACCTCTTGTTTTACAGGTGAGGGAATTGAGGACTAGTTTCAGTGATTTAATTACAGTTACATAAGTAATAAGTTGCAGATTCTGGATCTTAAACCAAGTCTTCTGACTCAAATACCAGGGCTCTTCCCAAAACACAAAGCACTCTTTGTTTTTGTTTTTAGTCTATAAACTGATATTTAAAGTCCTCCATAGTATGGTTCTAAGCTGTCTCGCCTTATTTCATTTTGCCCTTTTTTTGTGAATACTTCTTCCCAACCAAACTGAGCTTCTGGCTGATTCCTCATCTTATACTACAGTTTCCTGCTTCCCTTGAAAAAGGCACCCCAGTATCCTGAGGTTCACATACATGTTTCTCATTTTACCAATTAAATTCCTCCCTTCAAATTCCAGCTGAGTTACCTTCTCTTTCAGGATCGATGCTTTCTCTGATCCCCCAAACTGAAAGTGATAACTCCCACTTCAAATTGTCCCACAGTTTTTCTTTTTCAAGATCACTACTTTATCAATCAATCAAGCAAGTAGGAAAGCACTTATTAATCCCTTACAACTCCCCAGGCAATGTACTTGTCAATTTACCCTTAGCAGATTTTTTTTGAAGTTTAACTATAATATTAGTGGCTAATGTTTATATATCACCCTTAGATTTGCAAACTGCTTTATATACAAAATAATAATAGCTAACACATATAAAAATTAAGGTTCGTAAAGCTCTTTACATCTGTTATCTCTTTTGATCTTATGAGATAAGTGTGTTATTACCTCCATTTTGCAGATTAAGAAACAGTTTGCAAGAGGGTAGCTGGGTTGAGCAGTGGATAGAGCACCAATCCTGGAGTCAGAAGGATCTGAGTTCAAATCCAGCCCTAGTTGTGTGACCCTGTGCAAATCACTTAACCTTGATTGCTCCAAGAAAAAGAAAGAAAGGAAGAATTTGAGAGAGGTTAAAAGACTTTCCTAGGGTCACAAAGCTGGGAAATGTATGAGGCAGTATTTGAACTCAGACATACCTGACTTAAAGTTCTTCCTCAAGTCTCTCCCACTTCCAATAAATTCTCCACTCAGCTGTAAAATTACAAAAACCCAAATTTGCTTTCCTCATTGCTTTCAGAAAATGGCCTTACATAGATAATTACATAGTGAATTAAGCTTGTGGACAAGTTTTCTTATCAGGTTTGCACACTCTAGAGAATTTTCTTTTTTAAATCATGCAATGTTTCTCTCTAAAAATAACCTGTGAACTTGAGAACTATGCTTTTCTCTTTACAAAAAAGGTAACTAGAGTCTAACCTTCAAAATTTAATTCATCTCTTTCATTGTTTTGCAGGGTTTTGTCTGTTTGCATCACTGACCTAGTTTATTAGGAAAGCATTTTGTTCAGTTATTTATTCCTTCTTTTGTTGTCCCCTTTCATGATATTCCAGCTATGACTTTTTTTCTTTCAACTTGGGCCACCATTCTATTTTTAAAGATGTTACTTGAATAAATGCAAAGTCACAAATATCCTAGGACTATCCTTCCCACAAGTGTGAATCTTCTGCTTAATTAGTGAAAAATCATTGTGCAGTATATGGAAGGAACAAGCAAATGTAATTAAAATATAAAGGATGAAAGAGAAATTAAAGTTCATAGATAAACTATAAGTGACCTTGGAGAACCTCATTTTACCAAGGAGGAAACTAAAGTTCAGGGATATTAAGTGACTTACCCAAGGTCACACAGGTAACAAGCTTCAGAGGCAGGATTTAAACCCAGTTCTTCTAACTCCAAATCCATTCCTCTTTCTATATCACACTGCTCCAATGAATGAATGTTTTGCACATAAGATTGTTTTTCCCAGAAATATGACAGCATACCTGAATAAAAGTGATTTAGCTAATGTGATTCTTATTCTTGCCTTTAAAGGATGACAGATGAAAATTTTGAAATTAAGGAGATTAGTTGGTAAGGGAATGATTAATAATAGTAATAATAATAATAAATACTAGCTTTATAGTTTGTAAAGTACTTAACATAGTTTATTATTTGATTCTCACAACCACCCTTGGAGGCAGGTGATTTTTTTTTTCCTTTTGCAGATAAGGAAACTGAGGCTAGAAGAGGATAAGTGATATGCCTTAGTTGTCACAGCTAGTAAATATCTGAGGCTAGACTTGAACCCAGATAATTTTTACTTCAATTCTGGCGCTCTATCCATCCTGCTACCTACCATGTAACTTTTCAGCAGTACTTTCAGAATATTGGAAATACATAGTGCATTTTAAGTCTTGAAAGAATTAAGATCAGTTTTAGAACAGGAAAGAGCCCTTAGAGGTCAACTAGCCAAACCATCATCTTACAGATTAGAAAACTGAAACTTGGAAAAGTTCAGAAACTTGCCTAGGGTTACACTGTTGGAAATGGTAGAACCAGCAATGGAACCCAGGGCCTCTGATGTGAAAGCTAATATTCTTTTCACTGTAGCATCACTTCCTAAAGTTGGAGGAATTAATGGCTAATTGCTTTCTTTAAATGGGAGAAAACTTATTAACCAAAAGAATGTGTAATGATGTCATATTTGGTATTCTGGATACCATTTCTGTTGCTGCTATTGTTTTTATGTTCTTCAATGATAATTTCATGGAGAAAGTAAAGAAGACAATTGCTATTTTAGATCTGATTCTTACCTATAATTGGCTACTAGTTACTTAGGGAGGAATGCTGGGAACCAGGGAAGAAAGATTCCTTATAATGTATAAAAGGGACCCTGTTTTCTCGTTGGACCCTTACACGGGCCCTTACATGGACTCTATGACTCTTGTTGAGTCATTTCAGTCGTGTCTGATTCTTTGTGACCCTATTTGGGGCTTTCTCGGCAAAGATACTGGAGTGGTTTACCTTTTACTTGTCCAGATGATTTTTATAAATGAGTAACTGAGGTAAACAAGGTTAAGTGGCTTGACCAGGATCACACAGCTAGTAAATGTCTGAAGCCTTGATTTGAACTCAGATTTGAACTTAGAAAGATGAACATTCCTGACTCCAGGCCCAGAACTCTATTGTGCCACTTAGCTATCCCTATATTCTGGTGTATTCTGGATATACTTAATTCAAAAGTTCAGAAAATATATAGGTAGGATCCCAATACCTAAACCTTCATAGAGGAAGTCAATCCAAGAGGGAAGGGGAATTCTCAACACTAAAATTGTGAAGACAAGAATGCATTTTGATAAGGAAGAAAAACAAACTGATTTGGACATCCAGGAAAATCAATTAACAACTCTTACTTCTGCAATACATCTATGGAGGTTCTAAGTGAGGGCAGAAACCGAAGGATGAGAAAAAAGAGACACTAAGCCCTGTAACCTAAATATTAGGAGCAGAATAGCTTAAAATGATCCCAGGCTGGTAATGGATGCTATGGGGAAGAAAAAAACTAAGCAAGAGAAGGATGGAAGAAGGTGGCAAAATCATTTAGAGCAGCACGGGTGCTATAGAACTTGAGATATATGGGTTATATGTCTTTTAATTATAATTACAACCAACCTAAACTCATCTCACTTTCTTTTTAAAATTGGTTACTTGATTCATACAACAAGAAATGGCATAGATATGACACATTCCTAGATTTCCATTAAGCACTTGATAAAGTTTCTCATGGCATCTTTGAAGATTATGTTTGGAGAAAGATGTGAGCTATACAATAGCAGAGTGAGTTGAACTTGAAAAAATTTGTAGGAATGGGTTTAAGGAGTATTAATTAGTGAAATGATATCATCTTGGACAGAGAACTCTAGTAGATTGTCTTAAAGAATTCTGCTTGACCCTGGGATAGTCAGCAATTTTTTTATCAGTTATTGGAAATAAATCACAAGTGGCATGGTAATCAGATTTGCAGACAACACAAAGCTGGGAAGGATAACTAAACATTTTGGATGAAACCATCAAAATGCAAAATATCTCATTAAAGTGATGAGATAAAAATCTAATAAAATGAAACAATGAGATATAGTTATATTAAAATTAGCTTCATCAAGAGGCTAGGAGGCAGTTTTAGTAAAAGTTCAAATGAAATAATACATAAGTTTTAGTGGGATTTATAAAAATAATTTGAAAATTTCTTATAATGATTAAAAACAAATGAATTTTGATTATACTAAGTTAAGTATAGCTTCATAATAATAATGATAATAAAAATATCTATATAGCTCTTTGAAGTTTGCAAAGTACTTCATGAATATTTTGTTTTATTCTCATAAGAACTCTGACAGGTAGGTACTGTGAGGATCTTCATTTTATAGATGAGGAAACTGAGACAGACAGAAGTTAAGTGACTTGCCCAGGGACACACAGTTAGTAATTCATTTCAACTCAGGTCTTCCTGACTCCAGGTATAACACTCTATCCACTGTATTGCCTAGCTGCTAAAAAGAGATCCTATCAATGTATACCACATGATTAGCCCACATTCGGAGTATTTTTTTTAAAAAAAGATCTGGGTGCCACATATTAGGGAGAAGACTGACATTCTGTTTTATACCCAGAGCAGTGCATCTATATGCATTAGGGGACTGGAAACTGTGACACGCAATGGTCACTTAAAGGAAGCAGAAATCTCCATACTTGAAAACCATAAGACTACTAAGTCAAATACCTCTTCCATATGACAGTCCTTCAAATACTTGGAGAAAGAACACAGAACAGCTTTCCTCCTCTAAAAGTTTTTTTTTTCCTTGGCTCCAGAAGACAGAACGAAAGCAACAGATGGTTGTTGAAGAGTGGTAGACTTAGATGCATTCACAACCTACCTATTAATTGGGCCTGTCGAAGATGGCCAATGTAGGACTTTGTTTTGCTTGACTGTACATGTTTGTAACAAAGTTTTTTTTTTTTTCCCTTGCTTTCTTATGGTCTTGGAGGAGTAGTCAGGAGAGAAGGAAGATCTTTATTTAAAATGAAAATGTATATGAAGGTAACATAAGACAGAGAGCCCTAACTTTTGCCTATATTTTAGGATTTTTTCCAAATAGAGTCTTCAGAGTGTTTTTGGATGGTCACATAACTTTTTGCCTAAAAAACAGAATCATTCCAGAAGGAGACTAATAGGAGAGAAAGAAGAGTTGGGAAGAAAAAAAGGAAGTATGCAATACAAATTTCTAAGGAGGTGAGAAAGTGACAACTCCATAGTTGAAAACCCCTACTGTTTGCCACAGTAGGAAAGCAATTAGCAAGAATAGTTAAGGATTGAGAATCTTATTTCCACCCAATATGGAAAACAGAATTTCCCAGTCACCCCTGTAGAGTGAGTAATGTTTTTATGCTTGTTATCTGTGCTAAAAGTACAAGCTGGTTTCTTTCCAAGATGAGAAGATAAAGGAAATTGAAGATTTCATCTTCATTCTTCTGTTTATCTGGGGTAGCTGAGTATTTAATTAAAAAAGCAAGAAGGGCTTCAATTAGAATATAAAATATAAAAGGAAGATGACATAGTAGAAGAAAACCCTGACATATAACAAGAGGTTGGAAGTTAGAAGAATGTGACACAGAAAAATGATACAGAGAAATGTAGAGCCAACAGATATGAAGTTCTCCCCCCCCCCAAAAAATAAACAAAAAACCCAATAAATTCTAAAGAGGAAGAAGCTGGCTGCTTGTTCCGTCATGAATAATTACGTAGATCTTAGCTATCAGGGGGAGAAATTATCCAGTGTGGTCAAACGAAATAGGATAATGCTAGTTGGTAACTCCAGCTGAATGGTACTGAGCTAGCTATATGTGAACAGCATATATTTAAGTTGTGACCAAAGAACTCCCCACCAAACTTGTCAAAGTAGATGACTAGTAGCTAATTGTGGTTACTCACATGGTCACAAATTAAACTCCCAAAGGAATTCATAAAGCATTACTAAAGATTGAAAAGGTTAGAACAGGGAGGGGGGATCTACAGGGCAGTGAGTTGAATACAAGGACTTCAGAAGAAAAGAGAAGTTAATAAACAAAAGAAAGGAAAGGAGAAAAAAGGAAAGGAAAAGAAAAAAATGGAGAGAAAAGGAGAAAGAAAAAAGGAAAAGGAAAGAAAGCTATTTTCCTGAAATCTTGAAAATCTAATAGAGAATTTTTTTTAAATATAAATTAAAAAAGAAAAATGGGAAAAAAGGAAATGGCAAGTATAAATTTCAATAGATGTCCATTGAACATAATCCTATAGATAGTAGCTCTAGTATATTAAGTGTCATAAGAGAGGTACCTGGAAATTCAAAGAACACTGAATCTAAGAAAGGATCAGAGAATAAAATACATTGCTTCTACTTTTGTACAGAAATACTTGGTTACATAGATACACAAGGGTATTCAAAGCATAGGTAACAATCAAAATGAATTAATTACTGAACCACTTACTACCTATTGGGAAGCTACATGGCACAGGGGGATAGAGTACTAGATTTGGTATCAGAAAAAGCAAATCCTGACTCAGACATTATTAGCTATGTGACACAAGTTACTTACTTGTCTGCCTCAATTTCTTCATCTGCAAAATGATAGCATCAACCTCCCAGGATTGTTGTAGGGATCGCATGAAACAATATTTATAAAGTACTTTATAAACCTTAAAATGCAATATATTTTTTGTTTTTTGGGGGGAGGAACTCTGTAAAACCAATCAAATGAAAAAAAATCTCACATTGTACACAATGTTCCACCCTCATGGACGCCCACCTCTGCAAAGGAATCTGGGGAAGTGTCTTATCTTAGATCTTCTTTGAGGCCAAGCTTGTTCTTTATAACATGTTTGTATATGTTCCACAACATTCATTTTGATTGCTTTGTGGTTTTTATTTTCCCAATGATATTGTTAAAAGTGCAATAGAATTGCTATTATTATTACCTATGAACTTAATTGACCTCTCTGAGTCTTCATCTTCTGTAATATGGGGGGGGGGTGGACAAGATGATCTTTAAGATGTCTTCTACCCTCAAATATGAGTCTTTCATTTTATTCTTAGCTCTAGAGGGCATAACTAGGAGCAATGATTAGAATTTGCACACACAAAAAAATGGTCTTCGTGTAAAGAAAAACTTCCTAAAAATGAGAACTATACAAAAGGACAATCTTTCTTACATGGAGGTCAAAAACATCACCACCATCACTACCTCCATTTTCCACTAAAAATAAAATAAAATGAGACAAAATAAAATGAAATAAAAGTGAACTATAATACCTTAAGAGTGATTTTGTCTTAACCTGAAGTTTCTGGCAAAAGTCCATTAAACACTCATTGTGTATTTTGTGGAGGGGATTCTCAATCTGACACAATTTGGACCAGATGGACTCTGTGGTATCTTGCAATTCTGAGATTTTGTGAAAGATGGTTCCAATTCAGATATGTGTTGGACTCAGCCTCTCAAGTCCCTTCCAAGGATAAGACTCTGGGATTCTACGCAAGGATGATCTGGAACACCCACAGCCTGGCCCCACAATGGCAGAAATATTCCCTTGTGCTAGATCATGATGTATTTGTGAACTCCCTACCCTATTAAAGTACCAGCCACTCATGTGTGGGAGCTACCCCTCACATGAGAGACTACTGCACTGTTGACATAGATTATTTTTGACCTGGCTGCTTTCCATCTTCAGTGAGGAATCATTTGCATAATGGTGTTTTCCAAAGGAGAGAACACTAAAAAGTTTGTGTTGGAGTCTTTCAGATGTGGATTTCTATCCATGAAATATATACTGGCTAGACTTGCCTTTTTCTTATCCTCAATTGATCAACCAGTTAACAATTTATTATGTGCCAGAAATTGTGCTGAATACTGGAAATACAAAGAAAAAAGTAATTCCTTAAGGAGCTTACAATTTATTTTAGGTATTTGTATTGGAATGGGTGGCACACAAATGTATACTCACAGTAGTAGATATGCGTATGCAATTTATACATATATTAGTACACATTATATACACACATGCAAAGTAAATACAATGTAAATTTTTTTTAAAGATATAATTCCTGCAGGGTTTAGGAAAAGCTTCATATAAGAAGTGGCATTTAAATTGAGTTCTAAATTTTGAGGAAGTTATATATTCTACAAACTAGAGGTGAAGAGGGAATATAATCCAGGCACAGAAGGACAGCATTTATAAAAGTATGGATTACAGAAATAGAACATTGTGTGTGAGAAACAGCAAGAACGTCAGTTTGGTTGGATTGTAGAGTATAGGAGGGGTGATAATGTGTAACAATCTGAAATGTGGGATGGAACAAATCAACGCCTTTGTATATGATCCCAGATACAATAGGTGGCCCCTGGAACTAACTGAGCAGATGAGTGACATGGTGAAACTTTTGCTTTATAAATATCTGATTGGTAGCTGTGTGGAGAATGGAGTGAAGGGCGGAGGTGAGGTAGGGAGGTCATTTCCATAGTCCAGGTGATATGTGATTAGGGCCTGAACAAAGGTGGTGATTATGTGAGAAGGGGATGAATGTGAGGAATAAGGATACATGGAGCAGGATTGGCAAATGATTGGATATGAAGGGGGAAGAGGAGTAAATAGTCATCCCTTTAAGGCACTGAACCTGGATCACTAGAAGAATAGTGTTATCCTTTGCAAAAAAGGTTAGGATAAATACATTACAAATATATACATTTCCCTATTGATAAGTCCCCAGAGTACTGGTTCATGGTCAAAAGTGTGCTATTCTTTGTCTTCCAAAGTGATTCTAGATGGAGAGAGCTGGTCAGACTGCACATATTAGGTTAAGAGGGGTTTGGGGGAAGTTGCCCTGTTTAGGTTAAAGGTAAAAGTGGATGAGGCAATATAATTCATTTTAAAACCAAACAGTACTGATTTGCCTTACAGTCAGAAGACTCAGGTTATAGATCTGGCTCCAACATTTATTTACATTGTGATCTTGAGTAAGTCACTTTAAGTTTTTCTTATATTAAAATTTCTGAATTTCTTTGTCTATAAATGAGAGTAGAGTGCTAGCTTTTGAGCCAGGACAACCTGGACTCAAGTCCTTCCTAACACATACTGGCTATGTGACCCAGGGCAAATCACGTAACCTTTTGGGGCTCTAGTCACCTAGGTCTCCGAGACTATAAATTGAAGAGAAGCTGCCAACCTGCATTGGTAGAGAAAGTACTATGCCAGGAGCTCCATATGCCAACAAAATCACTGGTTCCCTCACCCCCAATTCCGATGCCTGATAAAATTCATGCTATCCATGTCATAGAGTTGGAAAGTACTTTGTAACCTGCAAAATTAGATATAATTCTAAGCTATTTTTCTGATTCTTATTATTTGTCACAAAATTAATCCTTGACAAAATAGGGCTGTATTTGAACACAATTTAACACATTAAGGTGGATTTTAAGGAGAATAAACATTCTTCTGCTTCTAAAGCAAGGATGGGTATTCCCATTACTAATGCAGATTGCAATGAATTTCACCTTTGTAAATGGTCTTTATGTATACCCTAGCCAAAAAATATAATTTCCTAGTGGTCAACCTTCTGCTGATGAGAGCCCTCTCTGAATTTAGCTGGGCTTACTCTCAGCCGACAGACACACAATCTGTCACCAGGTCTTACTTGAAACTTTTCCAGCTTAGTAGGACTTGGCAGAGATTGTGCCCTGTTGGTACATGTAGTTTTTGAGACACCAGGTTGTCTCCATGTTACTATTAGATATAAAAGGAGAATTTCAGAAGAGTTATCATTACTTTATGTGACTTTTTCCAATATTAATTCAGTATGTATCTAAGCAGAAATCTTTATTCAATCACTTTGCCTAAACAACACCAATTTGAGAGTATGGCTTAAAAATAAAAATGGCTCACATTTCAATCCTGTCAGGGGAGTAGTGCAAATATTATTAAACCCACTTTACAGATGAGGAAACTGAGACTGAGAGGTTAAATGACTTGCCCAGGGTCACACAGCTAGTAAGTTTCTTAAGTGGAATCTGAATTCAAGTCTTTTGGTTCTAAGTCTAGTGTTCTAATTTCATTGTATCTACGAACATTTTCTACATTCTGAGCCAAAAGTTATAAGCACTCTAGCTTAAAATCACATTGAACCTGTAATTATTAAAGTATTGTTACCATTATTCTAGGTCTGAAATTCACTCTGTTCAGAGAACACTCATATCTGTCCACCATTTTTAGCTTATAGGCATCTATAGAACAGTGGCTAGAGCTCTGGCCTTAGAGTCAAGATGATTTGGGTTCAAGTCTCAATTCTGATGCCTACTTGTCCATTGTGACCATGCGCAAGTCACTTAATTTTTTGATGTTCCACACAACTCTTTAAGACTTTGTAGTTAAAATTCAAATCAGTATTGGTAGGAGATTCATTA
Source organism: Trichosurus vulpecula (assembly GCF_011100635.1). NCBI lineage: Eukaryota > Metazoa > Chordata > Mammalia > Diprotodontia > Phalangeridae > Trichosurus > Trichosurus vulpecula. The sequence goes on along the minus strand of NC_050573.1, from coordinate 128,622,598 downwards.
CCTAGAGTTCCCGTTATCAATAATAACATGTCTGATCCAAAAGAAATATCTAAAAACGTTTAAGATGTTAAACCCAAATCTTTTCCAATATAGTCCAGAAAATAAGCTTTGGCCTGGAAGCACCAATTGTAGCCCTATTTATTTTACCTTATGCATTTCTTTCACAGAACCAATACTAGCAAATCACACCACTTACAGGAAATCAAAGGTATCTCCTTAAATTAGATGCCTGACATTAAGGTCCTCTTCAGCTCTAAAATTCTATGTGTTTAATCCCAAGATAAAAATATATAGGAGATCTCCCTACTGGTATGGAGAGTCTGTAGTCATTATTAATACATTATGCCCCTTGCTTGATCTCCTAAACATATTTCTTGAAGCAGTTCTTTATTTTTTTCAATAAGGGATACTCCCTTCTTCCCCACAAGTGTTAATCAAAAGCTAGTAACATCTTCTCATCACATGAGATATTCTTCCATGTCATTCTATATAACCCACATAGAGTATCAACACATAGCAATAAAATATGTGTCTACCATACAGGTATGTATCTGCAAAATGAGCCTATTTAACTAGATAATCTCTGAGATTCCTTCTAGATCTAATATTTTATAAAATCTGAAATATTCTTGGTTACTCTACATTTCTCCATAAATACAACCCATTTAAAAATTACTCGAGGGCCAACAGTAAAATATTTGTGGAAAGAACCAAAATCAATTAAAGTTGTGTTACACATATTGTGTGTATGTCAAAGTAGTCCAGACATCTCACAATACTCTCCCTTAAATACCCCGTGTCCTAGCCAAAGCGGTCTACTCTCTGTCCTCCTTATTATAAGACGCTCTATTTCCCACCTCTGTGTTTTTATACAGCTTGTTACTTGCTCTTCTTCCTCACTTTTGACTCCTTAAACTCGTAGCTCCCTTCAAGGCCCAGCTCCTGAAAACTATAAAAGGCATTCCTTTATTCCCTTAGTTTATTTCCCAGCTTGGTTGATTTTGGCTTCTTGCACATGGCCTAGTACATTTAATAGCTTTTGATAATTTAAGCATAATCACAGAAAAACATCTTACAAATCAAAGATATTAGAGTATTTATAGACATAGAGGACACAGAGGACAAATAATAAAACTTGGAGCACATGAATTCAAAAGCAAAGATTTCTCTGCTACAAAACTAGGAGTATCTTTATTTGACTGCCCAGCAAATTTTTGTACCAAATAATCTGATTTCAAAGAATGTTTAGCAAAATGATGAATTATATTTTCACATTTTCACTGACATCTTAGCACACAATATATGTCAAAAATGATATAAGATCTTTGATTATTATTTTTTTTAATATTCACTGCAGGGGTGGGGGGAGGCAGTTGATGGCAGCTACTTATTTATCCAAAGCAAGGGACAGAGAGAGAGAAGATAGAAGTCTAAATATATGTAATGAGAGTAGGCAGGGATCAATAGTACTTGCAAATGATATATTATTCTTTTTAGACTTCTTACACCTTTATTTAAGATAGCAACTTCAATAACTGGAGTAACTGAAAAGCTCCATCTACTGGCCTTTGGGTGCACTGCAAAACTCACTATGTCCCTATTAATTTCTAATTAAATTTTGAGCATACTAATTCTTATTATTTACTGAGTAATCCTAGTATGAATATCCCTTCAATTACTGAAAACTAAACTTACGTGTCTCATACTGAACGTGTATAAAACAGTATAGCCTATAAGCCAAAGAATCCAAAAGTGGGTGGGTGGATGGAGGGAAGAACAAGAACTTTGTGGACTCCTAGAGCTGCATTCTAGGCTTGTGTTACTGGCACCACTATATATATTTAACTCTTATCATTACTACAACCCCTGCCTATATTATTTTAGTATCTCTTTTTTACGATACAGCATGATTACATATTTTTAGGTTGAGCACTTCTTATTGTCGTAACTAAACTCTGCTTCATAATTGAATGAGGTAATTCTTTAATACAATCCAATGGGCATAATTCAGAAAGATTACATACCATAGATTACATTAGATTCTGGAGATGCAAAAACACCATTCAAACAGTCCTTTCTCTCTAGGAACTTACTTTGGGGAAGGGGAGGAAGACATGATGAAAGAACATTTCAGGCATGGAGAGACAGCCAGTAAAAATGTCCAATCAGGAGACTGAGCATCTTGTGTGAGGAACAAAAAGGAGGCCAGTATCACTAGATAGAAGAGTACATAGAGGAGAACGGTAGAGTGGATGGGAGGATGGGATTAGGTCATGAAGGGCTTTGAATACCAAAAAGGATTTTGTATTTGATTATGGAGTTGAAAGGGGGCCACTGAAGTTCATTGGGTGGTTGATATGATTGGACCTGTGCTTTAGAAAAAAATCGCTTTGGGAGCTGAGAGGAAAATGGACTGGAGTGGTAAGAGACAAGGCAGGTAGACCCACCAACAAGCTTGTGCAATAGTATAAGAGTGAGCTAATGATGGCCTATTCCAGTGTGGTAGCAGTATCAGAAGAGAAAGGGGCATATTTGAGGGATGTTACAAAGGCTGTTACTACAGAATTGCTTGGGGGTTTTAAAGGTTAAGTGATTTGCCCCTCTTCACATAGTGTGAGTCTTTCTAGGTGCAGGACTCCAACCAAGACCTTCCTGACTCCAAGGTCAGCCTATCTGAGGCTTTCTTTTGCTGAAAAGGCATAGGAATCTACTTTCTCTTTAACAATGGTCTTGAAAGAATATGAATTTGTAATAGATAAGCTGATGTTTAACTTTCTTTAAAGACATTAAAGCCTGATTTCAAATGTACATCTATGAAAAATGTAATAGCACCAGCAAGAGAACATTTATAGCATGCACATTGTAACTGCATCATTGTTTAAATTACCAACCACTATACAGAGTAACATAAATCATGTGAACTCAAAGTAGGATCTTGAGTTCATTAAATACTGCTTCTATCAAGCAAACCTTCATGCTTAACTGACCATTTCAAAACATGCTCAATTTTGTGCTGTCTTTATATGTGAGCATAGATATTTGCATAAGGATCAGACAGATCTCAAAGGAAAGAACTTGAGGTAGGTTTTAATGTGCATATCAATATATGCTCTTCTGGTCATGTCCATGCAGGCAGATGCTCCAGAGGGTTCTCCAGTATCTCTAGGTTTAGCCCAAGATTTTTTTTCTGGTTAGAAGCTAATGCAAATTCCAAAGGTTACTACTGAAGCTGAACCAGCACTGTTTTCAGGCATGTATTCTGAAACCCGAACTGCTTGCACAGGTAGAGTTCAAAATGTTTCCATCCAGGGAACCTCTACTGTCAGCAATGATTAGGCGAGATTAGATTACATCTTAAAATTTCACTTTTGGTCTCATCACTTACTAATAAGGCATATCAATCACTGTGAAAGCTTTACCTGTAGCTGGGAACTGATATAAAAAATGCACAGAGGAACATTTTAACAATAAATTATTATGGTAGATAGGCCAAGATATGGAATAGGAAAACTTTATCCTCTATTGCAGGGGTTCTTAATTTTGTGTTTGTCATGGACCCCTTAAGGAATCTGCTAAAGCCTCTGGACCCTTTCTCAGATTAATATTTTAAGTGCGTAAAATAAAATGGACCAAATTGTAAACAGATTTTATTGAAATATAATTTTTTTTAACTTTATGGACCCTATGTTAAGAACCCCTGCTTTCCCATCTTTTTCAACATCATTTCTCTTCCTTTTAGTGCCCTCATTTTGTTCCCCATGCCTTCTGAAGAATCCTCTTTCTTGTACCCTGAGAGGAAGGTAGTTTCTGTCCTCAGTTCCCAGAATATTCTCCCTCCTTACTCTGTATCTTGGCTTCTCTGCCTTCCTCTATGCTTTAGCTCAAATCTCCCCTTCTGCAGAAGGCCTTTCTTGGTGCTTCTAGTAGTTAATGCTATCCCCTCTAAGCTTACCTTACCTTACTCAGCATAGATCTTGTACGTACCTAGGCATTTTTAACTCATTCATTAGACTGTATCCTTTTTGTACAGAGGGACTGTGTTTGCCTTACAAGAAATTAGTACGGAGCCTGGAACACAGTAATCATATAGTAAATGTTTAATGAATGAATGATTTGTATCTCAGGTGCCTAGACCATGGCTTGAACATAGTAGGCATTTAATAAATACTTGTTGATTGAATGATATATTTATTACCTTCTTTCCTTCATTTACCCATATTTATTATTTGTGTGCCCTCAAGTAAAATATACATAGTTTGTCCATCTATAGCTAAATCTAAAGTACATGATACAGATGAGCCAGGCCTAGAGTTGAATAGTAAAAGAGAGGGCTGGATTGCTTCCAGGAAATCCCTAAATTCCCTTGAAAGCAAAGGCCTGATTTTTTAATCCTATCAACAATAATCTCACCAGTACCCAATCAGAATTGTTGTATGGCACTGAAATATGGAACACAACAATTCCCAAAGAATTAAAAAAGGATTTTAACACAGAGGGCAATGGAGATGTGCATAACGAGTGTGAAGAATCTGTAACCAAAGACTAATCTCAAGGAAGAACAGGGGTAAAAGATGTCATTAAGGAAATATATAATAGCGAGAAATAGTGGGTTGGTCACCTGGTAAGGACTGGCAGATAGCCAGATTCACTAGCATTCCCTCAGTGACTGAAGAAAGGGAAGATGGCCCCAGCACATCAAATTGATTCCCCGACGATGAATTTATGGGAGGAAATGGATAATAATGACACAGGTTGGGTTGTCATGGATCATTGGAGGCAACTTCCAATTTGCTGATATCACAGGGTCATTTTAATTTATTTGAGGTTGACAATGCTCTTGGGCAAGACATGTAAACTGTGAGTTTTCTCATCACTACATGAAGGGGATTGGATTAAACAACCTCTGAAATCTCTTCTAGCTTTAAATGTATAATCATGACCAAAACTCTTATCAAAGTCACATTTCCTCAGAGTTGTGATTTTATCTAGATGAAACAGTAGATAGAGCACTGGATTTGGAATCAAACCTAAATGTGCCTTTCTGTAATTTCTACTCATTGCTCCCAGTCCTCCTCTTTGGAGCTGAAAAAATATCAATCAATCAATAAACATTTAATTAAATGTCTACTACATGTCAGGCACAGTACAAGTGCTAGAGATACAAAAAGAGGCAAAAGACAGTCAAAAAGTTCACAATTTAATGGAGAAGACAACAAACACATACATACAAACAAGCTACATAAAAGGTAAATAGAATATAATTAACAGAAGGAAAGCATTGGAATTAAGAGGGGTTGGAAAGACTTCCTCTAAAATATGGGATTTTAGTTGGGACTTGAAGGAAACCAGGGAATGTAATAGATGGAAATGAGGAATAAAAGCATTCCAGGCATGGGGGAATAATCAGAGAAAATACCTGGAGCTTTGAAATGAAGACTAGTATCATTGGTTCAGAGTACATTTTGGGGAGTAAGGTATAATAAGATTGGAAATGTAGGAAAGGGCTAGGTTATTATGGGCTTTAAATGTCAAGCAGAGGATTTTGTACTTGGTCATTGCAGTTTATTGATTGGTGGATAGGGGGTTATGTGACATGGTTGGACCTGCCCTTCAGGAAAATCTCTTTAGTGGCTAAATGGAGGATATCTTGGAGGAGAGAGATACTTGGGGCAAGTAGACCCACAAGCAGGCTTTTGAAACAGCCCAAGTGTGAGCTGATGAGGGACTGTACCAGAGTGGTGGCAATGCCACCTGAGAGAATGTATTCAAGAGATGTTGCCCAGGTGAAATGGACAGGTCTTAGCCACAGATTGAACTGGGGGTATGTGGGAGAAATAGTGAGGAGTCAAAGACAACTCCTAGGTTGCAAGCCTGAGAAACTGGAAATCCTAGTACCTTATTACTTTATAATAATACAGCAGTTAAGGGGGGGAGGTTTAGCAGGAAAGTTTATGAGTTCAATTTTGAACACATTTTGTTTAAAAGGTTTAATGGACATCCAGTGTCACATGTCAGAAAGACAGTGGGAGATGCAAGAATGGAGGTCAAAAGAAGAGTGTGGCAGGACAGCTAGATTTGAGAATCATTAATATAGAGATGATAATTAAATCCATAGGATCTGACACCAAATAAAGTTGTATAGAGGGAGAAGAGAGAAAGGTCGAGGACTCCTGTTGGGAGTCCTCCAGTTAGAGTGCATGATCTGGATAAATATCCAGCAAAGGTGACTGAGAAGGAGTAGTCAGATAGGTAGAAGAAGAACCAGGAGAGAGTAGTTTCCTAAAAACCTGGAGACGAATATTAGAGTAGGAGATGGTGATAGGAGAGGCAACACAGAGGACGAGGGGAAAGAAGATTGAGAACAGGCCTTTGGCTTTGGGAACTAAGTGGTCATTAGTAACTTTGGAGAGAGCAGTTTTGGTGGAATGGCAAGGTTGGAAGCCAGACTATAAGGGGTTAAGAAGAGAATGAGAAGATAGAAGGTGGAGGCACCTATTGTAATTTAGCCAAAAGGGGCATAAGAGATATAGAATGATAATGCACAGGGATGGAAGGATTAAGTGAAGGTTTTTTAGGATGGGGTATACATGGGCATATTTGTATACAATAGGGAAACAGATATGGGGAGTAGATATGGAGAGACTGACAATAAAACAGAGAGCCTAAAAATAAATAAATGATAGAATGGGGGTGACAGGTGGTGTAATTTATTGGAGAAAAGAGGAAGAAATGAGATGGCTTGAACAGGTAGAGTAGTTAACCTTGAAAAGATTAAGGCCACCTCATCTAAAGTTTAATCCCTCAACTTGATAATAACCCTTTAAATATATAAAGATATTTATTATGACCCACCTAAGTCTTACGAAATATCACTAGTTCCTTTAAGTGATTCTTCTATGGCCCAGAACTAGGGACCCTTAAGCATCCTGGTTGCATATATAAGCTAAATTGAAACAAATATTCTAATGGTTCATAGTAGTAATGCAGACAATTGTGAGTCAACAAACATTTAGTAAGCACTTATATGCCACAAACCGTGCTAGTTGCCTACATACTCCCTTCATCCCTTCTGTCCATATTTCCATTTTTATACAGCTGTGAGTATGAAGTGTTAAATAGGTTTGGGATTTTCTGGTCTCTTTAATGTATACAATATTTAATCAGTGTCACAGTCATGTCATGACATTTGGGGACATTATCCAATCTGGCAACATCCAGGCCTTAGGTAAAATCATCCCCACTCTAATTACTTACATTTTGTACATGTCACATACCTATTTCTGGGCCCCAGTTATCCTATGAAGTGTATCTACTCTTACAAATGGTGATCTTATTAGCTTCATCACACAGATTGATTGTCCTTCATTCTTGAAGAGGACCAAAATGATATCACTATGTTAGAGTCAAGTTACAGTGTGTCGGACTGTGGCTGATCAAACTAATATAAGCTTGGAATATCTACCACAGTTTGGGTACAAATAGTCCATATGAACATTTGGGGTGTATTCTCTCAATTCATGTACCTCACATTTCTTTTGAGCTACTTCAATGCTGCTTTGTTCATGGGGCACAGCACTTTCTTTGATGATGGCATATCGTGCAGAGCAGTCCTGTGCCAGTGTCTCCCATGTCATGCAATCAATTCCAAAGTTAAGAGATGACCACTAGTGTTCTTGTATAGCTTTTTCTGACCACCATGTAAGTGCTTGCTCTTTGTGAGTTCTCCATAAAGGCCTTTTACGTAGATATACATAGATGAGTATGAATTTGGATTTCTTTGAAATATGAACTCACTTAAGTGACTATCATGAGGGATTTTACCATATTTTCAGAGTCCAAGTTTCCAGTGGATACGATGGCCAAGGCACCTGTAGTTTGCTTATTGCAAAACAACACTTTTGCTGTGCCTGTATAATTGTACCCATGTGCTTGTGCCAGCCAAAACGAAAAGCACTAAAATGCAGGTGCTGTATTGAAGATTAATGTCATTATGCTCTGGTGACTCTAAATTTTAAATAGATGAAACCCACATTAATGAAATCTGAGCATTTTCGCAGCTCTAGTGCACATCTTAGCTGTACAGTTGGAAAGTTCTTGATTCATGAGACACTCATTCTGTGCAATTGAATTTCATTGGGAGTACTAATTAACCTTTTATCTTATTCCTATTAGCACAGTATATGAATCAGTGCAGATTAAATATGCACACACACACTCCTTTTGGGACCATAAGCCCTCCTCAGTCAAGACCTGTACAAATATACAAAAGAAATAGTTTTTTTGTGCTTCCAGAGCTTAGAAACCATCAGAAGGGGATCTTTTTTTAACGCTCTACAACTGGCCATCACTACAAATAATATTTTCCACAATCTATTAACACTTTACTTTTCCAGACTTTAAAGACTTATTTCATATAACTCTTCTTTATTCACAAGAGGTAAATGAGGAAATATATTGGTTACACGTTGAAGGAACACATATAGTTCAAACAGGACAAGTTTGCATCCTCAATTCATCATCATTAGAAACACATATTTATTATTCATACAGCACACATTACATTGTACTAAGTTTCTGGAGTGAAGAGTGTAGAGTAATTCACAAACATAAACTCTTAGAGCTGGAAGAGACTTTAGATGTTAAGGGAAAAAGCAGTTTCAACATGTCACAAATACAGTGAAGGAGCCAGGAATAGATATTAGTTTTTTGGTTTTTTTTGGATTCTGAGACTTGCACTCTTTCTAGTACAATGGGTCTTGTTCTTGGTCTGACTTTGAGTACTTTACAATGTAATTACTGAAAAAAACAGTTGGAAAGACACGTCAAGCCAAAAGAATAAGAACCCCTACAGTAAAAAACAAAATGTTCTCATGCATCTTTAGTAGAATGAGTTGATCTAGAAGTAGTGAGAATGGTTTTGGTTTGCTTTATTTCCTAGTCCATTCCCTCCCTCCAACACTTCTGAGTTGGGAGTGACCACAAAGGCCATCCAGTTCTATTGTTATCTGACAAAGAAAACACACAACGATATACCTAATGGGTAGTCATTAAAACTTTGGTTGACGAATAAAAATGATAGGGAACTCTATTTCCCAGGGCAACCCATTCTTTGGTTGGGTAGTTCTAATTTTTAAGAAGTCTTCCTTCCATCGAGTCAAAATCTTCAACTCTGATAAGAACACACCATTTTACAAAAATTGCCAAATGGAAAACTGGAAAATAGTATGGCAGAAACTAGGCACAGAGCAAGATAAGGACAAAATGATTACATGATTCAGACACAAAGGGGGATACCGTAAGCAAATTAGTAGAGCAAAGAATAGTTTACCTGTCAGATCTACGGAGAAGGGAAGAGTTTATGACCAAACAAGAGATAGAGAACATTATGAAATGCAAAAAAGATAATTTTGATTACACTAAATTAAAAAGGTTTTGCACCAACAAAACCAGTGCAACCAAGATTAGAAGGAAAGCAGAAAGCTGCGAAACACATTTTATTGTCAGTATTTCTGACAAAGGCCTCATTTCTAAAAGACATAGAGAACTGAGTCAAATTTTTTGAGAATAGAAGTTATTACCCAATTAATAAATTGTCAAAGGATATGAACAGGCAGTTTTCAGCTGAGGAAATTAAAGCTATCTATAGTAATATGAAAAAAATGCTCCAAATCACAATTGATAAGAGAAATACAAATTAAAACAACTCTGAGGTACCACCTCACACCTATCAGTTTGGCTAATATGAAATAAAAGGAAAATGATAAATGTTGGAGAAGATGTGGGAAAATTGGGATAATAATACACTGTTGGTGGCATTGTGAGCTGATCCAACCATTCTGGAGAGCAATTTGGAACAATGCCCAAGCCAACAAACTGTTCAGAAATACTACTACGAGGTCTGTATCCCAAAGAGGTCAAAAAAGGGAAAAGGACCCACATGAATAAAAAATATTTATAGCAGTTCTTTTTGTGGTGGCAAAGAATTGGAAATTGAGGGGATGCCCATCAAATGGGGAATGACTGAACAAACTGTGGTATGTGAATGTAATGGAATGTTATTGTGCTATAAGAAATGATAAGCAGGCAGATTTCACAAAAACCTGGAAAGATTTACATGAACCAGTGCTGAGTGAAGTGAGTAGAACCAGGAGAACACTGTACACAGTAATAGCAACATTGTGAGATGATCAACTTTGATAGACTTGGCTCTTCTCAGCAATACAAAGATCTAAGACAGTTCCAAAAGACTCATGATGGATAATGCTATCCACAATAAGAGAAAGAACTATGGAGTCTGAATGTAGATCAAAGCATACTATTTTCACCTTTTTTGTTGTTTTGTTTTGTTTCATCTTTCTCATGGCTTTTCCATTTTATTCTGCTTCTTCTTTCATGGTGTGACTAATGTGGAAATATATTTAATATGCTCATATATGCTGATAACCTCTATCAGATTGCTTACCATCTTGGGCAAGAGGTAAGAGAACAGCGAGGGCAGGTGGGAAGGAGAAAAAAAGTTTAAAAAAACAATAAAAATACCCTTCAACCTTGCAGTTTCAACCAACTGCTATTACTTCCACTCTCTGGGGAAAGTGGCAAAGTACATAGTACTTTATGAGAACATGATGTGGGAGGTGGAGCCAAGATGGCAGACTACCTGAACTCTTCTCTGAACTTTCTTCCCCTGAACTCTTCTCCAAACCCCACAAAATACCTTTAAATAATGACTCTAAACAAATTCTAGAGCAGCAGAACCCACAAAGAGAAAGAGTGAAACAATTTTCCATTGCAAGACAAATTAGAAGGTCAGCAGGAAAGGTCTGTCACCCTTGAGTGAGAGTGGAGCACAGTCCAGAGCATGCTGTGCCAGCACAGCCCCAGCCCAAGCAAACCAGGAGCAGGACTTGGAAGCCACTGAACCAGCAGCAGCAGCAGCAGCTGCTGCTGCTGCTTCTGGAGGTCTCAGCCCACAGACAGCAAGGGGATCAACCAACTGGTCAGCAGGAGATTACAAGAGTCTCTTTGCTAGCACTGAGGCAGGACTGTGTTCCTTTGCCCATACTTGTATCAGGATCACAGTTCTTGGTGGCAGTTCCAGTGTCAGGAGGAGCACTAGCACAGCAGAACTTGCAGCTGTAGTGGAGCAGGGACCTTCCTCACAGTTCCAGGAAAGAAAAGAGTACTTGTGGTCCCTTACAGATCAGAGCACAGGCCAGGAAAGTAGTAAGCACAACTCTCCTCGGATCATACCACCTTGGAAGAACTGAAAACTTACAGGTTCCTTGAAACATCTCTGAAAACAGCTGCACAAAATCTGCGAAGCTCGGGATAATACACCCTCCACACTGAAAGCAGAGCCCTACCTTAACAAAGAGTTAAAAATAAATTAATAGGCTGAGAAAATGAGGAAACAACAGAAAAGTTCTGATCATAGAGAGTTACTGTGGTGACAAGGAAGAGCAAAGCACAAACTCAGAAGATAAAGTCAAAGCTCCAACATCCAAAGCCTCCAAGAAAAATATGACTTGGTCTCAAGACATGTAAGAGCTCAAAAAGAATTTTGAAAACCAAATAAGAGACGTAGAGGAAAAATTGGGAAGAGAAATGAGATTGATGCAAGAAAATTATGAAAAACAAGTCAACAGCTTGGTAAAGAAGACACAAAAATACTGAAGGAAATAAAACCTTAAAAAACAGAATGGGCCAAATGGTAAAAGAGGTCCAAAAAGTCGAAGAGGAAAAGAATACCTAAAAAGCACAATTGGCCAAATGGAAAAACAGGCATAAAAATTTACTGAAGAAAAAAATATTAAAAAATAGAATTGGACAAATGGAAAAGGAGGTACAAAAGCTCACTGAAGAAAATAATTCCTTAAAAATTAGAATTGAACAAATGGAAGCTAATGACTTTATGAAAAATCAAGAAACAATAAAACAAAACCAAAACAATGAAAAAAAATAAGAGAATGTGAAATATTTCATTGGAAAAACAACTGACCTGGAAAATAAATCCATGAGAGATAATTTAAAAATCATTGGACTACCTGAAAGCCACGATAAAGCAGAGCCTACACATCATCTTTCAAGAAGTTATCAAGGAAAATTGCCCTGGTATTCTGGAACCAAAGGGTAAAATAGAAATTGAAAGAATCTATTGATCACCTCCTGAAAAAGATCTCCAAATGATAACTTCCTGTATTATTATAGTCAAATTCCAGAGCTCTAAGTTCAAGGAGAAAATGTTGCAAGCAGCCAAAAAGAAACAATTTCATTATCATGGAGCCACAGTCAGGATAACACAAAATTCATAAGCTTCTACATTAAAGGATTGGAGGGCTTGGAATATGATATTCCACAGGGCAAAAAGCTGTAGAATTACAACAAAGAATCACCTACCCAGCAAAAGTGAGTATAATCCTTCAAGGGAAAAATAGATATTCAATGAAATAGAGGACTTTCAAGCATTTTTTGATGAAAAGACCAGAGCTGAATATAACTTTTGACTTTCAAATGCAAGATTCAAGAGAAACATAAAAAGGTAAATAGGAAAGGAAAATCATAAGGGACTTATTAAAATTGAGCTATTTACATTCCTACATGGGAAGATGATACTTGTAACTCATAAGAACTTTTTCATTATTAGGGCAATTAGGTGGAGTATATATGAAGGCACAGATGTGAGTTGAATATGAAGGGATGATATCTAAAAAATAAAATTTAGGGGTGAGAGAGGAATGTACTGAAAGGGAAGGAGAAAGGGAGAGGTAGAATGGAATAAATTATCTCAGGTAAAAGAGGCAAGTAAAAGCTTTTATAGTGGAGGGGAATAGATGGGGAGTGAGAGAAGCTTTCTCTCATCAGAATTGGTTCAAAGAGGGAATAACATACACAGGCAATGGGATATAGAAATCTCTTAACCTACAGGAAAGCAGGAGATGAAGGGGATAAGAGAAGGGGGCAGGGGTGGTTATAGAAGGGAAGGCGGATTGGGGAAGGGAGCAGTCAGAAACAAAACACTTTCGAAGAGGGACAGGGTGAAAGGAGAGAGAGAATAGAATACATAGGGAGGATAGGATGGAGGGAATTACAATTAGCAATAGTAACTGTGAAAAAAAGTTTTGAAGCAAGTTTCTTTGATAAAGGCCTCATTTCTTAAACATATAGAGAATTGAGTCAAATTTATAAAAATAAGAGCCATTCCTTGATTGTTAAATGAACAAAAGATATGAAGTTTCAGATGAAGTAATCAAAGCTATCTATGGCTGTACGAAAAAATGTTCTAAGTCACTAATGATTAGAGAAATGCAAATTGAAACAATTTCTAAGGTACCATCTCATTCCCATTAGAATGGTTAATAAGACAGAAAACAAAAAGGACAAATGTTGGTGGGGATGTGGGAAAAATGATAAATTAATGCATTGATGGTGGAGTAGTTAACTGATTCAACCATTCTGTAGAACAATTTGGAACAATGCCCAAAGGGATACAAAACCATGTATAACTTTTCACCTAGTAATGTTACTACTCGATCTGCATCTCAAAAGAGATAAGAAACCAAAAGTAAAAGGGCCTATATGTACAAACATATCTACAGCAGATTTCTTCTGGTGGCAAAGAATTGGCTATTGATGGGATGTCAATCAACTGGAGAATAGCTGAACAAGTTGTGGTATGTGCATATGATGGAATACTATTGTGTTATAAGAAATGATGAGCAGGGTGCTCTCAAAAAAACCTGGAAAAAACTTACATGAGCAGATGCTGTGTATAAAGTAATTGCAATATTTTAAGATAATCAGCTGTGAAGGACTTAGCTATTCTCAGCAACACAATGCTCTGAAGGACTTACAGTCAAAAATGCTCTCAATTCCCTGAGAGAGAACTGATGGCGACAGAATACAGATTGAAGCACACTTTTATTTTACTTTATTTTTCTTGAGGATTTTTTTGGTCTATGTTTTCTTTCACAGCATGACTATTATGCAAATGTTTTGCATATCTATAAAGGCAAAAACATATATCAAATCGCTTGCCTTCTCAATGGGAGGGCATAGAGAAGGAGGAAGGGAGAGAATTTAGAACTTAAAGTTTTAAAAATGAATGTTAAAATTGTTTTTACATGTAACTGGGCAAAAATAAAATAATAACTAATTTTTTAAAAAAAGAAAACATGATGCAGTAAAATGCCAATTGTTAACTTTGTGTCTCTGGAATGTATAATTCAAATTAAAAGTGCTTGTTTTATTTTGGTTTTACTAATCATTGATCTGATTAATGCATGTGGTGTCAACAGCTTAATATAATTAGCCACTAATGCACATAATAAATAAATTCTAAGGGCAGCCAGTGGCACAGGGAATAGAGCTCTGGGCCTGGAGTCAGGAAAACCTGAAATATTTACTAGCTGTGTCACTTTGGATAAGTCATATAATTTCTGTCTGCCTTAATTTCTTCAACTGTAAAATGGGGGTAATAACAATACCTACCTTCCAAGGTGGTTCTGAGAATAAAATAAGATATTATATTTAGGTGTTTAACACAGTGCCTGCCATATAGTAAGTGCTCTATAAATGCTAGCTGTTATTATTATTTTTATTATTTTTACTAATTTCTTCATCTTTTACTACCACTACTACTACTACTACTACTGCTGCTGCTGCTGCTGCTGCTGCTACTACTACTACTGCTACTCCTCCTGCCACTGCTATTATCATCACTATGACTATACCTATTAGACCATATTACTACTATCTGGCTTATCTTTACTAATGGAGTAAAATAAGCTGAACTGTTACCAAGAGAGCTAAGAGAGAAATCACCCTGTACTCAAGTCATGGGGAAATCATAGGTTTAGAGATAAAAGCAACCTGAAAAGGCATTCAGTCTACCCCTCCTATTTTACAAATCAGGAACTAGAGACCAAAGTAGGTAGTGATTTTTGCAAGGTCACACAGGTAGTAGAGCCAGGATTTGAAATAATAGACTCATTTTTCTGTCTATCCTTTCAGTCTGAACATGTCAAATGACATTGACAACAGGAACCATCAGTGTCTCAATGACAGTGTCTTAATGACAGCATCCTGGTATCAATGTTTTTTTTTTTTAAATAACATTAATAATATTACCAGTTGCTTCATTAGGATCGTTCCCTGTCTCTTGAGATGATGTTGCCCTAAGTGTTGAAAAGACCTGGTACTTCCATGGGTTAGTTAATCAAAGTGGGCTTTGTCTGTGTTTTTCTTCTTTGGTGTAGTTTTCCATCAGGTAGTTCCTGCAGTTCTTGGTGGTCTATTGTGAAGTAGATCCTGGAAATGGATGTGGTAGTAGAGTAAATAAGCTTATGGAGACAGCATTTAAATTTAAGCAACTATTTTAGCTTAGCCCTAGAGTAAATGGCTTTAAAGAAACTAAATACCATAAGTATGTATTAAAAGCTTGAGCTAGGCATGGGAGAAGTTGGAGTTTGGAGAGCTTACAGTCCAGCAGGTAGGGATCAAGAAGGATCAGTTATTGGAGTATATGGTAAATCATGAGAGTGTGTTGTCTCTATTCAAAGGAGATTTTCTCCCTTGGATGGTGCAACAACAATGGCAGGTATGACAGAGAAGTCAAAGAGGATGAAAACTTTAAAAAGCCATCAGATTTGGGCATGGGAAGGTCATTCATGATGTCTGAGAAAGCCACTTCGATGGGTTGGATAGGAAGAAAGTTAGAATACAAGAGCTTAAGCTAATGTGATCTCATGTTCATTAAGAAAGGCAGGGATCACAGGAATAAGGAATGTATGAATTAAAGAAAACATTAACTATGTTTCAGGAGTTGTACTAAGTGCTAAGGACACGAAGAGAAGAAAAACAAGACAGTGCTTGTCTTCAAGGTATTTGCAGTCTAATGGGGGAGGCAACTCATTTTGAGCAGATTGAGTTAAAAAGGGAGGGATATAAATACCTGTGTCGAGGCATGGTTTGAAGGAAGCTGATCGTGGTATAATTGCCTGGTTTGGGGGAATATAAGTTAAAATTTCATCTATCAGACTGCAGGGTTCCAAGAGCCAAAGTCTGAATTCCAGTGGGAAAAGGAAGAAAAATTTGAAGATGGCTGGGAAGTGGTTTGGTAGTGATTGTCTCAGTACACTCTGTCCTAATCAAACATTACTTGGAGTATTTTGTTCGATTTGGGACCTCACATTTTAGGAAAGTCATTGGCAAATTGGAGAGCTTCTGGGGAAGAGCAATTAACATAGTGAAGATTCTTGACTTTATGCCATATGTAGATTATTGAATAAACTAGAGATGTTTTGCACTAGAGCTAACTCAGGTGGAACATGATAACCATTTGCAAGTATTTGAGAGACTTTTTCATTAAGAGAATTAGACTTGTTTTTCTTTTGTTTTATTTTTAGCCTAAAAAGCAAAAGGGGAAGTTACAAAGGGGGAAAATAATGCTTAATGTATGGGAAAACTTCCTGACAATCAGAGCTATCGAGAAGTGGAAAGGGCTATTTTTCGAGGTAGACTTCCACCAGAAGTCTTCATTCATGATAGAAGAAATTTCTTTTCAGTTATCGGCTATACTAGATGACTACTTAGATCACTTCCTCTTAGGTATCATTTTTTTTTTCAGTTGTGCTTAATGACATAAGCAAATGTGTGACAAGCATTGAATTTACTTTTGGGCTTCAGGATTCAAAATTCTGGCCAGTCTCTAGAATTACCAGTATCTTGTTTCTAAATAGGCTCTGTGAAATTCTGTTATTCAGTATTTTAAGGAGAGAGTGGGTGACTGGGAAGTGGATACTTTAGACAGGGAATTCTTTATCAGGAAAATGTGGCATGAAGGAGAAGAGAAAGATTAGTGTGAATTTAGATGAGTGGTAGAATGATAATCAGACATATATACATACATACATATATGTATATACATGCATAAACTTTAAGGAAAGGACTGTAAGTACTATTGTTATTGTTTTACAAATATGGAATATGAGAATCAGAGATTTTAAGAGACTTTCCTATGGCCACTGTTAAAAGAAGTCTTGGTTAGGACTTCATTCTAGTGAATAAGACCAACTCAGGAAAATAAGAAAAAAGTGAATTTATTGTAGCACCCGAGGCAAAATCCTGTTGTATGCCACTGGATGGTAATTTCAGACTACCCACTCCTTTTATAAACAACTTCCATAATGTGAGCAAGATGATTCTGACAGGTATATGCTTCTAAATGGGGATGGGCTAGCATAGTCTCAGCCCCTCCCATATTACATCATCACGCAACCCCCTTTTCCTATAGATGCCCTGGCTCATCCTTAAATTTTTAAATAAGGTTTTAAAATGGAGTCACTATACTGTCTCAGCACAAATGGCTGCCTTCCCATAGCACACTGCTACTAATTATCAGGGGAAGAATTTGAACTCAGCTCTTTCTGACTCCATGTCCAGGTATGTGTCCAGTCTAACACACTATAGTTCCATAAAGGTCTCTAGGGAACACTTTTTTGTTTGTTTTTTTTTTTTTTATAATTGTGGCTGGCTAAGCATGTTTATAGGTAGAACACAAGGAATCAGTAAAAAGGGAGAGACTGAAGGTGAAAGAAAAAATAAACAATGGAGTAAGTCAAAGGACTTGCTTTTAAGAATTCAGAAATGGTAATGTCTAGATCATCTGATCAAGTAGGTCATATTGAAGTCATTCTCATAAAACATTGAAATAAAGTTTCACAGCTGATTTGATTTTGCAAAAAGATCCCAAATATTTGGTTTCTGCAAAATATGATACGTACACATAAATGATATAAAACTGAAAAACTTTTGAATGAACACAATTAATATAATTAGGAACAGGAGAAGCGTTTGACAAGGAAAATTTTCTTCTGTCAAATATCTCTAATAAGGGGAAGAGAGGGAAAGGAGAGAGAGAGAGAGAGAGAGAGAGAGAGAGCACATTCCAAGGATTTGAAAAAAAAAATTATCAAAAGAATTGTAAACTTCTAAAGATCATATGAAAAGAGATTCAAATGACTAATATTCAAATAAATTTAAATCAAAATAACCCTGAGGTTTCACCTCACACCTAGCATATTGACAATGATGACCAAAAATAAGTATAGTCAATATTGGAGGAATTGTGCACATTAATGCATTTCTGATGAAATTAAATTAATTCAAATAGAAAAAAAATTTGAATTTTATAAAAACAATCTAATGGACTAATTATATAAAGACTGAGGGCAGCAAGGTGGCACATAGAGCACAAGGCCTGGAGTCAGGAAGACCTGACTTCAGATCTGGCCTCAGACACTTACTAGGTGTGTGACCTTGGGCAAATAACTTTACCTTGTTTGCTTCAGTTTCCTCATCTGTAAAATAAGCTGGAGAAGAAAATGGCAAATCACTCTAATATCTTTGCCAAGAAAACCCCAAATGAAGCCATGAAGAGTCAGACATGACTAAAACAACTACATAACCACAATAAAAACTAAAGACCCTGTATCTTTTGACCAAGAGATTCTACTAACAGGCATATCCTCCAAAGGGTCCAATGATTAAAAGAATAACTTCATGTATATCAAAATGTGTATACCTCTCTATAGCACCAACATGTGCTTGCTGTGATTAATAATACAAAGTTCAGGTTCAGGAGATTTGTCACAACAACAAATATTCTTACAGAGAACATGAGCTTTTGCACCTCTCCTTCCAGTGTTTCTAGTGACTTCTTCACTCCTAATGTTTCAGAACAATTTGCATGACTTGGTGCATGGTAGGAACAGTAAAAATAAGTTTGTAAAACCTCAACCAGTGAAAGGCTTAGGAGAAGGTTCTGGAAGTATGTAAGGAATATTGCTCGTACCTGAGGTGAGGAAGAAGTAAATGGAATTCAGCCACCCTGACTTAGACAGGAGTAAAGGCTGAGGCCCCTCTATTGTAAAGGACAATTGAATGGGGGTATTACAGATGCCTGACTTTTTGTGAACCAGCCAGGCTGAACTGTAAGGCTAAAAACTAAACTGAAATGTGGTAAAAGCAGTCTCCTGCTACAAGAGCACTAGCATTTCCTGAAGTACCAGTTATTAAGGCAGAAGAAACAGTTATAGAGCTTTAGTAGATGGAAGCAACAGAGTCCAAGTGTAGCAGGGACAGAAAGGTGCAGAGCTTCCAATCCCTTTTATGGGCAGATAGGCAAGATGGAGGTAGTAAGGAATTGATTAGAAATCAAAGAGCTTTGGGAAGCAGTGCAGAAGTAGCAAGGTCACAGTCATTGTCAACTAATAGGAGATGGAGCCATGTAGATTCAAGCAGAAAAAAGTTGTTCATGTGTGATAAAAGGCAAATTACACCGAAGCCTAAACCTCTCCCTTGCTTCAGACATGAATTTCCAGGATTTTTCTTATGAAGAAGGTTATATACTATTAGTCACTGGTTTAGTGAATTTCTGTTAAGTGGTGCTCATTTGTGTTTGGGGGAGGGGGTGATAAGGATTCTCTTATGTGCTTTGCTGTTCTGACTTGGGGGCAATGAAGTGGTGCAGTGGATAGAAGACTTGGCTTGAAATCAGGAAGACTCATTTTCACGAGATCAAATCCAGCCTCAGACACTCACTAGATGTGTGACCCTGGGCAAGTCATTTAACCCCATTTGCCTCAGTTCCTCATGTATAAAATGAGCTGAAGAAAGAAATGGAAATCACCAGTATCTTTACCAAAAAAAACCCCAAAATGCGGTCATGAAGAGCTGGACACAACTTAAATAACTCAATGACAACAAAAAAATTCTGACTTAAATAAATGCTTCGATATTTGATTTATAGTTCCTTTTCAGTTTATTAGTACCAGAGATACTGATTAGGAGTTTGATCTGTATGTTATTCCTACAATCCAAAAATCCATAAGAATTCAAGGAGGAATTGATCATGTTACACAAATTTGGGGTTACACAAAATCCTCTACACAAAATATATAGAGAATAATTCATATCTATTGAAGAATTTTATAGAACTTGCTACCAAAATAATATTTAAATTTTAGGAAATGGCATGAAGCTCATTCATTCATCACTTACTTAAATAACATAAACTGTTATAGGTAGAATCCTTTCATAGTAAAGTATTTGGCTTTGCTAGTAATACTCTATCCTTTCAGGATGTGCCCTTGTGTCTTATTTGGGTAACATTCCTCATTGAAGTGGAGTATAAGTTTGAATTCACTATATTCTAAAATCCTTGAATCATGGCAATTCAGAAATAATTTTATTCTACTTTTACCTAGAACTATTTTTTCCAGTTCTTTTTTTGTAATTTGTTTTATAGAAAAACCTGAAACTTTTGTAGCAAAAAAGACAACATTATTTTCCAAGAAATGCCCCTGGCTTAATATGATATTTTATAAAACCACTGTAACATTCAGTGCTTAGGTAAGAGCTGTTTTTTTCCTCTTTATTTTAACATGCAAGTTTGCTCATCCTCACATCTGAGGAGCCTAGAGAGCTGTAGCTTTCTCCCCCGTGAATTCTAAAGCTCTCCTCTCCCTAAAAATAAGTTCTTCTAAAAGAACAAAGTTTGACTGCTCAATACACAATTTACAAACCTGATACAGTGTTATTTATGTTACCTCACAGGCATTACACTAGTAGAATGTCTGCTGATACTTTGTAACCTCTTCTAAACCAAGATCCCTTGGATCTTACCTTCTACTCTATAGGCCCTTCATAACATAAGTGTTTCAAACATTTAAATTAGAATGATAGAGATAGACCACTCTTTTTCAAAGAAAAAAAATCACAAAACAGCCATTTCAATCTGAGTCATTTTTGTGTAATATTATATACAATATATTTAAAAATAGATTTCTTGTGTTGACAAATTGCCTTTCTATCTTGTATGACCGTAGGAAAAATATAAAAAATAATAAAATTGTCAAACAAGAAATTAATTCACTTGGAGAATCAGGAGGGGAAGTTGGTCAAAGGGAAGTCGGATACTCAGATCATTTGTTCAAAGCCTAAATTTATAGAGATAAGATTATTTTTTCCCTATAAAAGTTACCTGAATTTTATCCTTAACTCAGTTACCAGGTGGTAGCACTTACATCAAACACTTCATATGTGCCAGGCACTTTGCTAAGCTGCAGGGATTCAAACAAAGACAAAAGTCTCTGCTTTCAAGGAACTCACACAAGTTCATCAAAGAGACAACCATAAAAGTACCTTAGTAGATGGAAGGTAATCTCAAAGGGGAAGGTATTAGCAGCCAGGGGGGGGGGAGAGGAATTCACAATTACTTGATGACACAAATTTTAGGGATGGACATTATTTTGCTGCCATGTTTTTAAGTAAATTCCAAATGGTGTTATCTATACATTTACTAAAAATGATATCATCAGCATAAATTGCTCTTTTTATTTCCAAACACACCTGATACACTCACTATATACTTTTTCTAAAGAATTAAGAACTAAAAAAATAATATTATATAGTGATAGATGGAGTCATAAAGAACTGACTTTAGAATCAGAAGACTTGGTGTCAATGTCTGCTCTTACATATATTGACTATGTTACCCTCATTAAGCCATTTAAGTTCTCAATGCCCCCAGTGACTAAATCTGTGTATGTGCACATGTGTGTGTCTGTGGAGGCTGACAAATTCTTCATTTATTCATTTCTTTTCTCCCTAAGTTTAACACAAGGAATTCATCCAATATTCTGGAGTCATCCTCACATTCTTTTAACATTATAGAGATCCAACAGAGCATGTGGGGTATCCTTGGTTGAGTATGTGCATGTGTGTTTGTATGTATATGTATGTATACACACACACATATGCACATGGTATAGAAGAGGCAGTGTATTTCCCCTGGAAATAGAGACTCTTGATCACCTCTGTAGATGCTATAGCCAGAACTATTGAAGAACCAGAAAAATAAAGTTCTTGCCACCAAAGACATTTGCCAAATGGTTCAATATCAGAAAATGTTATGATTTTATTAGTGGAAATAGCATTAAAGATATGAAAATGACATCTGCTTTGTTACTGCAGCCTAAGCACCATGGGACTATTCAATCTAATGTGTAACATAAACCTTCTACATATGTTTTCCCATTAGAATGTGGACTCCTTGACATTAGGGCACCGTCTTGCTTTTCTATTTGTTCCCTCAGCACTTAGCACAGTGCTTTGAACAGAAGTTAATTGGTTGACAAATCTTTCATTTATTCATTTCTTTTCTCCCTAAGTTTAACACAAGGAATTCATCCAATATTCTGGAGTCATCCTCATATTCTTTTAACATCATAGAGATCCAACAGAGCATGCAGGTTATCCTTGGATGTTCTCACCATGACTTATCAATCTTCTTTTTCAGACATACATTTCTTTGATTCCATCCTTTACAATGCTTCTCCTTTAGAATTCCTGGTTTACAATGCATTGCAGGTGACTTATATCCACTATGTGCTTCTCCAATACCTCTTATGTGATTTTTCAGCTTCAGTTCTTCAGGGACTATAGTTCATTTCTAAAGTGGTTCTTTAAAACTATCCTGCTGAGAGTCATGGGTTATATCTAGCTATACTAACATATAACACTTGAGATTACTTTATAATTGGCAAGGCTGATTCCCAACAACAACCCTTTAAAATTGTCAGTGCAAGTATTATTGTCTCCATTTTATAGATGAAGAAATTTATATTAATAGATTAAGTGACTTGCCCACAGAGTAATGGAGGTTCACATCAATAACAGCAATCATTTCCTACTACATTTCTTTTGGTAATGAAATAACTTTTCCCCCCAATACATAGTAAGACCTGGGTATACGTGACAAATACATGCTATTTAATTTACTCATTTTAAATACTATTCTGGATAGGTAAACTAAATAGACCATCCAATACAGATACCTCTATAGGCAGACATAACAGTTTAATGCAGCAAGTGAATATAACCATATGAATCTATTTTTATTCATACAATGGATACTTTGATACACTAAGTAGCCATCCAGCCAGTAGGGGGAGCCCCAGTCTTATTCCCATGACTAGTACCTCCTAAATACTGGCACTCAATTATGAATACCAAAACTGTTATCTCTTAGACTACTCTCCAAATATATGGAAGCAAATATCTGACAGTTAAAAACAAAATGAAACATTTAGAATTATATAATATTAAAAACTTATTCTGAGGGTAATATATGTACACACACATATTTTTAATTACTTAAAATTAGCATTTTCATTTCATCTCCATCAGGATTAGCTAATACTTATAATAGTTACTTTGAAGCTATACCAAATCCTCCAATCTTTCCATAACACTGGAGAAAAAGATATTGGCTGGGATTAGACATGCACAGATGGTATTACTATACTCAGTGCCTTCATACATACATAACATCTGCTGCTAATTTTCACTCTAGCTTACTCTCCAAAATCTTTTCCTCTTTTGATTCTTTGGAAGAAGAAGGAGCTGATAAAGCTTGTATTTTGGAGGCAATAAAATACAAATACATTTTAGGTTGTATATGCAATAGGTGAGTAATTCACCAACAGAATGCTTTATTTTCATGCATCTATCTATCTATCTACCTTTCTAAAATTTATGTGTGTATATATATATATATATGTATATGTATATGTACATATATATATATATATACATATACATATATATATATATATATATATTTGTTGCAGTACTTGACCTAGAATTTTATTGTGGATCCTTCCTCCATTGATTTAAATTGTGATTCCTCTGTGATAGAGTAAAAGCTTTCTGAGAGTCCCCATGACCAAATAATTTATCATTCTGGGGTCAATCCAGTTAAGAGTATATGTATAGACATTTGCATACATTAGATTTTTCATGAGATGGGACTAGTCTTGTGATTTCAGGAGTATAGGGACTCCTGAAAAGTACAGTCTTACTACCAATGCAGTTCACCTCTAAGCCTATAAACTTACAGAGTTATTGCCTGGGGGAACCGAGAGGCTAACTGGCTTGTCTAGGATAACATAGCCAGTATTCATTAGAAATGGAACTTTGAACCTAACTCTTATGAACTAGCTCTCACATGCCACACAATACCATCCTGCCTCTTTAGAAACATCCTATATACAAAATGAATGTCTATGTAGCTTCCATACATATGTGTATATATATATATATATATATATATATATATATATATATATATATATATATATATAAATAGCATGCATATTCACATACATACATATGCATTAAATCTGGAGAAGGAAAGAATTGATGAAGTCATCATATGTTGTGGAGGTACTAAAATATGAATTATGTAAAATACTAGCTTATATTAACTCCCCAACCAAATTTACATATATGTATATAATTTATACATGTACATATTCATATATATGCATACATACATGCATGGGAGGAGGATACATGTACTTTCTAAAAACCTCATCATTATTAGGATAGTTAGAAGCAGTCACTATTAACAAAGGTCTTGGGTATGAGTCAATTATCTTGAAACGATCTCAAGAAAATGAAGAGGTGAGAAAGAGGGAAACACTGGGACAAAGGGGAAGGGAGAGGTAGAATGAGGAAAATTGTTTCACATAAAAGAGGTACAAAAGGAAGCGCTTTTATACTTGAGGGAGAAATGGGGGGTAGCAGGCATTGCTTGAACCTCACTCTGAGTGGAATTGATTGAAAGAGGGAAGAATATATATATATATATATATATATACATTCAGTTAAGTAGAGAAATCTATCTTACCCAAAACTGAAAGAGAAGGGGAAGGAAATAAATAAAAGGGGAGGGAGGAAATGATTTTTTAAAAAGTGGATTAAGTGTTGCAGTGGTCAAAAGCAAAATGTATTTTTGAGGATGCACAGGATAAAGAGGGAAAGAGAAAGATAAACAGAAGAAAATGGGATAGGGGGAAATACAATTAGTAATAATAACTATGAATGTGAATGGGATGAGCTCACCCACAAAATGGAAGCAGATAGCAGAATGGATTAGAAATTAGAACTCGACAACATATTGTCTACAAGAGACACACTTGAAAGAGAAATACATGCACTTTTTGAGCTATTATATCATACTGTTGAAGCATATTGAGCTTTCAGTACAATAAAAAAGTTTGCAATATGGAATTGTGAATGACATGATACAATGGAGTGCTGAATTTGGAGTAAAACCACATCAAATGGTAGTTTGGCACTCGGACATCATAATCCCTGATATTTGTATAACCATGAAGGAGTCATTTAAACTATCTGGACCTCCTTTTCCTCACTCTTAAAAGTAGGAGATTTACGTAGGCAACTTCTGAATTTTCTGCCATCCCTAAATCTATGATACTCTCAAGCTAAGTGAATATTATTAGATGAAACCCATGAGGTCTTTTCTCCCCACAAGAACTGTGGTCTAGATCCCTCCCTACACACTGAAATTAGGTAGTTGATTTCTTGAAACCCAGTAGAATTTTTTTGTATCAAATTTTATATGAAATTCAGCCAGCCATTCTATCCTTCTATGCATGTGGCTATTGCTTATATCATTCAACATATTAGCTAGTTTTGTCTCCTGAAAATATATATGTTCCAGCTATATTTTTATTGAAATTAATGATTAAAAACATCTGAACATGAAGAAATGCAATTCATATGAAGGATCACAGTATTAAAAGGCAGTTTAAAGATTCTCTGGTCCAGGTCCAGACTGGGAAATTGAGTCTCAAAGAGGTTGTGACTTAATCAGAGTTAAAGATCCATATCTCATGAATCCCAAACCTATTTCCCTGCATCATATTATTTCCTTGGTACATCAGACTGCCCTCTATATATATCTTGCATTCATATAGGGCTTTAATGTTTGCAAAGTGCTTTCTTTATATATGTTTTCTCATTTGATCCTCATAATGCTCCTGAGAGAAAGGTGCTATTATTATCCCGATTTTACAGATGAGGAAACTGAATCACAGAATGGTTAAGTATCTTTTCCCAAGTAATTTAGTTAAGTAAATATCTGAGTCAGAATTTGAACTCAGATCTCCCTGAGTCTGAATCCAACACTTTATCCATTGTGCCACCTACTTACCTGAATCTCTCTGGGCTGCAATTTCTTCACCTCTAAATTAGTGGTGGGTTGTAGAATAACTAAACTAATACTAGTAAAGTTTCCTGTGGAAGGAATCACTTAACTTCAGGACATAAAAAGGACCTAAGAAGCCATCAAATGTTGCTTTAATGAGAGAATTTGAATGTCGAATGCTTCACAAACTTCGAATGGCTATAAAAATACAACCTATCATTTTCTCTTTGTTTTTTTTTCTCTTCCATCCAATCCCATGTGGTTTAGAAACATTTATAAGATATCCTCTAATAAGCATTCACCTGGCTTTTGCTAGAAGTTTTCTAATGAGGAGATACCACATGTGGTCAGACCAGGTCAGAGAATAGAGATGCTATCATGTCTCTACTTCTGGACATTACACATCTTTCACAATGCAGCCTAAGAGAACTTTTACATTGTTTTGTCTTCCAAATCAGTGTTGACTCATTGAATTTGATATTCAGATCTACTGTTCTTCAGCCATCATCTTGTAATTGTAAGGGTGGATCTTTAAAACCAAGACTAAGATTTTGTATTTATCCTAGTAAATTTCATTTTATTCAATAAGGTCTAATGTTTTGTCCTACATAGATCTTTGCTGTTGTTGTTCACTCATATCTGACTCTTCATAACCCTACAGACCATAGAAACCAACACTGTCCATGGGGTTTTCTTGGTAAAGATACTGGAGTGGTTTACCACTTCCTTCTCCAGGAGATTAAGACAAACAGATATTAAGTGACTTGTCAAGGGTCATACAGCTAGTAAGTGTCTGAAGCCAGATATGAGCTTAAGTCTTCCTAACTACAGGCCTAGTCTTCTATCCATTGAGACACCTTAGAACCTATATCCCATATTTTTCAGAGGATCAAATGAAATAGTGTTTGTAAAGTGAGTGTCTCAGAGAGCTAAATAAATGCCCATTTCCTTTCTTCCTTCCTCCTAACCTATGTCATCCACAAACTTAATTGAGCAAAATATGCTTATGGCATGGTGCTAATGGTGCTAAATGAAGTATTGATCCCTACCTACAGTTTGAGGCTTATAATACATTATTCCCTTTGCTGCACTCTATAGTCCAAACAAAATAGCTCTTCCCTACAAGTTGAAACTCCCTTGTCTGTGTCTTTGTACTGGCTTCCTGGAATACATTTCTTATGTACTTTAGGCCTAGAATCTCTGGTTTCTTTCAAAGCAAAGCTAATTTTATTTATTAATTTAATGTTTTTACAATAATTTTTTATTAATCTCACCTTTAATTTTTAGGATGTCCAATTTAGTATCTAATTGGGTTTTTTAGTTTGTTCTTTTTCTAGTGTTTTTTTTTTTTAAATTGCATACTCAATTGATTGGTCTGCTCTTTCTCTTTTTTGATATAAGCATTAAGAGATATAAATTTCCTCTGATTACTGCTTTTGCTGCATCCCATAGGTTTTGGCATGCTGTCTCATTATTGTCATTCTCTTTAACAAAATTATTGATCACTTCTAGGATTTTTTCTTTAACCCATTCATTCTTAAAGATTAGATTAATCTCCAATTAGTTTTTAATGTGTTTCCGTGGTATCTTAGTAAATATAATTTTTACTTCCTTGTGATCTGAAAAGTGGCACCTCCTAAGTGAGATCATTCCTGATAACCCAGCTCCAGAAAATGGTTCCCATTTATTTTGTGTATCTGTTCATGTCTCTCCAGATGGGCTGTAAACTCCCTAAAGGCAAGGACTTCATTTTCTTTTCCTCTTTGTATCCCTGGCACTGTGTAGAGTACCTGACAAATAGCAGGCCCAAGTAAATACTTGTTGAATGATTTATGTCAATCCATTAACAACTACTCTTTAGGTTCAGGCATTTAACCAGTTTTGAATACATTTAGTTGTCCAATGAACTACATTCTACTTTGCCATCTCGTTCCCAAGGATAACATTCAACAAGGATCTCAAATTTTGTCAAGCGGCACAATGATTTTCTGCTATCAGTAAGTTTTCCCCGAGATAGTGGTTTTCAAATCATTACTGAGACATGGATACATGGTTTTAGAAAGACAATGATGCAAAACGCAAGTGATTATTCATTCTTTACCAATTATTTATGCATATTAAATATGTATGCATATATATTAAATCATATTTCCCCTCAATTAGCTTATGGAGGCTGTGATGAAGAATGGATAGAAAACTGATCTTGGAGCCAAGAAGAGCTGGGTTCAAGTCCTTCTTCTGATACCTAGTGGCTATAGAAGCTTGGGCTCAGTCACAACCTCTTTGTGTTCTAGGCAATTCTCTGAAGCTACAAATTATAGAAGAAGTTGGTAGAAGAAGTTCCCCATAACAATGAAATCACAGGTCATGTCTATATCCTTTATCCTATTGGCTAATACATTTTGAATGTTAAAGCTATGAATAATAACAAAAGGGGCAGCTAGGTGGCACAGTGAATACAGTACCAGCCCTGGAGTCAGGAGGATCTGAGTTCACATATGACCTCAGACACTTGACACATGTACTAGCTCTGTGACCTGGGGCAAGTCACTTAATCCCAATTGCCCTACTTCCCCCCTCCAAAAAAAAAAAGAATAATAACAAAAAAAAAACCAGTAAAAAGAAACAAAAATACTTGGTAGGCCACATAATCAGAAAGTGTTTAACAAATATTTTTGAATGGCTGAATATTTTTGAATGGATATGTTAGTGTCTTCTAAATGTAATGTTCATTAAATAAATCTTCATGATTATCATAGGCAAGCTGTGATGAGTCTGACACCATTAAAACATATTCTAACTTTTTTATTTTACTGAAACTGATTGCGATTGCCTTTTTTCAACAACTTGATAAAAATCAAATTAATTTAGGTCTGATATTGTTAACTTAGAGAACAAGGCTTGCCCTAGGCAGAACTATGACATAAAGATTTGTGTTAGAGTCAGGTTCTCACCTTCTTTTCTTGTTGTACTCTCAGGTTTCCAGGCTCTTATTCAAAATTAAATTTTACTAGTCCTTCAGGGTGCATCTGATCTCTTTAGGGCCTTTCCAGACCACTAATTTGCTAATCCCTGATCAACCTACTCACCATAAAGTGTTAATGGTTTAATCTATTACTCTCTTCCTCAGAGATATTTGCATTTTAAAAGTGGACACCTGGAGTATATAACACGTGTGAATGAATTTCTAAAGGTAGATATAACCAGACTTAGTGGAAACCTAGAAAAGGATATATTTTGGAGAAGGGAAACTTTTGAGTACTGAGTTTCGGATCTTACTATCTATACTGTCCAGCTGAGCGATTTTCAAGTCTTCAACTCAGCAGGGAGTCTCTTAATTGTCATTACGATCCAGCTACTCCCTGGGGTCTACTTTTCTCCTTCAATGAATAGCAGGGGAGTAAGAAAATAAGACAGAGAATTTCAAGTTACATTCACCCTTTGTGGGTAGAATGACTTGAGATTTTTCCTTTAGCTATTCAATCATGTGCTGCTAAATGTTTAATAACTGACTTGGGTTGGGAGGAGTATGCACAACACACTTTTAAATTTCATCTGCACTATTACCATTTTCTCCATTACTTTTTAAAGTTTAGAAGACATTCAATAAAACAATAAATTAAGCCCTGATTTGTAGGGTATATGCACTCACTGAACATTTAATGATCTGCTGGACTGGTTAAAATAGGCTTCATCATTCCTCTCCTTTCAATTTTTAGGGCCCCCATCTAAAAATTCTTTGTATTTGCCATATATAAATATATATGTATATATGTACATATATATATATATGTACATATATATATATATAGGTATGTGTGTACTTATACATAGTTATACATAAAAATCAATTTGCATTTATCTTGTATATGTTTTGTTACACGTGTACATGTTGTCATCACCTTCCCCCTCCACTCTCCCTAGGATATAATCTCTTCAAGGGTAATGGTTGTTTTTGCTTTTTTCTCTGTATGCCCCAGAATGTTGCACAATTTCTGGCACAAAAAAGGCACTTAATGAATCCTTGTTTAATGAAGAAATGAAGCTGCTCTAAAGTACTTTCATTTTAACTAGGGCAACATTTGTGTGTGTGTGTGTATGTGTGTGTGTGTGGACAACTAGAGTGGACAGCTGTGCCAAATACAAACCTTTTATTTTATATTTTTTATCTCTGACTGACCAGAAGTGGGAAGGAAAAGGGGACACCCTTGTACAGAGTGCTCAATTTATCACCATTTCTGCATCTTCTGGCTTCACCTAAAATGGTGCCAAAGATATCAGCCTGCCCCATGGATGAATGGGAAAGATCACAAATATTTTGTATAAGGAAATCCTTGAGTGCTTTTTAATTTAATGGTTGTAGTTTGGAATGTAAATCTTCTTGGTTTTGTGTAAGATGTTCTTAATTAAATTGGATGATAGTACCTTCGGTGTACTGTAACCTAATAGCAAAGTCAGAAGAAACGGTGGGCTTGGTAATTAATTATACCCACAGAGATATGAAAGTATCTGAAAAACAATTCATTCCGAGTTGCTTTGAAAATGAACTATAGTTTGTGGGTAGAAGTTTGTTAGTAGATTGGTAGATTGATTTAAACTGGCAGTTCTCGACTAGGAGTATTCAGTGGTTGATAAATACAAATAATATTGTATTGTTTTTTTTTAATGGACACAATAGAAAAATGTGGATTATTGAATTTAAAAAGGTTACTTTACATCTCTTTTCTGGAAAAGAGAAAAAATTGTGAGACTAAGAAACAAGGATCTGAGGTCCTCTCCAATTCTAAAACTATAGTCTTGTAGGACTTCATAGGAATAGTGAAATCAAGCAAAACAGGTAACTGGTGGAAAAGCTTTGAAGCAAGTCTCTGATAATGCCCCCATTTTCAATAAAGTAGGTAGATATATAGGTAGGTTAATCCACATACATATAACATATACACACATATATAAATCCATACACACACAAATATGATTCAAATTTATAAGAATAGGAGCCACTTCCCAAATGATCACTAGCCAAAGAATAGGGAAGGGCAGTTTTCTAAGGAAGAAATTAAAGCTATCAATAGTCATTTTGAAAAAAATTGTTGCAAATCATTGTTGTTATCCTTCATGCTTAAAGAGGGCCAAAATGACATCGTGATGCCAGGGTCAATGTACAGTGTGTCTGACTGTGGCTGATCACATTAATACAAGCTTGGAAGGCTTTATCATAGGTCAGACACAAAAAGTCCATATGAACATTTGGGAGGGAGAGGTCTCAAAATTTGCACATCTCACATTTCTCCAAATCATTAAAGAAATAATAATGAAAATTTGCAATTCTGAGGTTATTCCATACCCACCAGATTGGCAAATTTGATAAAAATGAAAAATATTTAAGGAAATATGTAGGAAAACATTAATGTGTTTGGTTGAGACATTCTGGAAAGCAAATTGGCAGTATGTAAAAAAGTTACTAATCTGTGTATACCTTTTCACTCAGTGATACCACTATTAGACCTAATTATAAGTTTTATATAAGAATCGAGGGTATAGGATACTGTTCTTGGAGTCAGCTGAGACATTAGCTGTATGACCTTGGGCAAGTCACTTTACCTGTCTGTCTCAATTTCCTCATTTGTAAAATGAAGATAATAATAGCATCTCCCTCCCGGGGTTGTCATGAAGATCAAATGAAATGTTTATAAAGATCTTAGCACAAAAGTGTGTGTATGGAGTAGATTGAGAGAAGAGAGGGTAGACCAGGGGAGGCAGTAAATAGAAGCAAAACACTGTCAAGGAAGAGAAGGTAAAGGGAACAAACAAAAGGAAAAATAGGATACAAGGAAATATACAGTTATTAATCATAATTGTGAATGTGAATGGGATGAATTTTCCCATAAAATGGAAGCAGATAGCAGAGGGGACAAAAAACCAGAATCCTACAATATGTTGTTTACAAGAGGCACACTTGAAGCTGAGAGACACACACACAGAGTAAAGGTGAAGTGCTGGTGCATAATCTATTATGCTTCAGCTGAGCTAAGTAGAGCAGGGATAACAATCCTGATCTCAGACAAAGCAAAAACAAAAACAGACCAAATTAAAAGAGGTAAAGAAGGAAATTACATCTTGCTAAAAGGTACCATAGGCAATGAAATAGTATCAACATTAAATATACATGCAAGGCATATAGCATCCAAATCCTTAAAGGAGACGTTAAGTGAGTTACAGGTTTATGGTCAAACAAGAGATAGAGAGCATTAGGAAATGTATAAAACAGATAATTTTGATTATGTTAAATTAAAAAAGCTTTTGCACAAACAAAAGCATTGCAACCAAGATTAGAAGGAAAGCAGGAAGTTGGGAAACAATCTTTACAGCAAATACTGCTGATAAAGTCCTTATTACTCAAATATACAGAGAACTGAGTCATTTATTTAAATTATTATTTATTTATTTATTTTTAGTTTACCACACACGGTTCTACATAATTTTGAGCTCCAGATTTTCTCTCCTCCGTCCCTCCTCCCTCCCCAAGACAGCATGGAATCTCATATAACTACCATGTATAACTCCGCATTAAATTAATGTATACACTAGTCAAGTTGTGGAGAAGAATTATGACCAATGGAATGAATCATGAGAAAGAAGAAACAGAACCAAAAAAAACCCCAAAAACCAAAACAAAAGAGAAGCAAAAAATGCGAGCATGTAGTGCGCCTCAATCTGTATTCAAACTTCACAGTTCTTTCTCTGGATGAAGATAGCATTCTCCATCGTGAGTCCCCTGGCGTTGTCCTTGCACCTTACGTTGCTGAGAAGAGTGAAGTATGTCAGGGTTGGTCCTCACAGAATCCATATATCTGTGGTTGTGTGCAATGTTCTCCTGGCTCTGCTCTGCTCACTCAGCATTATGTTGTGTAGGTTTTTCCAGGTTGTTACTAAATCCGTATCATCCCCATTTCTTATGGCACAATAGTATTCCATTACCTTCATATACCACAGCTTGTTCAGCCATTCCCCAATTGATGGGCATCCCTTTGATTTCCAATTCTAGGCTACCACAAAAAGAGCCACTATACATATCCTTGTACATATGGGTCCTTTTCCCGCTTGTGTGATTTCTTTGGGATACAACCGTAGAAGTGGTATTGCTGGGTCAAAGTGTATGAACATTTTTATAGCCCTTTGGGCATAGTTCCAAATTGCACTCCAAAATGGCTGGATCAGCTCACAACTCCACCAGTAATGTAACAATGTTCCAATTTCCCCACATCCTTTCCAGCATTTATCATTTTCCTGTTTTGTTATTTTAGCCAATCTGACAGGAGAGATGTGGTATCTAAGAGTTGTTTTGATTTGCATTTCTCTGAGTCATTTTTTTTAAGAATACAAGCCATTCCCCAATGGATAAATGGTCAAAGGATATGAACAGGCAGTTTTCATATGAAGCAATCAAAGCTTTTTAAAGGCATATGAAGAAGTGCTCTAAATAACTTTTGATTAGGGAAAGTCCAATTAAAATAACACTGAGGTGGTAACCTCACACCTATCAGATTGGGTAATATGACATAAAAGGAAAATGATAAATGTTGGAGAGGATGTGGGAAAATTGGGACACTAACACACTGTTTATGGAGTTGTAAACTGATTCAATCATATAGGAGAGCAATTTGGAACTATGCCTAAAAGGCAACCAAACTGTTCCTAATACCCTTTGATTCAGCAATACCAATATTATGTCTGTATCCCAAAGGGATCATAAAAAGAGAAAGGGACGTACATGTATAAAAATATTTGTAGCAGCCCTTTTTGTGGTGGCAAAATATTAGAAACTGAGGAGATGCCTATCAGTTGGAGAATGGCTGAACAAGCTGTGGTATATGAATGTAAAGGAATACCATTGTGCAACAAGAAATGATGAACAGGAGATTTCAGAAAAACCTGGAAAGACTTGTATGAATAGATGCAAAGTGAAATGAGCAGAACCAGAAAAACATTGTACACAGACCAGTACCACTGTGTGATAACCAACTATGAATGACTCAGCTCTTCTCTGTAACTTGATGGTCCAAGACAAAGGACTAATGGAGGAAAATGCTATCTACATCCAGATAAAGAATTGATGGATTCTGAATGCAGATCAAAGCATACTTTTTCACTCTATATTCTTTTTAATTTTTTTTCTCCTTTCGATCTCTTTCTTCTTTAACAGCTGTGACTGTGAACTATTTTTTACATGATAACACATGTATAACCTATATAAAATTGCCTGCCATTTTAGTAAGAGGGGAGGAAGGGAGATGGGGAGAACAATTTGGAACCCAAAATCTTGTAAAAATGAATGGTAAAAATTTTTGGCATGTAATTGGGAAAAAAAACACTACTTTAAAAAGATCTTAGCAAAATGCCTGACACATAAAAGACATTTAAATAACCTATTAAAATATTTTCCCATGTATAAAATGAGGATAGGCTCAATCACCTCTAAATTCCTTACTAGATCTAAATCTATGATTATATGATTTTGTTTATGTAGGTGCATGACAAGGCTATAAATGCCTTAAAATATTTAAAGTCAGTGATATGAAATATTAATTTAAAACTTCCTTTTTGTAGAGGCAGTATATTAGATAGAATGACTAGAACTATCTCCTGAAGCTTCTAGTTGCATCTTTCCCTCTAAGTGGTTGTGTGCACTAGTCTTTTTTTTTGGCTTAGATCCCC
Organism: Trichosurus vulpecula; assembly: GCF_011100635.1. NCBI lineage: Eukaryota > Metazoa > Chordata > Mammalia > Diprotodontia > Phalangeridae > Trichosurus > Trichosurus vulpecula. The sequence continues at coordinate 128,587,809 of NC_050573.1, read as the reverse complement.
TTATCCCTCAAATTAATGGGGTTGAATTACAGGTAATTTATAACTCTAAGATTTTTAAATATGTCAATAAATTAAAAGATGTTTCAGTTACTATTTCATTTTATTATTAATCAGCTATACCAATCAGCTATTAGTAATATGTTTATATACATTATTTTATGTTATCCTCAGTATTCCTGTTGTCATGAAGGAGATGTCAAGTCTTGTTATACTTCTATAGTAGATGGAGAGGTACAAATAAGGATTGTAATACACAGATAATTAAGGTCTTTTATTTCCTATCCCTTTGTTCTTATGTTCTGTGATATATTCTTTATGCTTTTTCTCCATTTGATTCAAAGTAATTCCTATATGATTCAGAATTAGTTGGAAGCAAACATTTGTATCTTTCCATTGCCTTAAGGCAAAGGATCATAGAGTGATATTACAGGATGCAAGCAAGAGATTCATCACATCCAAATATATTTTCAAAATTATGACTTTGTACTTTGGAGAACTTGGGTAAGCAACATATAAATTATATAGGAATTGAGTTTTCTTCAATAAAATTCAGGTGTTTCCCATCCCAAACATGCATGTTAACCTGAAAAAAATGAATGAAAATACTTTTTTGAAAAAAATTAAATATAAGACCAGAAACTTTCAATCGTGGAATGATGCAGAAAGGATAAAATTTGCAGCACTAGCAAGGTTTCTCTAAAAATTTTAAAATTGAAATGAATTTGCAGGCCCATCTGATGTTGTTAGGACTGTGCAAATGAGAAATTTCCAGAACTATACTATCAGAACCTGACACAGGGAGTCAACAAAAAAAAATGAAAATCTCAACTTTTTTTTAGTAAAGGCTCTCAAATAATAATCTTGCATAATAACCAATAGAGGATTTCAAAAGCTATTTATTTTCACAATTGTATTAAATGGGTTGACAGCCCAGTCATTTCTCTAACTTTGATATGCTACATCAAATAAAGTCACTTTCATTTTTCCACAGACAACAATTTTGTATTAGAATCTTGCATTTGATATCTGTTGCTCGCAGACAAAACACTTTGCTCAGTAAGAGATGAAGCCAAAAGGATACTTTTGAAGCCCTGCTGCAATCTGAGGGGAAAAAACAAAACAAAACAAAAAACTCCACTAAATACTAAACATACAAAACTAGGAAGAAAACTCATTTTCTCCCTCAGGCCTTTTCCAGGCAGTCAGCTCTCTCAATTATAAAATTTCAATCTGCCTCAATGGCTTTTTTTTTGTATGAAACTAAAATAAAAATTTCCTTTCAAGAGAATTGTCAAATTAATTCAGCAGAATTCCCCATCACTTGACACCAATGGTATTACACTTTCATTTACAGACAAACTAAAATGATTTCCTAAATCACAAAGATGGAAAGGAGAAAGCAGGATGAAGGATATAAGTAGTTTCTAAATAATATAAGTTTTCTAGTAAAAAGCTTAATTATGATAAATTTGTGGTTGACATTAGAAATGCAGATGATTCTGTAAACAGAGAATATTACCTGAAAGCATAAGGCATGGGAATTCCAGAACTCAGAATTTTAAGAATCAAAAGGAACCTTGGAGGCCTTGAACTTCAACCCATTGATGAAAAAGAACTTCCATTAAAACAAACCAAAGGAGTGGCTATCCAGCATTGGAAGGGGAAGCCACTACATCTTGAGGCAACCTATTTCATGTTTGGACAGCTCTAATAGTTGGTATTCCTATCCTTACAACAAGCCAAACTTTGCCTTTTTTGAGTATAATTTTTATTCCAATCCTGGAGACAATCAGAATAAGTCTACATCCTCTTCCATATGTCAGTGCTTCAGGTACCTGAAGTCAGTTCCTATGTTACTCATGCTTCTTATCTCCAGTCAAAAAATACCTAATTCTTTGTATTATATCTCGTGGGTGTGAATACAGTTCCCTTAACCTCCTTGTTTTCCTTCTCTTTTTGCCCTACCACTTATCAATGACCTTTCTAAATAGTTGTGCCCAGAATTAAACCAAATATTCTCCACATGATCTAAGTTAGAGTACAATAGGACTTCACTTCTTTATTCTTATGATTTTCTTGCATCACTCTTATTTTTCTTCACAATTTTTCCTCTACTTCTCTTACTTGATTTTCCAAATCCTTTTTGAGCTCTTCCATGGCCTGAAACCAATTCTTATTTTTCTTGGAGGCTTTGGATGTAGAAGCTTTGACTTTGTTGTCTTCTTCTGGTTTTATGTTTTGATCTTCCTTGTCACCAAAGTAAGATTCTATACTCTAATTTTTTTATGCTGTTTGCTCATTTTCCCAGTCAATTACTTGACTTATTAGCTCTTTGTTAAGGTGGGACTCAGTTTTCAGTGTGGATGGTGTACTGTCCCAAAATTCAGGGGTTTTGTGCAGCTGTTTTCAGAGATATTTCTAGGGACCTGTAAATTTTCAGTTCTTCCAAGGTTGTATGATCGAATAAGAGGTGTTTATTCCTCTCCTGGTCTATGCTCTGGTCTGTCAGTGACAACAAACACTCTTTTCTGCTTTAGAACTGTGATGAGGATTCCCTCTCCACTGCCACCACAAGCTCTGCCATGCCAGTGCTCCTCCTTGCCCCAGGACTGCCACCCAGGATTGCAACCCAGATCGAAGTACAAGCAAAGCAATAGAATCGTGCCTCAATGCAAGCAAAGAGGTCCTTGCAATCCCTCTCTGATCAGCCACTTGATCCTTCCACCATCTGTTGGCCAAGAGCTCCAGAAGAAGCTGCTGCCATCTCCACTGCCAGTGGCCTGGGGCCAGACTCTGTTCCTCTCTCACCCAAGTCCAACAGACCTTTCATACTGACATTCTAAGTTGTCTTTCGCATTTGTGGGTTGAAAAGTCTGGAAACTGCCAGAACTGCCAGTGATTCAGTGCCCTGAGGCCTGCTCCAGGTTGTCTAGGGCCCTGCCTGTGCCAGTGTGGCCCATGCTGAACTGAGCTCTTCTCTCAGCCAGGTGCAACAGACTTTTCATACCAGCCTTCCAGGTTGTCTTGGGCTAGAAATTTGTTTCATTCTGTCATTTTGTGGGTTCTGCTGCTCTAGAATTTGTTTTGAGTCATTTTTTACAGGTATTTGGAGGGGTTTGGGGGAGAGCTTAAGCAAGTCCTTGCTTTTATTCTGCCATCTTGGCTCCACCCACTTTCACTTCCTCATTGCTGGAAGACGCACTTCTTCTAAATATAGCAAATGGTCTCATTACCTTTTGTAGCTGCCATAATACACTGTTGCATCATTTTGAGTTTGCAGTCTACTCAAATTCCCATGTCGTTTTTTCCCCCAATGAACTGTTATATACATTTAGGAGAATAAGATTTTCAAAGTAAAATAAATGTTGAGTGCTAAAGGGAATATCAAATAGACATCATATACATTGAAGGAATAAAAATGTTTTGTTGGTTGGATGATAAAAGTAGGTATTCTGACTTGCACATATTTATAGTAAGTATGCATTTTTTATTTTATAGAAGTCAAAAGTGGAAAATGAAAACTCTATTGGGAGATAGCAAGCTTTTTGCTAACTAAAATACTAGGGAATTTTGTTACTTACAAATAAATATCTTAAAGAACAGATTAAGGTCAAGTGCATAAAGGAGAATAATTTTGCCTCTTTTAATTACCTTTTGTTCTGGCTCAAATGCATTGCATGGGAAGGCAAAGAAGAGGTGGGGTATTTGTAACCATTAAGTTAGATAGTTGTCTGAGAAAAAGGATTGTCATCTTAGCACCCCTGCAATGGTAATAAAAGATTTAATCTTATTGTTGGGGTGGAGTACCCTATCTAGCACTTATGACAATGGCTGAAGAGCTATCGGTTTATATTTTTGAGAGAGAAGCTTCTAGTGACCACATCCTAGCACAATAGAGCTCAAATGGCTGTCAATTGACCTTAAAAAGATAGTGATAGCAGAGAAAACTGTCTAGCAAGAGTATAAGATTAGCAAAATGATATACCTGCCAGAGACTGGAAAGGAGCAATAAGAGGTACAGAGCAGCAGAAGCATAATACCCATCACATAACAGAAATGCATAATCCAGTGGGAGAGCAGCAACAATGCAAAGAGATAGGCATAGGCCCAACAGATAGTATGGCCTTGAAGGGAACAGTTCAGAGAGTACCACAATGATAATAGCAAAAAAAAATGCCAGATCTGCAGCATGGGATTATGCAGACCTTTCTAGATGTATGCTTTGATCACATTTCTTGTTTATATCTGTATCACCTCATGCATGACTCCACCTCATACAGTGGCCACTTTTCCTGTTGATATAATTTGCTTTTTTGCCAAGGTGTGTCCCAGATATGTGGGAGGCAATGTTTGATTGCTATTTTCAATGTTTTTTTCAAATTGCTTGCTTTTGAATATATTTGGTTTAAACAAATTGTGTCAGCTAGCTGATAAAGAAAAAAAATAGTAAATACATTGAATTCACGAGCCATGGCATTTGTATTCCCAGTGCTTAGCACTAGCACCAGAACATAATAAGTGCTCAATACAAGCTTTTAGACTGACTTTTTGACTAGATATAGACTCACAGGCAAAACTGTCCTGGTAAATGATTAGCAACTGCCTCTGGAAAAAAGATGCATACATTATACACACACACACACACACACACACATATATATATATATATATATACACACATATATGTATATATAAATTTAATGTATATTAATTTTTTCCATCAGATTCTTAAATCTAAATAATCAACAAAATGGTAAATCTAGCCCTAATTTGTACCATTTGTCAATTTCTGAGGTGAAAATGCTACTACTGAAAATTTAATTAGGGGCTCTCATGAACCAGTATGAGCTGGCACCACTGTACTCCCAATTACCATGGAAAAACCTTTCTGGGGGTCACTTATCTGAGCCAGGAGTTCCTCTGGTGCTACAAATAAACGAATGGATACAGATCTATTCTTACGCTTAAAAAAGAAATAGACATGCTATATACTTTTCTGAGGTGTGTGTGTGTGTGTGTGTGTGTGTGTGTGTTTTAAGGTTAATCACACTTCTTACTGAGAAAAGATTTGCAACGGGTAGTCTTGAAGCTGAGAAACAGCAATTCACATGGATTCATATGTGAGTATTCCTTCTGTGGTTAGGTTGGACAACATAGCCTCTGAAATCCCTTATAACTCTCAAATTCTGTAATGCTGTGATATGATGTTAAAGTCCGCTAGAGATCTTCATTGTTAACATTAAAACCATGAGCTGGAGTCAAAATGTTGATGACATTTTAGAATGAAGTCTTCTGTGGGAGAATATTAAATAGCATCTAGTTCAAAGGTGTTTAATCTTTGTTTTTGTATTACAGGCCCATTTGACAGAACTTCTTATCAGAATAATATTTCTAAATGCATAAAACAAAATATACAGGATTAAAAAGGAAACCAATACATTGCAATAAAATTAGCAAAATATGTTTAAAAAGAACAAAGTTGATGTATCTCAGCTTAAGTACCCTTATAGTTGAATGGCATTTATAGGTGAGGAAACTGAGGCACAGTGAAAATAAGTGATGCATTGAATGTTACACAAGTAGCTAGTGACAAAACTTCGACTAGAACCCAGATCTCTTTGTTCCCAATCTAGGGTTCATTATACTTCACTGTAGCATCATGTTGCCTTTCCATAATAATTGGAGGTGAAAAGTATCACTTTTTGGTTACCAATCTTCTGATTACAAACATTCCATTAATTACTTTCTAAATCAAACACAAACTTGAAATACATATTTTATTCATATAAAAATACCTGAATAAATTGAGCTATTTACATTTTTACTAGAAAAATATAAATGTACATATAATGACACAAAGTTATATAAACATTTTACTAATGTTATTTTTTGTAAAGATACACAGATATCTTTGTGATGAATCCATGCACCTGTAAATACTTGCCCATGTGAAGGTTCTGACATATTTGTGGAGATAGTACCTGGCTCTGCTCTCATTAACCTTTGTTTTGATATCACTTTACCTCTAAAGAGGTCAATTTCTATTTTTCTAAAATGAGAGAGTTGGAAGAGAGGATATCAAAGGTCCATTTCAATTCTAGTATAACAAGATTGTGGGTTTCTGTGGCACTCAACATTTATGACATGTATCCTGTATACTAGATTTTACAGAGAAGAAACACAAAATTTGGCTTGTCAGAAGGTCAGAATGCACAACCTTGACTAATAATTTTCTGTGTTAAAGAATTATAGTATAGATCCAAAATATCTCATACCATCCCAGGTCTCAACAATGATCCAGGCCAATCTTCCTTCTGATCTGTCCATTCAAATTTGTAAAATACGTTTACTATGTGTGCTATACAAATGGCTAAAAATATTAGGGTATATGCATTGATTAAACTTAGGATGGGAATTACTCATGAGTCCCATAGTGATTTTAAAAGTTTATGTTATATAGAACTTCCCTCATAACAATCCTATGAGTTTCATAGCATAATTTTCATTAAACACAATTTTCAGATGAAGAAACCATGATGTCTGGTCCCACTACAAATTTATATTGTATAATATCAAGTGAGCTCTCATTGCAGCAAGGCAATCCTTTTTCACCTGTTTAACTGTCTCACAATCCCACTTACCACAGCAATTTTTCCAAGTATCTTCATCCCTCCTCAAACCTCTCATGCCTCTTCCTGCCCCCACCTTCTCAGCTAAGAACCTTGCTTCATATTTCACTGAAAAATTCAGGCCATTTACCAAGAGCTTCCTCTTCTCCCTTCCTTTTTCTCTTACATCATTCAAATACTCTCTGCTGCTATCTTTTCTTTTACCTGTCACACATGAAGAAGTGGTTGCCAAGGCAAATCCATCTTTATGCAAAAATAATTTCTTAAGAAGGCCATATAAAATCAGTGCCTCCTCTTCCCTTACTCTCACTTTCTTTTTAATTCCTTGTGGTCTGACTTCCGACCTCATGTTTCAACTGAAAATACTTAATCAAAAGTAACCAATGTTCTCTTAATTGCCATATCTAATGGCCCTTTCTCAATCCTCTTTATTCTTTTTTGTATTTTTTTTGGAGGGGGGAAGGCAGGGCAACTGGGGTTAAGTGACTTGCCCAAAGTGACACAGCTAGTAGGTTGAGTATCTGAGGCTGGATTTGAACTCAAGTCCTCGTGACTCCAGGGCCAGTGCTCTACTCACTGCACCACTTAGCTGCCCCACAATCCTCTTTATTCTTAATGACTATCTTCAATTTATCACATAAATATCTTATTTGTACAAAGCCATTTGCACAGTGTTTTCCCCATTAGACTCTGAGCTCCTTCAGTGAAGGAGCTGAGTTTTTTGTTTGACTTTCTATGTGTCTCCAGCACTTAGCATAGTGCCTAACACATGGTTACTGTTTGCCCTTCATTTTCAAAGAAGACCGATGGCATCATGGGGTAATATCTTGATTCACACATGTGTTGGATTTAAGTGAGACACAGCTGCATAAATTCATCAGTTTCACTCTCTTGTCCAGTGTCATTGAAGCCCAGTGGCAAGACAAAATTCAAGACAACTGACAACGGTCCAGGATGCAGTGGAGGACCTTGGGATCTTTGATGTCTGACCAAAGTCTACGTGATCCACAGCAGGTACTTTAGGTGCCTTCATGGCCACAGGAACAAATTATTTTCATCCACTCATTCCCCAAAGGGAAGTCTTCACATGCTTGGGGTAGACATGCCCCAACTCACTGAAGGATTTGAGGCCTATTGCTTGCCCTCAATCTGGTTTAGCTAATCTGCTGAGATAGTTTTCCTGGGTTACGCACACTATGCATTCTATAGCTTCTTTTCTCCTAGGTAGGAGACTAGGTTTGTCCTTACAAGCTAATACTTTTTAGGCCTAGCCTATCCTTTTAATTCTGACACATAGTAGGTACTTTATAAATGCTTGTTGTTTTGACTTGAGGCAAACTGATATTCAGACACTGTGAAGTAAAATTGATGTTATTAGTGTGTTATATCAGATAGCTAGTAACAATGAAAGCTTTTAAACTAGGCTCTTCTGATTCTCAAGGAAAGTGCTGTTTTTACTACATAACAGCTGCATGTCCATGGTCAAACAAATTAGCAAGATATATGTGAGGTTGGGTGAAAGGATGTTTAGTCTAGAAAAGAGAAGATACTCATGAGAGTGGTAGGGAGGAAGCCCATGATAACTAGCTTGGAACATTTGAAGGATTCTCATTTGAAAGCAAAGTTAGTTTTGGTTTCTTTGACCCCAGAGAATATAATTAGGTGAAAGTAAATGTTTAAAGGTAAATTTAAGCCTATGGAAGGAAAAGTTTCCTAATATTTACATCTATCCAAGAGTAGAATGAACTATCTCAGCCGTTGAAGTGTTCCATTTTGTTGAAGGTCTTCAAGAAAAGGATGAATTGTCATTTCTTTTGTATGTTGTTGGGGAAATTATTTTTTAGATGAGGATTGGACTAGATGACCTCTGAGGCCTCTTAAAATTTTGCTATTATGTGATGCTTTATCTGAGTCAAGACACATACAAAACAGTCATATTGAGATCTATTCAAGTATTTGGATCTAGCTGGTTGCTAAGGAATTTTATCTACTCCCACAATACCTCTTGCATCCATTCATTTCTCTCTACTGTAACCTCACTTGTTCAAATGATGAGCACCCCCTGATTAAACTGGCCTCCAAATTGGTCTCCTTACCCCAGGTCTCTGCCTTCTTCAACGTGAATCCTTTACATAGCTGCCAAGATGCTATTCCTAAAGCATTGGTCTGAACATACTTTTTCCCTGCTTAAAAAAATTTTAATTGCTCTCTCTAGCACCGAATACAAACTCCTTTTTGTGGTTTTTTGAGTTCCTCACAACGTACTTCCAACGTACTTTTCTAGATTTTCTAAGCTGCTTCCCTTCATGCACTTTGGTGAGATTTGGTCTTCTGGCTGTTTCTCATATATGACTCTCCATTTTCTGTTTCCATGTCTGTTCACTCTTTTCTCACCTCTGCCTCTTTGAAACTGTAGTTTACTTCAATACTTAATGTAAGTTGCCTCCTACACAAGGCCTTTCCTAAGCCTCCCCCATCCCAGCTGATGATACTTGTGTCCCCAACCCCTGCCAAATTTATCTGGATATGTGAGTGAAAATCTGGCCTCAGACACTTACCACCTGTGTGACTCTTGGCAAGTCATTTAACCTCTGTTTGCCTCAGTCTCCTCATTCGTAAAATGGGGACAATAAAAGCATTTATCTCCCAGGGTTGTTCTGAGGCTCAAATGAGAAAATAATTGTAAAGTGTTTAACATAGCACAGTTCCTGGCATATAGTGCTATATAAATGCTAGATCTTTATTATCATTATTATTACTACATGTTTTGTCTCCCCCAATACTTCATTTTTTATCTTTGTATCCTTAGCACCTAGCATAGATCCTAGCATATAGTAGGGCTTTAATAAATGTTTGCTGATTAATTGAATTACTACATAGTTATGATGGCTAAATTTAAAAATCTAGTTCTGACATCTAAAAAAATGACAAGATATAAGCATATACAAACACTGTAATTTGTGAGAATTCAATTTTAAGCAACATTTCAAGATTTTTTTTCCAAAATTTATTCTATAAGATAATTTAGCAAAGAGAGTATATATCCTACTTAATGTGACACGAATACTTACATTTGGAGGCATAACATTATTAAGTATAATTTGCATGAACGTCAGAAGCAAAGGCTGAAATGGCAAATCCCTTATCTTTCTATGGTAAGTAGCTGTCTCTTCCAGTTTCAAATAAAGAAGCAAGAACAAAGGCTTCATGGGTTTCAAAGAAGTTAATAAAGGTTTGAAATAATTGTAACATAAGGAAATGTATCCATGATTTACTCAGCATTCTATTGTCTTCCTAACTTCAAATGAGAACACAGTCTTTTTATTCCACCCCCTCCCAATTTAGCAGGTTATAATGCATAGAAAATAAGAAACATGCAAAGAAAAAAGGATGAATAAAAGTTATTATCAAATAGATTATTGATAGAAAAAGAAGATTGGCTGTTCGCATGGTGATGAGAAATAGTGGGCAACCCATGAGCTTCATTATTATACTTGTGACATCAGGAGTAAGAAAGAAAGGACTTCAGCAAGTTGGATGGACTTCTTATAAGTAATTTAACAGTAGAACATGGGCAAGAGTGGCACAGAATGGGCAGAAACATATGGGTCATGATTTAGAGCTTTCGATAGAATACCCACATTAATAAGATATTAGATCCCCTTGAATAAAAACATTCACTCATGATTCAAATTAAACTAGAAAAGAAAATTTAAAAAAGTTTCATATTATTTCCCTCTGCCCAATAGTATAAAAATGGGGCTAATGATTGACACAAAAATATATCTACACACACTACACACACACACACACACACACACACACACACACACAGGTGTGTGTGCCTGTGTGTGTGAGAGAGGGAAAGACAGAGACAGAGACAGAGCAATAGAGACTTAGACAGAGACAGAGAGCCTGAGACAGAGACAGAGAGACAGAGACATAAAAATAAAGTTAGCAGGTGGCAATGAAGGAGAGAGCAATGATTTTCTGAATGACAGAGTAGCAGATTCTTGTGAATTTGATGTAGAGATAAATAAAAAAAAAGTTTTGTGGACCTCAATGGCTTAAGGTCTAAGACAAATAAAGAACATTTACAGGGCCACCCAAATAAGAAAATATATAACTAAAACAGAACGATGCAAATTTAATTTCAATCTCTGTCACTCTATGTCTCCTTCTTCCTTCTCTTATCTCCTCTCCGCTCCCCTCCTCTTCCCTCTCCTCTCTTCTTCTTTCCTCTCTCCCTCCCCCTGCCCTTCCTCTTTCTGTGATTTCATAGTTGTATGGAAATTACTAACTGATGACTTGTCTGTAATTTAATTACCTATGCAAAGTGATTGGGGTCCATGATCATACAGTTCTACCCAGATAGAAATTTTTGAACACTATTGCTCTTTAAATCTTCCCTGTTATCCATCCAGTCCACTAAAAAAATTATTCTTTGCTTGGATCTTGGGTTTCTTTCCTTCCAACCTTTTTTCCTTCCTTCCTTCCTTCCTTCTTTCCTTCCTCCAGTTATTACCTTTAGTATATTTCAGGCAGGACATGAATTTTTTTTCTCACATTCCAAAATAAGTTGTTTATCTATTGTTTTTAGTGAGTTATTCATTTACCTTCACTATCACTTTCCAATCACTCTTCATTCCCCCAATATACTCCTCTTATAAGAAAATACATATAATCAGGGAAATTAAATATAATATAAATTATATATAAATTATAAAATATAAATATAAAAATAATAAATATAAATAATATATAAACATAAGAAAATTTAATATAATAAATATAATCAAGGAAAACAAATTAACAATTGGGACAAATCTGAAAATGCACCTGTATTTTACTACTACTCTGCTGAAAGCTAGAAAACACATTTCACCATTTGTCTTCTGAAATCATGCTTGTTCACTACATTGGTCAGAATTCTGGTATCTTTCAGTGTTGTCTCTCTTTGTTATTGTTTTCATTACATAAATTCTCTTGGTTTTGCTTACTTCACTTTATAACAGTTCATCTAAATCTTCCCAACTTTCTCTACTTCATATTTTCCATTTTAAGACCTAATAATATTCAGCTTAGTTTTATATTACAGTTTGTTCAGTGGTTTCCCAATTGATGGACACACATTTTCATTTCTAGATATTTGTTTTATGAAATTTCCTATAAGAGGACTGTCTTTCTGTCTTTCACTTCCTTAGAATATATCCCTAGCTAGTAGTAGTATCACTGAATCAAACAAGAGGAAAGTTTAGTGACTTTGGGGGGAATATTTGGAATTGTTTTCTAGAATGATTGTGACTGTTCACATCTTGAGAAATCATGAATCAGTGTGCCAGAGATCCTCTAATTGCTCACACTTTTTGCCTTTTGTCATCTTTGCCATTCTAATGGGTTTTTTTTTAAATTTATTCAGTTGGTCTAGTTATTACTGGTGATATATAACTTTTATAAGGGTGCTTATAGCGTGAATATTTTCTTTTGAAAAATACTTGTTCATGTCCTTTGCCTGCTTATATATTGGGGAATGACATAAGGTTGTTTTCTGTGCCTTTATAAAATCATTAATGAAAATATGTATATAACAGGGCCAAGGGCACCTCTAGACACCTCTACCCAGTTGAGAATCAATTAAATTAATCAACACATAATGATTATTCAGCCAACTATAAATCTAACCCATCCCATTCTAAGCCTATATACCTTATTATATCTTGTCCAAAAGAATAGCATAAAAGAAAATCATCAAGAATATCATGTTTATAGCATTTGTTAATATAGTATCTGTCATCCATATATCCCACGTAGATTATTACAAGTAACTAAATACATTATCTCATTTGGTACACACAAGAGCTCAATAAGGCAGGTACAATAGGTATCACAGTCCTCACCCATAAAATGAAGAACTTAAAACTCAGAAAGGTTAATTGAATTGACCTTGGTGACTCTCCTAAAAGATGTATAGGTGAAATCTGAATTCAAGATTCTCCTGACTCAGAATTCAGTATTCCTTCTACCATACCACAATGCCAACCTCAAAGATGTATTTTTTCCTAAATTTTTTTTCTTAATGTTTTTAGAGTTTATTGTACACTATAAAAATACATTAGAGGCAGCATTATGTAGGGTAAGTTTTGTCTGTTCGTTTTGGTTATAGTATAAATATTGCTCCCAGAGGGAGTTTAGTTTAGCAGTTTATTGACATACCTTTTACCCTTAACTGAGTTGATATATAGTAAATAATTATTTTACTGGCTGAATAGGTCACATGAGTGATCCTCACACATCAGAAGATAATACTTCTTCTGATAAAATATTTACATAAGTAGAATTAAACACATTTTTAATTTCTAGTATGTATTAAAAATAGGCATCTTCAGATATCTGACTTTTTCTCTAATATGGAGCTTTATCCACTTGCCTCATACTAATAAGTCATCTCATTTGATCATAGACATCTCATAATTGTATAGGACTTTATAATTGACAAAGCACTTTCACAGACATTGCTAATTAGATCCTCATAACAACTCCATAAGGTAGTCAGGGCAGGTATTATGATTCCCATTTTAGAGATGAATAAAATGAGGTAGAGAGAGGGTAAGTGATTTTCCTAGAAAAAGATATACTAGATGAAGGGTCTTAACCTGTGCTTTATATTTAAAAACAGTTTTATAACTTATTTCAATACAATCATTCTCCTTTGTAGATTACCTATTTTTATATTTAAGATATTATTCTAATAAAGGATCCATAGGCTTTATCAGACTGCCAAAGGGTCCTTGACATGAGGAAGGAGAAAGGAAAAAGCATTTATTAAATACTTATTTGCACCAGGCACTGTAAGCATTGTACAAATGATACCTCATTTGATCCTCATGACAACTCTAGGGCATAAGTACTAATATTCCATTTTACAGTTGAGGAAACTAAGGTAAACAGAGACTAAGTGACTTGCATATGGTCACAGAGCAAGTAAATATCTGAGACCTTATTTATATGTAGGATTTCCTGACTTCAAGTGCCACATTATGTCCGCTGTGCTACTGTGCTACCTAGCTACCTCAGAAGGTATGAGGAGTCACCTTCTCCTATTTCTTTTCAAAGGTCAAGGTCTAAGGTTATAGAATACTTCCATTTTTTTCTGTGTTGATCAGATTTGTAGTCTTTTTTCTTCTTCCTCTTTAAAAATACTTTTTATTATGTAGTACAGCTCTCTGGGAGATGGAAAGGGGAAAGAAACAGGGAAATATAGATGATGTAAAATTAATCATATTAATATAAGATATTAACCAATCAAGCTGTCAATAAATACATTTAAAAATTTAAATACTAAGGACCATTTTTAGCAAATGATAAACAAAAAAAAATACCAAAAATGTTTTCCATAATGTTGAAAGAAGCCTTGATCTCAAATTTAATTTATTAGATTTGGGACAGACAATGAAAAGAGGCACAAAGGCCTCAACAAGGGTTTCTGTACCTGTGTAGACTTTAGAACACTAATCAGCTGTTTCAGATCTCAGATATCATTAGAGACTTTGTTCCTTGGTATTACACTCTATGAAAAAGATTACTTCTTATTGCTCTTGTCCAGGAAGGGAAGACAAATTTGAGTCTGAAAAATGATACTATCTCTATCTCTTCTAGCATTTGAATTTCATAATGCTTGCTCCCTAATAAAATGCAAAAAGCATGAAAAACCCTTTTAAGCATAACCTGTGCAGTAAAATAGGCTTAAGTCTGGTCATAAAGAGAGAAAAGGGTCAGTAGAGATGTTTAAAAACTGAAATGGTACTGACTGTTGGTTGCAACATACTTTTCATGAGGGTGTCAAACTGCCCTCGATAAAAATATAATTAACTTTTTGGGCATTAAAATCTCTCTGAAGAGCAATGCCTTTCCTTCCAGTGTAATGTTTCCATAATTAGAATTCTATAAAATTTTGCAGTGTGTGTTCAAAAGAAAAATGCATCTTCAGACATTTGAATTGCTCTCTTCACTAATTTTAGCTTCAACAACTTCCATTTCCAGTTATTTTTAGAATAAATTGATATTAGCTACTGATATATTTAGTAATCAGATAAGATACCTGTTTATGATGCACTACTAAAGCACCATGGAAAATAATTACGGCATGAATGCATAAGCTCTGAATGCATTTGGAGTTGCAGCTGTCTTGGAGGACACAGTCTTTTCTTTATATTCTGTCTTTCTACGCCTCGTTACTGTGTAGATAATTATGAAAATAAGTCAAAATGGAAGTTAAATGGCAGTTTGTCACATCAAAGTTATAAAAATTTCAAGAACTGTCTACAGATGAATATCAAGTTTTTAACATATGGAGGAACCAGGTACAGAAAACGTGGATATCTAATACCATGCAGTTGGAATTTGAAAAGGTCTTTCTCACTAGAATCAATTAAAAGGAGAAGGTTTTAATTGGAAACCATAATTTTTTTTTTTATCTAATGGGATTGTATTCCTAATGAGTTCCTTATAAAGACAAGACAAATTCTATGTTCTCTTGAATGATACAAAATGAGGCTACCCAAATCATCATAAAAAAGACAATAAATATTACAAGAGAACACTAGTTCACTAATTCTCTATGTCTACAAAATGGAAAGCAAAGATATGCAACCATAGATCTCCATCTCAACATAATTTTGAGGCTGCGTTCAAGGTTTCCCTCCTTGAATGTTATGTTCATTTCATAATAATTAGGCTTTCTTAAAAAAATTAATCCTATAATATAAAATATTTAATTAAAATCAAATCAAGCCCAGATAACCAGGCTGCCTGTGACAGGATGTCACTATTGTTTTTAGCTTGTCATCAAAACTAGTATTTTTAATATCAGCAGAAAATTTCTGTTGACCTATACTATAGGCCAAATGTCCTATAATGTACATTTTGAAAGATATCAGAGAATCAGAAAAATATTTATTGAGAACTGTCCTGACAATGATGGAGAACAGAAATATAGAAATCCTATACAAGGAGTCACAATAATGATTTTTAAAAATCACATTTGCATAAGGCTTTAAAGATTTATGAACTGCTTAAGAGGGTGAATCAAAAGCAGTTAATTCAAATGTTTTTATTTTCACTTTAAAAAAGAGGAAACCAATATTCAAAGAGCTAGTTCAGTGTCACAGAATTTTTGTTGCTGTTTAGTTGTTTTCAGTTGCGTCTGACTTCATGATCCCCTTTGGGGATTTCTTGGCAAAGATACTGGAGTAGTTTAGCCATTTTTTCCAGTTCATTTTATAGATGAGGAAACTGAGGCAAACAGGGTTAAGTGACTTGCTCAGGGTCATACAGCTACTGTGTCTAAGGTCAGATTTGAGGCTCCTGACTCCAGGCCAGGGACTCTATCCACTGTATCAACTAGCTCCCCTGTAGCACAATTTGTAAGCTTCAGACCTAGGACTTGAATTAAGGTCCTTTCTGATGCAAACTAGAAGATTTCTTTGATTATTCACACCAGAAAACCATATTCATTGACACAAGTGAAGTGTGAACCAAGTGTAGGTAGGGGAATGCTTTTCTTCGCTGGTGCAAATATATGTATGTATAGGTATATATACATGTATATATATGTGTATATATATATATACACACACACACACACATATACATATACATATATATACACATGTATACACACACACATACACACACACACACACACACACACACATATATATATATATATATATATATACACACACACACACACACACACACAGACAGGTATGATGTGACTTTTTTCCAGTAGTACTGATAGAATTATTGCATTGCTCTTTCTGTTAATTTTTTTAAATTAAAAAAAAACATGATTGCAATGTGATTATCTGGTAGAATTTATTATATTTCACTCCCATCTCACCCCCTTTCCCAACTCCCTATTTTTGTGAAGAGCTCCAGTATCTTAGTAAATCTCCCAGGTTTGCAAACTCAATGCCTCACTCTCTCTGTTTTCAGATTTTCCAGTTTCTACCTCGGTAACATCTATCATATCCATCCCCTTCCCTCTACTCACATGACCAGTGCATTAGTTCAGGCCCTCATCACATCTTTCCTGGACAATTGAATAAACTCTTAATTGATCTTCCTGTCTCAAACCTCTCTCTACTTCAATTCATTCCTCACACAGCTGCCAAAGTGATATTCCTTAAGCACGAGTGTGACAAAATTACTCCCCTACTCAATTAGTTCTGGTGACTCTCTATTGCCTCTGTGATTAAATTAAACTCTTCTATTTAATTTAGAAAGCTCTTTCCAGTCTGGCCCTAACCTACCTTTCCTGCCTCCTCATATAGGACTTCCTTTCCCATACTCCACAGTCCAGCCAAACTAACCTCATTCTTAGCTCATCTGCAAAAATCTTACCTCCTTTCTCTAGGCCCTTGCAGAGCTGATTTTCCATCCCTAAAACCCATTCTCTCCCTCTAACTAAAAGATTTCCTTATTTCGTCAAGAGCAAGTTAAGTACCTGAAGCCTCTACTAGTTTCCTTCTTTCCAAAATTATCTTGTATTTATTTGTTATTTATTCTGTATATCCTTTTAAATTCATATGCATTATACTCCCAATAAAACATAAGCTCCTTGCGGGCAGGGACTGTTCAATGTTATCTTTAATCCCATTGTCTAACCTAATGCCTAGAATGTAGTAGGTGATTAATAAATGCTTATAAATCGATTAACTATGGTAGGGATAATCAGCCCTTTTGAGTTTTGTACTTCTATTTGTGCCTTGAAAATTAATTGGAAAGGACCACATGCCTAAGTTTATTAGCATCCTACAAGAATCTGTACAAATTTACTACCCTATTCAGAGTAGTACATTTTTCAAGATAATGAAAACCAATGTTTCTGATGTATCTCTTTCCCAGTGGTAGATTTCAACATTCTATTATTGGTTAGTGACTCCATTCAGCATTCTTCTTCTCTCATGCAAAAATGGTCATTAGCCAAACTTTGTAAAGTTGCCCAAGAGCAATGCCACTTGTAAGACTATTTTCAATAGAGGTGAAATGGGACAAATGTGATAATTTATAAAATGTTTATTAATTTTATCAGCAATGATGGTTGAATCTCATATTTAGTGTAACTATTTCATGATATAAAGTAATTTATGTACCTAAATACCTAATATATGATGTGAATTAGTGTCAGTTGCACTTAAAAATGATGAAGTCTCAAAGTGTAACTAGACCTAGTCCATATAGAAGAATGCTGTGCTAAAGAAAATAATCTTGAAGGTATGTAGGGTCTGATTCTCACTAAATCTCAAACACTCCAAAATAATGAAGATCATGAACCCCTATCTTTTAAAAAATTTATAAGAAATTTTTGAAAATTTTCTATATCTGTTTCAAAGATGTAGATTATGAAAGTATGAGAAAGGAAAAGAATGTTTTTGATGATTACTTTCCATAGCAGACCATTTATTTATGATCATTGATATGATAAAAGTACTACTCTCTAGTGTTTATCATTTTTAATCAAATTGACCCAGGCAAACAAACGCAATATTGAAAGCTCTCCTCACACAAGATGTCTTTATTGTATGAAATTACTAAAGATAATGGCATATGTAAATAAGGAGATAAGTGCTTAGTCTTATTAAATACTGACACCAATAGTCAGGGATAAATCAGGGAAATATATGGCTACCTAGAATTTTCTTATGTTTCTTGGAAGATGACCTTGCCAGAATGCAATTTGATGATTTCATATTGATAGAAAGGTTCTCAAAATGGTTTACTCAAATTATAAGCATTATATTTGGACCTAGAACACTACAAAATCTACTAAGTAGAATCTACAGGTTTGCAAAAAGTAGATTGCTCCAACCACCCATGCTACAAGAAATAAAAATTAAATGAAAAAATATAATATTGTCCAAATAATAAGATGCAATTGGACACAAAGTTCATTGTGTTAATCCGCTGATACATTAAGATCTATACATATGCATATGCACATTCAAACACTGAGATATTCAAATAGATCTGTGATCTCATGAAGATGGAAGTTCTCTTAGATCTTGTAGATAGCAACCAATCCATATTTAACCCATTCTATAAGAATCTTGTCCATTTCCTCTTACAATTTCACTACAAGAGATTCACTAAATGTACTGGAGGCTTTCCTCACACTTGTAATCCATGTATGTTTTTTATAATAAGATACAGTATGATAATATAATACAATATAATATTTATAATATAAATATGTTTATAGATATAACAGGCAAGAAATAAAATTGGATAATGATATATGTCACAAATTCAGTAACTGCTAGTATATAATAAAAGATGGTATTTAAGACTATCTCAAAGTTTATACTACTACAAAAATGTGTATCTATCCATCTGGATTTATATTATATTAAGTGATATCACATTAATCAAATTACATATTGATACAGATTGGTTGAGAGATAGGCAAATAGCTATATATCACAACACATATATGTGTATATACATGTATATAACATGTATGCATATATGAATTGATGCATCCATATATGTATGGTGTGTCTATGTGTATATACATGTATGTATGAATGATTATGTGTGAATCTACACATGCTATACAATGCACAATGTAGTAGAAGGAGAAATGGCTTGGGATCTGAAATGAGGCACCATGATGTAGAGAAACGTTCACTATATTTTTTATCAGAAGACCTAGGTTCAAAGCTTAGCTTTGATATTCAATACCTTGTGTGACTTTGGGAAAGTTGTTTCACTTTCTGGGCTCTAGTTTTTTCATTTAGAAAACAAGATGCAAGATGCAGAACAATATTTAAGGTCCTTATGGCATAATCTGTTGAAATAACATTATCTTAAAGTTTTCTAGTTTGACCTGAACATAATCTTTAAGAACTCTGAATCACTTCCTTGAGGACAATGGCATAATACTTTTCTGTAGAAAACATTTGAAAACCAACTCACATCCTTATAAATGTTCCAGTCAGTATCCCATCATGGCAACTAGGGGTAATTAGTTTCTGCATGAGACCTTGAATAAATTCCTCACAGAATACTATGGTATTAGAAGTAATTATGTGCACTGGAAATCTAATGGCATAATTGTTGCAAAGCATGGTATTGTATAACTGTGGGAAATTATGTCTAAGTTTCAGGCTACTGTAATTATTAAACAATGCTCCACAATAAATTTGAGTTTCAGTTTAATAAAAACAAGGTCCTAAAGTAAGGGAAGAATATTTTTAATGGAGAACCAGAAATTATGAAAATTTCTGAATTTCAGACAATGAACAATACACTTTTAAAAGTGCTTAGGAATTATCCATTGAGATCACTTGTGGAAAAAAAACACAATTATAATGTCTAGATTATTTTGCTAAGAATTGTGGGGAAAGAAAAAAAAAGATTCTAAGCTAAAATGTCTCATACATCACATGGGAAAGTAGGTTAAGATCACATATTTTAAGCTAAAAAGGACCTAGTCCAAGTCTCTTATCATACAGAGGAGGGATTGAGGCCTAGAAAGGTGAAATGACTTGCCCAAGATCACTCAAGCTGTAAATGGGTAATTCAGGATATGAAACCAGGTTCTCTGATTCCAGAACAAATTGGGTTCTTTTCTTTTGCCTGAACCTGAAGGTATGTATATGTATAAATATGTGATACATATGTATATATCACATGTATATATGTACATGATATGTTTCTGTACATTTATTCATGCATACGCATACATATACATACACTGTATGTATTTATGCATAAGTATACATATACTATAGGCACTTGTAAGATATATTTATTAATTTATATGCATATGAAAATATATGCATGTAAAGTGTGTGGTATATTTATGGTATGCATGTACATATATGTATATGTGTTATATGCACAAGTATATCTAGATGCACCGTGTACATATATATTGAATTATATGCGTATGCCTATTCCTATCTCCATGTAGACAGATGTACATACGTATATATGCATATTTATATGTGTATACACACATATACATTGTCCATACACTTTCCATATATATATATATATATTTCTAGAAAATCTGAGGAAATACTTGCTTGGCACATAATAGGCACTTAAGAAATGCCTGATGATTGATTGAATGAATGGTTTTATACTTAACTGGCTATTCTAAAAAATCCTGAAAGACAAAATATTAATTCATATTCCAGCTAACAGATGACAATACAATGATAGAAAAGGCATTTTCACATATTTACAATTATCTCTTACAGAATTTCCTCAGGGTTCAATATTATTTAATTTTTTCTTATGCAGCTCTTGTTAATAGTTCCTTCAAGTGACTCCTTTCCTTGTCCTGTCACAAAGAAAACAGTATTACAGCAAAACCCTGTCATAATGTTGTTCCTAGGAGCAAGGTTAATATTACTCAGCTGCATCATGACTGAAAAGATACAAGGTCTTATCTGAGTCTAATCGCTATCCAGCAGCACCAGCCTGAATAAGTGAGAAGTGGTGATCAAGGACAAACTGATTATTCACTGGGGATGTTCTAGAGGGGAAAGATGCTTCAGGTGTGGCTCATAACTTTGGATTTGAAAGGTCCTCAAAGAATCATCTAGTCCAGGGGTGGGGAACCTGCAGCCCCGAGGCTGCATGTGGTACTCTAGGTCCTCAAGTGCAGCCCAAATGACAATCCTTAATAAAAGGATTTGTTCTGTGAAGTTTGGATTCAATCAAAGGGCCACACTTGAAGACCTAGAGGGCCACATGTGACCTCAAGCCTGCAAGTTCCCCGCCCCTGCTATAATCTGATCTTTCATTCTCTATTCATAGATCAGAGGATCCTAGAACTGCAAGGGACCTCCAAGGCTATCTAGTTAGCTCTCCCCTCCCCTCATTTTGCAGAAGAGAAAACAGTTTTTTGGATATTAAATGACTGTCTCAAAGTAAAAAAAATGGTTTTTGCCATTTATTTATTAAGTCTAGAAATCAACAAAATAAATCAAGCCCTGATTTGTAGTATTTGTCAATTTCAGAGGTGAAAATATGACAAAAATAAATCTCTCACATTTTAACACAAATAACATTTTATGAAAAATAACTTCCTTTTCCAAAACAACATAAAAATTAATGAGAATTATTTTACATATTTTTGCAAATCTTGATAACATCTAGTTTAATGGAAGACAGCTAGAGTCTCATAAATGTTTCTTCATTCAATGTTTTGTGATATATTGTGTGGGTTGAAATGTATGAAGAAAATCCAACCTCATACAGAAATGTAGTTGGAAAATGGAGGAATGTTTCATTAGGCAAATAGACTCATAGTATTATCTTTGAAAATAGTTGACTTCACAGACCCCTTGAATGGGTAGGGATCGGTAGGTCCATGGATTGCTCTTTGAGAATCACTGCTCTAGATGATCTAAGTTGACCTGGTTTCAAATCCATCTCTCACACTACATTACACCTTGGGCAATCAATCAATCAACATGCACTAACTTTTAGGCACTTATTATGTGCCATATTCAGTGCTAAGGGGCTGGGGATACACAGAGAATGTAAAAATAGCCCCTGTCAATAAGGAGCTTTCCTATTATTGGGGGAGACAAAAATCTGCAAAATATTAGTATATATTAGATAAATGTTGAGACTTTAGAAGAAAGCCTTAGAAAAGAAGCCACTAGCAACTAAGAAATCTGGAAAGATTAATCTCCCTGGGCCTCAATTTACTCATTTGTAAAATAAGCAAATGGATTAAATGGCCTTTAGTGTCCTTCCAACCCTATATCAAAGTCCACTTTGAACTCTGATGATGCATGATTCTGTGACAATGCCTATATTTGAACTAAAGTATTGTAAGTTTAATATGCCCCACACATTTATACATACATATATATATATATATATATATATATATATATAGTAAAAAAGAAAGCTTAACAGAACACAATGAAAATCTATTTCATTTCAAAATGAAACATCAAGTATTGTTTATTGTAGAAATGCTTATTTTAATAGTTTTATATAAAAACACTTGCTAATATAGATCTATAAGCATATAACTTCCTATAAATTACATAAACCAATTTTAAAAGCAATTCATTTATTATTAAAACACCGTAGGACTGGATTTCTCACTTTCTTGGTTTTCAATTATCTACTTAATTGGGATAGATATAACAATTACACAATTATCATTCTGTGGTCAGAAACCAAATGTTCAAGATCTGATAATACTGGGCCAGGCTCAACTAATGGAGCAGATGGGAAATTCTGTAACCAGAGTGAAAGCTGCTGTTCATTTGCAAATTTTAGACTCTTTGCAACCCTAAAGATCTCTGGGGAAAAAAGTTTAATCCAATGACACTGTAGCTTAAAAATTACAATCATGTTGCCCTCTCCCCCTCCAGGACCACCATCATCATCACTTGTGATTTTATGGCAATCTAAGGTTTATCAAGTGCTTTATATACATTTCTCGTTTTTATTTGAGAAAATAGAAGTTGCAACATATTTCTTGCATTTTTTTTTAAAAAAATACATCATTATTGAAGAAGTATCACTTAGTGAGAATGGAAATACTCTACCAGGAGTCAGGTACACCTGAATTCATATTCTTCTTCTACCACTAGCTACACACACACACACACACACACACACACACAATTTAACTTCTCTGAAACTCAGTTTTTCCATCTAGAAAAAAGGGGATAATATTCATAGCATTTTCCTTAGAAAGTTTTTGTGTGAGGATCAAACAAGATAATTTGTGGAAAGGCTTTGCAACCAACACTAAAATGTTATATATTTATCAATTTTATAGGCAACAAATGCCATACCACAAGAGAAAAACTTTTTTTTAGGAAATCATAATTTTGTATATAATTATAAGGAGTAGAAAACTGTCATTGATGGAAATCCCACATGACAAATGCATTTCAAAGATATTTACTCTGATATGAACAATGACACTGATATTTTATGATGAATAATCATTAGTAAATATACATATATGTAAATGTATTATGTAATATGTATACTACATCTATAGTCTAACCATTGTGACATGAGCCTTTTATATATTGAAAATTCTAAATGAAACTTGTCATTAAATATTTCTAAAGAAATTCAATCAATATACTACACTGGAAGAAAGAAACACAAAATGAAACTATTCTCTACAGACATCCAAAATTTCACATGTGACATAAACAAATTGAAGTAAATATGATACACTAAAGACTCATAAGATCATAGGTCTAGAGTGGGATGGCATTTTGAGGACATCATAGTCTGTTTTAGAGATGAAGAAAATGAGGTCCAGAGAGGAAAAGCTAACAGAGCTAGTTAGTTAAATGTCTACTGATTAAAAGAGTGATGATTTTTGTGGCATTTCTCAAGATCCAAGATTGAGATTCAGATGTATTTTATTCAACTATTCAATCCACTTTAGTAATTAAAATGTTAGGAAAATTTTCCTGTAGGATGTAACTGTTCTTTCTTTTATTCCTTTATATTCCCTTCCTTGGGGAAGGAAATGGCACAGCAGTCCAGTACCTTTGCAAAGAAAACTCCAAATGGAGTCATGAAGAGCAGGACATGACTGAAACGACTGGATAACAGTGATAATGACAACATCCCCTGCCTAGCACAGGACCTTGCACATAACAGGTGATTAATAGATATTTATTTAGATAAAGCATTTATTAAGTGCTTACTTATTGCCAGGCATTTTTGGGGATACAAATACCAGCAAACAAGGCATTCTCTCCTCAAGGAGCTTACATTCTAATATCAGGAAACAACACAGAAGGGGATTATTGCAATGTATTGTTGAGACTGCAGGAAGTAGCAAGAAGGCCTAGTTTCTAGTAAGATATGGCAAAAATGCTCTATGAATTGAATTGAGAGGACAATGGCAAGCAATTTGCATTCTCTGTATTCTTCAGAAAAGGGAAAAATAAAAGTCAAGTAATCTATTGTCCACAGAAATATAATCCAGTGTTTTTAGTCAGGAAAACTGAGAATTTGACTCCCTGACTGCAGAAGAATTCCAGCACTAAAGTATATGATTTGTAAGTTCTCCATTTTAGTTGACATTGGCCAGAAAGGAGAAACGAGAATACTGATAATTTAATATTCTGGATCCCTTTCATTCAAATATTCCCTAGTGAGTTTGGCATTTAAGCATACACATACACACAGCTCTGAAAATTATTGGTGCAGAAATGTTGCCATTAGAGAAAACATTTTGGAAAACATTGCTTCAATTTATTTTGCCTTACTGCAAAAAAGTGCATCTATGCCCTTGACTAATTTGCATAAAAATGAAAAATTCTGGCCCCAAATTTTTAAACTCAGCCAGCTATTCAAATAATTGACACAATCTGTGAGTGTGAATGTGTATCTGCAAGGGCACTTGTGTGTGTGTGTACTGACATCTTACTCATAGGCAGCGTGGGCGATTTTGTACGATATCAGAGCATGGGACAGGGCCTTCTATTGACTTTACTATACTTCTATCTGCTAAATAATACTGCGAATTCCTTTACCATGTATCCCAAATATAGTACTCTCCTTGCTTGCACTATTCCTGACATCTGATATGACTGACATGCTCTCTTCCAGATTTCAGCTGTTGAATTCTTACCCTTACTTTAAAGTTCAACTAAAATGATATTTCTTCATGAAACTTCCCTTGATCTTCATTCCATTTTCCATTACCTACACCCCCACACTCCCTTATGATGATTTTTCATATTAGGAATTCACACAGCATTTTGTTCTGTCCCTCCCTAATGCATTTAATCCATAGGCAGCTAGGTGGCCAGTGGATGGAGTGTTGGGCCAGCAGTGAGGAAAAGTTGAATTGAAATTTGGCCTCAGGTACTTTCTAGTTTTGTGACTCGAATAGGTCACTTAACTTTGGCCTGCCTCAATTTCTCAACTGTAAAACAGGGTAATAATAAAACCTCCCTCTCCCTTCTTTCCTTCCTTTTTACTTCCCTTCTTTCCTTGTTTTCTCCCTTCCTTCCTTGCTTCATTGCTTCCTCCCCCTTTCTTCTTTCTCTCCTTCCCTCTTTCCTTCTTTTCTTCCATAGTGTGACATATAATGTATATTAGTGTTTGTCTTACATCCCCATAAACTATAAGCTTCAAAAGGGTTCATGTCCTACACACTATATAATTAAGAAAAAATATTGAATTTATATATAGATATACCAATGGAAAAGGTAACACATTGACTTTAGTTTACTCTAAGGTGAAACTATTATGGCAGATATTGACCAAAGAAAGGAAGTATGAAGAATGCTTGATTGGAAATAAAAAAAGAGTGTATGTTTCACTCCTGCTTGTGCTGCAAGATGAACTTGGATTAGTCAATTAATCCCTTGGATATTCAAATATGTACTTATTTTTACTTATTTTAAAATAATTTTTGTTTCATTTCCACTAGTTGTACCAAAAATCTTTTTCTCTCACTAAAATGATTATCTGATTAATAAAAGTATGAATAATTCTAATAAGATCAATAATGATATTTTAATAAGAGCAATATGATTGAGTATAGCTTTTTTTAATCTTGTAACATTTTGTAATACAGTAATGCAAAGATCTGATTCAAAGTTCAGTTTGTTTTGATACTTAATTGCAATGATTGTCATTGCTGAAAAAGATATTTCCTGAAGACACATAAATCCAAGTAGTAAAAGTTCCTTGTTGGCTACATTTGCTAAATCATGATATGCATTTTTCTTTTTTTTATTTACTTTTTTTCCGCTGGTAAATACAGTCACGTTAATAAATGCTTAGGCATATAAAGAAATATGGAATTAGATGGTGTAGTGGATAAAGATCTGGGTCTGCAGTCAGGAAGCTCTGAGTTTAAATATGGCCTTGGCACTTACTGACCGTGTGACCCTGGGCAAGTCATTTAATCATTCTTTGCCTCAGTTTCCTCAACCACAAAATAGGGACAACTATAGCACCAAACTTGCAAAATTCTTACGAGGATCAAAAGAGGTAATACTTGTAAAGCGCTTAGCAAAGTGCCTGGCATAGAGTAAGCACTATTATACAAATAATAATATTATTATTAAAGTTTTTAAGTTTAATACTCTATTCATCTTTGGCAAAAGCATAAGGTCCATCATCATTAACTATATTCTATGCCAAATTCAGATACGCTGAATGAGCATATGAAACTTTTTTTTTTATTTTTCTCTGTTCATGATCACTGACAGAGTTTTCTTTTGTTTCTAAGTGTTCTTCTGCTGCTATCCATATACACACTTCTTTCCCAGACTGCCTCCTTCTAGCTTTTTAAAAATTGATTAAAATGCTATTTTTAAACTACAAATACTCTATTTTAATTTTTTAAAATCTACTAGGCTAGATCCAGTATGAAATAGTAAAGTTGAGATGAAAAGTTAGATACAAGTAGAGAAACAAAAATTTGAAATTGAACGTGTTATTAGAAATCTAATAAAAATAATTGCTTAGGTTTTAAATTCCTGTGTGTCCATCAGCGTTCTCCATGATTTGTAATCACCATAATTTTCTAACAATATTTCCCAATAGCCTCCAACATAAAGTGTCAACTTTGTTCATTTGTTCATTCATTCATTATACTTAACCAATATTTATTGAGCACCTTACTATGTGAAATGCATTGTGCTTGTTACTGGGAGAGGACGATGGATAGAAGAACAGGGTATAGCTTCTTCCATAAAGGAATTTAGAATCTAGCAGAGGACATAAAATAATTATTATACAAGATACAATGAAGGGGCACATTGGAGACACAAACAAAATGCTTAGTGGTTCAGAGGAGGGAAAAGATTATGTTATGATGGAGAAAATGTGAGAAAAGAAGGAAAATATAGCTTCTGACCTCAGACTTAAAGGATGGCTAGGTTCAACAAGGAATAGCAACTAGCTGGTGAAGTGGATTGAGAGCTGGGCCTAGAGCCAGAAATAGGCCTTACCTCCCAGAGTTGTTATGAATATCAAATAAGATGATAATTGTAAAAGTCTTAGCATAGTGCCTAGTACATAATAAGCACTTAAAAGAACTTGTTTCCTTCACTTTCCATTTTCCATTCAATTCAATATTTCAGCAAGCCTTTATTAAATGCTAACTATGTATAAAATACTCTGGGACTATAAAGGAAATGAATTAAAGGGAATCTCCATCCTTAAGTAACTTGAATCCCATTAGAATGTCCATCTGTTATGTAGATGGCACAGTGGATAGAGTACTGGACCAAGCGTCAGAAGACCTTAGTTCAAATCCAACTTCAGTTACTTACTAGCTGTATGACTGTGAGAGAGTCTTTTAACCTCTGCCTATCTTAGTTTTGCCACAGGTAAAATGGGGATAATTATACCACCTATCTGTCAGGACTATTTTGAGCATCTAAGGAGATGATATTTATAAATTTATTTGTAAATCTTAAAGCAACATATAAAGTGCTAGCTATTGTTTTTGTTACTACTACTATGATGAAGACCACGATGATAACAGCCACCACCACCACCACCACTACCACCAGCACCACTACCACTACCACCACTACTACTACTATTGCTACTACTACTAAATCCTAGTCCTCTTTCAATAGCCATATACTGTTTTCTCAGGAATTTGTCTTCCCTACTAATGCCAGCTATTCCAATTTGATCTCTTAGGTGTCAAATTATTTTCTACTTAATGTCAGTAACCACACATTTTTACCACTTAATAGCAGTCTCCATGGGGCAGCTAGGTGTCACAGTGAGTAGAGTGCCAGCCCTGGAATCAGGAGGACCTGAGTTCAAATCTGCCCTCAGACACCGGACACACTTACTAACTGTATGGCCTTGGGCAAGTCACTTAACCCCAATTGCCTTGCCTCCCCCCCAAAAAATAATAGCAGTCTTTAATGTGGTTATATAGGAAATTAACTTGGATACTTTTTTTATGTGTATCTGCCTTGCCTCTTGAACACAGATTATAAATTCATGAGAGTGGGCACCATGTCTTATATTTCTTTGGTGTAAAACATGGTGCACGTGGGTAGGCACTCAATAAATTCTTGTTGATTTTTACTTAGTATATTTGCTTTTCTTAAAAAGCTTATCATTGGTGACCTGTTTTTTCATAGTCCTTTGTGAAGACTGCAGATTAACATTGGTGCTCATAGGCCTTCTATTGAAAAACACTCAATTCCCAGGATACAGAGATGAGTCACTGGATGTACTAAATTGACATTTTGTGTATTTAGCTCATATGAGAATGGATGAGTTTTTTTTTTTATTCTGTAATACAAGTAAGCACTGGGAGAGCCTTAACGAATATTATCAAAAGAGAGTTCCCAACCATTCTATTTTTAACAATTTTTGGTGAATAAGGAAAAGAGTATTCCCAGGTAGATTGGGGGGAACTATTTATGTATCAGCAACTGGCGTTAATAAGCAAAGGGAAAACAGCTAAATAACAAATTCACAGTTAGTAAAATTTCATTTGGCTTAAAGGGTAACAAACAAAATTTGGAAAGAGTAAGACCTTATGGTGGATAGAATAAGCTGCATGGTTGATCTTAGTAAACTTTCCTATGTTGAGAAATACAAAAGCATCATCTTTGATGCAAAATGGCTTATAGTTAAGAATAGTATAATGGTACAATATTTAAATATTTAATTAAATATTAAAATAAATTACCAAAAGTGAACTTGGTGAATAGAATTCCAACTTTTGAATGCAATTTATGTCACCGTATGTGCCTGAAAATCTTAATGAGAGACCCAGAGCCATGAAAAGAGGATAAGGAGAGATACCCTGAAAAACTGGTTTCTTGTCAGGAGTATGTCGGTAAATGCTTAACAACTTACTCCTCCCACCTGAAAAAAGTACACATGACACCCTTTAAAGCTTAGTCTGCATGATCAAAATTTCCTCCATCACTTTTAAAAATGTAAACAATCAATAAAATAATAATTCAAACCCTGATTTATAGCATTTGTGATTTTCGAGGCATAAATGTTCACACTGAAAATTTAACAATCATATTTCATCAACCAGTATGAGGGAACACTGGCCCTCCCCTACTCCTTATTCTGATTCTGCCCTGTAAGCAGTCATCAGATCTTTGATAAGAATTTGACTTCTGAAGGATTGGTTTGTCATCCTCAAAAGTACATGATGTGTAAAGAGGGCCACTCCAATTCTAAGAAAATCTGGGATTCTATGTTTTATTCTTTCTACCATCACTAAAAATTCACATTAGCATCTTTGCAAATATGTTTAAAGATACTTAAGAATATGCATTTAGTATAGACACCAAGAAAACTCATTGCAGAATGACCTGCCATCAGTCTCACACAAAAGAAATGTTTCTACGAAAGGCCTGATAGAAGTCATTCTTTAAGTTCTCTTTCTTCTACAATAAAATTACCACTGAAAAGTATGAGTGTAAAAACATTTGAGCTAAAACACAACTTTAAGGAATAGTAAATAACTTGAATAAGATAAACTGCCCATCTGTATGATCATTTTCTCATAATTCCTTTCCTTTCTGTACATTTAGAAAAAAAGGCAGTTAATTAGGAGATGCCAATGAGGACCAGTAGCTAACTAAATCTCTTCTATTTAAGAAATGACAGATATATATATATATATATAAAAGGTTTTTTCCACTTGTCAATCACAAACATATTGACTTAGTGATGACAAATCTCTTTTTATTGCTTCTAATCTCATCATTTTTACTTTCCAGGTCTTTCCTGACCTTTACTAAACTCAATTATACTGTGTTAGCTTACTCAAATCTGCTTTTTAATTAGCCCTGTGCCATATTATTCTCCCTTTTCAATATGTTTTGGTGATGCTTTCCCCTGCCACATTATAGCCATGTCTCAGTAACTTCCTCCCCCTGCAAAACCTCCATTAAATAAAAAAAGAACAGTTAAGCAAAACCAAAAACAGTGGTATCATTATTAAATGCTCATCAACTGTAATCTATTGCCTTAGCTTAGTATGGGTCTTGTCGCTTAGTAAGCACTTAAATGTGAGCCCACGCTATCTCTCTCTCTCTCTCTCTCTGAAATGCGTTACATCTCTATGCGCTCTGTTTCCATTTATATGTTAACTTTGGGCTTTTTTGGTTTATTATTTAAATTACTATAGCTATTGTGTTTATAGTTTTCCTTACTCTCTTTTCACTATTTTGCATCAATTCACCCAAGTCTTTCAGGTTTCACTGAATTTCTCATATCCATCATTCCATTACATTCATATATTACACTTTGTCTAGTCATTCTCCAATCAACGGGCACCCACATTGTTTGTAGGGTTATACTTCTTCAAAAAAAATTATGTACTGTTTGGTGTATGTAAGTTCTTTATTTATGTTGTAAGGGAGCAGAGGCGATTTCATTCTTTGCTCCCCTCTTCTCAATAGTTGATATGATCAGAGAAGATAGAGAAGATAACAGAGGTAAGACATGTCAATGTGCTAACAAGGTATTAACACTCAATGATCCCTTTAGGAAATGTGAAGACCTTTCCCTGGTTATCAAGAGCAAAAAAAATCTGCCATACTCTCAGGATTCTTCAAAGGCTCATTTGTTAGTATTAATCTAGTTTCTCCATTTGTTACAATAATTGAGTTACAATCTGGCTCTGAGAAAGAACTGGTTGTGAAGGGAGGGGAAATGCAGCGCTTGGCACTTAGTAGGTGCTTAATATTTACTGATTCATTGAGCTCTCTCTTCTTCCCCCAATCATCCATATGCCTTTAAATAGAGCTACTCAATTAGTAATAGATATTTTATCCAGTAAGGGGCACACAAATACAGTCTAGAGTCTAGACAAACACAGATACAGAGAGTCATTTAACACTGGAAAAAGCTTCAATAAGCTGGTATTCTAGCATCAGAAAACAGAGATATTGCTATGGACTCAAGAAAGAGTTAGCCCTGGCAACTGAAAGTTGAACTGAAGACGGGAGTGGAATTTGGAAGCATAAATGAGCCACCTTCTCAGTATGTCATATTTCTGTGCAAAAGGAAAAGATGCATGAAAATTCTACCAAGATAAAAAGGACAATGAGGCCCTGTAGTTCCGGAGTTATGAGTTATCTTAGTTGGAGGCATTCATTATATGTAAATGTAATTACCATTTAACTTTTGTTTGTCTCCCACTCTTTCCATGGTCTCTGTGGGTCTTTGTGGGCAAGTATAATGCAGATTTATGGGAGAAATATTTTGTACCTATAGTACTTTCTATGCCATGTAAGGAAATTACTTTGCTAAGAGCTAATTGTGTCCATTGACTGGTTATCAATAGGGGAATGCACTGATAGGGGCTTACAATTTGTAGATTTAATAATAACTTCTGACAGTGTAACCCAGTAAATTCTGAATGTAGTTGCCACCACTTGGAGAAATAGTTCCCAAATTGGGTACTGCAATGTCATTGATCTTTTTTTGGAAGGGGGTATATTCCAAATAGAGGAATAACTAAAAGGGTATGAGTGAATAACTTGAATAACTTTTCTCCTGTTTCCTAATTATTTTAGAGAATGGTTGAAACAATTCATGGCTCCACCAATTATAAAATCCCCTAAGTTCCTATTGACCCTTTAATAGTGACAATTTCCATCTTTCATCATTCTTGCCAAATTGATAGGTAGGGGGTGTGTAAAATATTTTCTTTTCATAAGTTGTTTTAATTAGCATTTCTCCAATTGTAAATGATTTGAAGCATTTTTACATATATTTGCTAATAGATCATGTTGCTTCTTTTGGAAATTATTTGTACATACCACTTATTGATTGGTGAATTTTGTTTGTACATATATTTGAGACAATTCTTCATGAATCTTGAATATAAGTCTTCATTCATATGTTAGATAAAAACATTTTTCCACTTGAGTTTATTTTCTGGGTTCAAGCTACATTTATTTTGCTCATGTGAAAGCATTTAAAATTTATGTAATTGATTTTGAATTTTTATATGATTTCTTCTATCTTTGTTTATGGATTCATCTTCAAATCATAGTTCCAAAATATGCCACCTTACTTTTATCAAATGTGTTTATTGTGTCATTTTTATCATTTAGTTCCTTTATAAATTTGGAGCTTATGATCTGGCATATAATTGAAGAGCTAAACCTAATTTCTGTGAAACTTTCTGGATTTTCTAGCATTCCTTGTTCATAAAGGAATCCTTCCCCAAGTATCCTGTAATCTTAGGTTTATTAAAAATTGGTCTATTGTATTCCTTTGCCTCTAGGTTTGCTTTCTTGCCATGCTCCACTGACTTTTTTGTCTAGTTTAACCACTGTTAAATAGTTTTGATGATTATTACTTTATAATATAATCTGAGATCTGGTCATGCTAAGTGACTCTTTTTAGACTTTGTGCTTTTTCTTATATAGCTTGAAGCGTACCCATAATAAAGCTCTATTGTTTTATGTATTCCTGTCTATATGGTTCTTTAAAACAACCAACCAACAAACAAACCCTCCTATAATAGTCTGGGACTTAGAAACCCTGATCTGACACTTCCTAGTAACGTGACACTGGCAAAGTAATTTACCCTTTGAAACTTAAGCTTTCTCATATTGTAAAATAGGGATTTTCCATTGCCCACTTTAAAGAGGCTGTTGTGAAAAAAGTATGAAACTGAATTCGTTATATACATATAAGTTATTATTTACTTCTCATATTCTTTAAATTTTCATATCTTAATTTACAATCCCCTTGACCGCAAGAACTATGTCATATACTTTTTATACTGGCCTTCTTGCTACCCGATGTGTGCCACTCTCCCATCTCGTCGTGGTCCCATATGCTCTTCCCCA
This sequence comes from Trichosurus vulpecula, assembly GCF_011100635.1. Lineage (NCBI taxonomy): Eukaryota > Metazoa > Chordata > Mammalia > Diprotodontia > Phalangeridae > Trichosurus > Trichosurus vulpecula. Next base: position 128,554,331 of record NC_050573.1, on the reverse strand, counting down.
ACCTTGGAATATACTCCACCTCCTTATGTCTCTTCTTAGAAGCCTCAGTTTCCTTCAAAGCTCAATTTAAATGGTACTTTTCTACATGAAGCCTTTCCTCATCCACTCAGATCCAGTGATACTCTTCTGAAATTAACTTGTACATACTTTTTAAATCTACTCCCTATATACTTCTCTCTTTACACAATATAATTTTAACTCCTCAAGGACAAGAGGTGTTTCATTTGTGACTTTGTATCCACAGCACCCAGCAGCTCACTGTTTAGCTAGCAGATTATAAACATTTAATCAATCCTTGTTGGTTGATTGTGATTCCCACAAGATCTGGTGAAGTGCTTTGTTCAGTAAATATTTCATGATTGAATGTACAATGTCCCCTCATGATCTGACAAGACATACTCCCCTTTTAAACAGGTCTTAGGGTATTTGCAGAACAGTTTTTGAAACATTAAGTGTCTTTGAAATATTTAGTAGGTTGATCTCAAACTACTCACTGCTACAAGAGCATATCCCTTTAACACCAATGTTCTCCTAGTAATACTATGAACTTGTGAATCATGTAATACCAGGATCTGGAAAGAATAAAAATTACATGTAATCCAAAGGACAACTGAGAGATGTTTGCCGGCAGTAATTAGGCTGCAGTTTGGTACCAATGACGGCTTTTGGTAGAGAAGTGTCATCAAAGCCGTCATCAAGGACAAGTATAACTGAGAAAGGAAGTGGGCTGGTCCTATCAGGAGAATGGGAAAAAATAGATAGACAACTTAAGTGCCACACTGTTCCCTTTAAGATATTAAAAGAGAAAATAAGAATACCTCTGGTGAATTGGATCTTCTGTGGATGATTTCAAGTTCAATATGGACAGAAATAACACTGAATGAGAAAAATACAGAGAGGTAAAAATTGGACCTAGTGGAATGAGTAACAACCACCACCACCATCAGTAAATATTAAGTGACTACTATGTACCAGGCACTATCACAAGATCTGGGGATACACACAAAACCAAAACCATGATTCCTGCCCTTGAGCATTCTAATGGCAGAGAAAATGCAAACAACTAATTACATATAGGATACATAGAGAGTATAAATAGGAAGTAAACTCAGAGGAAAGGGATCCCAGAGCCAGCTAAATAAGTAACTTGTGTCTAAGTATTGTGGAAAGGAAATTAGATTAGGAATCAGGAGACCTGATTTCTAACCCCAGTTCTCTCATTCATTAGCTAATTGCCCAATTGTTGTAGCCATTAATACACTCAGCATTGAAACCTTGGAATTCAGTTGACTTGAACGGTGAATGAGTACAAACTTAACTAGTCCACTGGCTTCCAGGGTCATCTCCAGGCATCCTGACCTATATGTTGCTACTGGACCAAGATGGCTCAGGAGGAGAGAGCCACCCCTCTCATGCAAATCACTTGCAAGTCACGGCATCATCTTTCTGATGCCACGGTCCTCTTGGAGAACAAAGGACAAACAACAACAACTAATCCACAACATATATCCAGCTCCAAACCAGGCTATGCTTAAGATTCCTTCCCACTCCTCCTCCTCCTCCCTATCTTATTCTCTGGAAACAGCAATCAAATCAATACTACCACTTTTTCTAGAAAAGGTTATGTCAGTCACCTGCCCTATGAACAACTGTCCCTTACTGTTACTCCTCGAAACCTAATTCCTCTCCTTGGCCACCACTTTACTCTATGGATAGCGTACATTTGACTATGAGCTCCTTGAAGGCAGGGACTGTTTTACATTTATATTTTTATTCCCAGCATTTAGTACCTTACCTGGTACTAGTGGTTATTATATGTGTAGTTTTTCATCCATTCATTCATTTCTCCTTACTTTTCCCTCTTAGAAGCCCAAATTTCCTTCTCAACTCAGTTAAAATAGCCACTTCTGATACAAGCCTTTTTCCCCCTGAAACATCTAGCCATTTTGGGGTCCCTATTGAAATTTCCTTCTTTTTACTTTATTTTGCATATAATTTTATATTTTGTCTTCCTCTACAAAATGTGAGCTCCTTAAAGTTAGCTATTATTTCCTTTGTATTTCTGTATCTCCAGCACACAATACATAGTATCTGATGTAAGGTTGGAACTTAATAAAATATGTATTGATTAACTTCTCTGACCCTCAGGTTTTTTTTCATACTCAAAAAGTTAAATAGAATAATGACTAAGGTGTTAGCTCTAAATCTATACGATTCTGTCATTTGTAAATTAGGGATATTTCCAATGTCTACTTCAAAGAGATTATTGTGAAAAAAATTCATGAACCTTAATTCATTATGTGTTGCTGTTGTTGTCCAATTATTCAGTTGTGTCAGACCCTTTGACACCATGGACTATATTGCCCATGGGGTTTTCTTGGCATATTGCATAGTGGAGTAATTTATCATTTCCTTCTCCAGGGGATCAAGGTAAACAGAGATTAAATGAGTTGCCAAGGATCACACAGCTGGTTTCTGAGGCCACATCTGAACTCAGGTTTTCCTAACTCCGGGCCCAGAATTCTTCCACGGAGTTATCTAGCTGTCCCAATTCAATATATACCTATGAGTCATTGGTAGCTAAGTGCAATGGATAGAGTAACAAACCTGGAGTCAGGAAGACCTGAGTTCAAATCTGGCCTCAGACACTTTTTATCTGTGTGACCTGAGCAAAACTCTGACTAAACTCTTTTTTCCTCATTTTCTTCATCTGTAAAATGAACTGGAGAAGGAAATGGCAAACTATTGCATTATCTTTGCCAAGAAAAAACCAAGTAGGGTCACGAAGAATTGCACACACCTGAAACAACTGAACAAATGAGTTATTATTTACTTTTTAGATTTTTTAACTTTTCATGTATTAACTTACAATCCCCTTGAGTGCAACAGCTATGTTTTTCTTCTTGCTATCTCGTATGTGACACTCTATCTCCCATCTCTATGTATCCCAACAGCCTTGGAATATACTCTTTATGTATATGTACATATATATACATATACATACATATATATGTTCCCCATTATACATATATATGCACATGTTCTGTCCTATTCATATTCTAGAATAGAATGTATATTAAATATTGAATAAATGTATATATGACACACATATATGTATACATATATATATATATACTTTTTAATCACTTTAGACTGTGCTACTTAGCTAAAAATCTTTACATGAATAACTTTAAGTTGAATAAATACATTTTACTGTTAACTAGTACTTGGGATTGTACATCTTTACATTACATATATGCTACTAGCATTTTGTTGATTTTAATGGTTTTTCTTCAAACATAATTTAGGCAATATTGTGTTATAATTTATAAAGACATATTGATTGCTTGATGTATCCTATTTGGTTCTATGATTTAATTTAGTAAGATAAAATGTGTAGATTGTAAATTCATGTCTGGATCAGGACCCTCACAAAGGAAATTATTGAATAATTAGTTTCCCCCAATTTAAATAGAAATTTACTTCCTCCTCTTTCTTTCTAAACTGCATCTCTATGGTTAAAGACCCATAAGAGAAACATGATGACATTGGGTGAAGTTTTTCCAAAACATATTAAATAGTTTTATGTACAAAGCAACTTGAAGTCAGAAGTCTCTAGTGCTTTGCCTCCATGGTAGTAACTTTGACTTCAAACAAACAGCAAGGGGAAAAAATGCCAACTGATCCACTCAGCTCCCTCTAGAAATTGATATTTTTCAGGTACTTCAATATTTTTTTCCTGTTTTTACTCTGGCTAAAGGGTCATGTAAATTTGAACACCAATTCAAATCTTTGGTAGACTTTTATAATGAGAAGAGAAAATGTTACCATTTATGGGAATTTTTTTTTTACTGATTAGGAACAATTACATCTCAGTGCCACGATATATCTTGAATATAATCTTTCCAGTCTTATGACTCTCATCCTAGCTTCAGCTGTCAGGATTTCTCGCTTGGACTATTGTAATTGTAATGGGAGAAATAGTACTGTGCTAAGGTAAGCTTTTAAACCCCTCCCCCGCTTTGCCAATGGTCCAGGGAGAGAAAACCCCGTTCTTTACCTTTATCACATTAATCACTTAACTATTGATTATGTACCTTCCAGGTACAATGTTGGACTTTGGAAACACAAAGACAAAAGGTATCACTGTTTATGCTTAAGCTTATGTACTACTGGGAGATGAAAATTGTATACAGGATAGTAAGTGCATGATATTTATAAAGCAATTTCGGGTGGGATAGGAGGAAAAGTAGATCAGGAAAGCCTGCATGGTGGTGGTGTCACTTGAGCTGAATCTCAAAGAGATCTCAGGATTCCAAGCAATGGAAGTAAGGGGGGAGAAGTATTCTAAGCATGGAGAAGAGACTGTGTAGTCACAGAAGTAGAAAAGTAAGCCTAATGTAAAGTCAAATAGCTCCATTTCTCTGAAACATAAAATATAGTGTAAAATAAGCCTGGAAATAGATGCTGGAGCCAAAAAAAAATACCTGTATTTTCTCCTAGAAGCAATAGGAAGCTCTAAATTTTCTTTAGGAGGGAAATGGAGTTGCATGGTAAGACCTGACTTTTAGAAATTTCACTTGGTAGCTCTATGCAACACAGTTTCAAATAGGGGAGAAATAGGAGGTGGGGAGACCAATTAGGAAGTTTTAGCAGTAGTCCAAAACAAGTGGTGAGTTCCTGAACTAAGGTGGTGACTGTGTGAGCAGAGAAGAGGAACAGATGCCAGAGATGTTGTGGATATAAAACCAATAAAATGCAAAAAAAAATAATCTGATATGGGAGGATTTAGGAAGTGAAGAATTAAAGTTTTGAATCCAAATAGCTGAAAGACTCATAATATACTAGGAGGAAATAGGCAGGAGCCAGTGCTAACTGATTTGAAGACCAGTTGTTAAATCTGCATTTGCACTGCTGACATTGGCAACTTTATATATTAAGACTTGATTTAGTGTTTTTTAAGTTGCCTAGATTTCAGAAAGTGGGGAAGGTAATAAACATTTACATAGCACCTACTATGTGCCAGGCATTGTGCTAAGTACATTTATTATTTTTACAAATATTTTCTCATTTGCTTTTCTCAATAACACTGTGAGGTAGGTACTACTATTACCTTTATTTTGCAGTTCAGAAACTGAGGCAAAAGAGGTTGAATTACTTGCCAAGGGTCATATAGCCAGCAAGTGCCTAAGGCCAGATTTGAACCCTGGTCTTCCTAATTCCAGACCCAGCACTCCATCCATTGCACTACCAGTTACCTCAAAAAGGTGTTAATAATGTATATTATACTTTTTTAAAAAATATGTATAATTCCCCCAGACTGGTTGCTAAAATTTACAAGCCAACCCCTCTATTGCTTTATAAATATACTTGAGTATAATAGGAGTACCAGTAGAAAGTTCAGAGAATGAAATGATCACCAGACAAGAAACTTGGTAACTGTAGGCTAATAATAACTGGTATTTGTAACACTTTAAGGTTTACAAAGTCCTTTATATTCATTATGTTACCTGAACTACAAAATACCCCTTGAAATAGGAAAGTTAGAAGGAGGGCTAGCTTTAGGAGGAAAGACAATGAGTTCTGTATTAGATATGCTGAGTTTGAGATGATTATAGAGCATCCAGATGGAGATGTCTAGCAGGCAATTGGTGATGCAGACCTGAAGGTCTGGAGAGAGATGAGGAGATAAAGTCCAGATATGAAGACTTAGGAATTATCTATGAAGATAATAAGCTAACCCATGAGAGCTAATGAGAACACTAAGACATAGAGAAGACACACAGAGAGGAAGGGGATATAGAAAAAGGGAGAGAGGAAGAAAGGGAGAAACAGAGAGTCAAAGAGACAGAGAAAGAGAGATGAGTAGAGAGAGACAGATACAGAGAAAAATAGAAAAAAGAAAACAGTATGAAAAGAGAAAGAGAAAGAGTGCCTAGGAAAGAGCCCTGGATTACACCCACATAAAACGATGGGAGGTGGATTGTGTATAGGAGATGGGGTGGGAGTAATCAAATAGTTAGAAGGAAAAACAGGAAGAAGTGTCATGAAAACTAAAGCTAGTCATCAAATCCAAGGCTCCTAACTTCAAGTACTGAACTCGTCCTATCATGCTGAACAGACTTTCAAATATACGAAGCATCATCCCTAAATTCATAGGATCATGGGATTTAGACCTTGAATAGATCTGAGAGATCAGTTGGTCCAAACCTTTCATTTTATAAATAAGGAAAATGAGTTCTTTCACTCCATAGTCCCCCAAATAGTAGTAGTTATCAGCTATTTGTTTTCTTTCCAATTCCAAAACAATGTGGATAATGACAAGTTAAATGAAGGTGCTCATTCTCCATACCTATTTGGAGCTTTAAAAAGCCCTGTTTTAAAACGTGCCAATAACTAAAAACAAAACAACCAATTCTTCTTCTGTGGTACTCAGGAAACAGCTTGCCCTGCCAAAGTCTTACAAAAATTATGTTTTCAAAATTATGATTTCATACTACTCTATGATCTTCTAGTTACTACATTTGTGAATAATTTGCACAGTTGGGAAATTTAAGTGGTGCCCCCTTTCTTAAATGTTTTTCCTGTGGAGTAAAATGTAGAATGGAACCATCAGGCACAAGTCATGGATCTAGAGCTAGAAGAGACTTCAGAGGTCATCTAGTCTTACCCCCATTATAATGAACAAACTGAGGACCAAGGAAGTAAAGTAATTTTCTCACAGGTAGTAAGCATCATAGGCAAAATGGGTGCCAAATAGGTGACTTGCTGAAGAAATATTGATTGGAATAAAATTATATTATAGAATAAAGTCATGAAAAAGCATGCATGTATACCACAATTTTAAAAACCATAATAGACATAGCAATATTAGAAAAAAAATAACTCCTAGAGGTTAGATTCGAATCAGGTGATGTGGATTTCGATTGTGGGAAAGAAATGGGGGAGAAGGTAGGAAAAAAGAGAAATCCAATGAAGAATAAGCATCCTGTCCTTCTGTAAAAATCAATGAGTGATTGAGGGTTAAAAATGGAATTTTATGGGATGAATTTTAATTCATTCAGAAGATACCAAATTAAACGATCCTATCAATGACAAAACTATACAAGTTGAGAATTTCTTGAACTCAATGGCTATCTAATATGACTCATTTGGAAAGGAATCTCCACTCTAACATTCCTGCCAAATGGCTATTCAGCTTTTGCTCAAAGATCTCTAATGGTATGAAACCCTTCCAATTCTTTTTTTCTGTCTTTTTTTGTGGAGGGGGGAAGTCAGGACAATTGGGGTTAAGTGAGTTGCCCAAGGTCACACAGCTTATAAATGTGTCAAGTTTCTGAGGTCATATTTGAACTCAGGTCCTCCTGGCTCCATGGCCAGTGCTCTACACAATGCACCACCTAGCTGCCCCTAGAAACCCTCCAGTTCTTAAGGCAGCTCATTTCATTTTTGGACAGCTTTAACTGTTGGGAAATTTCATTTATTTTGATCTCAAATTAAAATTTGTCTCATTAAAATGTATACCCATTGTTTCTTGGTTCTACCTGGTTTGGGGTGGGAGAAGGAGGCACAAAATAGAAGAGGAGCAGTGAGTGGAAGATTAAGAAATCTTTCTTATTATAGCAAAGTGAGAAACTGTATGAACTCATGCACTGATATATAAGAATGAATATAAAGCGAAAGAAGGTGGCTTATTATCCATACCCATTTCATTTAGACCTCTCCAGAATAAAGGCACTTAAAGCTATTTTGAAATAGAAAGTTGTAGGGGTGTTCAACTTTCTTAGGCCTCTAACTAGAAAAATAGGCCTGTAGTTTCATATGAAACCTAGGAAAAGTCATCAGAAAATAATAGCCTTACTGAATGGGCTTCACCTCAGTCAAACTGAGACCTGCTAAAGATGCTTTAAAAGGCCAAGGTCTTCAACTGCATCTAGGGCCATCTCCAGTCATTCTGATGTGTATCTGGCCACTGGACCCACATGGCTCCAGAGGAGAAAGTGAGGCTGGTGACTTTGCACAACCCTCCCTCATTTAAATCCAATTCACTTGCATGTCATGGCATCACCTCCCTGATGTCATTGGTTCTCCTCAAAAACAAAGGAAAAACAACAAATGAAGGGAAATTTAAGTGGTGCCCCCTTTCTTAAATGTTTTTTCCTGTGGAGTAAAATGTAGAATGGAACCATCAGGCACAATTCATGGATCTAGAGCTGGAAGAGACTTCAGAGGTCATCTAGTCTTACCCCCTTTATAATGAACAAACTGAGGACCAAGGAAGTAAAGTAATTTTCTCACAGGTAGTAAGCATCATAGGCAAAATGGGTGCCAAATAGGTGACTTGCTGAAGAAATATTGATTGGAATAAAATTATATTATATTATAGAATAAAGTCATGAAAAAGCATGCATGTTTACCACAATTTTTATTTGTTTTTCTTTCCTTTTTATACTCAGTTAGCAACTGATCCAGGAAGAGCTGCCCACTGAGGGATCTAAGAGGAAATGATGGGGAAAAAAATCTAACTTTTGGCACTCCTGAATTGCTTTCTCTCTTTTGAACTTCCAGCAAGGGGTATTTTTAGGAGGGAGTTTTTGTACCCCCTCCATTCCTAAAGGTGATGGCAACTATACCCACAGGACAATAACATGAACTTTCTCAGGTCAACCTAATTCCCTCACTACCTTTTTTGTGTTTTCTTTCCCAGGTGCAGGCCAACAACCAAGGGATTCTGAGAAATAGATGCTTCCAGTTCTGGAAATAATGAGAACTTAAGAATTTTGAATCAGGTGATGGTTGCTCAGTAGGAGGTTATTTCCACAACAGTACCACTTTTCAGAGGAGAAAATCACCACTTTCAGTATATTCTGCATCAGGAGGATGAAAAAGAAAGTCAGACCTTATGAGTTGTTTGAATAATGAACATGACAGTGAAATTTGTGTCCTGCTATCCCACATAGTTGTCTTTACTTCCAAAGGGATTATGAATATGACAGGCTATTTTAAGATGTTGTACTTGTTAATGCACACTTATGTGTCTTTTGTGTTCTAAATTTTTTTCTCTTGTGGAGGAAATAAACCAGCATACTTTATCTGATATCCATATTTTACCCCGAATACTTATTTTATCTTTTTAAAGCAGGGTCCTGTTAACCACATTTTGGGAAAAAGCATAACCATGAGCCATACTCTAAGCTTTTGTTGTAGATATTTCATCAAAACTACTCTTGGGTGGAGGCAAAAGCCCAACTGTAAGAGAATCCTGATTTCTCGATTTTGTGGTCAAGCTACTACATAATGAATTGAGTTTGTATAAGCCCAAAGTTGGAACTCCTTACAGGAGAGGGGCTACTTGGCCTGTAGATCATATTTCTCTTTAAATTGTATTTACACTCTTCTTTAAATTGCATAAATTCTGTGTCAACCTATTCCTGCAAATGTTTAAAGATTGTAAGCTCCTTGAGATCAAGAGCTATTTCAGGTGAATAAGTATTTAATAAGTGACTCCTGGCACACCAGGCACTGTGCTATGGACTGGATCATTTTTGTCATTATATCCTTAAATCTGTTACTTGGTTGGTTCCATAATAAAAACAAGCCTGCTTCCATCCCTTCAAGCCTTGGGCATTTTGCAAATCTAGCTACATTACTACAATTTCTGTGTGGGCAACATATCCTTCTTTCATTCTGTTAATGCCAATGACTTAGGTTTTAAGGCAATATGAGTGAATGACAAATTTTTCCCCCTGCTACAGTCCCAGATGATACATGCATATAGTCACTGTTCAAATTATCTTCATGTCTGGTGTGTGTGTGTGTGTGTGTGTGTGTATCCATTTTGCATATGTAGGTTGATTGTAACCATATGGGTCTATATAGATATGGCTCATAGAGGTAAATGAATAAATATCTCTAATTTCCTTTAGTGGCCACCATGCAAGTTTTACCAAGAGGGGAAGTAGGAAGGTTAGGACCAGAGGTTGGCTACTCTGTTTTCCTAGGAAAAAGGGTACCAGGTTAGAATTATGTCTATCCGCCCACCCGATCTTATTAGTCTAGGGGAAATAATATTTAAATTTAAGCTGAGCTCTTGATTGATATGTGTTAGTGAGGAAGAAGTGTTCCAAGTGATGTATCCAAGGTTTAGTTCTCTTTCCACTAAACACTCTTCACAAAGAAATACATGCAGGGCATAGCAAATAAACCCATTTATACAAGCCAATAGCCAAAGAAATCATAGAAGGTATACATGTAAGAATTTGCCAGACAATACCCAGAGTGAATGAGCTTTCCCACTAGGAGCAAAGTATCTTCGTTCAACCAAGAGATAGAGACCCAGATTCCACCCAGAGGGAAATGCCCTGAAATCTCTAATATGGTAAGCTATGTAAGGAACATGATAGAAGCTCATCCTCTACATGTTATCTTCTTCCCAGAGTTTTTATTTTCCCTTAGGGACTTGAAGAGAAACTGGAAACACATGTTTTGTCTCTTGAAGCTGGAAGCCAGAAGACCAGGATAACTTTTCTCTCCAGCTCTTTCCTTCACACAGGTGCAGGAAATTCAGTAATCAATCTTCACCAAAGAGGAAATTTTTATGCAAATAGGCTTTGGGCTGCAGGTTACATTATAGGTCAGATGGGTCAAGTGAATATACTGAAGGATCCCAGGGAGATCAGTCCAGAGGACTGCTCTGATTAAGTAGAAAACCCAGGAATTTCTTATTACTAAGTTGCAGGAGGGCAGAGAATGGCCCTCTAAGACAGTCCCTAAGAGCCTAGCGATCTCTATTCTTGTAAGCACATGATGGCTATCTAAAGAGTGAATAAAAAGACCCAAATATATAATGAAATAAACACAAGCCAGGTAGGCTTTTATCCAAAAGAATATAAAGTGAATAAAAAAAAACAAAATTAGGGTGCTTAACATTTTGGTTAGTAAGTTAGTAAGTAATACACTTAATATTACTGGTCAGGAAATTAATTGGTGTCAAAATATCAGATTCATGTTTGAGTGTCCAGGAGCATCCATAAATGACAAGCTTTCAGAGCTTCAAACAAGTTTAGAAAACATCTAACATAATTACTTCATTTTTAAAAATGAAGAAATTTAGGCCTAGAGATAGGAGGTGATTTTCCCACAATTTCACAGAAAATTAGTGTTTGAGTATGGATAAAAATCAGGAATTTTGTAGTCTTAATTCAATCACTGTGCAGTGGGAAAGGCACTGGCCTTGGTACCAAAGAAATTTCATTTTAAATCCTGTCTTTGACACTTACAATTTGGATGAAGAGGGGCAAGTTACCTTCTTTTACTGATTGTCAGTTTTCTTATCTGTAAAATGATGATGACAATGCCTATGGTAACTAACTTTGTTTGTTGTGAGGATGGTTGTGAGGTTCAAATGAAATAATCTATGAGAAGCACTTTGCCACCTTAAGTGAGAAATCTAAATTGAGATTTATACCAGACCACTGATTTCCTTGGTATAACTCCCAGATGAGGAAACTACTGTACCAATGCTCCGCAACTTATGATGTTAGAGAGTCTCCTAGACCATTGAGGTATTTAATAACTCACCCAGTCATCTAGCCAGGATGTGTCAGAAGCCTAGGATTTGAACTCAGGTTTTCCTGGCTTTATGGTTGGCTCTCTAACCACTGTCCTATGCTGTCTGTGACTTATTATATCTACACCAAACTGTCTCTAATTTTTAAAGGTAAATAAGAAAATGAGAAAAGAAATGAAAAAAATGCATTGTAAAAAAAGAACAAAATAAATAGTGCTGACCATACCTGTGAGGTTTTCCATGAGGACATCTAAGGAATAAACTAAGGGATATATACAATGACAACTTCCCAGCAAGCCAGAAAAGCAACTTGTATCACAGTACTGAGTACTGTAATCTCTTTATCCTATTTGTTTGACCAGATTTCTCTAAGAGACAGGTGCAAAATAAAACAAACCAAAGGACAAGTGAGACAAGATGATTTAAGAGACAAGATGAGAGTAGAGTGGTGAAATATAATTTGAATTTAGTTGTGACAGAAGAATTAGCAGAAAAATTATCTTACTATCAAGGTCATAAACTGAAGCTAAATGTATGTCATAGAGCTGATGGGGTGCTCATGCCCTACCCCTGAGATCCTATCTCTGGAAGCCTCACAATTTCTCAGGAGGCCTCTGTCCTGTGAGAAAATTATCTCTTGTTGTAGAACACATTCTCTTATCAAAACAGACAGAGGGGTGCCTAGCCCAAAGATTTTTGTCCTTGGCTGATCTAAGGACTCTTCCTCCCACCAGATTCTTGATGTCCACACCTCTGACAATCCCCTCAATGTCTGGTATACTCCCTACACTTTCCCATCCATAGCTCCCAAAGACACCTGGATGCTTAGATTGCCCAATTAGAATCCCTGACATTCCTTTGCCATGCCCCCTTTCCATATAAACCCCAGCATCATCCTCAGTCTGTCACAGGTTCCCATAAGGACCCTTGGCTATTTTTGCTAAAGCATTGCAATAAACACTTTGCCACTTGATTAAGAGAAGGCTTGAATGCCTTGGCATTCTCAAAGCCCCAGCACCCCAAAACCTTGTCAGAGCAATATCTTGGACCATTTCTAGTTTTAACGTAATAAAAAATTTTAAAATTGCACATGCAAGCTGTTGTGTATATGAAAGGCAGTTTGTTAATAACTACTACTTTTCTGCAGCTTCCATATAGAACAATATGTAGATTGCCTCTTTGGCAAAGGGTCTCATTTGTAAAATCCCAATGTTGACTCACATGTATGTCTTAAACTGATAATTTCAAGTAAATCAAAATAGCCAATAAGATAAAACATAAACCAACTCAGTTATAGTTAAAACTGTAGGAGAACTTTGCTGACAATGTACAAATGCACACAAACCCAACAACATTCTCTTGTTATTTATGATCAGCACTAATTAAATGTTGGGGAAAAAAGGAAAGTCAGAGCAATTATAAATTTAGCTGAAGTAATCATTTTCTGTGTGATTGTTGGACCTATGTTTTCCTTATTACCATAATCTCTTTCCACAGACCAAAAATCATTTCTAATATACCTTTTTTAACTTTTCATCTGTAACTCTGAATTCCTTCTTTCCTTCCTATAGCATACCCAGTTTTCATGTATCCTACAGTATGGATTCATTTTGTATTATTGATTGGACTAAATGGCTGTTAAGGTTTCTTCCAATTCTTCATGTTGTGTGATTCTGTGACTCCCTCAGCCCTAATTTTATGAATTTAACCACAAAAATGGTCCAAGACACCTGTGTCACTAAATTGTATTTATTGTATCTATTCACTAATTCATAACAATACCAGCAGCTATATTCTCTTCCTTCTTTTTCCAGTAATTTCACTATATGCTTTGGATTTGGGAAATTCTACTACCATGTCAGATTATAACCTATCTATGATTTAGTAGATAAATCTTAGGGAATTGTCAGTAGTAAAAGGAGAAGTTGAGTGACTTGTCCAGAGTCACACAGCGGTGTCAGCATCAGTCATGTCATTTGAACCCCAATCTTACTGATTCTAAGCTGCTCTATCCAACATGCATATACTAAAGGATGGTAGTTGATATATAATTTTCAAACTATATTAGGAAAAGATTGATTTGGCAGTAAAGGATTAGGGCCAGAAGAGCAGCAGAGGAGGGTGTTGAAAATTGCAGCTTAGCCATTATTACCAACAACAAGAATTTATTAAGCACTTGATATGTACCCTTCACTAAGCACACACTTCAGGTATGTTCCAATTTAGTTTCAGTCTGTGTAAAAGAGACTTGCCATCTTTTAAAAAAATAAGCAAGCTTTCAACAAATGGTCAGAGACTAGGAGAAAACTGAAAGTTGTTGAGACCTTGGGCTCCCTTGCTTTTTAAACAGTATATACGTTTTTAGAGCAAGAAGGAGGAAATTAGAGATCAGATAACAGAGAGCTAGATAGAGGACATAGAAGAGAAATGCAGAAAATTCCTACTTCCCTCTCCATGACCAGGGAAAATACTACCATAGGAACAGCAGGGAAGGTACCCTCGCCTTGTATGAACAATTTCTAAAAGTATGATTCAGAGAGACCACACTGAGAGTAAGCAAAAGAATTTCAGTTCTTTCTGCAGAGGAAATTATAGAAAAAAATCAGGAACTCTTTATACTCCTGAGTCTAATCAGATGGAGGAGGAAAACTAAGGTCCATCCTTTTTCTCATGAAAGGTTTATCATTAAGAAAAATGCCAGTAATGACCCAGAGGCAGGTACCAGTCATTTGGGGGATAAGTTTAAGCAAAGCACCACCAAGGAATTAGATAACTACCAAATCTTTAAACAGGAAAGAAAGGGCTTACTTGGTTAATACCCCAGATCAAAGTAAAGTTCAAATTATGGTAAAAAGAAACAGTAAAAAAAAGAAGTTAAAGATTTCTCAAAAAGGCTTTGGCTTAAGCTTATTTAAATTTTTGCTTTAAATTGTATCTCATGTATTCTAACCTGTCTTGTTAGTGAAGCTTGTTAATATTTGTTCTGTTGTTTTAATAGTTTAATTAGATGAAAAATAACAAAATTGGCTATATTGAGTAGATACTCCAAACACTTAATAAAATAAATAAAAATATAATGGAATATATGTAATTTTAACACGTAGTTTTCAAAGTCAACTTGCAGCTAATAGGGAACCTTATGTAAGTTTTTGTGGTACTCATTTCTATTTGAGTTTGATATCACTGTCCCAGAACATTTCCCCTTTTGACAGTTTTAATCATAAGAAAGTTTTTCATTCCTTCAAGGGAAGTGTGCTTTTCCATAACTTTCACCCATTGCTCTCAGTTCTGTCCTCTGGAGTTTAAGCAGAACAAATCTAACCCTCTCCCATATGAATACTCTTCAAAACGTGAAATCAACCATCATATGTTCCATACTAGAAAAAGAATATAAAGTATATTTCATTCCAACATAAACATCCTGGGGGGCAGCTAGGTGGTGCAGTGAGTAGAGCACCAGCCCTGGAGTCAGAAGGACCTGAGTTCAAATCCAGCCCCAGACACTTGACACTTGTACTAGCTGTGTGTCCTTGGGCAAGTCACTTAACCCCAATTGCCCTGCCAAAAAAGGTAAATATCCTGAGCTTCAAACATTTTGACCATCCTGGTTGCCATCCTCTGGATGCTTTCAACTTATTTATTTTTTGCTAAAAATGTGGTACCCTGAATGGGATATAACACTCCAAATATAGAGTAATGAAGATAGAGTGAAACAGAGTTATCAAAGCCCTAATGTTGGAAAGGATACCTTGCATAATGGGCCCTAACGTCACATTAACCTGTTTTTTTTACATGTCACTCTCTTGACTCATATTGAGCTTGTATGCTGCAAAAAAAAAAAACCCAAAATCTTTTTTAACATGAATACTGTATAGGCAGGTCACTACCATCTTTTTTTTTTTAAATCAATTTATCAATTTTCAGTTTTCAACATTCACTTCCACAAAATTTTGAGTTCCAAAGTTTGTTCCCATCTCTACCTTCCCCCCATCCCAAGATAGCCTGCGTTCTGATTACCCCTTCCCCCAATCTATCATCTTTTCTATCAATGCCCCCTTTTCTCTTATGCCCTTCCCTCCTATTTTCCTGTAGAGTGAGATATATTTCTATACCCCATCGCCTCTATATCTTATTTCCCAGTTGCCTGCAAAAACAATTCTCAACATTTGCCATTAAAACACTGAGTTCCAAACTCTCTACCCTTTTCCCTCCACAACCACCCGCACTGAGAAAGCAAGCAACGCAACACAGGCTATACAAGTGTAGCCATGTAAAACACCTTGACAATAGTCATGTCATGAAAGACTAGCTATATTTCCCTCCATCCTATCCTGCCCCCCACTTTTTCTATCCTCTCCTTTGACCCTGTCCCTACTCAAAAGTGTTTGATTATGATTACCCCTTCCCCAAATCTGCCCTTCCTTCTATCATCCCCACCTCTTATCCCCTTTCTCCCTACCTTTCTGTATGATAAGATAGACTTACGTACCCAATTGAGTATGTATGTTATTCCTTCCTTAAGTCAAATCCTATGAGAGTAAGGTTCACTCATTCCCTCTCACCTCCCAACCTCTTTCCCTCCACTGTAAATGCTTTTTCTTGCATCTTTTATATGAGATAATTTAGCCATTCTACCTCTTCCTTTCTCCTTCTCCCAGTACATTCCTCTCTCACTCTTTAATTCTATTCTTTAGATATCATCCCTTTACATTCAACTTGCTCTGTTCTCTGTGTGTGTGTGTATTTCTGTCGTGTGTGTGTGTGTGTGTGTGTGTGTGTGTGCATATATATATATATGTATATATATATATATTTCCTCTAACTACCCTAATACTGAGAAAGGTCTCATGAGTTAAAAATATCTTTTCATGTAGGAATGTAAACAGTTTAATAAGTCTCTTATGGGCGGAGCTGCTCCAGACCAAGGCGGAAGCGGCCGGCCGGGAAATCCACGTGGGAGACGGGCTGGGAGAAAGCTGGGCGCCCGAAACCGGCAGAGATCCCCAGGCCTCCCAACACAGGACGGCAGTCTCTGGGAGCGACGAGAGGCAGCGCAACGCCACCAGCCGCGAAAACACCCAGTCCTGCCGCTTGCAAAACCCAGGATCTCGGCCTCTTGAACTTCCGGAAGACTCAATGGCTAGGTAAGCGGCTCTAACCCCTCCCCCCCCTCACCCAGAGAATTCCTCGGGAAAAAAAAAAAAAAAAAAGAGAACTGAAACAGAGGAGAGAGTAGCGGGGCTTCACAGGACAAATACTAGAAGCTCATTAGTCCCAGAGGGGAAGAGTCGGCAGGGGGCCAAGCCAGGAGCCCAGACGTAACCTTGCTCCCCCAGGGGAAGCGCCAGTCATCAGCTCAAACAACAAACAGCTGAGACCATTGCTGAAAAGCAAGTGCTGGAGAGCACCCATAGGGAGTGAGACGCCAGGGAGCCAGACCCCTCCCCCACACCTCAGGAAACTGAAGGTTATAATTTTAGACTCACAACCCCCAGAATAAGAAAGCTGGGACAGAAAGCCCTGAGACTCACAGATAGAAATTCGTTCTAACGCCAGCAAAAGGCAATCCAACATGAAGAAGAACACAAAAAAACCGAGGACAATAGATTCTTTTTATGGAGACAGGCAGGATCAAAATATCGACTTAGAAGAAGATAGCAATGACACGGTAGATACATCAGATACCTCAAAAGCTAATATGATCTGGTCTCCAGCCCAAAAAGCACTGCTGGAAGAGCTAAAAGAGGATTTTAAAAACCAAATTAGGGAGCTAAAAGAAAATATGGAAAAAATGGAAAAAAGGGAGAAAAAATCCACTGACGAAATCAAGTCCCTAAAGAATAAGATTGGCGAAATGGCTATGGAGATTCAGAATCTAGAGAGAGAAAAGGACACCCTGAGAGGTGAAATCAACCAATTGAAAATGGATGCTCAAAAGCAAAATGTAAACACTAACTCATTTAAAATTAGACTTGAGCAAGTGGAAGCTAATGAATCTATGAGGCATCAAGAAGTAATAAAACAAAATGTAAAGAATGAAAAAATAGAAAAAAATGTGAAATATCTGATTGGCAAAACAACTGACCTGGAAAATAGATCCAGGAGAGACAATTTGAGACTTATTGGTCTACCGGAAATCCACGATGAAAAAAGGAGCCTTGACAGTATCTTCGAAGAAATTATCAAAGACAACTGCCCAGAGGTCCTAGAACCAGAGGGCAAAATAGTCATTGAAAGAATTCACCGATCACCCCCTGAAAGAGATCCCAAACTGAAAACACCAAGAAATATTATAGCCAAATTTCAGAGCTATAAACTTAAGGAGAAAATACTGCAAGCAGCCAAAAAGAAGCAATTCAAATATCGTGGAACTACAGTCAGGATCACGCAGGATCTCTCAGCTTCCACATTAAAAGACAGGAGAAATTGGAATATGATATTCCGAAGGGCAAAGGAGCTGGGACTACAACCAAGGATCAACTACCCAGCAAAACTAAGCATAATTTTCCAGGCAAGGCGATGGACATTCAATGAAATAAGGGAATTCCAGACCTTCCTGATGAAAAGGCCAGAACTCAATGGCAAATTTGATCTCCAAATACAAACCTCAAGAGAGACATAAAAAGGTAACCAGGGGGAAAAACCCCACAAACTTCATTAACCAATAAGCTTAGGTTGTTTACATCTTTATGTGGGATTATATCATCTTATGTATGTTTTTTATGTATATATATATATATACATATACATATATAAGTCATTCTTGTGAATGGTACAACTATTGTGACAAATGAAAGGGATATACATAGGTTGTGAATGCCTGTATAAATTGACTGATGTAAAGATATAAAATATAAATAAGAGATATAAAGGGAGGGCTATGAGGGAAGTGGTAAGAAGGTTGTAGAAAAGGGTAAATTACACCAAAGGAAGTGGCAAAAAAACATATTATAGTAGAGGGAAAGAAGGGAGGGAGAAGAGCAGTATTTGAGCTTTACTGTCATCTGATCTAGTTCAAGAAGGGAATAACATACTCGGATAAGTTTAGAAATCTAACTTGTCCTACGGGAAGTGGGAGGGAAAGGGGGGAAAAAGGGAGGGGGGAGGGCAGAAGGAAGAGGAGAAGTAGCAAGTGGGTAACGGTTAGATAAGGGAGGGGAATAAAGAGGGAGGGTTAACTGAGGAAAGCGGCGGTCAAAAGCAAAACTTTGTTGGGGAGGAGAAGGGGAAAGGGAGAAATAAAAGCATAAACAGGGGGAATTAGGATGGAGAAAAAGACACAGATAGAAATCATAACCCTGAACGTGCAGGGGATGAACATTCTCACAAAACAGAAGCAGATAGCAGAATGGATTAAAAACCATAATCCTACAATATGCTGTTTACAAGAAACACATCTGAAACAGGGGGATACACATAGGGTTAAGGTAAAAGGCTGGAGTAAAATATATTGCGCCTCAGCTAAAGTAAAAAAAGCAGGTGTAGCAATCCTAATCTCAGACAAAGCAAAAGTAAAGATAGATCTAATAAGAAGAGATAAGGAAGGACATTATATCCTGCTGAAAGGCACCATAAACAATGAAGCAATATCATTGCTTAACATATATGCACCAAGTGGTAAGGCATACAAATTCTTAGAGGAGAGGTTAAGGGAGTTACAGGAAGAAATAGACAGCAAAACTATAATATTGGGAGATCTCAACCTCCCCCTTTCTGAACTTGATAAATCTAACCTCAAAATAAATAAGAAAAAAGTTAAGGAGGTAAACAGAATTTTAGAAAAGGCACATATGATAGACCTCTGGAGAAAACTGAATGGGGATAAAAAGGAATATACTTTCTTCTCAAAAGTACATGGCACATACTCAAAAATTGACCATGTACTAGGGCATAAAAACCTCACAATCCAGTGCAGAAAAGCAGAAGTAGTCAATGCATCCTTTTCAGATCATGATGCAATAAGAATCATTTTTAATAAAGAACCATGCAAAAATAAGCTAAAAACTAATTGGAAACTAAATAATTTAATTCTAAAGAGTGAGTGGGCCAAAGATCAAATCAGAGAAACAATCAATAATTTCATTCAAGAGAATGACAATAATGAAACAACATACCAAAACTTATGGGATGCAGCAAAAGCAGTTCTTAGGGGAAGTTTTATATCTCTAAATGCCTACATGAATAAAATAGGGAAAGAGGAGATCAATGATCTGGGCATACAGCTGAAAAAGCTAGAAAAAGAGCAAATTGAAAACCCCCAATTAAATACCAAATTAGAAATACTGAAAATCAAAGGAGAGATTAATAAAATTGAAACCAAGAAAACTATTGAATTAATAAATAAAACAAAGAGCTGGTTTTATGAAAAAACCAATAAAATTGACAAACCTTTGGTCAATTTGATTAAAAAAAAGAAAGAAGAAAATCAAATTACCAGTATAAAAAATGAAAAGGGTGAGGTCACCTCTAATGAAGAGGAAATCAAAACAATAATTAGGAATTATTTCGCCCAACTGTATGCCCATAAATTTGACAACCTTAGAGATATGGATGAATATCTACAAAAACATAAACTGCCCAGACTAACAGAGAAGGAAGTGAAATTTCTTAATGACCCCATATCAGAAAAGAAATTGAGCAGGCCATCAACGAACTCCCTAGGAAAAAATCTCCAGGGCCAGATGGTTTTACATGTGAATTCTATCAAACATTTAAAGAACAACTAATTCCAATACTTTGCAGACTATTTGGGAAAATAGGAGAAGAAGGAGTCCTACCAAATTCTTTTTATGACACAAATATGGTACTAATACCTAAACCAGGTAGAGTTAAAACAGAGAAAGAAAATTATAGACCAATTTCTCTAATGAATATTGATGCAAAAATTTTAAATAAAATATTAGCAAAAAGATTGCAGCAACTCATTACGAGAATAATACACCATGACCAGGTAGGATTTATTCCAGGAATGCAAGGCTGGTTCAATATTAGGAAAACTATTAGCATAATTGACCATATCAACAACAAAACTAGCAAAAACCATATGATCATCTCAATAGACGCAGAAAAAGCCTTTGACAAAGTACAACACCCATTCCTATTAAAAACACTAGAAAGCATAGGAATAAGGGGAACCTTCCTCAAATTATAAATAGCATCTACCTAAAACCATCAACAAGCATTATTTGTAATGGGGATAAACTAGATGCATTCCCAATAAGATCAGGGGTGAAACAAGGATGTCCATTATCACCCCTATTATTCAATTTGGTTCTAGAAACATTAGCTGTAGCAATAAGAGAAGAAAAAGAAATTGAAGGAATTAGAATAGGAAAAGAAGAAACTAAATTATCACTTTTTGCAGATGATATGATGATTTATTTAGAGAATCCTAGAGAATCAAGTAAAAAACTACTTGAAATAATAAACAACTTTAGCAAAGTTGCAGGATATAAAATAAACCCACATAAATCCTCAGCATTCCTATACATTACTGACAAAGCCCAACAGCAAGAGATAGAAAGAGAAATTCCATTCAAAGTTACTGAAGGCACTATAAAATATTTGGGAGTCTATTTGCCAAGACAAACCCAGGGCCTATATGAACATAACTATGAAACACTTTTCACGCGAATAAAATCAGATCTAAATAAATGGAGAAATATCAGTTGCTCATGGTTAGGCCGAGCTAATATAATAAAAATGACAATTCTACCTAAATTAATCTATCTATTCAGTGCCATACCAATCGAACTACCAAAATTTTTTTTTGCTGAGCTGGACAAAATAATAACAAAATTCATTTGGAAAAACAAGAGGTCTAGAGTATCTAGGATATTAATGAAAAGACATGCTAGGGATGGTGGTTTAGCCACACCAGATATTAAACTGTACTACACAGCAGCAGTCATCAAAACTGCCTGGTACTGGTTAAGAAACAGGGGTGTGGATCAGTGGTATAGGATAGGTACACAAGTAGGTGAAATCAACAAGTTTAGCAATCTACTCTTTGATAAACCCAAAGAAGCCAGTTTCTGGGCTAATAATTCACTATTTCACAAAAACTGTTGGGAAAATTGGAAAATGGTAGGGCAAAAACTGGGCATAGACCAATATCTTACACCATATACCAAAATAAAGTCAAAATGGGTTCATGATTTAGGAGTAAAAGTTGATACTCTAAGTAATTTGGGAAAGCAAGGAATAGTTTACTTATCAGATTTGTGGAAAAGTAAAGAATTCATGACCCAACAAGAGATAGAGAGCATTACAAAATGCAAAATGGATAATTTTGATTATGTCAAATTGAAATGTTTTTGTACAAAAAAAGCCAATGCAACAAGAATTAGGAGGGAAGCAGAAAATTGGGAGAAAATCTTTGCAACTAGTATCTCTGATAAAGGCCTCATTTCTAAAATATACAGGGAGCTAAGCCAAATATATAGGAATACAAGCCATTCCCCAATTGAGAAATGGTCAAAGGATATGAACAGGCAGTTTTCAGAGGAAGAAATTAAAGCTATCTACAGGCATATGGAAAAATGCTCTGGATCGCTGCTGATTAGAGAAATGCAAATCAAAACAACTCTTAGATACCACATCTCTCCTGTCAGATTGGCTAAAATAACAAATCAGGAGAATGATAAATGTTGGAAAGGATGTGGGGAAATTGGAACATTGTTGCATTGCTGGTGGAGTTGCGAGCTGATCCAGCCATTTTGGAGGGCGGTGTGGAACTATGCCCAAAGGGCTATAGAAATGTTCATACCCTTTGACCCAGTAATACCACTTCTAGGGTTGTATCCCAAAGAAATCACGCAAGCGGGAAAAGGACCCATATGTACAAGAATATTTATAGCAGCTCTCTTTGTGGTAGCCAAGAATTGGAAAGCAAAGGGATGCCCATCAATTGGGGAATGGCTGAACAAGCTGTGGTATATGAAGGTGATGGAATACTATTGTGCCATAAGAAATGGGGATGATGCAGACTTCATAAAAACCTGGAAAAACCTACACGACATAATGCTGAGTGAGCGGAGCAGAGCCAGGAGAACGTTGTGCACAGCCACAGATATGTGGATTCCGTGAGGACCAACCCTGACATACTGCGCTTCTCTCAGCAACCTAAAGGGGCAAGGACAAATCCAGGGGACTCACGATGGAGAATGCTATCTTCATTCAGAGAAAGAACTGTGAAGTTTGAATACAGACTGAGGCACACTACATGCTCGCCTTTTCTGCTTCTCTTTTGTTTTTGGTTTTGGGTTTTTTTTTTTTGTTGTTGTTTTTTTTTTTTTTTTTTGTTCTGTTTCTTCTTTCTTATGATTCATTCCATTGGTCAAAATTCTTCTCCACGACTTGAATAGAGCATAAATTAATTCAATGTGAAGTTATACATGACAGTTATATGAGACTTCATGCCGTCTTGGGGAGGGAGGGGGGAGGGAGGGGAGAAAAACTGGAACTTAAAACTATGTAGAACCGTGTGTGGTAAACTAAAAATAAATAAAGGAAAAAAAAATTAAAAAAAAAAAGTCTCTTATGATTTCTCTTTCCTGTTTACTTATTCCATGCTTCTCTTCAGTCTTATAGTTGAAAGTCAAATTTTCTATTCAGCTCTGGTCCTTTCACCAACAATGCTTGAAAGTCCTCTATTTAATTGAAAATCCATTTTTCCCTCTGAAGGATTATACTCAGTTTTGCTGGGCAGGTGATTTTTGGTTTTAATCCTTGCTCCTTTGACCTCTGGAATGTCCTATTCTAAACCCTCTGATCCCTTAATGTAGAAGCTGCTAAACTTGTATTATACTGATTGTGGTTCCACAATACTTGAATTGTTTCTTTTTGGCTGCTTGCAATATTTTCTCCTTGACCTGGGAACTCTGGAATTTGGCTACAATATTCCTAGTTTTCTTTTCCTTTTGGGATCTCTTTCGATTTCTCTTTGACCTTCTGGTTCTAGAATATCAGGGAAGTTTCCCTTGATAATTTTTTGAAAGATGATGTCTAGGGTCTTTTTTTTCTTGGCTTTCAGGTAGTCAAATAATTTTAAAATTATCTCTCTAGGATCTATTTTCCATGTCAGATGTTTTTCCAATATATTGACTGTTATGCAATTATCTTTCTTAGCTTTGTGTCAACTGCACATTTGATAAATATTCCTTCTCTTCCTTAATCCAAATTATTACTGAAACTGTTAAATATCATGGACTCAAAGGTAGAACCTTCTCTAAAGAGACACTTCTAGGAACTATCTTTCTCTCTCTCTCTCTCTCTCTCTCTCTCTCTCTCTCTCTCTCTCTCTCTCTCTCACACACACACACACACACACACACAAATAAACCCATTTATCCAAGCTAACAGCAAACAGAAATCAAAGAAGGTATATAGAGGAGGACATATGCTGAGCAATACACAAAGTGAATGAACTCTCCCTTTGAGAGCAAGATATCTCAACTCATCGAGGAGAGAAGGTCCCAGATCTCACCCAAGGGGAAATTCCCCAAAGTCTCTATTGTAGTAAGACATACAAAGGAAATATAAGAATAAAAGTAATATATATTAAATATAAGTAAAATAAATTAATCTTCTTAATGAAAGAATGCTAAGGCAACTTGAGACATTTAGGGGAATGTCTGCTTTTACTATACCACTTTAATAACTATCCCTTTCTACAAGCAACCAGTTGACTAAAATGATTGCCACATGATGATTTTGGAGGAAATTACACCAAGAGCGGGGACTTAAGTATTTAGTTTTAAAGGATCACTGCTGACTCCTCAGAGTATGATTTCCTTATTCTTATTGATTGACTCTTCTTTGACTCTATCAGTTGAAGGAAAATTAAGTGAATTATTTTGCCTGAGTTTTGTTATCTGACATAAGGCACAATTAGTAAAAACTTCTTTCTAATTTTTGTCACAAGTTCAGAGAAGATCAATTTGACTTCTATTGTTTCACTACTGTCTAATTTCTGTTCCTTTTCTCCAGTGTCAGATTGTTCTTGTTCAGTCACGTTCAACTCTTTGTGACTCTTTTTGGTGTTTTCTTGGCAAAGATACTGGAGCGGTTTTCCATTTCCTTCTCCAGATCGTTTTACAGTTGAGGAACTGAGGCAAATAGGGTTAAATGACTTGCCAGGATCGTGTAGCTAGTTAACATATGAGGCTGTATTTGAACTTAAGAAAATGAGTCTTCTTGCCTTCAAACACAGCACTGCATCCTAGATGCCCCTCTGTCTAAAGTACTACCCCTGTAAAGTACTTTCATATCATAAGGATTAGTTTATTGCTGAATTTAGTTTGCTTTGTACAATCAATTTTGGGGCCGTAAGTCTGATCAGGGTTCTTAAGACAAAACTGTTACTCTGCTTCAGAGTTCTGAGACAGTAGTTCATTTTAAATGTTGATATTGACACCAGAACTGTCCTATGTTATGGAACAAATAATGGATCATAGAAACTCAAAATGTGATTATTAACCATAAGCTAAAATGGGGTCATTTGCAGAGAGAACATAGATCCTTAATCCACAAGGAGAGAGGTGAAAGGATCCATTTAATACCTATGTCAGTTAGGTTTTAAACTGGTTGTTAGGGAAACTGTAGTTGCTATTGAGAAGGGCATTTAAGCAGAGAAACACTTTGGAAGTGGTGTATCAGAAAAGTTACTCAGAAGATCAATAAGTTTGGCAGAGTCTTTGTATATACTTGAGGTATTGGGCAAGTTCAGTATGGATCCAATGAGCTTAGCAGAAGTATCATTTTTTCAATACAGAAAATGCATTTATTAAGGAACTCACAGACAGTTTCTAAGACAGAAAGAGGGTACCTAAGTTTATAATTTTAGAATTGTGAGTAACCATGACAACATTTTTTTTAACTCACATGTACTAGTAAAGAAGGTTTCTTTAAGTATGTACCCATTCTATCCCACAAATTTCAAGCACATTTCTGGAAGAATGTGTTCTAGGTTTATGTATGGATTGCAGTATATTTTATTATTTATACATTTGTTTAAACATGTAGGCATCCATGATGTTATTTTTCTTTAACCTTATTATTTATGATTTAAAAGCATCATCATTATGAATAGATAGTATGCATAAATGGAAATGCATGTGTAGGGACTTGGGATCTAGAGTATTGATTAAGGCAAATATATCCCCCCATAACAGAATTACTTTGAGGACTCTGGGAAAATTAGAGTATAATATTGTATTGTTGATCTTTATTTGCTTTGTTCAAGCAGGTTGTATATATTAAGCCAGCCCCTAAAGTGTGAGAGGTGTGAGGTGCTACAATGTGGGTGGACATCCCATGCAGACATTGTACCATTATTTTCCTGGAAACCCAGCATAATAGATATCCCTGATAGAGTAACCAACAGCGCTTAAACTCATCAAAACCACAGCCTCTAATTAGTCTTAGAGTAAACCAAGTTCACTAAAGAGTTTAATTCTTCCTAGGGAGTCATTGATACGCCAGAGAATCTGACTCATGATCATTCAGTAATGTTTTAATGCTTCCTAAGTGGAAGGCAAAGTGGTAGGTGTTTTGATGAGACTTTAAAAATTATAAAAGATATAATCCTTGGATAATGCAACATATATGGGGAGGCATAGCAGTCAGAGAGTAAGTGAAAATGCCATTAGAAAGCACTTAGCAACAAAGATAGAGTTCTAAAAATGTATAACATACAATTACACATGGGAAATAGTGGGATATAGTAGCTAGAGAGCTGGTCTCATAAAATTATTGGTTCAAGGTCTGCCAGTAACACACAGAAACAGTAAGTCAATTAATTTCTTTGCATACCCAGGAAATTCTTTACTATCATATGTGTGACATAATGAATCAGAAGCAAGATTTGGACTCAGAAAAACCTAGGTTTAAGTATTGTTTCTGACACTCACTGGCTGTGTAACCCTGGGCAAATCATCTGATATATCTTTGCTTGAGTATCTTCATCTGTAATTTGAGATAGGAGGCAGATTTGATATCTTCAAAAGTCTTTTTCTAGGTTTTCTCTTTCTAGATTTTCTAAATCTATGATCCCATGGTAAGTTTGACATGAATTGTGGTCTACATCTGTGAAAGGAATTTCCATGTAGGGAGTTGTCTACAGGATGAATAAAAAGTGCAGAGAATTTTTTTTAATTATGAATTATTTAGGGACTTGAATGGGCCATTTCCAGATCCAGCATGCATTTTATTGGATTTTCTTAGCAAATACTTATGACCCAATCAATTAGTGGTCAGATAAATAATACTGGGAGGAGAGAGAAGGAAAGGATTTAAAGCCTCCTTAGGCCCTCTATGATATAGTTTTTCAGAGTCTGATATTTCTGTCCTATAAAACTGGAAAGACAGTGTATACAGGTGTAATGAATGTTAAATATAAGTAAATGACAGTGAAAAGAAAAAGAGGTATTGTTATTATCTATTAATACTAAGATTTTTTATACTATGAAAGTGTTTATTAGAAGAGAAAAAAGCCATGCCAGAATGGATCATTTCTTGTAAACAGGAGACCATTATTTCGGTAATTCCTTTTTTATAGCTTACTTTAAAAAAACCACTAACACATTTTTGTCCTAAACATTAAGTTATAAACCAGGTGCACTATTGACTTTCAAGACAGAATAGAATAACTATCCAAGCATTAAATACAATTGCACCCTCTGAATATAAAGACCAATTTGTCAGTCCTTACTCAGGCAAAACTATCTTTAGAATCAGTGGGAGTTCTGACTAAATAAGGACTGAATTGGATTTAATAAACCCACAGCTGTGTCCATTTTTGTATTGCTTTTTATTGAGGCTTCATGTTAGATTTTGTGTTTTTACTAATGAAAAACTAATGCTCTATAATACAAAAATAATGAATAATTAAACCAAAATTTGACTAATTCTTCAGGCTCCATTTCATGAAAACTATTTTGAAAGGACAAGATTCCTAGACTCATAAAGAATATGCTTTTGGAAATGGTGAGCTTTTCCTGAAGAATATGATATTTTATATGATTTTGAAATCCAGTTTTCTCCTCCCTATTCCCCTCTTATTTTAGCTCTTGTTTCTGAATAACAGGATCTTCTGGGTATATCACTTTAAGCAGTTATTAAATAGTCCAGAAAAATGGCCAGCTAAATAAAAGAAATCTGCCAATAGCCCCAAGCTGAGAACTAGGGATCATCTCTTCTCTTCCACCTCCCCCCACCATTTTTTTCTAAAGGTACTATAAAAGGAAGAGCCTTAACAAAACGTGATTGCTTCCTATGGCTATGAAGTTCTAAAAGGAAGGGAATTTTCATATTAACTGTGTGAAGTCCTCCTCGTTCTTTCTCAGAAACATACAGCAATAGCTGTTTTAAATTCAGTAGTAGTGAAGTTGGAGTAGATAGCTCTTTTTAAAATATTATGATGATAAAAAGGTCCATCTTGCCAATCATGACAATTTTTCTATGAATATTTGTGGCTTGAAATAGATTTTAGTCCTGAATGGTACAAAGAACCATGCTGGCTTCTTTACAATCATGAGAAACAAAGCAGTTACACTGTTGTGCATGTAGATTTGTGTGCATGGTTAAGGAATTACTTATGATTTGATCACACATAAGTGTTTCTTGATTTTTCTGAAGTTTTTTTTATACACAAGGCCAAAGAAAAATACATGCAAAAATTATTCTCAAAGATTAATTTTAGTGCAAGAAAGGTACAGATTACAAAATATTGGTAAGTTTTAAATGACTACTTATAATTTTATACATTAAAATTTTGATTAGCCCAAAGTACTCACATAACTGTCACATAAACCACATTGCTTTCTAAAACTCTCATATTTCTATCCAAGAGCATTAAATATGACATAGAGTATTACAAGGCACATCTTTTTTCTCTATTTTCAAAGTTAGGAAGAGAAGATTGTGCTACATAAGCAAGAAATGAAAAGACTAAGCAGATATGAAAATATTTTGTAACTATAATTAAGCAATTTATTTAAAAGTTCTGATGCATGTAATTTTTCTTACTCTATTTCTAAAAGGCAGCCCTAAAAGGCAAGCAATTTATATAAATATCTCAAATTAATATGACTTTTTACAGTTTCATTCTTTTTTAATTCTTTAGTAGCATGAAACTTAAAAATATCTGATTTCCCTACAACATCAACATATAATAATAGCTGATACTTATATAGGCCTTAATGTTCCCAACATTGCAGACTTTATCTCATATGATACTCACAGCAGTCCTATGAGGTAGGTGCTATAGATTTAATTTTCTCCATTTTATATATGAAGAACCTGAGTCTCTGAGAGGTTAAAAGTCTTAGTTGTAGTAACACTACACAACTAGTAAATTTCAGTAGTTGAAGTCCGGTGATTCTCAGCCCATTGAATCCTAACTGCAAGTCTAAAATCATTTCAATTACAACATACTTGCTGCCTGTAAAAGATCTTCTGACTCCAACTCTAGTCCTCTTTACTTGACCTTACTTTGGTTAACTAGTCCCCAATACTGGTACTCTGCACATCACTATTCCAGTAGTCATGCTACTGTTTTTATCTGAACAGTTATACAAACATATCTACAACTAAAAAAATTACTAATTTAGAAGTGGTGTGAAAGGTTGGAGAAGAGGGAGTGTGAACACAGGAAAAATCTATCTGGGAGGCTATTATAATAGTTAAGGAAGGTGTGCATTGTTATCATCATAATAGTGCTTTAAGGTCTGCAAAGAGCTTCAGAAATTTTATCTCATATTATTTTTCCTCACAATAAAACCCTGGGAGGTTGGTACTATCATTCCCAATTTACAGATGAGGAAACCAAAAAAGCAAAGGTTCAATGATATTCTGAGGGTCACACAGCTAGTAAGTTGTCTGATACAGAATCTGAACTAAGGTCTTCCTGACTCCATTTCCAGCATTCTATCTACTGAGTCATCTCTGAGGACTTACAGTTTTTAGAAAAGAGGGAAAAATATTAGAGACAATTTGGAAATCAGAGATGAGAGAGAAAGAAGAGTCTAAGGTAACGTCAGGTTTACAGACATGGGGGACTAGATAAAATGTGGCACAACTGAAATAGTGAAGTAATGAAGTAGATTTTGGGTGAAAATAATAAACTTGGTCTTGGGCATTTTGAAGTTGAAGTGCTAGTTGGACAGTCAGGGGTGTGTGTGTGTGTGTATGTGTGTATATGTATATGTATATGAGCGTTGTGTGTGTGTGTGTGTGTGTGTGTATCCCATAGTTAATTGTAGATGTGAGTCTGGTACTGAGGATAGAGATGGAAGCTGAGCATAGCTATCATTTGCATAGAGGTGATAGTTGAAATAGTAGGAGTCAATCAGATTTCCATTCAGGATCTTGGGTGTTAGAACATTATTATGCTCCATACCTTTAGTGTTCCCTGACCTTCTTAAACTCAAGATTAGCGAATTCAGTTGGCATGCTAATGGTACTTGGTAACTATAAACCTGGACATGGTGACCATATACCCAGAAGACTGGTCC
The DNA here is from genome assembly GCF_011100635.1 of Trichosurus vulpecula. Taxonomy (NCBI): domain Eukaryota; kingdom Metazoa; phylum Chordata; class Mammalia; order Diprotodontia; family Phalangeridae; genus Trichosurus; species Trichosurus vulpecula. The sequence goes on along the minus strand of NC_050573.1, from coordinate 128,524,247 downwards.
TAGATCCCAAGGGTCTCAGTGTCTTAAAAGTCTAGCAGAAATTCTGAGTTGCAGAGATGTTGTATAGCCATGCCAAGTATAAGCATAGATAAAGGGGCAAGATACATTAGCAACAGGAAAGAAGCTAATACACTGAAACTGTGCTTTGTATTATCAATGATTATCTAATTATTGAATTAGAGGTGGGGAGGGTCAGGGAAATGAACACAGAGGTTTAGAAGTAGGTACCAAACCTGTTTTAGAGCATGGAAGGGTAAAATCAAGTTGGAATAATTAGGAACCAGGATTGAGGGTAAGACTTGAAGCCAGAGGAGATGAAGAAAGAGGAAGTGTTAGCATGTTCTGAAGTAGGAGCAATTCCAGGCCTTAGTACTACTGCAAGAAGAAAGAGATGAGGTAATCCTTATAGGATTTTTTACCCTTCAAAATCTGCATTTGGGTCTATTCCCAGTTTGTCTTGCAGTACAGGGAAGCAGGGAGGAGTAAAGTTGTGAGGGGGTTAAAGCAGGGAAGAAATATTCTGGCTCTATGATACCTTAACTGAGGAAAATATTGTCATATAAATAACCCTGGAAGAGGGAATGAGTTAACCAATATTATTTCATATTAAAATGTGATCGAGCAAATAGTGAAATGGAAGAGATAAAGAGGACTTGTGGTCTCACCAAGAGAGGAAAAGGGTGCCAAAAACTGTAAGTGGGGGATGTTTGCATAGATACAACTCTATCTTTGACTGTAGGCAGTTTTCTTATTGCAAATAGTGTCCTCTTCTTTCTGATTTGATGCTTTGTAGCACAAATGAATCCTTCAAATTTCTTACCCCTGAATATCGATGTTTAACATTGCACCATTTACCTAGATTGCAGCATTTGAAGAAATATCAGATATTATAAAATATGATCCTAAGAACAAAAAATATTTTGAAGTTCAAAAATATGTCATATCTTACTTGTACCAAATATTGTATGTAGGTAATCTCTGTAGCTCCCATGTATTCAAATACCATCTCTATGCATAAGATTCTCAATTTGTCCAGCCCTAATCTCTCTAATGGCCTCTAGTCTTGTATATTCAACTGTTTATTGGTCATGTCAAACTGGATGTCTCCTAAATGCCTTAAATTTAGTAGTCTTTAACTGAACTCATATTCCCCGCCCCCCCAAAACCCTCCTTTTTCTAACTTACCTACACATGTTGAGAGTAGCACTATCCTCCCAGTCGTCTTCTCACTCTTACAATCATCCTCAACTCTTAAGTCTGTAACCAGCTCAAATAAAATCATTTGCAAAGTTATTTTATTTCTAACTTTATAATATGTTGTCTATGTTCTCTTCTCTCTTCTAACCCTCCTACAACCGTGGCATAGGCCCTCATCATGGCTGGATGCCATGCAATAGCCTGCTGGTTGGACTTCCTGCCTCTGCTCCCTATAGTCCGTCCTCCACTCATTTGTCAAAACATTCTTCCTAAAGTACAGGTCTGACCATGTTACCTCCTCCTCCCACAACCTCAATAAATTTGAGTGACTCCCTCTTACCTCCAGAGGGTAAAATCCCCTGTTCAGTGCTTTATAACCTGACCCCTTTCTACCTTTTCAATACTTTTACATGGTATTTCTCTCTGAGTATTCCACCATTCAGTGACAATAACCTTGTTATTCCTCAAATACAATACTCCTGACTGAGCTGTATCCCATGGCTAGATCCTTCTCCCTTTTCATTTGTGCTTCCTGGCTTCCCAGGCTTCTCTGGAGTTTCATCCACAGACTTCCTTTCTACAAGGAAAAGGTCCTCCTCAATCTCAATATCTTCCCCCTGCAATTATCTTCAATTTATCCTGTATGTAACATGATCGTTCGTAGTTGTTTGCATTTTGTTTCTCCCATTAGATCATGAATTCATTGAGAGGAGGGACTGTTTTTTGTCTGTTTTTGTTTTTGACTTTCTTTGTATTCCTAATGTTTAAAAAGTGCTTGGCACATAGTAAGTACTTAATAAATGCTTGATGCTTTGACTTGTTTATTTTAGTTGAAGCAGTCCTTTGTTTTAATTTTTAATGTCCTTTTAAAAAATCACAGAATTTTAGAGGGGTTTTTATGTCCTATGGGCATGACTGACTCTAAGGAGTTAAAAACTCTGTAATCAGATGTGTCTCTTACATCTATCTGTATGCCTGAAGTCCTTCCAACAGCATAAGGGTAATGAAAACCTTGCTGAGGATGTGTTTTTATTTTTCTGTTTTTCAATTCATACTCATGTTCTTGGGTGTGATTTCATTTTTCCTCTTCTTTTCAGCCATATGACATGCTTTCAATGCTGTGAACATGGTAGTTAAGATTAGACTATCTTCAGGGTGATTATTAATCTGAATGGTCATGCAAAGAAGTTCCTGAATCATTGTATGCTTTTTTCCTGTGCATTCTGACAAGATACTGTCATGCTAAACGAAATCCTAAGTAACTGTCACAATTTTGAGAGGTCTGAAGTTTAATATTGAAACGTATCCTAACTGATGCATTCAGGTTTCTTTTATACTTCTATTTTCTGGGTATGCAAGTCTGAATTTTTTTGACAGGAAAAAGTGAAAGTCTGAATTTGTTGACAGGAAAATCTTTTGTTAAATCAACATCGACAGTGTGTGGTATAGATAGAACAGTATAGCAGAAGAATAATTCCCTATGTACATGGAATTACAGAATTCATATAATTTTAAGGCATATATGATTACAATGGAATAAAGGGAAAAATAGAAAATGAGAATCAATAGTCTAATTCTTCCAAATAGGGGTTTGCCCTAACCAAAGCAAAGCCAGTTAATAACCTATTTGCATAATCATTCCTTTGAGGCTTTCCAAATATGTCACAGACACACACACACACACACATACACACACACACACACACACCCTCCTATCCTCCTACCCCCATCCTTATTTTCTAGGATCGAAGCCAACAAGTCCAATCCCCTATTTTACTAGCACAGAGAAAGGTAAGCAGCAGAAGCATGATTTGAAGTCAGGTCTTCCTAACACCAAGACCAGTGTACTATCCACTGGGCCACCTGCCTTCCATTGTTCATTGAGGACAAGATGCTGTTCCTGACACCTAGAATGCTGTAAAGACCATAACACCTAATAAACTATAAATTTATCCTGCTATTACAATTCAACAAATGAGAAGTAATTTAAAGGATCCTTATCTTGGACTCAGAAGGTCTAAGTCTGTATCATGGATTTGGCACTTGCTACCTTTGTAACCCTAGGAAATTCACTTAACTGCTTTTTGTCTTAGTTTCCTTTCTGAAGTCTGTGAGGAACTCAATTTGGAGTCAAAGGATTTCAGCTCCAATCCAGCCTCTGATATTAGCAACTTTTTTCTTCTTGGCTAAGTTACATAAACTCTCTAGGACTCAGTTAACTCAATAAAGTGAGTTGTCCAGACTCTTTCCTTCTCAATCTTGTCATCTTGTAAGTATTTCCTGAGGCTAGTATTTGTATGGCATGGTACAACATAATTTGAGGGATAATGAAAAGGTAAATCGTGCAATCTTTGTCCTCAAGAAACTTTCAGTCTTGTTGAGGAAAGAAACCTAAGCTGCAACAAATACTTAGAAATAAGCCCAATATGTAATGAAATCTTATCCTGAATTTGACAAATGAACAAAACAAAAAAAATATGTTACAAAGATCAATGCACACCAATGGAGATATCCTAGGCTAAAATATTTAGAGCTAACTTTTTTTCCGAGATAAATATTTGTAAATTAGATTTTTCATCTTTTCTGTCTCTTTGTTGTTGTTAAGTCATTCAGTTGTGCATGACTCTTCATGACCCATAGAGGATGCCAATCCATGGGGTTTTCTTGGAAAAGATACTGGAGTTGTTTGCCATGTCCTTAAGGAAAACAGAGGTTCAGTGACCATGGTTATGAAGCTAGTAAGTGTCTGAGGCTGGATTTGAACTCAGGTCTTCCTAACTCTGAGGCCAGTGCTATATCCACTAAGTCACCTAGCTGCCTCTTATTTCTCTCTCTTTTCCTGTTGATATCTATTATCCACTGAAATATTCCTTTGATGTTCAACAGCATTATGGAGGTGAGTTTGGTTTCTTGAAGATTGTGCCAATAGAATGTATGCTCTGGCAGACACTAAGAAAAGTATCAGTTATTATCATCCTTTGACATCAGCTATAGTTATTCACAATGAAAATTAACAGCATGATGTTATCTATATTATATAGTTTTTATATTAGTGATCATTTGAGGAATGCCAGCACCTTAATTTATTCAACATATATTAATTGAATGACTACTATTCATATAACCCTATGTTTTGGTAACGGAGAGCCTGCAAAGAAGTATGTCATATGATTGATCAAGAAAGGCCAAGAATACACACATAAAAGCTACGTATCAGAAACATGCAATATCAAAGTGGCAAAGGACAACAGAGACCACCAATTCCAGCCCATTCTTGAAAACTGATCCCTTATACAATGTACCTGAGATCCCTTATACAATATATCTTAAAGACCTCAATTAAAGGAAGTCACTACTTCCAGAGAAAGACCAATTTGGATAAGTGTAATAAGAAATGCTAAATATAAAATCAATGGTTTTATGTCATGGGGTTACTGTAGAGAAAAAAGTGCTGTAAGAATTCAGAGGAAAGAAAGATCTTTAGGAGCTTTGGGAATCCAGGAGGCTTTATGTAGGAAGTAGAGCTTAACCTAAATGATGAAGCCTTTGCAGAAATAGATAAAAGTAGGAAGAATATTCCAGTCAGAAGGAAAACATTAACATGGGAACAAGTGAGATTTATTTAGGGAACAGTGAGTAGGCTATCTTTACCAGAGTGGAGAACTCTTTTTGGTAAGAAGTAGTAGAAGAGGTGGGAGGATTAGGTTGGCCCCAGATTGTTCAAAGCCTTCAATCCTAAGGTGTTTAGAAAGCATTTGGTCGGCAATGGAGAAAGAGCAAAATATTTTGAGGAATAAAATCATAGAACCACTAAATCTTATAGTTAGAAAGGATTTCTGAGGCTATGTAGTACACAGTAGCCTCAAAGGTATCTAAATTTCATTTGAACTCCTTCCCAAGACAGGCCATTCTGCTTCTTGGTAGCATTCATTGTTGTAAAGTCATTTTTTTAAATCACATTGATTTTGCAATAATAATTATTATAGGAATATTATATAGCAATTTAAAGTTTGCAAACTCTGTGAAGTAGGTAATGTTATTCTTCCCATTTTACAGATGAGGAAACTGAGGTTCAGAGGTTACTTGACTTGCTTAGGTTCATACTGCTGGCAAGTGTTTGAGGCAGGACTCAGGTCCTGGTTTTTCTGTTATCAAGTCTATTACTTTACCCTCTGAGGGTCATATTAAGGAAGATTAATCCAACGCTGATATGTGGAAGAGAATGGGGTATTAAGAGACTACAAACTTCTGTACCAGTCAGAACATTGTGGATATAGATAAAGTGAAAAGTATAAAGCACAAATTTTAATAGGATATGGCACAGGTTTCAGGTGATAAGAATTGAAATGAAGGAATGATTTGAGGGAATTTAAAAAAGTGTGGCATATTCAAATATTTGTGTGAATTGAATATTGTTAAAGCCATAGTATAGACTTAAAATAATAAAAATAGATATAGGAGTTTGTGACTGAGTAGATACTAACTGGACAGGGAAATAGAGGAATAAAAGGTTATATTAAAATTCTGAGCCTAGGAAACTGAGAAAGTAAATGGTACCTACCGCTAACTAAAATAGGAAAGAAAAAAAAAGATAATTCTGTCACAAAACTCACTTCTTTAGTTTTGGGTAGATATATTTAACTTGAAATGATAATGGATTATCAATCTGGAAAATCTATTAGGTATTTAGAGATATAAAATTAGAGTTTGGGAGAACTGTGAGAAGAGGAGAGAGATTTTGAAATCATTACCATAAGAGTTAATAGCTGAAGCCATGGGAGTTGGTACGTTTTCCTAGGAGATGAGTGTAATGAAAGAAGAGCAGGAGATAGAGAAAAAACCTTGAAGAACACCTAGGATAGGAAGAACGAAGGAAAAGAGAAAGAGTAAAACACAAAAGGAACAGAAAGGAGGATAACTATGAAGGATAAAGATGTGTTATAATAATACCCATCAGTCTAGTATCTTTCACTGAAATTTAGTGTTCTACAGGCAATCATAAGCAAGTTTACATCAATTAAGCATAAAAAGTAACCTGTTAGCAACATACTCTCTTAAGAGGTTTTAATAGGGTACAAACTCTTCAGTAATTAGTGAAAGCCTGAGAATTTAAAACAAAAATTAAAGAAATTTAAAGTATTTAAATATGCATCCATTGACTGGTCAGTTTCCTCCTCCTATTAATTCTTAACCAACCATAAATTTGGTTTGCTAACCTGCTCACCTTAAATTTTTCTTCATATCTTCCACATCCTGTGTGGTATAATTAAAAAGAATAAAGTAATAAAAAAATTAACAAGACTTCATTATTAAGCAGATATTGTTTGGCAATCACAGATGATATTAAGATTTTGAGGGGCAGCTAGGTAGTGCAGTGAGTAGAGCACTGGCCTTGGAGTCAGGAGGACCTGAGTTCAAATTCGACCTCAAACACTTGACATATTTACCAGCTGTGTGACCTTGGGCAAGTCACTTAGCCGAAATTACCCTGCCTTCCCCCCTCAAAAAAAAAAAAAAGATTTTGATCCTAAATACCTTAGCTGTAACTGAACTCTCTCCAATTGAAACAATTGCACTAGAATTTGCTTGATGATATAGGAACTTTCCTTTTAATGATACTTTATCATTTAGTTTGAATATAAATAAAATAGTCATGAAATAGTTAACAATCATATTCTCCATAACATGTAAGAAACCAATGTAGAATGAGTTATCCATAGAAGGTTAACTGTAAAGAAACAACTATTGCTTCTATATAGTATGTATTCAATTGGGCTTGGTTGATTAAAGTCCTCTTCTGCCACAACCCCCATTCAGGGTAAATTGCTCTCATTTAGAACTATATTTACCCAAAGATTATCTAATTTTCCTTTATTTATAAACAGATCTGAAATTAACCTCAGCCACTGTATTGCCAGCAAGCCTTCCTTAGTAAATGGATTTTTTAAGACAGAAACACAGTTAAAATGATTGTTTTTAAAGTGTGAGTGCCTTTGGATTTTAATGAGGTTTCAGTTTCAGTTTAACAGAAAAATATCATTTCATTCCAGATGATTTCCTATACAAATTGGCTATTTCCCCTTAGGATTTATTCAAAATTTGAAATAACTGTCTCAAAAAGAAAACTCAGAGTTATGAATTTGTAGAAAGGAAACATGTTTTATTTATGTAACTTTAAGGTAATGTGCTTGAGATGTCCAATTTTTAAAAATATCAATCGTGGCAATGGTTTTCTGAAATATTAATCTTTTCACAAATTCTATGAAAACAATGATTATTTCATGACTTTCTATCCTACTTAGTTAACTAAACTAATTAGTTAAAATGAGGAGCTAACAGATGGCTTGCTTCCTCTTCCCTCCACCTACCTGAAGCCTAAGTAAAATCCTCCTACACATCCTACTCTCTACTCCCATCACTTCCATCTCATAGAATGGTCTGCACAGCAGTATTCGTATGGAGTACCAAGGTCTCTTCCTCAGGGGATGGTATCGCACAAGTTTCAAATTCTATAATGTCTTATTTCCAAGTGTTTTTCTCCTCTACGCTCAGTTGAGTGTGTTTCAGAAAGTTGATTTAAAGGATAGTTTTCTGTTGCTTGCCCCAGATATATTTTGTGACGCAATATCAGTTATAGCGCTGGGTGCCTGAGGTACAAAGAGATCAAGTGTAAGGTCCCATACATAAAAAAATGAAAATGTATATTTATGTCAACTAACTCTATATCCAGTGTTCTTTTCACTGGAGCATACTACTTCCCTAATAGTTTTGGGAGATTATCTATGCAGAGATGATAGTTGAAAGTAAAATAATGAATGAGATTTCCAAAATTGTAGAGAGAAAAGAAGATGGGTTATCCAGTTCCAAGTTTAGGGTTGTTTCCACTATGCCAAATTTGATGTTTATGAGCACCTCTTCATTAACAGAAAGGCAGTGGAATGAAAAGGATGAGAGTTAGGGTACCAGAGACTTCCTCCCTTTGAGAATTTGGATGACTCCTTTCACCTCTATGAGCATCAGTTTCTTCGTTTGTAAAAACAGGATTAAAACTAGATACTTCACAGAGTAATTCGAGGAAAGTTCTTTTTTAAACCATACAGTGCTATTTAAATGTAAGCTATTCGTTACAGGCACTTACTAAAAATATTTGAATTAAACTATTACAAATGCAAGACTATATTATATTAGAACAAGGAAAGATGAGTTTGTTTCACAGAATACCTACTACTACAAACCATAAATATAAATTTAACAAATGTATTAATCATCATTAATTATTGAACTAATAATCACTGGTGATTAATTCATTGCTCATTGGATGGATTGAATAATTTTATAAATATAGAAAGATGAATATTAATAATTAAAAAATAAGGAGAAAATGTCTAAAATGTAGATGTATCCAAAAATAGTGTTGGCCAGCTCAGAAGGCAGTTGGCTTTCCCATCACTGGAGTTTGGCTATCAGAGGCTAGTAGATCATTTGCTGAGCGTGGTAAAGCAGATTCCTATACAGGAATAGGTTGGATTAAATTACCTTTGACATTCCTTCTAATTTTGAAATTATATTATTCTATTCTTAAACAAAGTAGGTTCTTTGGTGGATCTGCGATTTTGCCAATGTGGCTACTCCTGCTAATGATCCAATGTACGTTTCAATTTTGCTTTCTCATCTTACATAATGGTCTCCTACACACACACACACACACACACACACACACACACACACACACACGCACAGAGTTCCGAAAGTATCCACTCAGTAAAATAGAGGTCTTCCTCTATTCTTTTTAATATTTTTTTGTGAGTACCATTACAACATTTGGGCTATCTCTCTATTATCCTCATTCTTACTTTATGATCAACTAACCTTGATCTCCATGCTTTCTTCTTCTATACCAGTTCTCAAGAATGTTATCATGTAGTATGTTGAGCTAATATACTACAACAATATGTCTTTACATTGTCTTTTGTAGCTTATAGAGTTGTAAGTGTATATGTTCTATGAATCTCAAAATAGGTATTAAGGAAATAGCAGTTAGCAACACCAAAACTTTTGACATCATTGAAAGTACAATGCTTATTTTCATATGTGATTTAGCTTAATATTCTTCTACTAGTGAATTATTGACCCTGTCCATTGTCTATGTGCAATGCTTGTCTTAATATACAAATTACACGGAACAATTAATTGAATGCTAATATTTGGGACAATGTGCATTTTCATTCAATTTCTTTTTCAGCTATGAGTAGGTCACCCTATCACTTTGAAAACTTTGGATTTCACTGAAGATACTTGTAACATTTCAATCTTCAATGAAATAAGCATGTCATATGCAAATAAGAAAGTTTGAAATATGTCTTTGTCCATCTGGAATTCTGCTTTTGCTTGTATTTCATGTTACAGTCTTCTCCCAGAAAAAGGTAAAAAGCGATTAATAATTGGTAGAGGATTTCTTTTTGATATATTTGTGCTAAATGATATGCTAAGTATTTTATAAGTCACCATTTTAAGAGGTAATCCACTGGGACTTGTATGGATTTCCTATTTGACCCTCATAAAATTGCTAAGAACTTGAAACTAAATCCCAGAGGGATATATTAGGAAATGTGATAGCTATAATAACATATCTACTTTTAAGTACTAAAACTTTTTTTTTGCTAAAAAGTGTTATTTTTTACATATATTAAAATGAACAAATTGTCATTGAATGTTTCATCTTGGAGAAAAATTCTACGAAAGTGACATTTTTAGGTCAGTTTTTATCTTTTTACACAAAATTGCCATATTAGTGTCCAAAGAATTAGGAAATTGAGTGCAGTGTCTAAGAATATATATTTTTATTAACTTTTATATTTCAGGGTAACATAAGAATCCTTTGATATTTTAGTATACTTGCTTTATTATCAATAAAATATCTACTTTGTTTAAAGCATGTTAAAGGAACCAAACATGTTCAGTGGTATGACCTTGTGAAAGATAGCTAAATATTATTTTCAGACTGCTTTTAGTATCAGACAGTTTTGAAATATTGAAAGCCTCAAGTCTAAAGCACGCTTAATGAGGGAAAATTGACTTTCTGTGAAATGAAAACATATTTTCCTTATGATTTGAATTTTTACCACAGACTATATGCAAAACTATCAGAAAATCACGATGTTTGTACTTTCCACAGCTAAGAATAGAAAAGCCAGATAGTGTGCTGTAGAAGCAAAAGGAGGCTGGAGCTGTAGAGTCAGGAAATCTTTGATTTAAGTCCTCCCTCAGACACATAGTAGGGACTCTGAGTAGAACTGCTGGAAAGGTCTGGGGAGTGCTTCAGATTCCTGGAGTGGAGAAAGCTGACCTGTCAAAAACCCAGGAAGCTTTCAGGAGTGAAGCCCAATTTTCTGTTGTGGACAGAAATGAGGTGATAGCCTCATGGGAGAAAACATGGCAGGGCTGAAGATGTTTGGAAATTATCTATCTAGTCCAACCCCTTCATTTGAGAAATCAGGAAACTGAGTTCCAGAAAAGCTAAGTGCCTTATCCAGGGTAATGAAACTGGTAGGTAGTAGTACCTGGACTGGAAATCATATCCTTTGACTAAAAGCCCAAGTCCAGTGGTGGGATTCAGCTGGTTTTCACCAGTTGGGGAGAAACAGAACCTAATTTTAGGCTGAGTTTCTCTAACAGGTTGTTAGCAGGGGCGGGGCCTGTGCCTGCCACATCATCATCATCATCATTATCATCATCATCATCAGCAGCAGCAGCAGCAGCACCTCTGCTCTGTTCCATGGAGAATCAGTTGTTAATTTACTTGAATCCTACCACTGCCCAAATCTCTTTCTACTGTTCCTATTTTCTTTATGGGAACTTCTCTGGTTTGTGTATAGGAATTTGAGTGGCAAGTCTACAGTGTAAAAACATGTTTACTGACCATTTACAGCCAAAAATATGTGGTAGACTTTTCTGAAAATAGGGGACAGCTAAATGGTGTAGTAGATACAAGCACTAGGTCTGGAGTCAGGCAGACCTGAGTTCAAATCCATTTTCAGACACTCAAATGAAACTAAGACTGTGTGACCCTGTGGGCAAGTCACTTAAAATCTGTTTTTCTCAGTTTCCTCATCTATAAAATTAGGGTAATAGTAGAACCTACCTGCTGTGTTGTTGTGAGAATCAAATGAAATAATAATTGTAAAACATAGAACAATGCTTGGAACACAGTAAACATTATATAAATGTAAGCTACTATTATCGTTATTATTAATTTTTCTGAGTTAATAATTAAATATCACATCTAGATTAGGCTCTTAAAATTTTATCAATATTCAATTTAATTAACAGATATTTCTTTAACTCCTACTGTGGAGGGTTTACATGACACCACTAAAAAAGTGACACAGTGTAAGCAGGCATAGATGGGTTACAATTTGCATCGTTTGAGAGAGTACAACACCTTGAAGAATATATGGATTCACTGAAACATGTTTGTAGTACTGTGCTACAGTAGTATGGAAAATATAATGTTAAGATAAGATGTGTGTTCTCTCCTCATGAGGCCTATAGCTTTATATATTTATCTACAACATAGCACTAAAATGACAATCAAATACTATTTGAACCTGTTGAAAAGATGAATAATTAAACTAATATAGGATTTTTAAAAATTTTGTACTGGAGGGGTGTTTAAATCTTATTTATGTAAGATTTTCCTCACTGTTGTAAATTAACTACTCAGTGTCCTATGTCTATACAGAGGGTGGGATAAGTAAGATATTGAAGAGGAGAGATCTTATTTTCTGGGTTTCAGAATGTCTTCAGGAAGAGGTTCCAGAAAGGAGTGAAAAATTATTGGAAGAAACTGAGATGGAGAGGAACTAGAACTTTGAGCATGTCCACATCTTCACAGAATTTTCCCCTCTTTCCAAGGGCTTCTTCCTGAGGAGGATACGGAAACTCACATCTTGTTTCCAAAAACTGGAACCCAGAAAACAAAGCTCTTTCCCTCCCAAGTTCTTACCAATTCCCTCCCTCTTATAGGCATGGAACACTAAGTAATCAATATCCATCAATGCGGAGATTCTTATATAAATGACATTTGAACATATTACAATTTATACAAAGACCAAAGAGAGGAAAGAACATTAATAGTAGCTATAACAACAAAATAACAATAGCATGTTTGCAAAGTTCTTAGAAATATTATTTAATTTTTTGCTCACAACAAATTGTGAGAGTTAGATGCTATTGTTATCCCTGTTTGGCATATGAGGAAACTGAGAGAAACAAAAGTTAAGACCTTTTTTCAAGGTAGCTAGAAAGTGTCTGAAACCAGGCTTTAAGTCATCTTTCTGACTCCAGTTCCAGCACAATAAATATGCCATTATCCAAATTCTCAGATGTGGAATATGGAATATGCTACTGAACCAGAGAAAAGCCAAAAAAAACCCAACTTATACAAAATGTTGCCCAAGAAATTTCATAATTAAGCCATGTAATTATAATTCAACAATTTTTCTGGCATAAACTACTCAGAATTACATACCAATGATATTACCACTTAAAATATTCATGGGTTTCAGTACACTACTCTCTATCATTTTCAAGAAATATGAAAATTCCCAGAAATGCAACCAAAGCTACCATTCTACACTGCAGTGAAATGTAGGAATGTGCTTAAAGGCCTCTTGTCTATTTTTCCATGAGTACTATTGACTAACATTTTGTGGGAGTGATATTGGGCTTTGCCCAGTGAAGCCTTTGCTAATATTCACCATCTACCATTCTGCCTCCTCTGATATTTCTCTCTTATGCTCCTAATAGTTCACCTCAACTTTCCATCTCTGCCTCTTGGTTCTTTCTCTAGACTTGTCCCTTGAGGCTAAGTGGCTAATTCTCGTACTTTGGAGGTGATACTTGCCATAAGAATCAAGTCATTTGAAAAAAAATCTTATTTTCACCTGGAGCTCCACATGACTCTAGACCCCTTCACTATTTTCGATTCAGTAAAAGATGTTTGGATCAGGTCTATTAGTCAGCAGGACGCAATGAAAAGAGCCTTGATTTGGAATTTGGGAGACATGGGTTCTAGTGTTGGCTCTGCCACTCTTTGATTTTAGGCATATTCTTTACCTCTTTTAATCAGTTTCCTCTTCCTTACAATGAGTAGGTAGTGGGTTAAGTGATCTGTAAGAAACCTTCTAGTCTAATACTCCAGGATTCTATAAGAATTCCATGATTATAATGGCTATACAAAACCCCAAAATTTATTCTAGAAAATAGAAGAAAAAATAGAAAAAAAGGCCCTTAAGAGTGGGTATTGACTCATTTTTGTCTGGACATAACAGACATTTCTTAAATGTTTTTTCATTAAACAAACATTATGATCATCTTCTTATAATCTTTGCTCCTTCATTTGTCTACAACTAGTTGAGTACTAATTTCCTTGCAGATAATTGGCATGTGCAAAACATTTAAGGGAAAAGCCATATTTTTATTGCATTTTATATCAAAACTGTGGGAAAAAAGGTTTACTCTAAACCTCTACAATTTGGCTAGCTCTTCATGATGATACACAATTTCAGTGTATTTGGGTGAGAATAATTATACAGAATATATTTAACCTCATGCTTAAATGCATTGCTATAATTTATTTTTTCTAATCTTTCCATTCTAATTTCTAGACTGCATTCCAATATACTTAAATAAAACAGTTAACATTAGATTACCAGAACCCACATCAAAATATCCTCATTTCATTTTTGCTCTTAGAAATGAGTGCAATGAGAGTTTCCATGTAATCATCTGAAAATATAGTATCCTGAAATAGCAGTTTTAGTTTTGTCCCACCCTCAGTCCCTCCCATTGTTTTATGGCAGAAAACTAATTCATTGACATTGAATGCTTTGAAAAAAGTAACAATTCAAAGCAAATACAGTTTTAAAAAGCCATCCAAAAACCACACTAGAAACTCCAGATGTGCTTTCAGCACTTGATGTATGACTGTCTTTTTTTTGTCCCTAACACTGAAGTTGATTGTTTCTGTTGCCAATTTCAAACCTCCCACATTTCTTTGATAAAGAATGACTGGGTCATGTTCTTTGGGCTCCCTAGTTTGTTGCCAAGTAGGACTTAGTTAGGATGAAATTTTGTATTCCTTGTCTGAGGAAAACTTAATACATTCAGCAGTTAGGGTATTTACCATAGGCAAAGTTGATGTTTCAAAATCAATCCACAGGTTTAACTTTTATTCCCCCTCCTTAGTCCCCAAACACTTCTAATTGTGAAAAAAATTACCATGATATACACTTGTTCTGGGGGGTATTGAGCATTTTCTCTGCTCTTAACAATATACTGGTTAATTCTTCATAAGCATTTAACCAACTAACATTTAAAATAATAATGAAAAATAGCTAAAATGTACACTTTCAGGGTCACAGAGTGTTTCATAGACAATCACAACAACATGAAAGAGATGCTTTTGCCTGTATTTTAAAATTGAGGCTCAGAAAGGTAAATAAACTTGCCCAATATCATACAGCTACTGAGTGTCAGAGACAGAATTTGAACTCAAGTCCTCATGAGTACGTCTTTTAACTACATCATACTACCTCTATTTATCCTTGAGAGACCTGCGTGTGAAGAAAATTGTTCTTTGAATATTATCATCAATCATGGTTGGGGTTTTTTGTTTACAAAAATAATCAAGAAGTAAGTCTGAGTCCTTGAGCAGAGAGAATTGGCTGGAGAGAGCAGTGTTGAATGACCTAGTATGGCTGAGAAAATAGGATACTGAATCGATAAATATGGAGACATCTTAAAATGAGCTAGAAAATCCCTAGTTGCATCGATGCCACCATCGTAAAGCTCTATATGAAATATGCTAAATCTGTGGAAGAGAATATGACCACATATCCATATCTCAGCTTTCCATAAAAATGGGGGCAATGTGAAACAGTAGAGGAAAGAGTAATAAATCCTAGTGCTGCCTTAATTACTAGGCATTAAACAATAAATAAAAGGTCAAAGGAATGGTGAGTTGTCACTCTCTCAGTAGGTTGGAAAAGACTATTCATGTCTATTAAATATATTCCCTGAAGCAAGTTTGTGTATAGTTTATTAGAGAGCATACAATGGCAAAACAACATTTTTATTTACTAGTGGAAATTGATGCTTGAAAGATCAATAATATGAAAAACTAGCAGTTTTTGAGCTTTAGAGTTGTAGCTTAAATAAAATACCCTTCCAGGCCCTTGGGAAGGGACTCAAACTTTTCTTCTTATGCTCTTTAAAGAGAAACCTTTAATAAATGTATTCCTCAAATACTGCACCAGTGAATGAAGCTTCTTAAATACCATGTCATAAAAATATAATTTATAGGATTTTTACCAATCATAATAGGATAGGATAAATACAAGATACAATAATAAATTTAAAATACTTAGAAAAATTATTCATCCCTCAAATCAAAACTCAATAATTTTCTTTGTGTTTAATATTAATTCTATCATTAAATAATTAATAGATGTGTCTAAAATAAAAAAAAAAAAACAATTTCCCTTACATTTATGTGCATCCCTGAAAGTTCTTTTTAATTTCTATGCAAGTGGCCAAGTAAAAGGAAAAAAATAAACAACAATCATCTAACCTAAATTCACAGGATCCAAGAGTTCATAGAATCTCAGAGATCACCTGATTTAACTCATCAACAGAAATAAATCTCCACTGCAAAATATACTACAAATAACCATCCAGCCTTTGAAGATTCCCATTGGAAAGGAACACCTTGTTTCCTAAAATTATGCATTCCACTTTTAAACTGCTAAAATCATTAGGAAGATTTTTAAGCTTGCAGCTCTGTAAAATTCCTAGATGTTTCGGATGATCTGTTATTGAATTATTTCTTCTCTAAGTGCTACTTATAAACTTAACAATTTTTTATTATGTTCTATCCTATTTAATTTGGCTCATCTCTCAAGACAGTCATTTTTATTTTCATTTGCCATGTTAACTTTCTCTTGAAGATTCATTTCATGTTAAAATATGATAAACATGCCATTTTTGCCTTCATCCAAGTTATCGATTAAATATTAAAAGGCATAAGGCCAAGGACAGTTCCTTGCAGTTGCTCTCCTGGTGAACTTCTTCTGAGTTAGCACTAGCCCATTAATGACTCTTCTTTTGGCCAGGTCATTCACTCAATTCTAAATTCACTAAAATTAAACTATGAGCTAATTAATATCTCTCCATTTTGTCCACAAGATTAGCATCAGAGTTATCACTAAATGGCTCCCTGAAATTCATGAGTAGATTAAAATTATGACATTTTACTGATTGGCTAGCCTTGTAAAAGAGAAAATGAGAAATGTTTGTCACATTTGCCCTGCCTCTACTGTTACTACTTATGAGATTTTGGGAGGTTAAGGGCAAGATCCTAGTTGCAATTTAGAAATGGATTATGGAAAGAGGCAGTCCCTTCCCTTGGGACATCTAATTTATTCTCTCAGGCTTTGCTTTCTATATTCCCCAAAAGGAATCTTGGGAGTAGATGTGGCTGCTGGGAGTCTCAGACCCCTAATTCAGAATTTGTGAATTTAAGACATCCTGATGAGAGAGATGAGGTATGTCAAAGGCAATTACTATGAGACACTTAGGACAGATGCATCAAGAACCACAGGGGTGGGAAGGAGGTAAAATAAGCAAGTTCATTCAAAACATATTCATGACCAGAAATAGCTCACACAGGGGAAGGGACACTGAGTCACTTAAATTGGTCTTTCTCTAGTGGAAAGGAACACGAGATATAAGGCCTCCTATAGGCCTTAAAATAGGGCCAGGGCATCCACCTCTCTACCTGACCATTAATCAGGAGTTTGGGCATGGTCAAGGCCTGGTACCTAATCAGCCCACTGAAACAGAAGAAGAGTAAGATGATTCATGATAAGTGGGTGCAAGGTTGGGTCTATCTATACTAATTAAGCAATTCCAAAATGATGAGGAAAAATTCTGATACTGAAAGCACTAGACTCTTATTTCTTCTGTGCAGGGTACCCCAAAATGGTCATGGCAACCTATAAAATCCATGATAGTTCTTATTGATTAGTATTTCCCTTTCTCATGAATCACCACAATAATATATCTGACCTAGAATTTTACCAGTAATCGTTGTCAATGTCCTGCCCTAAAATATGAAGATTCTACCATTTTACCTTTTTCAGAAATTAGTACATTTGCCTGTCTCCAGTACTGGATCACCTCTCCTATTCTTGATTTTTTTTTCAAAATACTAATGACTCTCCCTGCTTCAAAGTACCACTGTAAGGCATTTGGCCTGAGAACTTTACATTCTTTAACCATTTTTCATTGATGGGATATTTGCATTTCAATCCTAACCCACATGAAACAAAAGATAATAAAATACTACTGAAATATTATTTTATTTTAACTTTGACCTAAGTAGATTATTATTAAAATGGATTTTTAAAAAGACATCATTTAGGAGCATTTTAATTAAAATACTAGTGTTTAAAATATAATAAGTCTGTTACCATCAATTTATAGTAGATGTTATTCTGGTAAACTGATGGTCTCCTTACTTCCCTATAGTTCAGTGGTTGAGTACATGTTTCCCATGTATAAGGCATTGCCCAGGAATGTCTAGTATTTGTCTGTTTCTAATATCTGACTATATGGTTGGAAGATTACTACTTTAGTATCTTAATTTAGAAAAAAAATGTTCTTGAATCGTGTTCCTGGTATTGGTGAAAATTGCAATGGATCTATGCTACACATTTTCTCCAACTGTCATATCCAAGCTGCCAGCTAAAATAACACAACATAGGTTTCACTAGGAAAGGAAATCCTATCCAATTCTAAGTTGGGGGGTTGGCAGATGTAATTATCGAATCCCTTAATTTAAAAAGTTAGATCAATTCACATGATAGAAAATTGTTATGGCTTGTTTTCAAATAACTATAGCAACCCCACAGACACAACTACTCACCCTTTCCTTAAAAGTGCCAGAGACTATGAGGACTCTTTTTAGGACCTCAGGAATTGCTTGGCTGTGTTGGTGCTATGGGAGTTAAGTAGAGTGATTGCAGCTGTGAGCATTAACTACTTGTATTTCTTTGCCCTCTTAACCCTACCTGGCCAAAGAGTAAGCCAACACAGAACATGAGAGTGGCAGAAAGATCAAATGAGCAAGTATTCAATTTTTTAGCTACATGATGGGTCTATTGTAAACTGTTCACCCTGTAATGGTCTATTATTCTTACAGAAAAAAATTTTGCAGTAAGTGTATTATGCAGAGTGATTCTGCTTTAAAAAAAGACAAAATAAACGCTCCTTCTCCATGCCTGTTTCTTTCTTGCCTGGCATTTTTTGAAGCAGAAACAAGGCCAACAAGCAAAAGAGCCAAAAGTAGCAAACGGAAAAAAAATCACAATACCAATTTTCTACCTGCTGATTTCTATATGGTAGGCAACAATAGTGGTTGAGGCCATTGGTCCCTTTAAAAAATTCACCTCACCATGCTAATTAGAAACAAAATGCAAACCTCAATAGCTTTAGGCAGCAAATTATAATAGGCTTGACTCCTGGAGCGGGGGGGTGAGGGAAAAGAGAACAATAATTCAAAGGCATACTAATTTTGCTCTTCTTATTCAAAGCAGGACTTCATGAGCATTTGAGGATTTAGTGACCTCCCATTTGTACATTTTGGTACTATTCATACTGCAAAGGCAACTAAACAGAACTTTTAAAGAGACCTCCTCTTGTTTACATCAGTCTACAATATCTCTATCCTAACTTCTGCCATTCACATTCAAATCTTTTCAAAATACATTTATTTAATACCTTCTGTTTCAAAGACACCTTAATAAGTTCTGAGGGATACACAGATAAACCAGATAAAGACCTTTGCCCTCAAGGAACTTAGATTCTAGTAGGCAAGATCAATCAATAAACATCTATTAAGAATCTACTAATGCTTGGTGGTGAAGTGGATAGGGTACCAACCCTGGAGTCAGGATGACCTGAGTCCAAATCAGACCTCAGATACTTACTTGCTGTATACCCTGGGAGCAAGTCACTTAATACTATTTGCCTCAGTTTCTCATTCATAAAATGAGTTGGAGAAAGAAATGGGAAACTACTCCAGTATCTTTGCCAAGAAAACTCCAAATGGGGTCATGGAGAGTTGGACATTACTGAAATGGTTCAATGACAACAACAAATACTTGACTGTGCTAGGTGGTTCAAACCCAAAGACAAAATACAATGGTTCCTGCCCTCAAAGAGCTTATAATCCCTAGAGGAAATACCATGAAAATATAAGCAAATGTTGTTGTTCATCCTTCAGAGGATCAATGACGTCATTAGGTGATGTCTTAACTTGTGAGTATTTTGGATTTAAGTGGATTTAAGTGAGGCAAAGTTGCACAGAGTCTTTAGCCTCACTCTCTTCTGGAGTCATCAAAGTTCAGTGGTAGGACCAAAGTCAAGAAGACTGGCCATGGCCCAAGATACAGTGGATGACCTTTGCATCTTTGACATCTGACCAGGTTCTAAGGGCCTGCTCCACAGGGCCTGCTTCGTGGCCATTGGAACAAATTGTTCTCATCTGTTCATTCTCTGTCTTCACATGCTTGGGGGGTAGCCTCCCCCCAACTCACTGAAAAGTTTGAGGCCTGCCAGGTACCCACAACCTATCTGCCTATCTATTAGCCTATCTGCCAAAATGGTTTTATTGGAGTGTGTCCACTACATATACTACAGTTTCTTGGAGTCACAGGTGATAATTTGGTGACAGGTGGACCCCCAAAAGTGGATGAATAGCCCTGAGAAGGACTTAGCAAGCCCTCAAACCACAGGTACTAGTACTCCCTGAACAAAATAATAAATACTTTTTAAAAAGACCTGTGATTTGATTGGTATTGGGAGCTAATGAGTAGGGTCTCCCTTTAGCAAAGTAGATAAAAAGTTTTCTCTAAAATTTAGAGCTTTATCATGTTGCCTGGAGACAATAAAATTTTAAGGGAAGCTAGTGTGTGTGAATAAGGTGGGATTTGAACATAGGTCTTCCTGACGCTGACTAGTTCTTTATACTCCACGTCAGGCTGCCTCTCCTATGCCAT
Source organism: Trichosurus vulpecula (assembly GCF_011100635.1). Lineage (NCBI taxonomy): Eukaryota > Metazoa > Chordata > Mammalia > Diprotodontia > Phalangeridae > Trichosurus > Trichosurus vulpecula. The sequence continues at coordinate 128,503,929 of NC_050573.1, read as the reverse complement.
CTTCAGAAATCTAATGACATTGGCCTCTTTGCTGTTCCTCACACTCTGTCTTCCCACTCCATGCATTTTCACTGGCAGTCTCCCATGCCTGGAATACTCTCCCTATTCATTTCTGTAACCTGGGTTCCTGGGCTTCTTCTAAGTCTCTGCTAACATGCCATCTATTGCCTTTCCCAGTTCTCCCTAATCTTAATGCCTTTCCTCTGTGATTAATTCTAATTTAACCTCAATGTGTCTTGTTTGCACCTACTTGTTTTCCTGTTGTCTTCTTCATTAGGCTGTGAACTCTGAGAGCAGGGACTGTCTTTTGCTGTTCTTTATATCCCCAGTGCTTACCACTACTATTTTCCTGGCATATAGCAGGCATTTAAATGCTTCCTTGTTTTCTGATTGACTGAATGCAAATATAACACATGGCTCTCATACAAAATGTATGAAAATGCTGCAAATGTATATAAAATTACAAGTTAATGTGATTAGGTACCTCATCAGCTAGGGAGATCAGGAAAGGACACAGGAAGTGGGCTTGAGCTGAGTTTTGAAGGAAGCTAGGGATTCTTGGAAGCAAAGATAAGACATGTATAGAAATTAACATAATGCAAAGTGAAATCTGATAAATTCTGAGAATGTGCCAAGAAATCACCATTAATATTCAGTGTAGGGAGAAATTATTTGTGGTTGGGAAAACCACATTTAGCTTCTTGAAGGAAGTATCATTTGACCTCTAATTTGAAAGACTGCCAGGATTTTAACAGATGAAAACGTGGTCTGGGAGATATTTGAGGTATAGAGTCAACAAAGGCAGAAATGTTGTATAGTAATAAAATAATGAGTAATGCAGCTTGATTGGAATACTGAGTATATTAAAGATAATAGTGTGAGATAAGGCTGAAAAAATAGGTGGGCCTAATTGTGTTGGGGCTTAAATGCCAGGCTATGGCATTTTTATTAAATAGACCAAGAGAAGACAATGATGATTTTGAAGCAGTGGAATGATGTGATTAAATGCATTCATGGGCAAAAATTAATATGACCGTGATGTGTAGGATAAATTATAGTAGGGAAGAGTTACAGTAGAGCAGTAAATGTGAGCTTGATATAAGGAAAAACATTCTGACAATTAAAGCTCTCCCAAAATGGAATTTTCTGCCTCAAGAGATAAGAATAAATATTATCATTTACATATGTTATCCTTATTTAGTTCTCATAACAACCATGTGAGGTAGGTGTTACTGTCACCCCAATCTAAAGATCAGGAAACTGAGGCTTAGAGGCATACCAAGAGTCCCATACTCAATAAGGTTCTAAGGTAAGATATGAACTAAGTTCTCATTGAATGCAGGTCCAGAATTTGACCCCCTGCACTACCTACTGTTTGATTCCCTCCTTGGAAGTCCTCAAATGAAGGTATGATGACCAGTTGATGAGGATGACACAGAGTGGATTTTTGTTCCATTACAGATTGAACTGAATGCCTTCTAAGGTCCCTTCAGACTGTTACTCTGAGATACTTTTAAGTGAAAAAGGCCTTTGGAGAATGTTTACCTTTCAGAAGCTGGAAAAAGACAAAGAGGAGGCTGAGGATGGTAGTCAAAGAGTTAGCAGGGGAACCAGGAAATTGTCTTATAGACGAGGAAGGGACAGATTACCAAGAGTGAAGGAAAACTCATTGGCTCAGAGAAGTCAAGAAAGATGAGCATAAAAAAAAAAACCCAACAACATTGCACTTAATGATTAGGAACTTATTGGAGCAGTCTCAGTAATATTATAGGTTTGAAAAACAGATTGCAAAATGTTTGATGAGTGAGTGGGTAGCAAGCGAAGGTGGGAAAAAAGACATGTCTAGCAACTCCTATCTAAAAGAAAGAAATCTCACACTTAAAACTTAGTTATATTCTTGATATTCCTGTTGCCTGAAAAAAGATTATAGCAAAAGTAATTGTGATTAGTGCACGTATGGGTAAATTATGGATCTAATATAATATTAGAGGGAGCACAGCTCTTTCTACATTAACCTGATGCTATTGCTCTTATGTAGAATTGCAAAGAAGGAAGTAATGGGGTAACATGGACTGTCACAAAAAGAAGCGAGAAGAGAGGGTAGAGATCTATGATGGGGGGCTGTAATAGTAATGTAAATGGGAAGATCTTGCCTATCCATTAAGAGGCCCATGTGACCTGCCTGGGTCTCATGGAAGCCTGAGTCAGATAAGCCTGTGGTAGAAGGAGCCTGCCTAATGGATGGAGCAGGAAGGGGTGGAGCAGGAAGTCTGAGGTTGTTGCAGCTTGAGGAGAGAGAGAGAGGAGGCAGAGAGAGCAGCAGCTAAAGTAGGTAAGAGAGGGGCATTTTACCTAAGGGAGCTTGGTTTGTGGGAAGGCCCCATGGAGGGAAGGCTTGGGGATGTCAGTGCCCCCTGCATTGCTGATGTGTATAGATTTCTTTGTTGCTATGATGGATTTGGCTTTCTGGTGGTTGAATAAATGTTTTGGTTCTGTCTTCAATGAAGACATTTTGCAATTCAGTACTATGCAAGCATATTCATAGCCACCATAGGCACTGTGAGTATCACATTGGAGCTACAGAGGGAGGGAGAGAAAGTGAAAGTGACAGAGAGAGAGAGAGAGAGAGAGAGAGAGAGAGAGAGAGAGAGAGAGAAAACAGAGAGAGAGAGAAGTGAGAGGAGGAAGAAAGGAAAGAGGAAGTGGGAGATATGGAAAGAGATAGGAAGAGAGAGGAAGAAGACAAGGATCTTGAGAGGAGAGAGAGGAAGAGTAAGAAAGGGACTAGGGAGGAGAAGGAGGAAGAAGAGTAGAGAGGAAAATGGTGGTAGAGGTAACTCAAACCTCTGCTTATAAACCAGCTTATTCTCGGGTTTTATTCCCATGAGCAATGACTTGTCCCTCAATCTGATTGATAGAGGCCACTCCCCCAGTTCTTTCCAGAGTCAGAGACAAAATCTATCCTCATCACAAATCTCCATTCTCCTAAGAAACACAAAAATGAGACACCATTCCAAGGGATAAAAATCAAACCAACCAAAGCAAAACAGAACCTGAATATGCAACCTATACTGAACTCATATTGACTCTGAAGATCATATTTTATTATCTATAACCATTCAAATACTTCAAAGATCAAATCCCTCCATTGATGCTAATACAGCCCCTCTCCAACTTTGCTCTTCCTTAAGAATTGTGGTGTAAAAAAATCATTGCTCTGAAGCCAAAGAGATTCTGAGTCTCTCCATGCTAAGCTCAGTTGATCTACAGATAAAAGTCATAAGACCCAACAGAACTTGGACTTTTTCATATGTGAAAGTTGCTATGTTGCTAAATAATAATTATGATGGCTATCATTTATGCAATGTTTTAAAGCTGGCAAAATATATCTATATACATGTATATGTATATATGTATACTTATATCTATAATTTCATCTTCACAATGACCCCGTAAAGTAGGGGGTATTTTTAATCCCCATTTTATAGTTTTGGAAACTGAGGCTAAGAAGAACTAAGTGACTTGCTTATAATCCCATGGATAGTTAGTGTCTGAGAAGGGATTTGAGTTTTGAATCTCCTAATTTTAATTCAGTACACAGAAGAGCTGTACTATGCCAAACTGTGTTTGCTTATCCTTTGCATGTTACTTTGTGACATAGAGGCACAATTATAAATAATAATAAATAGTGAATTGTTTAACACTAGGTACCTAGAGGCACCTAGGTGGCAGAGTGGACAGACCTCTGGATCTATAGTCCAGAAGACTTTATTTCAGATTTTGTTTCGAATTCCTGTTCTGTGCAAGTCACTTAACCTCTGAATGCCTCATTTTCCTAACTGTAAAATAGAGAATAGCAGAATTTAAAGCCTGGGGTTAATATGAGGATAAAATGAGGTAATATTTGTAAAGCGCTTTACAAATCTATAAATCTTTGCTATTATTATTTAAAATGATTTTTAGTAAATGATAAGCTGAACTCAGAAAGCTCAGTCCTTTTAGAATGTAAATTTTTACCCCCTAATTAATCAATTTTGCAAATTCAGATATTCACAGATAGGCTTATGTCAACAGGAGATGCATTTGTTAGGGGAAGTGTAATTTAGACACTATGTTTTCATGCTCAAATGAGATATTATAGTTCCTTAGGCTACTCTACTCCAATTACTTGTATGCTAGGCAAAACCCTTAAGAGCTTGTGTTACAAATTTAGATGTTGCATTCTCCTTTCAATTTAGTTTTTGTTCTGTATGCAGTAGACATAAAATATAGATGATCAGTTAACTAAAGTGTCTCACCTTTATTTGCAATGCCAAATATATCTTCACATTTTTAAAAGTAAAAAAAGGATTTGAGCAAAATCAGTTCCATGGAGTACATCTAGCATCATATCCTGCCAGGCTCAAGAATAGAAAGAATCTATTAAAAAAAATATTTTAGCTAAGTTTATGTGTTGGGGTTTGCCTTTTCTAACAATTCCAATTTGTTCAAAATTCGCCATTTGAATTTACACATTGCCTGAAGTCTCTTTCTAACTTGAATAGTTTTTTTTTTCCTTTTGCCCCATGAAATGATGTTCATAAGCCACTTGAAGAAGGGGACAACTGGAAGGTATTGACCAATTGGACAAAAATTACAATGTAGTAAAAGAATATAATAATATTCTTTCAGTTTTGTTTCATTTATCCTTCATTACATTTGTGCATTCTAGACCTAAAATTAACTCAAATTAGAACTATTCAAAATTTGCATGGAAATTCCTTGGCAAAAAGTTAGTTCCTCTTCATTGAAGTATTTCAAGTAAAATGTTGGGATGACCAGTGAGGTAAGTGTGCTGGAGAAGGGATTATTTTAAAGGTATGGATTGGACTGAGCTCCAAATCTAAAATGCTGTGATTCTGCAAATTCCAAAAATTTATGAAAAAATCTATTTTGAGAAATAATGGTAAGACTCAAAATGTAATGGTTAATTATTCAAAATCATAATGGCAAGAAGTCCTCAGTGGAGTGCCCAAGGAATTTGTGTTTGGCTCTATGCTGTTTAATATTTTTTACTATTGACTGGGTTGGAGGCACATACACCAAGCTGATCACATTTGCTGATGACACAAGCTTTGAACGGACACACTGGATAGAAGAGTTAGGATCAAAAAGATTTGACAGAGTAGAGTATTGAGCTGAATATAAGGACATAAAATTGGCAGCTAAATGGTAGGATGGTGGAACTGGCTTCAGGAAGGCCTGAGTTCAAATCCAGCCTCATCTGCTTAATTAGCTGTGTGACCTTGGGCAAATCACTTAAGCTCTGTCTTATTTTCCTTATGTGCAAAATGGGGATAATAATACCATCTATTTCCAAAGGTTGTTGTGAGGATAAAATGAAACAATATTTCTAAAGTACTTTGCATACCTTAAAGTCTTAGTTACACATTATCTATTATTATTATGAAATTAAATAAGGGTAAATGTTAAGTCTTGTAACGTGGTACAAAAAAAGTTTCCCAATTCTTCATGGTCCAATTCAGTACTCCTCCATGAAAACTTCCTAGATGTTCCCAATTAGAGATAACTTTTCCTTCTCTAAATGCTTTGTTTGTATCTCGTCTAAGCCTATTTGTTGTTGTTCAGTCATGTACACCTATTTGTGACCCCATTTGGGATTTTCTTGGCAAAGATACTGGAGTGGTTTGCCATTCCTTTTCCAACTCATTTTACAGATGAGGAAATTGAGCCAAACAGGGTTAAGTGATTTGCCTAGGGTCACACAGCTAGTAAGTTTCTGAGGCCAGATTTGAACTGACAAAAATGAGTCTTCCTGACTCCAGGCCTGGCACTCTATCAACTGTGCCACCTAGCTGTTGTTTTTGTCATTTCAGTTGTGCCCAACTCTTTGTAACCAAAGATACTAGAGTGGTTTGCCATTTCTTCTTCAGCTCATTTTACAGATGAGGAAACTGAAGCAAACAGGGTTAAGTGACTTGCCCAGGGTCACATAGCTAGTGAGTGTCTGGGGCCAGATTTACACTCAGGAGGAGGAGTCTTTCTGATTCCAGATCCAGCTCTCTATCTGCAGTGCCATCTAGTCACCCATCCCTATTTTGCAGATGACTAAATGAGGCAGATATAGTTTAGATGACTCACATAAAGTCACAGAATCGATAAGTGTGTAAAGCTATATTTGAGCTCAAGTTCAAATTGACTTCTAGGATTCTACAGTTCTGTGATACTAAATACTCTTTTGCACTACAATTTCCACTCCCATAGCATTTGATTTTCCTGGGTAAAATCATATTATAATCAATCTTGAAGAAAAGTGGAGTGGTTTTAAAGTGGGCTTTTGATGGATAGCATGGGGAAAAGCATACAAGCAGAAGTGGGATAAATTTATATACATATAGTGTGTGTATATGTGTGTATATACTATCACACTATATACAACATACATATATAGATGTATAGTAGTATTTGCTTAAGTGTATAGATAAAAACAAAGTGACATAGGAAGGAAAATGTAAAAGAAAAGGGCAAAACAAGCACATGCTTCAAAATCATTCTTGCAAAAAAAGTATTGGCCTTCTAGGCTCTTATTTAAGAAAATTGGCATGAGCTTGGTGCTAACCTTTCCTTATCTTTGAATATTCTTACCTCCTTCTATATCTTCTTACTAATTTAAGGGAATACTGGCATTTGATATATCAGAAAAATAGTGTTCCCATAGGGTCACAGAATTTTATGAAAATTAGAACTATGAGGGACCAAAAGAGTAGGTTACCTAGGTATGCATTACTCATTTTGTCTTTTAACCTTTTTTGTATTCTTATAAACCTTGATTAAATAAGCCAGGGCTTATTTTCATGTTTGTCATAAAATTAAGGAGCAGAACTTTGAATGTGATTGTGAAAGGCATTGGAGAGTGAGAGAGTACAGACAAAGAAAATAACATTAAAAATGATGGATATAAAGCATAATTTGCTGATCACAAACTATTATATAACTGCACAAGGACCATTGCAGAAATTCATGTGGGATCTCCATTAATACTAGATAAACTGGTTAATATCAGTTGACTGAACAGATGGAAGTCAATAAACATTTTAATTTGAAAATTACAAGGGAAAAATCACATTAAAGCAGATCATAAAAATGGTTACTTATATTGGAAAGAATCAGATAGAAGCCTGTATCATTTTAATGCTGAATGGATGTAGGATATAAAACTATAAGATGATTTTAGCCTTATTCTGCATCTTTATTTCCTGCTCCATTGTCTCATTGTGGTGTGGGCTGATCCTGATTGCAGGTTAAGGAAATGGAATCATAGCTCTAAAGGGTCACATCAAGCCAGAATGTCTTTTAATATAATCCCAAAGATGGAATACCATACGAGGAAGCATTCTAGTTAAATTCAGAGTGCCTCATCAGCTTGAAAAATTGGTAACTTTTTTTGGAAGGAAGGATGCACAGCAACATATAAAAATACCTACTGAATGTGGAGTAGCTGCCATGTTTGCCAGTCTTAAGTGCCCACACTGACAAAAATCATATCTTTCAAAATATTGAAATGAGAAGTTCTGGGGTCTAAATAATATTCACTGAATTTGAGTATGTCTATATGATGTGAAACACATCTGAATAATTCACTAAACAATTCCTTTCCACCATGTTAAGTTGTTACTATATACACATAACTGTTACTTCGAAATGGATGACTGTTTCACAAAATCACTGGCTATTCTTATAAGAAAAAGTTTTGAACCTCTTTATTCTTCGGTTTCTTGATATTAAAAATAGGTCCAGGTCCACTGATATAAAAATAATTATATTAAAGTGTGTAAATAGTAGATAACATTATATATTATCAGAGAAAATACTTAAATTATCAATGTGGGCTAATTGATGTCTAATTTACCTAAGGCAAAATAATTGAATAATTTTCTTCCATCACCTAATTCTATTAAAGACCTTAGAGTTTTTCATAAAGAAGAAACCAAACATTTTATTTTCAAACATGTTCAACTATGTTGGTTTTTCAATAAACTATATAAAATACACTTATGAAATTAAATTGTTACCCTGGAGTCACTGAAAATTTACAAGGCATTATACTCTAGCAATATCTTTAGCTTAAAGCTAACAGTCAAAGACCCAGAAGAGTAACATTCCCTGATAGACGCTATAGTAATTTCGAATTTGTTAGTTCTGTAATATAATTGATTTTTTGAGGCGTCTACTAAAATGCATTTGAAAATATGTGATAAACTCTTCAGTTGTCTAGTGTAGCTAATGATAAAAGCTAAATAAGATCCAAAATAAAATGGCTTGTTGCTATACAGTTGTCACTGACTGTTCTTGACCTCATTTGGGGTTTTCTTGGCAAAATACTGTAGTGGTTGGCCATTTCCTTCTCCAGATCATTTTACTGATGAAGAATTGAGGTAAACAGAGTCAAGTGACTTTCCCTGAGTCACATAACTAGTAAGTATCTGAAGGCAGATTTGAACTCACAAGGATGAGTCTTCCTGACTCCACTGCTCTATCTGGCTGCTCTATGAACTCCAATTCACAAGACTGAACATCTCCATCAATTCAGAAAAAGAAAATATCAGGCTAGAATTTGGCACACAGATTAACAGCCTGGATGCAAATTTGTTTACACAAAAATATTTAAATCGGTTCAGCTGTTTTGATTTAGACATCAATCAAATCTTAAACTCTCAGGGTTTCTCAATACAAAAAAAAATTCATTTAGACATTCTCTAGTCAAAAAAAGAAAGTCATATCCAATGAGTGCAAAGTAATTACTTTCAAACATTGAAATGTTATTACAAATATTGACTGGACTTCTTAGTTTAGTTATTTAAAGCGAAGTGCTAATAAAGCCAAGGTGTTTGCTGTCAATTTTATCACTCTGTTCAATGACTACATGCTTTATTTCTAAATATAAATTACCTATGTCACAAATGTACATCATTAGCCACAAAGGAATGCTAGGGGATGCGTGTAATAAAGCAAATTTTCCACTAGGATAAAAATATACAAGGCTTGGTAATGTTCTGCAGAAGCATGTTCCTCTATGAAAACCTATTTTGGGACATTTTAAAGAAAAGGAAAACTTGACCCTAAACTCCTCCTGGAAAATAAGACCCATTTTTAATATCAATATTTTTCTATGTTGTATTATAACTGGATGACATGGGATACTGTTTCTAAAGAACTCAAGTTGTGCAATACTCATGTGGCAGGAGTGATACAGGCTCCAACAACACACAGACAAGTAGGGCTGAATGTGTCAAAGGTATCGTCATGTATGATAGGAAAACAATAACAACAAAAACAACAAAGATATTTGGTGTGTAGATAATGTAGTTTTGAAGACCTCTAAAGGAAGCTCCCCAGCATGGTTGGAGGACCCACATTGGCATATTCATGGATGAATATGGTTGAGTCACATGGGATGATCAGGTGTGGGTAGATTGTGATTTGAATTAGGGGAGGGAATACCCACACTGTTGAAATCATAGATTCCTCGAAATATTTAGGTCCAAAAATGTCATTTCTCATAGTTCCCTGTTGCTTAAAAGTGATAATGTCAAATAATATGACACCATTTAATTACCCATCCAGGAGAAATTGCTATTCTAATCTTCCCAACTATGCTAATCACATCAATAGTAAGTCTAATTAAATCTATCTTGCAGAGGACATACACTTTTTTGTATCATTGACTCAGCTGACCCGTTTGAAGTCTTGTAACTCAATCTATTTTAGAGGTAAATAAATGTAAGATAAAGTAGTATCATAAGACAAATGGAATAATTCAAAACATTTTTTTTCTCCAGTGGGTGTCCTTTAAAATAAAAAAAAAATGCCCCCATCACAGGCTTTAGGGAATCTTCCTATAATTAGAATTCCCATCAGTAAACACACAAAGGACTAGTAGTGATATGCTAAGTTCGTGTGAAGTGGTAACAAAAGGCAACTGAAAACTCCCTAATCAAAAGAATTATGTAGAAAGTGGCAGAAGGGAATGAATATCTTCTTTTTTTAAGACCATGTAAAGAGAATCAGAGAGCAATTGATGCTAAGTTTTTTTTGGGGAGATTTATTTAAAAAAAAACCCAGACTTCTACAAATAGAAAAAAGACAAATGTAACAAAGTCATCCATCAAAAATAAATTGGCAAACCTGGAAGAATTTTTTTCCTCCACATAATGTTGTTCTGATGCCTCTTTAAGCTATGGAAATGGCCTGAAGAATATGCCAGCAAGTTTTGGCAGGATCTACCAAGCTGGAAAGACTTTATGTATATTTGTGGTAATGGATGGATTCTACTTTCCAAAGACTGGCAGATATAAAGAGAGAGGGGGTAATCACCAGTAGGCTGAAAACTTGGGGAAGTATTGTTTGACCATAGCAGAAAAAGAAATATACAAAATGATCCACAATCCTGGGCGATCCCCTTCTGCTACTGCAATGGCTGTGGTAGACTGGAGCAAAGGGGGAGAAGTCGATAAGCATTATGGTTTTGTTGTCTCTCTATAACATTTAAATTAGATGTTGGTACACTAAACATCAGACATCTGTCCAATGGCCAAAGAGTTGACATCCCACTGAAGGAATCAAGTAGTATCAATCTTTTACGCTTGCTTTGATGAAATCAATAGAAAGATTAAATTTATGGCTAAATGGAAGGATAGTTCACAGGTTCTTCTCAGTGAGCTAAATAAAGGAGTGGGTAGATTTGGTGTTATCAATGCTCCCAAAGATAACAAGAAAGATCATTTCATGACACATTTGGTCTAGTGATACTGGAATACTATTGGTCTCTATTTATACAAACATAAACAAAATACCATAAAATTAATTTGTAGCTTATATGCTTCTGCTTCAGATGAGATAGAAAAATTTTATTAAAAACTCAATGAAGGCCTCCAAAGTAAAGGAATAAATATTAGATTCTCAGTGAAATCAATGAAGAGTTTGGAAAGGATAAAGGTGGACAAATGTTACATGTAGAGGGTATACTTGTGTGCCTTAATCTAAAAAAGGCATTCTTTAGCCACTTGCTTGCTTTTGCTGTTGCTACTATGTGAACACATACATATTTTGAACACTAGTACAAATGGACAATTAGTTGGGTCCAGAATTAAATAAGAGGTAACGGGCACTTTGGAATGTCTTTGGGGAACTGCAGAGTTCCTTTGAAGACCCTTAAATTTTCACAGAAAGAGAGTACTATCTTTTTAGTAATAGTATTCTTCTAGTACTGCTATATGTTTGCAAGTCTTTGAAGAATTAAAAATGTGTCTCACACAGAAGAAGTGATAAATGGTGGGTGTGAGCAGGTTACAGCATACAAAACATAGGAAACATCAAAGAAAGAAGAGGATTAAAGTTTATTATCAGGGAAATATATGGTAATGAATGAAGGCAAGATGGTAATATGTTAAGAATGGGGGATAGCAATGGATTTCTAGCTGCATTCTCCTTGTTTTCTCATGAAGTGTGTCTGGGGCGGGGAGGTAGGAATGCACCTGGTCTGTTGGCTAGAACATTTGTGGTAAACTTATGGGAAGACATGGAACAGAAGCATGCAGTATGGTCAAACATGGATGGTTTGTTATTTACATGGATGGAGAAAACTTCCACAACAGTACAATCATAGACCCTGAATAGTTGATTTTTTCTGAAATATTTGTTAAAATTCTGGAATCCGCAATTTTGGAAATGATTTTGGAACCTTATCTTTATCATTGACTTAAGTTGTCTTGGTGAAATCTTATCTGAAAAATGAAAATTATGTTTGACTTCATCTATGTTCTATGGATTAAATAACATCAAAGAAAATATTTTATAAAGGGAATATTTCAACTATAAGGTGTTATACTGTAGCAATTACACACTACATGAAGTTGTATTTGGGGCATGGAAAAATTTTCTTGCACAGTCACTATGGAATTAAAAAGATTGTTTCTTAAAAATGTATTCACAGGTTGTATTCACTATAATGTGTATTCAATAAAATAAAAATAAAATGTGTGTGTGTTTGTGTGTGTGTGTGTGTGAGAGAGAGAAGAGAGAGAGAGAGAGAGAGAGAGAGAGAGAGAGAGAGAGAGAGAAGACAGAGAGAAGAGAGAGAGAGAGAGAGAAGAGAGAGAGAGAGGGAGGGAGAAAGATGCTTTTCATTGGCAGTGATTTTGTTAACAGGGAGCTCAAAAAAGCTAACTGTAATTAATAGTTTGATATTAAAATGAATTTCCTCACCTTTTTCATGGAGATGTGATGACTATTTTTATAAAATTGTGGAATAATTTGTTTTTTTAACTTTTTAAATATCCATGTGTGTTTATATAACCAATGATTTATTTTTACATTTAACTCCTTAGATTAGGAGGTGCAGTTTCCTTTCAATTATTTTAACACATTTCTATCTCTTTTAAAACTTGGTATTTGGGGGCAGTTAGGTGGTGCAGTGAGTCAGGAGGACCTGAGTTCAAATCTGGCCTCAGACACTTGATACATGTACTAGCTGTGTGACCTTGGGCAAGTCACTTAACACCAATTGCCCTGCCAAAAAACAGAAAACAAAACCATTATTTAAAACTTAGTATTTGTCCCTTTATCCCATGCATTTTCCCCCCAAATCACTCTTATACATTCTATTCAATTTAACAAGTGTGAATGCAACACCCACCACATATTTAAACACTTCTAGTTATTGTGGGTTGTGGAAAGTAGGATTGTGTTTGAGTTCCATTTGAGATGCTATATTGCCTTGGCCAACTTACAAACCTATTTGAGCCTCAATTTCCTTATCTGCAAAATTTTGGTTTAAAAACAAAACAAGACAACCTTGTACCAATCTGCCACAATAGACAGAGTGATGGATTTGAATTAGCTAGATTTGGATTCAGTTCCCACATCTGAAAATTATGAACTCCATGACTGCAGCCAAAGTTTAGCACTAAGCTTCAAGCAACTTGTTATAGACTTACCTTACTTAGTTATAGGTGGGTTGGTAGAAGTTTCTACTATGCACAAAGCACAATTCTTTGATATATTGACATTTCTAAGTTCTTATTCCCAATTGGAACAAATGCAATGTTGTACATAAAGTACTTTATAAATGCACTAAAATTATATGTAAATGTGCCAACTGTATTTTTTATAAGACAGGTTTAGTTCTTCCTCTATGGAGTTGTACACATGAAATAATAAGATATGAAATAATTACAAAGCAGTTCAATGACTTAAAAAGTAGAGTATATGTCTAAAAGTCAAAAGATTTGGGCCTGTCATTGGCTAGGTGTGTGACTTCGGTTAAGTCAACTCCTTTGGGCTTCAGTTTTTCATCTTTAAAATAGATTTTGAACTAAAATATTTTAAGCTATCTTGATAAATTTTTAAAAATCTAATGATCACAATTGTTTTTAAAAATGAATGTAAGCATGTGCCATAACCTATTGCACAGATTCTAAGTATTATGGGATATTAGGAAGAAAAAAGGTATGATTTTGTGGAATCAATTTTACCTACAGCTATCAAAATAGCCAGCATGGAGGAGGAGGGACATTGAAAGTGTTGAAATCTGAGTAAATTAAGGAAAGAATCAATAAACAAGGATATGAAGGCAGGAATGCATATGACAAGTGTTGGGGACAATGTTGAGACTTGATATGCAGTGTTATAGTCCTTTATGCCCCAGACCGTGGAGGAGTCATTTAACTTATGAAGGTTTCTGTTTCTTTATTCAATAGTAAAAAGAGGTGGAATAGAGGAACTCCAGCTTTTTCTAGTTTCAAAATCATGCAGTTCAACCAACTTGATCCTCCACTTAGCTTCAGTGATTGGGTAACCATTGAGCATGCCATTCATTATAAAAATAAAATAGCAAATAGCTCCACAAGCAATTATTAAGGGTTGGCATATTTTCAGTATTTAAGATGAAAGAACAGTGGAGAAGTCTTTCTTAATTCTTCTGAGCACATTAAACTAGCTGTGGAACCCTGAATAGGTGACTCACTTTGTCTCTGTGTAAATCATTTAAATTATGCTCCAGAACAAGCATAATATCTACCCTAATGAATATAAAATAATTAAAATAGATGAGAACGAACTCTTATTTTCAAGCATTTAAATCTACGCCTTTATTATTATCATTGTTAAAGCAGACCAATAATGAAAGCTTGGGGTCAAATCTTACCAAACCAGCTGCATGAGCCTAGGAAAGACACATAAATTTTCAGTGCTCCAGGCAAATTTCTAAAAATATAAATTACAGAACAGCTGCAAATCTGAATTGGTTAAGGGAGGGGCTTCCCCCCCCCCAATGATTTCATTTCATCAATGTAATCATAGTTCTATACTAAATATGTACATGCATTAATTCATTCTTTCTTTCATATATACATATGTATAAATGAATGAATTTGAAAAGCAATTATTAAATATTTACTATGTGCTAGAATCTGTGCTAAACACTGGTAATACACATATTGTTATTGTTTGTCCTTCATTCTAGAAGAGGACCATGGTGTCAGGAAGGTGATGCCATGACTTGCAAATGAATTGGATTTAAGTGAGAGAGGGCTTGCAAATTTGCCAGCCTCACTTTATCCTCTAGAGCCATTTGGGTCCAATGGCAATATATAAATCAGCACAACTAGAGATGGCCCCGGATGCAGTGGGAGACTTGGGCTTTTTTAAGCTAAGGTCTTTCCCAGGTCCTAGTTTGACTGAGGAAATGCCCATTCAGTGATTAAGTTTAGGTAAGAAATGAGGCAAAGAATGTCCTCTTACCTAGTTTAAAAAAGATTCAATATAGGAGAAGACTCTCAGAGTTTCTGACCAAAACACAAGCAATTGCTATTTACATTCACTTTGACCACCATCGGTGGTCAATCAATGAGAGCCAGAGTGATTTATATCTCTTAGGAAGATGACATTCTTCATGCTGCTGGGGCTCTGTAATCTCATCTTTCCATCTCTATATCTATGATCTATGTGGATATTCCTTGCAATAATGCAGGTTATAACTCATCTGTATTTGTCCATCTTTTGAGATTCTGGTCTATGGAACAACTCCTATAGCAGTGTCTTATTTAATATTCTGAGAGTAGAGTGGTGTACTGAATAAAATAATCAGGGTTGAAAATATCTGAGTACCACCCAATTTAAAATTCTATGATTCTAACTTTGGTAATTTTACTTTATAAAACTTAGCAAACACCAAATAAAATGATCATTTACATATGTAAAGTAGAACAGAAGAAAAGACTGATTGCAAAGGAACCTTCGAAACTCTTTTACATATGGTCGGCTTTCCTTATTAAGTATAAAATAAATTCAAATATAACAGTTAAAGGCGCTTTCTTGTTTGGTTTTCATTCTATTCTCTTCTATGCATTTAAAATTTCTAAAAAAATCTATGACCATTCTTTATTTCTCTCTTCCTTTCTTTCTATGCTACAGCAGACTTCCACTGCTTCCTCCTTCCCCCATTAACTGTTATAGTATGTGGTGGAGGAAAACTTGAACTTTGGTGTGCTGACTTTCACATATGAAGATTTTTTAATGGATAATAGTTTAATTATTTACATGAAATAACCTATAATTTAAAATATATTAATTACCATTTTATGACTGATCTATTGAATATATGTGGACATACATGTAGACACAGATATACATGTTTAAGCATATATTTTCATATACTTATGCAAATCTATATAGTCTGGTCCTTTGATCTCATAAGCGTAGGTAACTCTCAGGAAATTCCTTCCATAAATGAAGTACTAGCAACTAGTCTTCAATGATCATTTTAGAGATTTGCCTGGACCAATGAAAGATAAAGTGACTTACTTGCCTATCTTCACACAGCTAGGATGTGTCATAAGAAGGACCTGAGCCCATTGCCTTCTTGACTCCAAGGCTAGGCCCTGTCATGTAAATACACATATGGTTTTACATAATTGATATGCAGTTGTAGGTTTCCATGCATTGAGATATCATTTTAAAAGCAAAATTCAACTATTGAGTATTGTCTTTTTTGACTGTATAGTATTGAAATAGTTTTTCTCAAGAAATACTACATTGTCCACAAGAATACAATAAAGGAAAACATGCTATCTCTGACCCCAAAGAGCCTGTGATTTTAAATAGTTGTCTCATTTTAGACTCATTGAGCTGCCATATAAGATATTCTAGTACGTTGGCAAGCTTTTTTACTACATTGTAAAATACTTCAACTCCTTTCTATTAAATAAATTCTTCTATATTCACTTTGAAACCTCCACTGAAGTGTCTTACAGGGGTTCTAAAAAGCATTAATGTTTAATTAAAACAGAATTTAACCTTAAAGCAATGTATTTTGTTGAGCTATTATCTCTCCTTTAATGTGCTACTGCATTCTTATGATACTGCATGATGAGAATATTATGAGACTATGGAGCCCATGGAAAAATTTTATGGAGGAAAGGTGTATAAAATTTATACATTTGGCCAGTGGACTCATTATTACAAGTAAAGAAACACTGAACTAGGAAAAAAACTGATGACATGCAACTTCTTAGAATTTAACCTGGAAAATATGTATGAATAAAATATGAATAGAAATAAAGTAACATGTAATTGAAAAGGAAGCACAAAACCATAAAATGTGTTTAACTGAAATATCTCAATACTTGTAATATCAATTGAGTTGGGACTTTCTTACTGTTTTAAAATGATTAATTAAGTGTCTTTGAGTCTTACTAGGTGCTAAGCCCCAGGCCCAAACCCCTATTAGGTGCTAAACCTATGTGGGTGTTTCTTGGTAATCAAGGTGGGGCCCCAGGTGTGGCTAACTAAGGGAGGGCCTAGTTTACACATGAGTTCGAGTGATAGGTTTGGGACGTCAGAGGCTCTTAGACCATGTGGGTTTAAGTGGTCTCTTTGTGACGATTTTAGGTCACATGGGTGAGTCGCATGTGTGACTCACCCCTGACCCTGAAAAAGATATAAAACCAGGGTTTGGTTTTCTCTTCTTTGGAGCTCTTACCCACAGCAGTGGTGGCACCAGTGACTCTGGGTCAGCCCAAGTTATGAGCTCCCGGGCTAAACCTAGATGTTGGTTAACTATGAATCTGTATTTGGTCTGTCTGTCGATGTTTGTAATTTGTTTAGGGCTCTCACTTGTGCTGGTGTGCTGATGTGGAGACTCCAGGCAGCTGTAGCTAAGGGCCCTCCAGCTTGTAACCCAGATGCTGGGACTTTGTTAAACTCTGGTAACTATGTGTTGGGATTTGAATCAGACAAGGTCTGTCTGTTGGTGTTTGTACCTTGTTGGTTATTTTGCTCTGAACTTCAGGGTGCTGGTTTTTTCCCCTGAACTAAGTGAATGATATTTGTATGCTGAATTACAGTAAGCTTGTCAACCCCTTAAATGTTGCTTTCCTTACTAAAGCAAATCAAAAGAACCTGTGCTTTTGCAGCATGCTGGTAGCATTCTTGTTGTTGGTATTGTGTTGGTCTTTCACCGCCACAACAGCTGCTAGCAGGATTGTTGAAACAATACTGTCATATGATCCCTATAATGCCCTACAGGAAATTTCAGTATTATAGTAATTTTGCTTATATGAAGACATAAGGCATTAAAGGAAGAGATTCTCATTCATTGAAGATCAGCAGTGATTTATTTTTAGAGCAGTCTCAGGAGAATTACACATTTCACAATTTCTTTTGAAAATCTTTTCTTTGTCATTCTTGTCTTAGTAAGTAAATGAAACTATTCTTTTCCATTTACTTGAAATAAACATATATTGTTGGGCAGTTTAAATAAGACTTGTTATAAATATTATTCTATAAATATTATTCACCATACCAATTTTGTAATTGAAATTTTTGTACTAGTATTTTTTAAAAATATCTATTGGTAAAGTTGATATGACATAGTTGAAAGAACTGTGGACCTACAGGTAAGTGAACTAGGTTCTAGAGGGATAGAGATGTCTCACTGGGCTGAAAATTAGGATGATTCTGTTTTGATCCCAGAACTTCTACTTAAAGTATTTCTCTGACTTTGGTGAATTCACTTACAGAATGACAGAAATGCAAAGAAAGTCAAAGATCACATATTCCAACTTATATCTGAACAGGAATCCTTCTACAACACACTCCACAAGTGGCCAACCAGTTTCTACTTAAAGACGTACGGGAGTGTGGTGAGGGGTGATTATACCTAGCAAAGGCAGCCTTTTCAAATTATGGATAGCACCAACTCTTAATGAGTTTGCCCTGGCATCAAGCCTAAATTTGCTTTCTAAAACTTCTCACTCTTCCTAGTTCTGCCCTGTGGGACTAAGCAAATTAAATAAGATTCATCTTTCCATATGATAGTCATTCATATATTTGAAGACAGCTATCCTTTACCTTCTAAGCCTCCTCTTCTCCAAATTAAACAATCTGTTTCCTTTAAGCGATTATTATATGAGACAAAGAAGAAACTCTTCAACATCCTTACCTTCTTTCCTTGGACACTACTATTTATCAATATTCCTCCTGAGTCCTATTTATTTTATTTCTCACATACTCTGGGTGGGCAACACAATTTTAAATGTTCCTTCAAATTTTAAGAAGGTTTTCATAATTCCATGTGTCATAAAATATGTTATCCCATTTTAATCCATTAATCATGTAATCCACAAAGATGGGGAATTACTATACTAGCTATTGTTAGTGGGTTACCTTATAAACTTTTAGATAAAAGTAGAGAATAACAGCCATATAATACAAGTCATTAGTTAAATATTCTGGTCGCAGGTCATCAAATATAATTCTATACAGAGAAAAAATAAAATAAAAAAATAAATAAAATTACACATAACATAATTGAAATTATATGCCATTGTTTGCTGCCTTAATTTTATTGATAGGTCAGACATTTTCATCTTATTGTATACACATGCTTAAAAGTAAGGAGTGCGGATACTTCCTTGTCACTCATATAAAGGATTTTCAAAAGAACATGTGCCTTGCCAAGAGCATTGACAAATGTCCTTACCTTCTCTGTGAAGGTTTGGGGAAGGAAACAACATAGATTAGTTATTTCTGAGTTCCCTTCTGGAGAGGCCAATGAACATTCAGGCTAAGCAAGCCACTTCTGAGACATGTATGCTTCTACCAACATAATTACACTCACTTTTTACAAGATGGAAAATGCTTAATTCTGGATTAATGAGCACAACTGTGAAAATGCAAACATACTGCACACCCACAGGCACAGTTTGGTAAAACAAAACAAAAAAAAACCCAACAACAACAACAACAACTTTATTGACACATGGCAGACATATGTGTGTATGTGTGCATATGTGATATATTTTGTGTATATATGTGTGTATATTGAGCTTGAGATACATACATATACATATAACCCACATGCATGGCAATCTTAATTTATTGACTCCCCAAAACATTCGTCCTTTCCATCTTCTTCATAATTGAGTTCTTTCGGTTCTTATTATTGAAAGTACAAGGACAGGATACTGAAATTACTGCTCAACATTTCTGTTCCGGTATTTTTTCAAAGGTCCACTGATGCTACCACCAGGGAACTCACAAATTCAGGAAAATGGAGTTCTATAAAAAAGTCCACTCATAATGATAGATTAAAAAGACAGAAATCTCCACCAGCACCACCACCATCACCACAAGGTACTAGCACTGGGAATGCTAGTCACTACTTCAAAAGGTAAGCTGTTTCATGAGCTTATTTTTGTAATCAGGTACTTTGGCAAGACCTGTCAGCCACAGAAGCCCTCCCCGCCCCCACTAAGGAGCATTATTTTTATAGGAAAAAAAAATGACCTCTAACAATAATAATAATAATAATAATAATGAGGAAAAGGCTGATAATAATAATTATTAAATTTGAATGGCTGTGCTTCATTATCATTCTGTAACTCGCTGCAATCCCAGCGAGGACATCGCTTTCAGACGGCAGCTGCTACTTGCCTGGAGAGCGCCTCTCCAGGAGCTTTAGAACACAATCTGATGTTTGACTTTCTTCCTACCTTCCCCCAGAAGGACCTCAAAGTACTCAATGGGGGCATTCTATTTTCCCATTTCACCAAAATGAGCTGGAAAGAGGTGGTCCAAGGTCTGAGTCCCCTCATTCCACTGTTTTCCCTGCCTTCCCTCTCCTCTCCCCCTCTTCTCAGACATGTTTCCAAAGTTCTAGAGCATCTCGTGGAAATAATTGTGTACGTGAAAAGAGAGGTTGTATGGATGAAGGAGATGCTGGGAGTTCTGAGGGTGGTCCCTTCTCTTTCTAAAAGCCCTCACTAGATATAGTGGCAGCGGCGGCAGCATTAACAGTGACCATCTGGACTCCGGAGAAACATTAACCTACTGTTACCCGCCCTACCGCTTCCGCCTCGGTGGCGCACCCACGCAGACACTCGCTTCTTTCAGAGCCTTCTCAGTGTCAATTCATCCTAACCTCCGCTCCCCTACAGAGACATCAGCAGAGGCGGTGTCCTCCATCAGTTTAACCCTAGAGTCAATCGATTAAAAGTTCAGGGAGAGATGCTTCGGGAATAAATGAACATGCCTTAGGAATGCAGACACATCTTTTTGTAAGCCCGGGGTAACAAGGAGGCCGGATCCTGGCTTCCAACATATAACGACCAAAATACAAATACTAGACAGATCCATAGTGGTGTTTAAATCAGGATATCGATTTTAAAACATACACTTGTGTGTGCATTTTTGTATGTGTGTATGCATGCATGCTTCTTTGTGAATATACATTTTTATGCCCCACTCCCACCCCCCAACCCCCAATGATGGGGCTTAAAGGAGTGTATACCTGGAGTCAGGGATAGTAGATTCAAATCCTATCTCTGACATTTCCTTACTATATGATTAAGGACAGACTAGTCCTTCAGTTTCCTCATCTGTAAAGCCAGGCTGTTCGACTATATCGGTTCTGTAACACTTTCCAGCTCTAACCCTATGCTCCAGTCAGTTTAATTGATCACGCATCAAGAACTGGAAGAGATCTCAGGGGCTATTTAATTCGAGCTCTTGTTATACAAAAGAGAAAAATGAAATCTAGAGGTGTTAGGTAACTTGTACAAGGTCATGCGTAGGGAGCGGCGGAAGAAGAATTCGAACTCGGGACATTGTACTCTAAAACCGTAATCTTTCTATCCACCAGTTTTGCTAGAAGCTGTGGTGCGCCTGTGTGCATGCACATACGGGCCTGGGTCTCTGTCTCAGAGCGTGCGGCCACAGCACCAGCCAGGAGAGGAACTCCCTGGGAAGAGATAACGGCGGTGATTTGTAAAGATGTGCTAATGACTGCAGTGGCTTTGAGAGGTTCCGAGACTCAGACACCCCTTCCCTCCAGCCTCTTCCTGCTTTGATAATGAGAGGTTGGAGGGTTAGGGGAAGGGTGGGTAGCTATGGCAGGCCCCTGGCTGCTGGTGGCCTGGGTTCACAGGAATTCCATAGCCTTGCAGTTCAAGAGAGCAATGTACATACATCGGGCAGCATGGTCTAAGCTACCGAGACACCCTCGGACTCAGGGAAGCCTGGGGCGTGCGCGCTAATCAGCCACTCGGCTGGGGAAGTGGAGCTAAGAAGGAGAAGGAGGAAGACATTTTTTTTCTTCTCACCTCCTACTAGACTCGAATTGTTTGTGTCTTTCTCAGCTCAGCTACACTTTCTTTTCGTTCATATCCCAAGGGAAGGAGCGTGGGAAAGCACCCCCTTTGTGCATGTATATATAGACCGAATGTAGGTAGTGGTACCTCTAAGATAGAATCACAGCTCTTTTCTAGATGAGGCAGATAGACTGCAGCCTCCTTGGACAGCAGTGGCTCAAAGGGCTTGCTGACTCCCAGCTATTTCTTTCCTCTCCTCCCTTGACCTCCACCCTTCCCTCTGTCCCCTAGGTGTGCTTAAATGGTCTAGGAGACAGATCAGCTTGGCAATTGAACAAATGTGTAAAACACATAAACAGATTAAAATCCTACAAGTATTTGTACATAAATGTAGAATACACGTATATATCCATATATATTCTGCAGACATTCCTATAAGACCCATGCTTTATCTTAATGTCTACTCATTTTAATCTTTCCCCAGCAGGACTGATATTGATCACAATTCTACCTTGCAGGCAATGGCGTTTTGCATAAGTCTCTGAAATGGCTGTGTAATATACATTTGAGAGTGTGAAATTGTGTAGGTAAGAAATTACTGGAAGATTGTTTCTCAAATGTCAGATGCTTTTCTTTCAGCTAACTCTTAGGGTTTTTAGATCTTAGAAGCTGGAATGTACACAAAAATATCCAGGGACTAGAAGAAGTGCCCTTAGTATATACTAAGGGCCTGACAGCAAAACAGAAATAGTCTAGCCAGAAAGGGGGGGGGGGGAGGGAGGAGGGAGAGAGAGAGAGAGAGAGAGAGAGAGGGAGAGAGAGACAGACAGAGAGAGAGAGAGAGAGAGAGAGAGAGAGAGAGAGAGAGAGAGAGAGAGAGAGAATGAATTTGAAAAGCAGGGCTTAATTCAGTCTGGGATTTTGTGTTTCAAGGCTAGCAAGGGAAACCCTTGAGAACAGTGCTCAAAAAAAGAAAGCAGACCAAATCAGCAGGGCCCTGAGAGAAAGTGTCTAGGAGTTTGATACTAAGGAGAAGGAATTTGAAGCACATAGATGTGTCCTTAAAAAATGTACAAGGAGACCGTTTTTGAGACTGATAAAAGTGGAAGTGGCCTTGAAAGATCTCTATCACTGAAGACAGAGCACAATAAAAAAATATGAGACCATCCTTTCTGAGAAGGGACCAAAGAAGAGAGTACTTTCTCTCCATACTCCACGCCCCTTCAAGAATGGAATGGAATGTTCTTTTTTTTTAATTAAAAAAAAAAAACATAAAATGTCTAGAGGCAAGGAAGGTCAGATTGTTCATGTCACTTGCAGCAAATTAACACTTCATTCAATTTTTCTGGCGCCTCTCATTCAGAACATACGGTAAGTGCGGGTTACAATACTATAATTGCAGTCAGCGCTGCTTGGTATCCTGTCAGGCTTGCCTGAGCTTCCCGCTCCGATACTCCCCCGCCCCACCTCCCCATTCTTCCGCCCCCAAAATGTTTTTCACTCAACAGGTACCACAAAAACTTGCAGTTAACCCGTGGTCATCTTTTCCCAAGGAGGGACACCCTAGTTCTTTAATTCTATAGGATGCTGCCTCCACGCGACTCCTACTTAGAAAACACCCGTCTCCTAAGGAGCTCCGGTGCCATCTATTAAACTAGCCTTGTGGCAGGCAAACTAAACATTAATACTAAGCTCCTTTTACGTCTAGCAGACAACCGTAACATGATCCGGTGCAACCAGAAACACGCTCTATGCAGAAAACTAGAGTTCTAAGGCGATCAGGTTGTTCTCTATGCATTGGCTTGGATCTGAAAGAAAGACTCTTGCCAAAATATGCTTTAATGTAAGCGAAGGATTAGAGAGCATTTTGCTTGCACATAGAGACAGCAAAAGCTCCATGGCATTAAGAATATTTACAAAAAAAACCTTAGCTGTATTGCTTACCATTGAATATAGTGTCAAGATAAAATAGCACAAGGTAGCCCTCCCACTCCTTTGAAACATGAATTATTATTTCCACGGAATGCAAATGCACTGTTTTCTGTGTGAGGACAACCAGCTGCAAGCTGTACAATAAACTGTTTCATAAAGACGGAGCCAGATTGCAGTTCAGAGAGTCACCCCCTTTAAAAAGGAAGAAACATGCAATTTGTGTTGACAACCTCTGGGTACCTATGCAAAAACCAAGATTTAAAACTGCCCCCCTCCCCAAAATAGAGATCGATAGTGTCTATTCGAGCTGCTCTGTGGAGGAGGAGGAGGAGGAGAAGGAGGAGGAGGCAATCCATCCAAAATTCACCATTAGTCATAAACACCTCAAGAGTATTTCTTACTGCAATTAATAGCAGGGTGCGTGTGAAGTTGTAGAAAGAGGCTTTCGGGTTCATTTCCTCCCCTGCCTATTGCATGGAGATCCCTTTCACATGCTCCCCAATGTTCCCTGCATCCCTGCTGCTTTACATGACATTTTACATTTCCACCTCTCCGATGTGCATGTGACATTCACTTCTACCTGTCTGAACAGGAGACTCTCTGGAGGTCTTTCATTTATTTATTTATTTTGGTTTTCTATCTTTTGGTCTTTCTACTTTATTCCTCCACCAAAGGGACGGTCTCTGCACTCCATAACATTTCATGCTTTTAAAAGATTTATCTTTGCCCAACCCTTCTGCAAGGTCCCAGTGCAGCTCTTCTACACCCTTCCATTCATCCATAGGGACACGCATATAGAGAATGCACAGATGCATGCAAATACATTTATCTATCTATCTATCTATCTATCTATCTATCTATCTATCTATCTATCTTACCTACCTATCTCTCCCTCTAGAATTGTTCCTGAGTTGTGAGTCATAGCTCCCTAATGCCTTTTAGAACATATAGTGTACATACAGTGCACCTCCCCTAACTTTCCCCACTGAATGGGTTAAAGGAATTACAGTAGTGTCTTTAGTATCAATATTCCACCGAAGCTACAATATTTATCAATTTGACTAGAAATAAAGGTAATATTCCTCCCTAAAAAAAGTCTTGCAGTGGGATTCTGCTTGAATATCCACTAGTTAGAGGCTATACGAACCAACTCACGTATTCGTTTGAGCATACTGCAAGAATATTTATTGAGCTCGGGCTCAATCACTGCATTGAACGCCAAGCCTGGCAAGCAAATGCATTTCCTATCTGAGAATAGAACCGTGAATCAACCCGTTCTTTATTATTTTTATTGTTATTTTCATTATCATCATCATCATCATCAGTCCGAATGGCAAAGTAATATGCAGACCTATTTCCAGGAGACAACTCAGAACACCTCAGATGAAAAGAGGAGAACCCTGAAATCAAACCTACCTTTCACACATGAAATCATCAATAAAAAGACGAGGTTCCAAAAGGTAAATCCACTTTTAATCCCCATTTTCTTCACCAGAATGAAATCAAGTCGGCAGCATTTAATACATCCTCTTTTCCCAAAGTCCCCCGATTTTGATTGCTTTGCACGGATTCCCCCTTTGCAGATCCCTTTCATATTATTCGTGAGCTCCTAATTCCTATTCCTTGGCCAGGCGCAGTAGAGTTGTTGCTGTTGTTGGTGCGCGGTCACAGCTCAGAGTGAATGGTGTTTCTGGGATACCACAGCAACCTTGACGAGGACTCAACCATCTCTCCAACGGGGGCACAGAGTCTCAGCTACTCTGGATTTTGTCTTTTCTTATGCATTTTTCCCCTCAACCCAAATCTAGCACAATTCTCACTTGTTATAGCAACCGCCAGAAACCAACAGAGAGCATCTTGAAGACCAGTGACGCTCTCTAATAAACTCCAAACAATATTTGATATTAAGTGGCTTGTTTTTTTTTTTTTCCAGAGAAGATCAATTCTGCCTGCAAAAGCAGACGGAGAAATAATGTTAGTGTGATTTCTATTGCAGCCTGAAATAAAATCTAGAAGCTAATGCTAGAAAAGATTAAAAGGATACTTTATTAGAGGGACAGGCTTGCTCTTTGAAAAACTGTCATCAAAGAGCATAGGGTTATCTATATCTATTTCTGTATTTCTGTGCCCCCATCGTTAATAAAGCCTGTGCCACTATTCCACTGGCAGTATATTTAAGGCAGACTGCTTGCATTCATTATACTGTGAACTGATTAGGAATAGAGATTACAAAATAGTGGCTTTGCACAGAGCCTTGTATACGTTAGATAGGTGTTCGTTTACCTATATACCCGTGTTCTTACGTGTGGCCCAATTTCATTCCAGGGTGGGCAGGAGAAAAAGTCATTTTCACAAATACTTGCCCCCTTCATATTATTTTTTCTCCCATAAGCTGA
Organism: Trichosurus vulpecula; assembly: GCF_011100635.1. NCBI lineage: Eukaryota > Metazoa > Chordata > Mammalia > Diprotodontia > Phalangeridae > Trichosurus > Trichosurus vulpecula. The sequence goes on along the minus strand of NC_050573.1, from coordinate 128,477,954 downwards.
AAATAAAGAATAATTTGAAATAGTAAGAGGGAGCCATCTCATTTTCATCAATTCTGAAGTACTCCCAAATATGTAAATTGAGGGAAATTCTTTCAAAGCGAAAAATGTATGCATCTATCTATGCATCTACACTTCATGCTTAGATCGAAGGGTTAACGCCCTGCAAGGGAAGAGCACTTGCGCCATCTACTGGATCCTGGGAGACCATCGATTCCACTCTATTTCTAAGAGGAACCCCATTTTTTTCCTTCCCCCTTAACGCTGTGGGGTAGCACCGTTCCTGGGTGTGGAATTTTTGCTCCAATATGTCAGTGCCTAAGTACGCTTCTGAAATCCACAGCCACAGTCCCAACAATGAGGCCGTACCTTCCAGTAAGCTAGGGAGCCTACAGACCTTTTTGGGAATTCTCATTTGCTAGGGGGAGGTGGAGAGAACTGCAGTCCCTTTGCCTGGAATAGGTAAATGCATTCGCCTCTGCCGATATTCGAATGATGAAGCATGTGTTTGGGGTTTACAGAAGGCATATAGCAAAGGAAGGAGAGTACTTGTGGAATTTGTGGATCAGGGGCATTGTCCTCAAATGTTGTGTTCCTGTCCTATACTTTCTGCGACTCCTAACAGCTCCCGTGCCTGGGTTCTGTATGAGGTTGATTGCTAAGAGGGAAATAGAGTACAGTCTGGAGGGACTTCTGTTCTGCAAGGGATGCTGTGCATATTATAACTAGCTAGGCATGTTACAAAGAGGGCTGTGTATGTGTGTAGAGAGAGCTTGCTTGCTTCGATATTGCGGGTACTAGGTAGGTATTGTGCCTTTTCAGTATGTTGTATTGTGTGATGCAGAGAAGGCGGGTGTATGGGGCGGGGGGGAGAGGCGGGAGAGAGAGAGAGAGAGAGAGAGAGAGAGAGAGAGAGAGAGAGAGAGAGAGAGAGAGAGAGAGTGAGAGAGAGAGAATATTTCTGGAGGATGAAGAGAGTGTAGATTTTCGTGCATGTGCATGTGTTCGTAAGCCTGTTTGTGCAGTGTATGTGCAAAAGCCATACATGTTTGGGGCAGAGATGGCTCTTCCCTCCTCCCTGCCTCCCCCACCACAGGCAGCTGTAGCAGCAGCAGAAGCAGGACACTACTAAATGACCTCATTAAACACATCCAGCATCCAGGCACCTTCAGGGATTATTGGGAGTGAGGTTTGCTTCTTGCCATCAATATCCTGGTTTACTGTCTGCATATGCAGATTTCCCAGGGCCACAAGGTTGGGACAGAATGCGAACAGGGAGGATCAACACTGAAAACGTCATTAGGTGCTGAGGCACCTCGGCAGAGAGTCAGGAATTGATTTCAGCTGACGTCAACGTGAGTTGCTGCTCTCGAGGTCAAAGAAAAGTTAGATTCAAACAGGTCTTTCAACCTAATGAAAAAGTTCCACAGAATTGCTTTTACCATGTGATGGAGAGGTCAGTCATCTTACTGAAGAACTTAAAAAAAAGAAAATGAGCTCCCGAATTTATTTCTCTTACTTTTTAAATTGCACATTTTAAAACTTTATATTTATATACCTATTTGTAAGAAAAAATGTAAAAGAGCACATTACCATGTACCAAAAATTAGAGATATTCTAAATGAGGGCAAAACTCCTCCCCTAGCCTGTCGTATTTACCTGCAGTCCAGGGATCTTGAGGTGTCTATGGATAAATTTCAAGAGGTCTGACTTGAAGGAAAAAGAAATACATCTTTATTTTTGTTAACTTCAAACTGAAATGTGGCATTTCCTTCAATTATGAAAGTAGGCTAAACGCATTATTTTTGCCCTGAGAAATGCTTCATAGATTCCAACAGATTGCTAAAGGTATACAAAAACAGTTAAGAACCTCTTTATTTATATTTTATAAGTGAGACTCCGTTTGTTCTTGTTGAGTTGTTTTTCAGTCGTGTCTGACTCTTGGTGAATCCATTTGGGGTTTTCTTGGAAAAGATACTGGAGTAGGTTGCCCTTCTCTTTTCCATGTCATTTTACAGATGAAGAAACTGAGCCAAATATGGTTAAGTGATTTGCCCAGGGTCACATAGCTAGTGAGTGTCTGAGGCCAGATTTGAACTCAGGAAGAGCAATCTTCCTGACTCCAGATACAGCACTCTGTCTAGTACTTTGTCTATCTGCTTTCTTTAAATGCTTTCTGCCCATATCTTCACTGAAAATGCCATTATTTAAGATCTGCCAGAAATCATTAGACTTTCCAAATAATTTCTAGAGTGATAAACACTTCACAAACAATTCCTCCCTCTCCCTAACAGCCCTGCTGTCAGAACAGTTAACAATGTTTTCTTCATGTTTTACAGATGGGAAAATTAAGGCATGGTGAGATGTGGTGTCACATACAAGGTCACCAACAGGGCTGGGAAGAAAACCCCAGGAGTGGTGACATTTCGTCCTATGCGCTAACTGCTGGCTCACACTCTGTCTGTCATGCTAAAGATTCTACTCTGCAGGGAAGATCTCAGAAGTCATTCTAGAAATACGTTATCATCAACTAGGAAAAAAAGGATTTCTAGGTGAACACTATCTCCCAAAGGAGACATATTGATGTCTAGAATTGGATGGGGGAACTACACTTGGAAGTAGGTAATGATACAAATATTTACTAGTATTCCCCATTACCTACTTCCAATATTATTGATTGTAGGAGTATCCAAATAATGCAAATTATGATTTTAGGCCTTCTCATGATATTATAGAAAAAGTTTTCCGAATTATGAGTGCAAATTACAGACACAGAAAGACACAAAGAAAACCTCAGCAAAATTCATTCTTCCTTCCTTCCTTCCTTCCTTCCTTCCTTCCTTCCTTCCTGCCTGCCTGCCTTCCTTTCTGCCTTCCCCTTCTGTCTCTCTCTCTCTTTTTCCTTCCACCTCTCTATCTTTTTCTCTCTGTCTCTCTATTTGTCTCTGTGTCTCTGTCTCTGTCTGTCTGTGTGTCTATGTGTCTGTGTGTCTGTCTGTCTGTCTCTCTCTCTCTCTCTCTCTCTCTCTCTCTCTCTCTCTGTTTCTCTCTCTCTTCCCACCCCCACCATTCTCTCTCTTTCTTCTTTACTTTCTGGCACACTCCAGCCTATTGATCTTTTGCATATAGGTCAAGGATGAAAATGATTTGGCAAGGATCGTTAAGTCAATCATGATGATGACACACTGTCAAGAGTTTTTGAAGACTTTAGATAAAAAATGGATTGATGTGTAAAATTGAAAGTTCCAGGTGAAGGTGTACTCTAAGACACCATTAAACCTAAAAACAAAACAATACTGGGGCAGTACAGGTAATTGACAGATGAAGAAATTTGCCCCTTCCCAAAACTACCTTATATGGTTTCATTTTTTTTTGTCTCATCAGCATTCAGAAATAATAGCATAGAAATTTGAGCAAAAGAAAGAAAATGAAATGAGTATAGTGTGAAGAAAAACCTTTTAGATCAATTTAAAAAGTGGACAGGACTTTTTATTTTAAGAGGGAAAATAAATCTTTACAGAGTAAATACAAAGGACAGTGATTGTGTCATTTACAATGCAGCAAGGCTGCAAGTTATTCATAGTTCAAGATGCAGCAAGTCATTCGTGGTTAGTGTGAATATTATTATTTTTTCAATGAGGTCCTATAGATTAATAAGCATATGGAATCTAAAGTATTGTGTTACCATTTAGTCTTAGAGCACCGATACAAATATGAATGACTTAGCTTAGAATGTGGATATTGCAACTATAAAAAAGACACCTCCACCCAGACACACACAGCACAAGAAGACATCCCCATCCTCATTTGCAACGGGAGGGAAAAAAATGTACTTCAAACAAACAAACAAGCACCTTTTGTAAAAACAATTATCCCTAAGCCAGAAATATCTGCATTCTCCAACCCTGACCTACACCTCTTAAGAAATCAAACCCATTTGAACTTCACTATTTAATCTATAAATTGTGATTTATGACTATGATGGACATTGCTATAGTTTTGTTATATTGTGATGGATTGTGCTATAAGAAATGACGAGCAGGAGGTTTTCAGAAAAACCTGGAAAGACGTATGAATTACTTGAGAAGTGAAGTAAGCAGAACCAAGAGAATGTTGTATATGGTATTTTATGATGATCAACTCTAAATGACTTAGTTATTCTGAGTCATACAATAATCCAAGACAATTCCTAAGGAATTATGATGAAAAATGCTATCCACTTACAGCAAAAGAACTGATAGAGTCTGAATGCAGATGAAAACATACTTTTTAGACTTACTTTTTCTTTTTTGTCTGTTTTCTTTTGCAGTGTAACTAATATGAAAATATATTTTGCATGACTACATAGGTATAATCTATAGCAAATTGCTTCCCTGTTTAAGGAGGGGTTAGGGAGGGAGAGAATGTGGGCCTCATTTTTGTTTAAAAATGGTAAAATTGTTTTTACATACAACTGAAGAAAAAATAAAAGAAAAAAATTAACCCACAATAATAAAAGTTTTTTGAGTCAACTCTATACAAACCTTTTGTTTCCAATAAGCCCATTAGGTGTTTTTTTTTTGAGAAAAGTAAAAGTAATAAGACATTCATAAAAAGTCTTTTTAAAATAAATAATATTTAAAGGGTATTTATAAGAATTGTGATAGTCTTGCCACCCTGATATTAGCCAAGAAGTATTACTGATAAATGGGATCATATTTCTTATATGTCCTATTAAAATATCTTTTTAGGCACCCATTCCCCTTATGTCTTGATTTAGCAGTCAGTTTCATTAATGCTAAAACCACAGATTCCCCCTCCCCATTTTTTAGATTTCAGCTACAAATAAAATAAGTGATTGTAAAACACTTGTTACATTAAAATAATAGTAGACTAAAGTCAAGAGGACCATTACCTGTGAATTCATTGTACTATATTGCATTATCAATATTGAGAAAAAAAAAACCTTTGGAATTCAGTAAAAAATATTTATTAACATGAACAAATAAGGGTAAAGTAAGTGCCTTTCCAAAGAAAATGTTGCTAGAACAAATACAAGAGTGGTAGAGAAAAAATAAGAATTATCAGTATCATTAAAGAAGTTTTTCTTATATTGTATTATCCCATTGCTAAGTTTGGCTTGCAGCCCATTAGGCTGAATTCCCATACTTCTAAACTTTGCTGCATCTGTGATCTTACTAATGGCCGCTGGTAACACAGTGGATAGAATGCTGGCCCTAGAATCAAGAAGACTGGAATTCAAATCTGGACTCACATACTTACTAGCTGTGTAACAGTGGACAAATTATTTAAGCTTTGTTTGCTTCACTTTTTTTAAATGTAAAATGAGGATAATCTTAGCACCCACCTCAAGGGGCTGTTGTGAGGATCATGTGATGGGATAATAATTGGAAAAAAAATTTAGCCCAATGTCTGGCACATAATAGATGCTTGAAAATGCTCATTTCCTCCCCCTTCCATTTCCTTCCCCTCTCCCTTATTCAGTGCCTTGACTGGTGCAGTTCATGGCAGAGCTACACCTTATTTTATGTGGTCCTTTTTCAGATTCTCCCATGAGCTCTCAACAGCAAGTCCTTTCAATGATGGGGGCTTTGGTGTAGGTCTTTTTTCTTTTGATATTATGAAGATATCTTTCTTTTTGGAGGGAGGAAGGCAGGGCAATTGGGGTTAAGTGACTTGCTCAAGGTTACACAGCTAGTAAGTATGTCAAGTGTCTGAGGCTGGATTCGAACTCAGGTCCTCCTGACTCCATGGCCAGTGCTCTACTCACTGGGCCACTTAGCTGCCCTAAAACAAACAAACAAACAAAAAAAAAACCAAAACAGCAGCAACAACAAAAAAGAGATTATGAAGATATCAGTGAAGTCTTGGGGTTGTCCAATTGTTCTTTTTCATTCTCAATATCTAACTGACCAACTTCCTTTTCCAAAAGTACATTCCTAGATGAAATATTTTGCTCCATTTCATATAAGAGATCACCATAGGGATATCCATCATATACTTTTTTTGCATTACCTGACATTTTGATTTTTTGGAGAGTGTGGTATTTTGTTTTTCTTTTTTGAAGAGGACCAATGACATCATGGGCATCATGCCCCGACTTGCTCATGAACTGGATTTAAGTGGGGAAGAGTTGTGCAGAGTTGTCAGACTCACTCTCTCTCCCGCAGTCGTTGAAGTTGAGTAGCAAGACAAAAGTCAGGACAGTTGGTGATGGCCCAAGATACAGTGGATGACCTTTGGGTCTTCCATGTCTGACGAAGCTCTAAGCATTCCACAGTGCCTGTCTCAGCAGCCTTCATGGCCATTGGAACAAATTGTTCTCAGTCACCCATTTTACCAGGGGAAGATTTCACATGCTTGGCATAGACATCCCCCTACCTGCCTGATGGGTTTGAGGCCTGTCAGTTACTCTCAACCCAGCTAAGCCCATTTGCTGAGATGGTTTTACTGGAGTGAGGTTGCTGTGCATGCTACAACTTCTTGGAGACACAGATGAGGGTTGGGTTACAGGTGGACACCAATGGTAGGTGAGCAGCTCTGAAAAGGACTCAGCAAACCCTCACACTGGGAGTGATAGTCTTCCCTGAACACCCCATCAAGAGAATACATCAATATTTCAATAGGCACCTGATTTCACTTATGTAAATACTACTGTCCAATGGTATAGGTAACAATTTCTTGATGAATTCCCATCCATTCCATGCCCTCCTGTACATCCTCGACAAAATACATATCCAAATGATCTTCAGAATTTCCATAAGACAATTCAAATGAAAGTGATGCTATAAGGAGTAATGTGTGGCTCAAAGATTAGAATGACTTGCTTATAATCATACCCATCTAAATATCTACATGTATTGCTACAGAAAGTATTGGGGCATAGTGGATAGAGAGCTGGCCTTGGTATCAGGAAAATTTTGTTTGGTGTCTTGATTCTGCCACATATTGTCTGTGCAGGTTTGACAAGTCATTTAACATCTCAGTGCCCCAGTCAACACTCAAAGATTCTAAGTTGAGGAGAAAATGCTGATCCAAAGATTCCTCACAGGTCTGGTGGGGAAATACACACATTTTTTAAAAAAACCTATATCAGGGCTATAGCTATAGTTGAAATAAAAAAAGGAAATGTATTGCAAAAAACTCGAGGTAGACAGCAATGCCTTGAAGTGGCTCCGCCTAGAAGGTTTGATTATAATGATTTTCCTCCTCCATTTATTGGTATAGAGGACAAAGAGAATATCCAGATTAAGGAAGTAAGGTAAGCAAAGTATAGATTCAGACAACCGTTGGCAGTTTGTGGGAAGAGTAGCCCCTAAAATGATGCTGACTACTTTTTTGGCAATTCAAATTGAAGCAGCTTTTCTAAAGTACCTTAAGTCAATAGAGGCTAAGGATGAAGGCACTGCTGTTAGTGCATAGGAATGGAGTTTCTTTTTTTTAAAAGGTAGACTTAATACATGTTAGTACTACTTAGATGACTGATTTCTTTGTGTTCTAAGAGCTTGACTCCTGGAGAGAGGGCTATTCTTTTAGGGAAGAAAAACCCCAAACTATTACAGCCAAGACTCTGAGCATGAGGAGACTCTCAATCTGAAGTAAGAAAAAAAAACTGCTATAGTATTTTCTCCCCATTCCAATGCCTGAATATATGAGGTATGTGAGTTCCCTGTCATTGATCCAAAGACTTTGGTCCAAGTCCTATGAGCCAATGTATTTTAAAAATTAAAAATTGAACAGATCAGTAGATGCTCAGGCATGATTATTTTGGTGCAGATATGAACCCATAGAATACATTGGCCTTCCATTATCATATCTGATGAACCCAATACACTAGGCTTGTTACACCCAAATTGAAGCCCACCATTAATCCCCTTAGAGCCCACCATTAATCCCCTTTATATTTTCCTCTTTGTCTCTGTCCACACCCTGAAATGGCTTGAAACAGCTTAAGGCATAGTCCTGGGTAGATTGCCCAAGGCTAGTCCCCCCGACCCCCCCTTCCTCATGATTTAGCATTCTGTATATTCTCTCTACATCAGCATTGTGTGCAAGGATCAGTTGCTGGGTAGGGCATAAGTTTTATTTTAAGGAGAAACCCCCCAGTTACCAAATAGTCCCACACCCTGGGTTATAGTGCAGCTATCCTGCTGACCAAGCTATGTCCCTTCACTCAGACCATAGCTGATCAAGTAGGGGTTACTTTCTGGGAAATTCCACCCCGAGCCCTCCACCCAGTTATAGGAAACCGATCACAACCTAAGAGGGCCACCCATTCTAGGAAGCTGACCACTCTGTGTCATAGGATGGTCGCACCCCTGAATCTTGGCATATTCCCAAATTAGCTCTGAGCTGATGAATCCAACCAATGGCTGATCTTTGCTTCTGTACATCATTGCTTCTGCTAGCCACCCTCCTTAATCATGTAATTGTGGTTTTTGCCTTTATAAGCATTGTAGTCCCTCAGTTCGGGGCTGCCTGATTTGAGTGTACTTTGAGTATGAACTCCAGGTAGTCGTGCGCTTGGCCAATAAATCCACACCCTAAATTTACCATGGAGCCCGGATCTCATCTTGCTGTTATTTTCTACACAACAGGCTAAGGATGTCTGGGAGGGCAGGGCACGGCAATTGAGACAAAATCAAATTGAATATAGAAGTATTAAGAGTGCAAATCAACTTTGAGAATATATTACCATCGAGATAGTAACAAATTGATTCTATTTTGCATTGTTTTGTTGTCTTTCTTGTCAAAAATTTTTTACAAAGAGTTTTTATTTCTTTTCTTTGTTTTTGTCTAATGGATTGGGAAGTGAGAGAAAAAATAGATTTCTGCAGTTTTTTGTTTTCAAAACAAGTCAAAGTGGTACAGAAGTGGAATGTTGCATGCACTTTCAGCTGATGTCAGTCACTGTGTTACTAGTTTTATCTTACCACAAGAGATTTGTCAGATATGGGAGTAATACATAAATGGTTACAATTTAAAATTGAAGCATTGTATCAACAATCCAGCTAGCAGCTGTTGTGGGGGTGAAAGACCAACATGAGCCCAACAACAAGAATGCTGCCAAAGCCCAGGTTCTTTTGATCTGCTTTACTAAGGAAAGCAACGTTAAGGGATTGACAAGTTTACTTTAATCCAGCGTACAAATATCATTCACTTAGCTCAGGGGAAAAAGTCAGCACCCTGAACTTCAGAGCAAATACAGATGTATTATAAACATCCACAGACAGGCCAAATAAAATTCATAGTTACCAACATCTAAGTTCAGCCCGGGGAACTCACAACAAGGGCTTGCCCAGAGTCATTCCAGCCATCACGGCTGTGGGTAAGAGCTCTGAAAAAGAGAAAGCCAACTCCTGGTTTTATATCTTTTTCAGTGTCAAGGGTGAGTCACACATGAGACTCACCCATGTGACCTGAAATCGTCACAAAGAGGCGACTTAAATCCATGTGGTCTAAAAGCCTCTGGTATCCCAAACATGCCACTCAAATCCACGTAAACTAGGCCCTCCCCTGAGGCAAGGAGGTCACCAAGGACTCCCAATCTAATCAAGGAAACTAAGGCCAAACTTTTCAAGGACACTTGGTTGAACTGAGTGCTAAGAGCCCATTTTGATTGCCAACACAAGTGTACCAATAAAACTTTTAAAAAATCATAGTTTGTATTACTAGACAACTCTTCAGCTTGCTTACTCTTCTTTCTTTTTAAAAAAAAATATTTTAAAATTTATTTTTAAATTTTGAGTTCCCAGCTCTCTCCCTCTCTCCCTTTCCTCCCCCACCCACTGGGAAGGAAAGCAATATGATACTCATTATACATATAAAATAAAATAGAACATATTTCTATATTAGTCACGTGCAAAAAAGCAAGAAAAATAAAATGGGAAAATCATGTATCAATTTACATTCAAAGCTCATCAGTTCTCTTTCTGAAGGTAGATAACAATTTTCATCATGAGTCCTAATTGTCTTAAATCAGAAAGACTTAGGTCTTTCACAGTAAATTATCATTTCATTGTTTGCTGTTACCATGTACAATGATCTGCTCACTTCACTTTGCATCACTTTGTATAAGTCTTGGCAGGTTTTTTTTTCTTTCTGAAACCATCCCCCTCATCATTTCTTATAGCACAATAATATTCCATCACAATGATATATGATAACTTGTTCAGTCATTCCGCAGTTGATGGATATACCCTCAATTTCCAATTCTTTGCCACCACAAAAAGAGCCCCTATAAATATTCTTTTTCTGCATATAGGTCTTTTTCTCCTTTTTCTTTGACCTCTTTGCAATATAAAAGCAGCCAGAAGGCTGTATGGATTGAGCCATAAGCCTGAAGTTAGGAAGACCTGAGTTCAAACCCAGCCTCAGACACTTGGGGAAGTCACTTAACCACTGTTTGCCTTGAAGGCAACTAGGAGGGCCAGTGAATAGAGCAGTGGAACTGATATCAGGAAGACAATAGTTTGAATCTGGCTTCAGACATTTACTAGCTATTTAACCTATTTAACCTCTGTTTGCCTTAATCCACTGGAGAAGGAAATAGCAAACCACTCCAGTATCTTTGTCAGGAAAACCCCATGGACAGTGTGGTCCGTGAGGTCACGAAGAGTCAGAAATGACTGAAGAACAGTGGTGTTTCTGGTCAAAGGATACACACAATTTTATAGCCCTTTGGGCATAGTTCCAAATTGTTTTCCAGAATAGTTGGAGCAGGTAACAATTTCATCAGCATTTCACTAGTGTACCTATTTTCCCTTACTCCTTCCAGCATTTCTGACAGATATGAAGTGGTATTTCAGAATTGTTTTAACTTATATTTCTCTTAACCAATAGTGATTTAGAGCATTTCCCCTCATATGATTACAGAGCTTTGAATTCTTCTTCTGAAAACTCCCTTCACATCTTTTGACCATGTATCAATTGGAAAATGGCTATTATTTTTATAAATTTGACTCAGTTCACTACATATTTGAGAGATGAGGTCTTTATTAGATAAACTTGCTGTAAATTTTTTTGATATTACTGCATTGTCTATGGTGCCTTTTAGTAAAATGTAGTTTCCCTGATTATTTCTTTTAATTAGGTGCATGATTGTTTTTGTTTTGTCTGAGATCATGATTGCTACCTCTGCCTTTTAAACTTCAGGCGAAGCATAAAAGATTCTGCTCCAGCCCCTTATTTGTGTGTGTGTTTCTGTTTCAAGTGTATCTCTTGCAAAGGACATATTGCAGGATTCTGGTTTCTAATCTACTCTGCTATCTGCTTTTCTTTTATGGATGAGTTCATCCATTCAAATTTACAGTTATGATCACCAACTGTGTATTTCCCTCAATACTATTTTCTCCTTTTTATCTTTCTCTCTTTTTTTACCCTGTCCGTCCTGCAAAGTCTGTTTTGATTCTGTTCATGGCCTCTCTTAATGAGCCTCCTTTTTTATTACCTCCCCTTCTCTTATCCCTTTTCAGTCCTACTTCCTTGTTGAGTAAGATAGATTTCTATACCCAACTGAATGTGTGTATACATACATACACATGTGGACACACATATACATACACATACATATACATATATAATATACACACATACATACATTCATACATACATACACACACATATATAAAATGAGAGAGAGTCTTCCCTCTTTGAACCAATTCCAATGAGTGAGATTCAAACTTTGGCATTCATCACCTCCCCCCCAATTTTCTTTACTATAAAAGTTCTTTTTTCCATGTTTTTATGAGAGATAATTTTCCCTATTCTTCCTTTCCCTTCCCCCTTCTCCCACTGCATCTTTCTTTTTTGCCCCTTTATTTTTGGAGGTCATCCCAACATAATTGACTCACACCTGTGTCCTCTGTCTACGTAGACTCTTTCTAACTGCCCTAATAGTGATACTAAATACTAAATAGTTACACCTATCACCTTCCTAAACGGGAATGTAACTCAGCTTACTGAGTTCCTTGTCATTTCATGCGTACATTTTTATGCTTCTTTTGAGTCTTATGTTTGAATGTCAGTTTTTCTATTCATGTCCATTCTTTTTATCAGAAATTCTTGAAACTCCTCTTTTTTCATTAAATATCGGTATTTTTTCTCCTGAAGAATTTCACTCAGTTTTGCTAGGTAGGTTATTTTAGTTGTAATCCTAGCTCCTTTGTCTTCTGGAATATCATATTCCAAGCCTTCCACTCCTTTAACATGGAAACTACTAAATCTTGTGTGATCCTGACTGTGGCTTCAGCTGTTTGAACTATTTTTTGGTTTGCTTGAAATATTTTCTCTTTGCATTGGGAACTCTGAAATTTGGCTATAACAGTCCTAAGAGGTTTCATTTTGGCAACTCTTTCAGGAGGTTTTCAGCACAGTGCAAAATTAAAAGTGTTATATTAATGAGATCTATATCTATCATACATATTTCTCAGTCTGAGAACAAAAGTATATCTCTTAATATAGCTTGAATCTTGACTTGACATCTAGAGCTTTGGCACAATTATGCCAAAGCAGTAGGGCAAGTGAAAGAGATCTAGGTTTGGAGTCAGGAGGCCTTGGTCTGAATCCTGCCTCTGATATTTACTAGACCTTTGATCTTGGACAGGTCTCTTTTTTCTCATCTGCAAAACGGGATAACAATATTTATACTTTCTAACTATTGGGGCTAGTGTGAAGAAAGTGTTTTTAGAACTTAAAAGTGCTAAATGTGAACTGATAACAATTCTGAAGAAATATTATTTATATGTATAGTTCTTTAGATGAGTTTGATCGATCCACATTTAGAAATAATCCTTCACAAACTAAGTACTTGTATTTTATATTCTTTCCTAGTTCCTCATCCTCTTACTCATAAATTAATGTAAATATTTTTATGGCTCTATCCTTGACCATCTTCTATCCTTCTCAACTCTTCATTGGCCTTATTATTTCCTTTTGTTACTTTGATGATTACTTTAATGTAAATGACCTCAGAGATGTGCTAGTTCCAGCTCCAACAGTTCAGGAGACCCAATAATTCTTGGTGTGAGGCTTTACTTCTTTGAAATCAGTAAATGCTACAAATCAGGGCTTGATTAATCATTTTGTTGGTTGTTTAGACTTGAGAATGTCTAGTGGGATGGAGAAAATGTTAATGATGCAGATTAAACTTAAAAGTGGTTGTATATACATTTTGTTTTTGACTGAGGTAGCTGTTAATTATTTACTAACACACTCATGGATCTTTCCCATAATTATGGTCCCAATTCTTAATTTTGAGAAAAGAGTACACAGATACTAATTAGGACAACCACCAAATAACATCATAAAATTTGAATGGTTGTATTTCAAGAGATGGGAAATGATATTTTGATGATTGGGAATCTGTCCTGAGCAGTGGCTTATATAGTGTCAGGCCATTGATTTGTTACAGTAAAGATCAAAATTAATATAAAACTAGAAGAAAATATAATTTTAAAAGATATGATGCAGATGAAACAACTCAACCCTGACCTATTTTTTTGCATTTAAATTTTATTTTTTTTCTCAATTAAATGTAGACCTCAATTTTTAATATTAATTTTAAAAATTTTGAATTCCAAATTCTCTCCCTTCCTTCCCCCCTCCTTGAGAAGGCAAGCAATTTCATGTAGATTATACATGTATAGTCATCCAAAACATTTCTATATTAGCCATGTGGCAAAAGAAAATGCAGTTCACTTCAAAAAAAAGAATAATAAAGTCTAAAAAGTATACTTCAATCTGCATTCAGACCCCATCAGTTCTTTCACTGGAGGTATATAGCATCTTTCATCATAAATCCTTTAGCTCTGTCTTGGATCACTGTATTGCTAAAAATAGGTAAGTCATTCACACTTGATCATCATTACAATATTACTGTTACTGTGTTCTCTTAGTTCTCTTAGTTCTGCTCATTTCACTCAGCATCAAATCAAGCAAGTCTTCACAGGGTTTTCTGAAATTATCCTTCTCATCATTTCTAACAGCACAAGAATATTCCATCACAATCATATACCATAAATTCAGCCATTCTCCAATTGATTGGCATCTCCTCAATTTTTAATTCTTTTCACCCCAAAAAGAGTTGCTATTAATATTTTTGTTCATGTAAGTCCTTTCCCTTTTTCTTTGATCACTTTGGGGCACAGGCCTAGTAGTGATAGTGCTGGATAAAGGGTATGCACACATTTATCGCTCTTTGGGCATAGGTTCAAATTGCTTGGATCAGGTTTGAATCAGTTCATAACTCCACCAATAGTACATTTGTGTCTCAGTTTTCCTACATCTTCTCCAACGTTTATCATTTTCCTTTTCTGTCATAATAACTAATCTGCAAGGTATGAGGTGTTACCTGATATTTGTATTGATTTTCATTTTTCTGATCAACAGTGATTTAAAGCCTTTTATGTGACTATAGATAGCTTTGATTTCTTCTTCTTCATATACTTTGACCATTTATCAATTGGGGAGTGACATATATTTATATATTTGATTCAGTTCTCTATGTAGTTGAGAAATGAGGCCTTTATCTGAGACATTGGATGTAAATCCCCCCCCCCCAGTTTCTTGATTTCCTTCTAATCTTGGCTGCATTGGTTTTATTTGTGCAAAACCTTTTTAATCTGATGTAATCAAAAGTATCAAATTTACAGCCTATAATGCCCTCAATCTCTTGTTTGGTCATAAATTCTTCTCTAATACTCTTCTAATTTGCTTATGATATCACCTTTTATGTTTAATTCATGTACAGATTTTAACCTAATCTCAGTATACAGTGCGAGGTATTGGTCTATACTAATTTCTGCCAAACTATTTTCCAGTTTTCCTAGCTATTTTTGTCAAATTGTGATTGATTCCTATTTCCCAACTCTTGGATCTTTGTTTTTCTCAAACACTGAATTACTATGGTCATTTACTACTGTGTATTGTGTAGCCAATCTGTTTCACTCATCTACCACTCTATTTCTTATCCAGTACTTGGTTGTTCTGATGATTATGCTTTATAATAATACAGTTTGAGATCTGGTACTATTAAGTTACCTTCCTTTACATTTTGTTTTTCATTGATCCTCTTGATTTTTTTTGACTTTTTGTTCCTCCAGATGAATTTTGTTGTTATTTTTTGTAGCTCTATAAATTTTTTTTGGTAGTTTTATAGTTTGGTAGTTTTGGTAGTTTGGTATGACACTGAATAATAAATTATAAATAAATTAATAATAAAATAAATAATGAATAAATAAATTAATTCAGGTAGAATAATCATTTTTATTCTCCTGGCTCAGCTTACCCATTAGCAATTAATAGTTTTGCAATTGTTTACATCAGACTTTGTGCAAAAAGGTATTTTATACCTGTGTTCATATAGTTGCTGGATCTGTTTTGGCAGGTAGACTCCCATGTATTTTATATTGTCTACACTTATTTTAAATGGGATTTCTCTTCCTATCTTTTGCTACCTGGCTTTGTAGGCAATATATGGAAATGCTGATGATTTATGTGGATTAATTTTATGTCCTGCAACTTTCCTGAAGTTGTTCATTATTTTAACTAGTTTTTAGTTGACTCTAGAATTCTTGAAGTATGCCATGGTATCTGGAAAGAGTGATAGTTTTGTTTCCTCATTGACTATTTTTAATTTCTTCCATTTCTTTTTCTTGTCTTATTACTATAATATTATTTTTAAACAAATTGAGTGATAGTGGTGATAATGCACACCCTTGCTTCACCCCTGATCTGATTAGAAAAGTTTTTTGTTTATTCCTATTACAAATAATGCTACCTGGTGATTGTAGATAAATACCACTTATCATTTTAAGGAAAGGTCCATTTATTCCTATGCTCTCTGATAGTTTTTTTAAATTTTTTTTAATAAGAATGTTGTATTTTGTCGAAAATTTTCTTTTTGGCATCTCTTGAGATAATTAATATTGTACCAGTCCTGCATTCTTGGTATAAATTCCATCTTGTCATAGTGTATGATCTTTGTGACATATTAATTGCAATCTTAATAGCATTTTATTTCAGTTTTTTGCATGACTATTTGCTAGGGAAATTGGCCTCTAGTTTTCTGTTTTTTACTCTTCCTGGTTAAGCATCAGCACCATATTTGGTAGGACACCTTCTTTGCCTAACTCTGATATATTTAAATGTGTTGTTGTTACTGAATATTGGTAATAGACAGTAGAAAGGGCAGCAATACCAATTGTAGCAAATTATTTCAAAAGTTAACCTGATGTAAAGCATATATCACTCCAAGGAGAATGAAAGAGTGATCAGTTCACAGGATATCTGAAGGAAGGAAAAAATGTCACTTAGAGTGTGAAACAGTTTAAGTGGTCATTTAATTTAAGACTGACCAAATAATTTAAGAGAATCTAAGTGACTGAACTATCTAAGAGAACATCATGGATGGATCTAGGTTGATTTGTTCATTTTTATAAGATTATTATGAGAATCAGGCAACTAGGCATTCTCAGAGTATTAATAGGGAACAGTAATGTTTTCTCAAGTGGTAATCTATAGCATATCACATCTTTAAAACAGCATGGTTGAGCAAATACTGTATGAAAAGACTGTCTTCAAGGAGGAAGGCCATATTCAATCAAAGAGAGGATAAAGTAGTGGTCATTTGAGAAGGAACCTAAGTCATATTATTTAAAGAACAAGACTAAGAACAACAGATGGAAGTTCTAAAGAGGCAAATTTAGTATTGAGATAAAAAATGAAAAAAGAATCTTCTTAGAAAGAATGGAATGTACATATGTTCCCATTGTAGATGACTCTATGATGATTACATCCAGCTCTGTAAGATTAAAGTGAATTCTGGGAGAGACATAAAACAACTCAAAGGAGTTTGGCCTAGCCACACACCCAGGAAAAAGCAAGTGAATGGAAAATGTTTATTAACCATTAAGAGATTGTCCGTCTTTGTGCGTTTATGTGTATCTGTCTATCTGTCTATTCTATCTATCTCTCTATCTTCTATCTATTCCCATATAATTTTGTGTTTGTGTATATGTGTGTTTGTGTGTATGTGTTCATGTGTGTACATATGGCATAGGTGATACAAATGAAGTTAGCTTAGAATTTTACAGGAGGAAGAGAGAAGGCAAAATTGAGCTACAAACTCAGCTGAAAAAAGCATTTCTTTCCACCTAAACCTAAACTTTCTTTTCCCTACTATCCTTACTTACTCCTATCCCACATCTAGATCTGTTCCTGTTGTTTTTTTACTCAGTCACTTCAGTGACTGCTTGTTGCCTACTAAGTACAGTTGGAACTCCACTGCTTGGTCATTAAGGTTCTTTACAATCTGGTATCATATATGATTTATGTCTTTATCTCATATCAATAACTATCTCCAGAGATTTGCTGCCTCTCACCTTTATGCCTTTGTTCTGATGGTTACTTATGTCTGTAATCCCATCCCTTTTCCTCTCTATATACTAAATTTCTTAAGTCCACCTTACGTAACATCCCCTCCTCTGATCCTTCCCTGGTTCTCTAGGATAGAAAGGACCTTTCTTCTTCCAGCTAACATAATTTTGTCTTGCAAGTCAATAATAATTAAAAGTCATTAAACAATAATTAAGCACTTACTATGTGTCAGAAATTATTCAAAGTGTTGGGGGTTTAAATATGAAAAAGACAATATCTGCTCTCAAGGAGTTACAATCTAATGAAAGAAAACAACACACAAATGAAAGCTGAAAAGACAGGGTATCACAACAGTGAAGTATGGTGGTCAAAGAACTACCAAAAAAATGATATATAAGTACACATTTTGATATGCTGTGACACTTCACTCTAATATTTAATGTTTAATATTAAAGACAACATGGTTATAATGGTTAGATTACTGGGCCAGAAATCAGGAAGAGCTACCTTCAGATCTAGCTTCTGACACTTATTACTGACATAATCAGGGTTGAGTTATTTTATCTCTTTGCATCTCATGTAGCTGTGTAAGAGTTACTCACCATGTCCCAGTTCAGTTGCTACCTGCATCGTTGAAGGGAGTCTCCACACTAGGAACTTCAGATACTTCCCAAATCTCATTCATGTTCTGGTGGATATGTATGAATATAGATTGTTACCTGAATGTCTTCTTAAATGTCTTCTTAAACCATCTATTAAAGCATGGAACAGCTGCATTAGAGGAGTGCAGATTTGGGGATGTTTTGAAGACATGCCCTGTTAATCATTTGGATGTTATTCATGAGCATGTTACTCTTTGGGAAGTACTTTCTATTTCATATGATCATAGCTCTAAAATTAGAAGAGACTTCAAAAGCCATGTAGTACATCCCACTAACTTGATAGATGAAGCAAATGAAGACCAAGGAGGGTTAAATTAGTTGCTAAAATCACAGAGATTGCTGTGAAAATCTTACTGCAACCTGTGGAGATGCCTGGGACAGGAACTATCAAGCACACTTTATAGTTGAGGAAAATAGGGCTTAGTTCAAGATTAAGAAGCTTTACAACTTAGAAGAGCCAAGATAGAATCCAGATCTTCTGGTTGCTAGTATAGACCTATTCCCACTATAATATGCTGCCCCCTTTAAAAAAATAATAACAATTGTACTGCTATGGAAGCTTTGTCCAGTTTTGTACATGTAATTTTCATGAAAGTTAATCTGCTTTTAGCTCTGTACTATCCTTGCTTTTTGCATTAACCTTAAGATTGTAAAGTTCATTGTATTTCCAATTCAATCAATTCACTTTGTTGGTAAGAAAAAAATGGAACCTTCAATACCAAGACTTCAGGAACATAGGGATAAATTTTGTGCACATTCAATTGAGTAAAACCTATCTCTCTCTCCTTCTCTATCTCTCTCTTTCTTTTTCTTTCTCTCTTTCACCCCCCCATACATGACGCCATGACACCTACCAAACAATGATTTTGAAAATGTTTTTTTTTTCATTTTGAGGGAGCAATAGGGGTTAAGTGACTTAAAGCCAGATTTGAACTCAAGTCCTCCTAACTCCAGGGCTGATGATCTAGATCACCTAGCTGCCACTAAATATACAGAAATATGTGTTTATGTGAAGGTGTATATTTATATGTGTGTGTATGCATGCACACACAGATATATAACATCTGGTAAATATTTTTTTTCTCTAAGATTTTATTGTATGTAATATATGAGATTTCTTTTAAATTCTGGTGTTTTAGAGGGATTAGAACAATAGAAAAGTTGTATCATAGCAGGCATTTACTGTGTGAAATTTTCCTGTTCAAATAGCATGATTAGGCTGGCTTTATCTGTATAAAAAGAAGTTCTGTTTTATTGAAATTCCATGGCTTTTACATTTTCACTTGATTAAGTTAGCAGAATAAGTTGGAAAACATATGAGTTTGTCAGCCAGGTTAAGTGTCCTGAGACATGAACCTCTTTAGTTTCAGAGTTGGAACTTGAACTCAGGTCATCCTGCAATATACAGTTATGTGACAAGTGGGGAAATAAAATTCTTATATTTGTGCCTATAGTTATATGTGAATAGATATATAGTCAAATTAGCTGTTTGACTATATATACCCTCCCAAACAATAAAACAAAATTAAAATTTCATCTTACTTTACCTGAACTCAACTTTCTTAAAAAAAATCAAATTTAACCATAGCATCTAGACCTGTGAAAAAACTTCTGTGTGAGGACTCTTATCCTCTAATATTCTGTCTTCTACACAGATACTAAACATAAACATAGAATAGAAGCAGCTATGGAGATAACTTTTAAAATCCTGAAATTCTGTACTCATATCACCCACTGGAGAGTTGGTGACCATACATTACCAAAGGATAAACTGACAGAAGGATAGACAGACAGACAGATAGATTCAAAGTATTTATTAAATGCTTATTACATTCCTGGCACTGTGCCACTGGGAGAATAAACAAGCAAAAGGAGAGAAAACCCCCGCTGTAAAGTAGCTTATGTTCTCATTGGGAAATACAACACCTAAAATGGACCTAAAAAGTGTGAGAATGAGGGAGTAGGTTCCCATTTGAGAGTAAGCTGGAGAAGGCTGGGAGGGAGTAGGTTCCCATTTGAGAGTAAGCTGGAGAAGGCTGGAGCAGCAGGAGTGGAATTAGAGGAGTGAGCATGGTTGGCTTAGAAAGTTGTACTACTATACTAATATATTAATGTAGTACTGTATTAATAATTATGTAAATTGTAAAGTTTACACAAACTTAGAAATTAAAAAAAAGAATGATACACTGATGAAATAATGTTTTATCCTAGAGTCAATAGCATACCACTTCACTGTGTTCAGCAGCAGAGTTATATGGTGAGTTCTACACTTAAGGAATATTGATTGGACAGCTCTGTGAAGGATGAATTGGAAAAGAGATGTTTGAAGCAGGAAGATCAATAAGAAGGTTATTGCAATAAGCCAGGAGCAAGACAATGAGTGTTTGAAGGAGGGAGGTGGCTATGTGAGTGGAGAGAGGGGGATGAATTCAAGAGATGCTAGAATTGACAAAACTTCGTAATTGAAAGAATAGTAGGATGAAGTGTGCAAATAAATGCTTAATGACTCTCTGAAAAAATGCAAGCACAACACATTTTAAAATTTAAGTTAAATTGTTCACATTTTCTTTATCACTTTTTTAGTCTAGACAATGAACGATACAACAATCAAACCATGATGTGTAGCCTTTCCTGATTTCCAATGTATAAATTCTCATACCCCAAATTTAACAATTTTCTCTTGAGCTGTTATGAGATGGCTTCAGCACATCCCTGATTTGATCTTAATTCATATGACTTCAAGTCCAATACTTTTTCATTGTACCCACTTAGAACTTAAAATGGTAAAATTTACAGTGCTTAATAACATCAAAATACATATTGCCACAAAGTACTATTGGAAGTACTTTCACCAACGCAACTTCAAGTTTAAAATAGTTATACCTTGGCAGAAAAATGTTAGTTGGTGCAGAGAACAGATAATAATAGTAAATAAAAAATATATAAATACAGAATGTGGAAATGCTTAGCATCATGGCATAGTGGAAAGCCAACTAGTTTTCGGGTCAGAGGGCCTTGATTAAAATTCTAGCTCTGGCACTTGCTACCTTTGTGGCACTGGACAAGTAATTTGTTTTCTTGGGATCTCAGTTGTTTTTTTTTTATTTTAAAATTGAGGAGGAGGGGACTAGAGGATATCAAATGTATCTTATAGCTCTAAATATATGACCTCATGATCTGCTCCATGACTTAGAGTCAGAAGATCAAATCCTGATTCTGCTACCCTGTGACAACATCTCTTGACTTTTAATCTCCTCATCTACAAATTGACAAAATTGGGCTAGGAGATGTCTAAGGATCCTTTAATCTCTGCATTTGTGATGACCATTACAGTAATAGCTAAGTTCTCCAAAAGCCTCTACTCATAGATGAAATTATTAATTATACTTGCATCAATTCTGGAAATTTTACAAATCCTTCTCAGCGGAACCCATAACAATAGATATCCCAATGGAGCTCACAAAAATATAAACAAGATATTCTGTGGAAAAAGACAGTGAATGAAAATGCATATTTCTTAGATTACAAAATAGAGCTCTAACCTATTCCTATGTAGGTACTGGAGAGAGAGCCTCTAAGCTAGGAAGATCTGTGTTCAAGTTCTACTTTTGACACATGCTGACTCTGTGGCAATTGGCAATCACTTAAACTCTCAGTCTTCTAGGCAACTCTCTAAGACTATAAATTACAAAGAAGGCACTAATCTGTATACTAGTAAAATCACATATCTAGACCTTATACCCTATAACTTATGAAAAATGTACAAAAAGCTGGGTCCAGAACTGAATGTAAGATCAATCTATGTATCTATATTGCATTGGGAAGATCAATTATTTGTTTTTTTTAACAAGAATTCATGAAGTACTTGCTACATGATAGGTACTGTGATCCTAAAGTGATCAGTCTCACAATATCCTGACATCATCATCATCATCATCATCATCATCATCATCATCATAGCTAACACTTATATAGTGCTTACTATATGTCATCTTTGTGCTAAACACTTTACAATTATTATCTCATTTGATTACAATAACAAGCTGGGGAGGTTGCTGCCATTGTCATACTAATTTACAGTTGAGGAAACTGAGACAAATAGAGGTTAAGTGATTTGCCCAGGGTCACACAGTTAATAAGTGTCTGAAGCTGTATGTGAACTCAGGTCTTTCTGCCTTCAAGCCTAACACTCTATCCACTGTATTACCTAGCTGCAGGATTCTCCTAGTGGGGTCATATGGCTGAAACTCATTCCTCCGGAGAAATGAAAATTATAAGTAACCCAGAGGAAAGCACATTAATGGAATGATAGTTATCTAGACAGTAGAACACTGTTATCAATGACTTGTATGTAAGAAATGGAATAAGATAAATTATTAGGGAAATGTATGAGTAGAAATGTAGCAAGTCAACAACTTAGAATGAGAGAAAAGAGATGAAAGTATCAAATGAAATTAAGCTGTGAGGAGAAGTCTTAAACACAAAACAGAAACCATAAGGGGGCCTGGAATACCAAATTTAGTTGTTAACTTATTGAAGATATTACAGAAGGAATTCTTTCTCAGATATAGATTCAACTATATTTCTTCTGAAATTATATTCAACTTTAAGATTCTGTGTGAAAATATCGAGAGATTGGAATCTGTAACATTGAAAGGAGTACCTACAGAAATGAAGACAGGATAGGCATAACAGTTTGGTAAGACAGCATAATTCTGTATAATTTATTTATTTTAATTGCAATAAAACATTTGATATAGTTTCCATGTGAATTTTAGGGACAAATTGTAGAGATGGGGGTTAATCAACAATGAAGTTAGGTCAATTTGGGAATCACAAGAAACAAAGAATGATCATTAATGCATTGATATAAATTCTCAGTGAGACTTGCAATGGAGGGCACCAGGAAACTGTCATTGGCACTGTTTTTTAACATTTTAATAAATGATTTGGATGAAAATGAAGATGACTTGCCTTATCAAATATTCTGATGACGTAAAGCTAGGAAGCATGGTTAACAGGTTGGATGACAAAGGAAAGATATAAATATATCTAGATAGCAGAATATAAGTTTATTTGATTCTTGTGACATATTTAAATGAGGATAAATCCTACAAAGGACAGCTAAGTGTCATAGCGATTAGAGCACTGAGCCTGGAGGCAGGAAGAAGAACTGAGTTCAAATCCAGTCTCTGGCACTTACTAGGCTGAGTCACCCTGGGCAAGTCACATGACCCTATTAGTCTCAGTTTCCTCATCTGTAAAACAAGATGGAGAAGGAAATGACAAATCACTCCAAAATCTTTGCTGAGAAACCCCAAATGGGGTCATGAAGAGTTGAACATGACTAAAATGACTGAACAGCAACAAAAGTCCTACACATATGTCCAAAAAAACTCAGCATAGATGAACGCTTATTTATCTGAAAAAGATTTTGTGACCTCAGTGGATTATAAACTAAATATCAATTATGATACACTAATTTTAAAAGTGATCATATCTTACATTAAAAAACATTATCTACAATCAAGGAAATAATGACTCTACTGTACTTTGCTTTGGCTAGTCCAAATAAAGAATATCGTTTCATCGGGGGTGCTAAATATTAAGAAAGATACTCCTCACCCAAGGTCATCCACATAAGGGCAGCCAAGATGGTGAAAGACCTTGTGTTCCTATCATACAAGCATTGGTTGAAATAGCTGGAGAGGTTTAGCCTAGATAAGAGAAAATTTAGGGGTGAGCACATGATAATCATCATTAAATCCTTGATGAATTGTTAAGAGAAAGAGAGATGAAATTTATCCTGGTTGGGTTCAGAGGGATTGTCTAATAAGAAGAGGCATAACATGTGGAGAGGTAGATTTTGACTCAAGGTAAAAAAAAAAAAATATCTTTTTTTGACATTAAGGCATTTGATTTTCTTTTTTTTTAATCTTTTATTTTTGGTTTACACCACTCAGTTCCACAAGTTTTTGAGTTCCAAATTTTCTCCCTCTCCCTCCTCTCCTCCTTTTCCCCCAAGATGGCATGGAATCTGATATAGGTTCTACATATACCTTTTCATTAAACTTATTAACACAATAGTCAAGGTGTAAAGAAGAATTATGATGAATGGAATGAATCATGAGAAAGAAGAAAACAAAACCAGAAAAGAAGAAAAAAAAGAAAGAGAGCAAATAGTTGCTTCAATCTGTACTCAGACTCCAAAATTCTTTTTCTGGATGTGGATAGCTTTTTCCATCATGAGTCTTTTGGAGGTGTCTTTGAATCTTGTATTGCTGAGAAGAGCCAAGTCTATCAAAATTAGTCATCACAGATACTGTGTGTCTTTAATCATGTATAATGTTCTCCTGGTTCTGCTCCCCTCGCTCAGCATTATATCGTGTAGTTCTTTCCAGGTTATTATGAAGTCCATCTGTTCTCCATTTCTTATAGCACAATAGTATTCCATTACTATCATATACCACAATTTGTTTAGCCATTCCCCAGTTTACGGGCATCCCCTTGATTTCCAATTCTTTGCCACCACAAAAAGAGCTGCTATAAATATTTTTGTACATATGGGTCCTTTTCCCACTTCTATGATCTCTTTGGGATACAGCCCTAGAAGTGACATTGCTGGGTTAAAGGGTATGCACATTTTTATAGCTCTTTGGATATAGTCTCCAGAATGGTTGGATCTGTTCACAACTCCACGAACAATGTATTAATGTGCCAATTTTCCCACATCCTCTCCAGCATTTATCATTTTCCTGTTTTGTCATTTTAGCCAATCTGACAGGAAAGATGTGGTACCTAAGAATTGTTTTGATTTGAATTTCTCTAATCAATAGTGATTTAGAGCATTTTTTCATATGCCTATAGATAGCTTTAATTTCTTCCTCTGAAAACTGCCTGTTCATATCCTTTGACCACTTCTCAATTGGAGAATGACTTTTATTCTTATAAATTTGACTCAGTTCCCTGTATATTTTCTAAAATATAAGGTAAGGCCTTTGTCAGAGATACTGGTTGTAATGATTCTTTCCCAATTTTCTGCTTCCCTCTTAATCTTAGTTGCATTGGATTTGTTTGTACAAAACCTTTTCAATTTGACATAATCAAAATTATCCATTTTGCATTTTGTAATGCTCTCTTATCTCTTGTTTGGTCATAAATTCTTCCTTTCTCCATAGATCTGACAAGTAAACTATTCTTTGCTCTCTCAAATTGCTTATAGTATCAGCCTTTATACCTAGATCGTGGACCCATTTTGACTTTATTTTGGTATGCAGTATAAGCTATTGGTCTATGCCCATTATCTCCCATACTCTTTTCCAGTTTTCCCATCAGTTTTTGTGAAATAGTGAATTCTTAACACAGAAGCTGGACTTTTTGAGTTTATCAAACAGTAAATTGCTATATTCATCGACTATTGTGTCTTGTGTATCTAACCTATTCCACTGATCCACCACTCTATTTCTTAGCCAGCATCAGGTAGTTCTGATGATTGCTGCTTTGTAATACAGTTTAATATCTGGTATGGCTACACCACCTTCCCTAGCATTTCTTTTCATTAATTCTATTTATATTCTGTACCTTTTGTTTTTCCAGATGAATTTTGTTATTATTTTATCCAGCTCTGTAAAATAATTTTTTGTAGTGTAAAAAAAATTCTTGATCATTAGAACCAGACACATGAACAAAATGCCTTGGGAGACTGATGAATATTCTCCTTGTTAGAGAAGTCTGGATGACTGTTTTTGGAGGGTTTTTTACTTAATTTATAGGGTAAATATGGATTTCAATAGAGAACCTTTAAGGTGACTTCAAATTATGAGACTCTATGATGCTTTAATTCAATGGGAATATGGAGGGAAAGCCGATTGGGAAATATTCTGGGATTTGAATCAATTAGATTAGGACAAATGTGTGGTGGTTGTGCTGGTGGTGGAGAGGAAAATGGAAATGGAGGAGGCAGAAATGACTCCAATTTTTGAACCGAAGATACAATGAAAATCAAAGGACCATTGAAGCTACTTGTGATCTATCCTAATGAAATGATATTACTTTTTGAAATAATCAATAAATTACAGTGAATATTTCATAATTCATATGTAAGCAGAGGATATTTAGGTGTTAGCTAATAAAAATGTTTCAGAAGTTTAAAATTACATCATTTATTTGCCATCATTTTTTAAAAAATGACAATAGTGTACATTTGAATGAATGCAATATTCTCCTCATTCTTCGAAAGTCACCAATTCCTAATCAATCAAATCACATTAGATTTACACAATGTTAAAAACAACTGTTTGAAATACTCTGTCCAGTGAAACAATAAGCCAGCTGAAAAGGAAGTGAACAATCCATTTAACAACTTGTGATTGCTAAGACATAAACCTGGTCCATTGCCCAAATTTTTCACTTTTTCAACCAATTGTTCTAGCATTGTGCAAACACAGCTTAAATGTGAAAAATAATAGTAATGAGCCCAATTCCACATTTTCTGTAGAGATATATGTTTCTTCTTTGCATAATGACCTTTGAAATCAATAGGGCTTTATAAACAAAGAAACATTTGGCACTGTGAAAGCAATATCAATTACACTAAAAATGAATAATTTTAGAAAGCATTTTAAAAGATTTATTTAAAGTGGCATGAGAATAATTAGACGAAGATAATCATAGGTTGCTCTGAAACTACAGAGCTGGTGTCAACCATTCTGAAAACAATAAAGCTATTTAAAAACATTTTCTATTGAACAACTAAGCTACTGCTTCTTCCCTTTATAAATTGCACAATATTCTGTTTGTCCTGGCCTTAGACTCCTGTCTCCTTGGTGGGGAACAGTGTCATGTAGCAGGAAGAATACTTGGACTTGCATGAGGGAGAGAACTGGGTTCAAGTGAAATAATGTCTATGAAGCTTTTTTTTGCCAATTTTAATGTATTACATAGATGTCAATTACGCTTCTTTAATGACCTTGCCTCTGATATACACTGGGCAGGGCATTTAGTGTTTTTTTGAATCTCAATATGACCTGTGCACTGGGAATAGCAGTACTTATTTACCTGCCTCATTGGGTTGTTAGGAGAATGGAATTGAGACTATAAGAAGGGAATGACATAAATACAGGGCACTTTTTTGACCTTAACTTGTCAAATAAACATCAAATATCATGATTTTTATAAATTGTGGGATGTCATCACCATCATCATTTCATTTACATGATTTATGTGTTCCTATTTCATCTATTTATTTTGTTTCCATTTTTCACATGTTGCTAAGTGGCATAGGCAAAATCTTAAAAAAGCAAAATTTTCCTTCCATGTCTTTTTACCTCCCTTTTCTGTACTCCTTTATTCTGTAAGGAGAAGAGGGCACTATCCAATAAAGTCTCAGTCCAGATAACAATATGCTCTTCTTAGTGCCAACTAATGTGACTGCTTGGGGAGCTTGCTCTGGGTGTGTGTAAATTGGCCTTTCAATGCCTATCTATCAGACACCTGGTGTCTTCATTTTGTCCCTTGGGGGGATTTCATTATTCATGTTTGTCCTTACTTTCCTTTCCTTTTCACACCCAATCAGACTTCTATTCTCTGAGCTCTCTGTTTGTTAGCATGCCATCTTGTTGCAAGTATGTAGATTTAAGGAACTGGAAGGGGACTTAGAGGATAGTATAATCACCCTTCTGACTGAGCTCCAGAAAAGGCGTTATAGCCTCTGTGAATACCATGTTACGAGAGAATTCACTACAGTGTATGAACCAAGTTATTCAATTTCTAGACAACTATAGTCATTGGGGAGTTCTTCCCCATTTTGATTTGAAAGTTGCCTTTCTCTAACATTATGCTTATGCCTAACATTCTCACTGGGAAACAAAATGGGACAAATCTAATCTTTCTTCTATATGTTAGCTCTTCAAGTATCTGAGAAGTGCTATTCTTCACTCTACCATCCCATTCTGATCCTCCACTCCTGCCATACCATACATGTTCCTTTTCTTTAGGCTAAACAAGTCAATTTCTTTCAAATGATCCTAACTTAAAATTAATTCAATCCCCCCATCTCTTCTAATTGCCTGTCTCAGGAAACATCCAAGCTTCTCAATATCCCTCCCTGATAGTACTGTAGATGTACTCTTATCAGATAATAAGGTTGTGGGGCTATCTTCTATTCTCAACACTGTACTTCTATTACCTATCTCTACTTTAGTCATGCACTAATTATTCAGCATTATGGGAGGCTGACTACAGGTTCTCAAAGGCTTTGGTAATGTAGCACAGATTTTGGTAGGATTTATCAAGCTTGGAAAGGCTGCACATCCAGGTGCAATGATGGATTATATGTTTGCCATTTGAAGACCAACCTAATTAATTGTGAAGAACATCACCATAAGGTTATTTAACCGATTTTTTTGTTTGTTCTTTTCTTTTTGTTTTGACCATGGCAACTCATGAAATGTCTAAGGGTTGGAATGTGTGACTTTGAGGGTATTATACACATAATTAAAATTACAAATAGGTTAAAATATAAATTGGGAGGCAATATGATGCAATGAGTGGAATCTGAAGTCAAAAGACCTAAATTCTAATCTTAGCTCAGTCACTTATTACCTATATAATGATGGGCAAGTGAAAAAAAACCCTTTATGCCTAATATTTTTCATTGGCAAAATGAGGGGGTTAGATTATATGATCTCTTAAATCCATTCCAGTTCCATCTCCATGATCTTATGATACTATGAACTATACTACTGCTTTACTTTGGGGGCAGGAAGGGAACCATATGACATTATTAACTTGAAGTCCATAAAAATTTCCAGGTGCTAATACAACTGACTGTCTAGTCTTATGACAATTTAATTCACATCATATTACTAGTAACTGACAGCTTAGAGTGTCACCACAGTGCATTTTAAAAGATGATACATATTAATGTAAAGAGTTGACTTTCTAGTAGTGTAATTAATAGTGGGCAGCTAGGTGGCATAGTGGATAAAGTGCAGAGCCAGGAGTCAGGAAGACTCATCTTCTTGAGTTCATATCCGGCCTTATACATTGGCTAACTGTGTAACCCCAGGCAAGTCCCTTAAGCCTATTTGCCTCAGTTTCCTCATCTGCAAAATGAGATGAAGAAGGAAATGGCAAACTCTGTGATATCTTTGCCAAAAAACCCCAAAAGGGGTCATGAAGAGTTGGATATGACTGAGTATGACTAAAAAAAAATTAGGTAGTGTGAAAAGTGGGTTGAAATATTTAGGATAAGGACAGCCAAGCAAGGACCTCATAAATCTTACCACAAAACTGACTACTAAACATAATGTTTGTCTCTTCTGAATACACAAATGATAATATGTTACAAAAAAAAGTATTATCAAGGTATTGAATGCAGTAGTTAAAACAATTTATACTTCAACAAGCTGTGATTTCAGTGGTGTGGATACTTCCACCTTTGTTGTATTACTATGACTTACTAGGTGATTTAACATATTTCAATGCCTGAGTAAATAGGTCTCCTGGTTGCCAGCTGCCTTAATAATTAAAGAAGTTTATATTTGCATAGAACTTTAAGATTTTCAAAACGCATTCCATCATTATATCATTTGATCTTCATAAAAACTCTCTAAGATGGATGCTATTGTGTCCCCCATTTTACAGATGAGGATATTTAGGCAAAAATAAGCTGTTACTTGCCCATGTCACACAGCTATTAAATATCTGAAGTGTGATTCAAACTCATTTCTTCCTGATTCCATGCCCAGTGATCTATCCAATACATTCTTATGCCTCTTCTGATAATGAACAAATACAAAGTTAACAAGAATAGTACATGGACAGTAGACATAGAGTATAGTTAGGCTCATATTTCCATCTTGGTAGAATCTGCCAAGCTTTTCACTTCAGTGACTTTAGGAAGCCAATGATATACCACTATAAAGGGTGTCTATGAATAGTAATGTTTAGAAAATGTGGGTTTAAAGAAAACGTACTTTCCATGCAACCATCCAAAATATTTTCCAAGTATATTTTGACTGTGATGATTGTATTCATTAGTTTAAATATCCCAGTGTTGCATAGTGGAAGAAGAATTAGTTTTGTTTCAAAAGATCTTGGGCATGGACCTTGGGCAATTCACAAACTCTCTGAGACACAGTTTCCTTGTCTGTAAATGGAAGATAATTAAAATATCAAACTTAAAAGTTTATATCAAGGTTCAAATTAAAGAATATTTGTAAAAGTTAATTTTAAAAATGTGAATCACTATAGAAGTAAAAGTTATTTTTGTTGTTAAAGCTGTAGTTTATAATCTCTCCATTAAATTCCTATTCTTGCCCCTCATTGTGGTGAGTAATAAAACACTACTCCTGGAGTCAAAGAAGATCTGGTTGTGAGTCACTGCTCAGACACACCCACACCTACAAGATGTGTGATCCTGAACAATTGACTTAATCTTTCTCACCTTCTGTTTCTTTATCACTGACATGGAGCTCATACAACATGTTCTAACTAGCTCATAAGATAATAACGAGGAAATTTCAATTTTAAACTGCAAAATGTTGTATAGATGGGAATCTGTGCAAACGATGTCAATGGAATTCATGATCTGGTAAGTCCTACCAAATTAGTGAGGCTACATGTATAGTGCTGGTGGTGAACTCTTTGGCTATCTTTCTGTGACCACACAAAGCTCTCCAAATTAAGATTGAAGACACTATGAGAACCTTAGTAGATATTACAAGATTGGTTATTGTCTTTCGTCCTTGAAGAGGACCAAAATGACACCACTATGCTAAAGTCAAGTTTCAATGTGTCCAACTGTGGATGATCAGACCAATATGAGCTTGGAATGCTCTGCCATAGATCAGGCACAAATAGCCCATGTGAACATTTGGTGTGGTTACTCTAAATTTTGTGTATCCTGTGTTTTCTTTGAGCTGTTTCAACTCTGCTTTGCTCATAGAGCACAGCACCTTCTCTGATGTGGGCACGCTATGCTGAGCAGTCCTGTGCCAGTGTCTCCCGCATCACACAATCAATTCCAAAGTTCTTGAGAGAGACCTTGAGAGTGTCCTTGTATTGCTTCTTCTTACCATCATGTGAACAATTGCCCTGTGTGAGTTCTCCATAAAACATTCTTTTTTGCAAGCATATGTTTTGCATTCAAACAACGTGGGCAGCACATTGGAGTTGTGCTCTCTGAGGCAGGGTTTGAATGCTTGACAGTTTAGTTTAAGTAAGGACCTCAGTGTCTGGTACCTTATCCTGCCAGGTGATCTTCAGAATCTTCCTAAGACAATTCAAATGGAAGTGATTCAGTTTCCTGGCATGGCATTTGTATACTGTCCAGGTTTCACAGTTACGCAACATATTGCAAGATAAGGTTAGGTTGAAAAAACAGATGATGTTTAGCCTGAATGTAAGACTCGTAAGAAGCACTGTAGTTATATTCAGGTATTTGGAGGACTTTCACATAGAGGATAGATGAAAACTTTTCAGCTTGGCTTTACAGGGAAAAATTAGGGGTAATGGGTGAAAATTCTAAGACTGTAAAATTACACTTGAGGTAAAGAAAGACTTCTTAATATCGCTATTTTCAACAATATCCAGCAAAATCGTATTTCAAAATAGTAGGTTTCCTCTTGCTGCAGATGTTCAAGAAAATTATAAATAATTTTGTGGAATGTTGTAGAGACAGTTCTTGTTAAGCTCTGATTTGATTTAGAAGGCTAGATTTTGGACCTAGATTAAACTTACATTCTGAGCTTCTGTGTTTCTTGACAGGAGAGAGGCAGAGCACTGTAACTCATCTCTTCGAATGTGAAAGTGTTCAGTCCTACTTCAGTGATGAGAACACCTACCCCAATGCAATGCTTTGGAGTATTTGAAAGATTTTACGACCATAAAGTCATAAAGATAGCTATCTATGATTCTTAGTGTCTTTTTGCAAAACAACTTAGCCAAATCTGTTTGATTTCCAGAATATATCTAGCAAAGAGAAGATACTGAGACAGATACATTTGCTATTTCTTCCACTAACAATCAAGAGAATTAAGCGTGGTGGTGGGATTGCTGGAACATTAAATATCAAGACAATCCTCATTCTGCAGCTAGTATTGTTGAAACTTCATGAATTTCATGATGTTTTCTAATGTTTACAATTGTGCAGACACGTTCTAGGGTTGGCTACAAGTTAAAGAATTGACTCAAAAGGAATGATCCACAGCTTCATATAAAAATATCAGTTGCAGTGTTCTCTGTTTATTTGATATTATGAACATAAAGAGTTCAACTCTCAAAAGCAGATTTTATTTTCAAAATAAGTGCAAATTACCCAACTCATGTTCATATGACCAATAGCTACACCTCTAAGCTTTGGGTTGAATATTTCTTTTCTCACTTGGTTCACTTAAAGTTTGGAAACACCCCTGGGAATTGAAGTCAGGCCTAGTTTATTCAGCCTTTAGAAATTCAGTAGGAGTTGTAACCTATGCCTTAGAGATTCAAACCATTGTAATTATAGGTAACAAAATCATGATTGAAAGTCAGGAGATATTTTTTCTTTGTTTTAGTCTGGAAAGTGGAAATAATGTCAACTTTTTATTGACCAATAAAGCCATTATCCCTCTGGATTTAGATGTGTCCTCTGTCAAAATATACTTCTTTCTTGAACTAATGAAGTATGAATAGGATTACTGTAATGAATATAATCAATCAGTCCCTCAGGAAATATTCATTTAATATGCCTACTCAATTTAACAAAATTACCAAGTATTCAATATACACAGAGCATTTGGTAACTTCTCTGATCAAAACACTTCTCAGCCAATGCTCTCCACATGAGTATTATCTTCTAATAGAATTACATTCCATTAGAATTTAACCTTTTTCTGGGTAAACATTGTCTTGTTTTTGTATTTTTATTTTGCATTTGTATCCCTAATATATGACACAGTGCCTGGCCATTACTAAATGTTTTTCATTTATTCATTCATCCCTTAATTCATGCAGTCAGCCACTTGTGGAAAAATAGAAAGTTTAGTAAGATTCAGTCTCTATTCTTATGGAGCTTCCAGACTAATAGTACAAGATGTGTACAGATAACTCTATCTAATACATAATGATATGGGACTAAATGCCTATTATATGGCATGCATTAGACTATTTGCTGGAAAATGGAAATAAGATGGAGAAAAAGAAAAAGATAGTAATCATAACTGTGAATGTGAATGGGATGAACTCTCCCATAAAACAGAAACAGATAAGAGAATGGATTAAAAATCATAATCCTACAATATGCTGTATAAAAGAAACACATTTGAAACAGGATGATACACACAGGATAAAGGTAAAAGGCTGGAGTGAAATATATTGTGCTTCATCTAAGGTAAAAAAAGCAGGGGTAGCAATCCTAATCTCAGACAAAGCAAAAGCAAAGATAGATCAAATTAAAAGAGATAAGGAAGGACACTACATTCTGCTACAAGGCACCATAAACAATGAAGCAATGTCATTGTTTAACATATACTCACCAAGTGGCATGCAAATTCCTAGAGGAGAGGTTAAGGGAGTTACAGGAAGAAATAGACAGCAAAACTATAATAATGGCAGACCTCAACTTCCCCCTCTCTGAACTAGATAAATCTAACCTCAAAATAAAAAAGAAAGAAGTTAAGGAGGTGAACAGAATTTTAGAAAAGGCAGATATGATAGACCTCTGGAGAAAACTGAATCGGGATAAAAATGAATGTACTTTTTTCTCGGTGATACATGGCACATACTCAAAAATTGTACTAGTGCATAAAAACCTCACAATCCAGTGCAGAAAGGCAGAAGTAGCGAAAGCATCCTGTTCAGATCACAATGAAATAAAAATTATTTGTCATAAAGAACCATGGAAAAACAAACTAAAAATTAACTGGAAACTAAATAATCTAATTCTAAAGAATGAATGGGCCAAAGAATAAACTGTAGAAACAATTAATAATTTCATTCAAGAAAATGACAATAATGAGACAACATACCAAAACTTATGGGATAGAGCAAAAGCAGTTCTTAGGGGAAGTTTTATATCTTTAAATACTTACATGAATAAAACAGAGAAAAATGAGATCAATGAATTGCACATGCAACAGAAAAAGCTAGAAAAAGAACAAATTGAAAATCCCCAATGATATATCAAATTAGAAATACTGAAAATCAAAAGAGAGATTAATAAAATTGTAATTAAGAAAACTATTAAATTAATAAATAAAACAAAGAGATGGTTTTATGAAAGAAACAACAATAAAATTGATAAACCTTTGGTCAATTTGATTTTAGAAAAAAGAAGAAAATCAAATTACCAGTATCAAAAATGAAAAGGGTGAATTGACCTCCAATGAAGAGGAAATTAAAATAATTACAAGGAATCATTTTGACAAATTGTATGCCCATAAATTTGACAACCTTAGGGATATAAATGAATATGTACAAAAATAAAAATTGCCCAGGTAAACAGAAGAGGAAGTAAAATTCCTAAATAATCCCATCTCAGAAAAAGAAATTGATCAAGTCATCAATGAACTCCCTAGGAAAAAACCTCCAGGGTCAGATGGTTTTACATGTGAATTTTATCAAACATTTAAAGAACAATTAATTCCTATATTTATAGACTATTTGTGAAAATAGGGGAAGAAGGAGTCCTATGAAATTCTTTTTATGACACAAATATGGTAATAATACCAAAACCAGGAAGAGTCAAAACAGAGAAAGAAAATTATAGACCAATTACCCCAATGAACATTGATGCAAATATTTAAATAAAATATTATCAAAAAGATTGCAGCAACTTATCATAAGAATATTATACTATGACCAGGTAGGATTTATTCCAGGATTGTAAGGTTGGTTGAATATAAGAAAAGCTATCAGAATAATTGATCATATCAACAACAAAACCAACAGAAACCATATGATCATCTGAATAGTTGCAGAAAAAAGCTTTTCACAAAACACAACTCCCATTCCTATTAAAAACACTAGAAAGCATAGGAGTAAATGGAGCCTTCCTTAAAATTATAAATAGCATCTACCTAAAACCATCAACAAGCATTATTTTTAATGGGGATAAGCTAGATGAACACCCAGTGAGATCAGAGGTGAAACAAGGATGTCCGTTATCACCCCTATTATTCAATTTGGTACTAGAAATGTTAGCTGTAGCAATAAGAGAAGAAAAAGATATTGAAGAAATTAGAATAAGCAAAGAAGAAGCTAAATTATCACTTTTTGCAGATGATATGTTGATTTACTTAGAGAATCCTAGAGAATCAAGTAAAAAACTACTTGAAATAATAAACAACTTTAGCTAAGTTGCAGGATATAAAATAAACCCACATAAATCTTTGGCATTCCTATACATGACTAACAAACCCCAACAGCAAGAGATAGAAAGAGAAATTCCATTCAAAGTTACTGTAGAACCTATAAAATATTTGGAAATTTACCTGCCAAGACAAACCCAGGGCCTATATGAACATAATTATGAAACACTTCATACGAATAAAGTCAGATCTAAATAAATGGAAAAATATCAGTTGCTCATGGTTAGGCCGAGCTAATATAATAAAAATTACAATTTTACCTAAATTGGTTTATCTATTCAGTGCCATACCAATTGAACTACCAAAAATTATTTTACAAAGCTGGATAAAATAATAATAAAATTCATCTGGAAGAACAAAAATTCCAGAATATCAAGGGAACCAATGAAAATAAATGCTAGGGAAGGTGGCCTAGCCATAGCAGATATTAAACTATACTATAAAGCAGCAGTCATAAAAACTACTCGGTACTGGCTAAGAACCACTGTGGTGGACCAGTGGAATAGGATAGGTACACAAGACACTGTAGCAATGGCTATAGTAATCTACTCTTTGATAAACCCAAAGAATCCAGCTTCTGGGCTAAGAATTCACTATGTCACAAAAAGTGATGGGGAAATTGGACAATGGTAGGGCAGAAACTGGGCATAGACAATATCTTACACCATATACCAAAATAAAATCAAAATGGGTTCATGATTTAGGAATAAAGGTTGATACTATAAGCAATTTGGGAGAGCAAGGAATAGTTTACCTATCAGATTTAAGGAAAAACAAAGAATTCATGACATTACAAGAGATAGAGAACATTACAAAATGCAAAATAGATAATTTTTATTGTGTTAAATTGAAATTTTTTTTGTATAAAAAAGCCAATGCAACAAAGATTAGGAGGGAAGCGAAAACTGGGAGAAAATCTTTACAACTAGTGTCTCTGATAATGGCCTCATCTCAAAAATAAACAGGGACCTGAGCCAAATTTATAGGAATACAAGTCATTCCCCAATTGAGAAATGGTCGAAGGATATGAACAGGCAGTTTTCAGAGGAAGAAATTAAAGCTATCTATAGGCATATGAAAAAATGCTCTAAATCACTACTGATTAAAGAAATGCAAATCAAAATGACTCTTAGGTACCGTATCTCTCCTGTTAGATTGGCTAAAATGACAAAACAGGAAACTGTAAATGCTGGAGAGGATGTGGGAAAATTGGAACATTGTCACATTGTTGGTGGAGTTGTGAACAGATCTAATCATTCTGGAGACTATGTCCAAAGGGCTATAAAAATGTGCGTAAACTTTGACCTGGCAATGTCACTTCTAGGGCTGTATCCCAAAGAGATCATAGAAGTGGGAAAGGGATGCATATGTACAAAAATATTTATAGTGGCTCTTTTTGTAGTAGCAAAGAATTGGAAATCAAGGGGATGCCCATCAACTGGGGAATGGCTGAACAAGTTGTGGTATATGAAGGTAATGGAATACTACTGTGCTATAAGAAATGGGGATGATATGGACTTCATAATAATCTGGAAAAACCTACACGATATACAGGAGAACATCATACACAACCACAGATATATGGATTCTGTGATGACTAACCCTGATAGACTTTGCTCTTCTCAGCAATACAAGGTGCGAAGACAACGCCAAAAGACTCATGATGGAGATGGCTATCTACATCCAGAGAAAGAACTATGGAGTCTGAATGCAGATGGAGGTACACTTTATGCTAGCCTTTTTTTTTTTCTCTTTTGTTTTTGTCTTTTTTTTTGGTTTTGCTTCTTCTTTCTCATGATTCATTCCATTGGTCATAATTCTTCTTTACAACTTCAATATTTTGTAAGTAAGTTCAATGTGCAGTTATATGTAGAAGATATATCAGATTCCATGCACTCTTGGGAATGGAGGGGGTGAGGGATGGGGGAAGAAAATCTGGAACTCAATGTTATGTGGAACTGAGTGTTGTAAACTAAAAATAAAAAATCTTAATTATAAAAAATTTACATCTATACGCAATTAGGTAGAATACCATAAAATACTAAGCCTATAACAGTAGTGAGGGGGAACACGTTATCAAAACCTCTTTCTCCTACTAGTTTACCTTGATTTTATCATGATGAAAATATTATGGGGAAATCAAGAAAGAACTAACTGCAATACCTTGGGCAGTAAGGAGAGGAAGGTGACTTAGTTATTAATTTATGGGAAGCAGTGGTCAAGAGTGT
Source organism: Trichosurus vulpecula (assembly GCF_011100635.1). Classification (NCBI taxonomy): domain Eukaryota; kingdom Metazoa; phylum Chordata; class Mammalia; order Diprotodontia; family Phalangeridae; genus Trichosurus; species Trichosurus vulpecula. The sequence continues at coordinate 128,440,340 of NC_050573.1, read as the reverse complement.
CCCAAGAAGGGCAGGAATGAATAGGTTATGATATTCATGTTTCAAGGAAACTTCCAAATAGATGAGATTATAGATCCATTTCAATAGCAAATATTTTCTCTCTATACTACTTCACTTGGTCTCATCGACTCCCATGGATTTAATTATTATCCCTGTGCTGTAGATTCTCAAATCTGCCTATCCAGTCCTAACCTCTCAGCTGACGTACAGTCTCACGTCTCCAAATGCTTTTCAGGCATCTCAAACTGGAAGTATAATGGACATTTTAAACTCAACATGTTGAAAACTGAATTCATTTGCTTTCTTCCTAAACTCTCCCAGTCTCCTAGCTACTCTATTACAGTTGAGGGCAACACCATTCTCCTTGTCACTCAGGCTCTATAACCCAAGTGTCATTGTTAAACTACTCACTTCCTTTTCATCCACTATATCCAATCTGTTGTAAAGGCCTATTAATTTCACCTTTGCAACATCTCCCAAATGTGTCCCCTTATTTCCTCTTATACTGTTACCACTCTATTGTAGGCCTTCAACAATTCACACCGGGATTACTGCAATAGCCTCCTCTTGGGTCTGCCTGCCCGAAATATCACCATGTTCTAATTCAGGGGTGGGGAACCTGTGGCCTTGAGGCCACATGTGGCCCTCTAGGTCCTCTGGCCCTTTGACTGAATCCAAATTTCACCAAGCAAATCCCCTTAATAAAAGGATTTGTTCTGTAAAACTTGAACTCAGTCAAAAGGCCACATCCAAGGATCTAGAAGGCCATGTGTGGCCTCAAGGCCACCCCTGCTCTAATCCATCCTCCCTATACCCACAAAATTGATTTTCCTAAATCATAGGAGCAACCATGACATTCTCCACCCCCGCTGTCCCCTCCCCCCACACACAACTCAAGTAGCTTCCTCACACATCCAGGATGAAATATAAAATCCTCTATTTGGTGTTCAAAGCCATTTAAAACTTATTCTCCCCCTTTCCAGTCAAATACTTCACTCTCAACCTCTTCTTCTTCTATCCAGTAACACTGGCCTCCTTGCTGTTGCACAAATGAGTAAATCTGTCTCATAGCTCCGTGTATTTTCTCTGGCTGTCCCACATCCTTAGAATGATCTCTTTCCTCATCTTTAATTCCTGGATTTTTTCAAGTTCTGACTGAAATCCCATTTTCTACAAGATGCCTTGTCTTACCCTTCCAAATTCTAGTACCTTCTCTCTTTTGCTTATTTCCTTTTTATTCTGTAAATAGCTTATTTGTACATATTTGTTTACTTGTTATATTTCTCCATTGGCATGCTCAAAGAAAACTAACACCTGTGGTGTAAGGGTTTGCTGAGTCCTTTTCAGGGCTGCTAATCCACCTTTGGTTTCCACCCATAACCCGACTCTCACCTGTGGTTCTAAGAAGTTGTAGTATGTGTAGGAGCCATAATCTAGCAAACTGTCTTGGCAGATGGGCTAAACCAGTTTGAATGTAACCATTGGGTCTCAAACCCATTGGTGAGTTGGAGGGTGTCTATTCCAAGCATGGGAAGACTTCCCCTGCCAGAATGGGTAGATGGGAACAATTTGTTCCAATGATCATAAAGGCAGCTGGAGCAGGCCTGTGCTTAAGCTTGGTCAGACAGCAAAGATGCCGAGATCATCCCAGGTCATTGCCAATCATCCTGACTTTTGTCTTTGCACTGGACTTTGATGGCTCTAGAAGAGAGAGTGAGGCTGATGACTGTGCAACTGTCTTGCTTAAACCCAATTCATGCACAGGTGAAGACATCACCCCATGATGTCATAGGTTCTTTTTGAAAAGGAAAGACATTCCCCCCTCCCCATATTATAGCCTCCTTGAGAGCATAGACTATTTTTTTTCTATCCCCATTGCTTGGCAAAGTGCTTGAAATATAGATATCTATCGACTAATCATATACTGTCTACTAATAGCTATTGTTATATAGCATATTCCAACATGAATTCATCTTTACCCTATTACTCTTCACTTTCCATTCCTTCTTTTCATTCCTTTCATACATAGTACACACTCAAATACATGATACTCAAATGGATCCCCGATTTCATCCAAATGGTTGTGCTCTCCAATAAAGAAGATCATAACTTATCAATTCCTTCCCAGTCTCTGCAACTTTTGTTCATGATTTCCCATAAATTCATCAGAAATGATCCATCCTACACTTAAGGAGGGGTCAAGGATTCGGGTAGTCCTTTCTTGAAATTTTTCTAATAGCTTGAAGATATCAATGGAGACAAATGACTGTCCATTTGTTAGCTTTTGCTCTCACTATGTGACCAGTTCATTTTTAAATTTATACTTTTCTTTGATATTATACTTTAGACTGATTCTCCTTCCTAATTCCTTACTTATAATGAGATATATAGCCTGTCATTACTGCCATGAATTGTCCTTTGTGTGTTTCTCAATTTCAGGTTTTCAGAGAATGGAGAGTTCTATGACTTGAAGGTACATTAAAATGTCAGAAAAATTCTGTAGTTACTGTAACAACAATGTTACTCACCACTACTGTGGCTGTGTAAAGGCCAATAACAAGACCAACAACACCAGCACACAGCAGGGCTGCTAACACAGGTTCTTTGATCTGCTTTTCTAAGAGAAGCAACTTTAAAGGATTTACAATATTACTTTAATTAAACATACATAAATCATTCTCTTAGTTCAGGGGAAAAAGTCAGCACCCTGAACATCAGAACAATTACAAACAGAAATTACAGAGAAAATAAAAACAGAACAAATAACACAAATCAACAGACAAGCTCCTAGCTATACATACAGTTAGAAAGAGAAGCACCAACATCTGGATTTTCAAAGCTGGAGGGCTCCTTAATGGCTACCCAGAGTCTTGTCTGGTCAAATCACACGACACTCTTCCAGTGAGGGAGCCCCCTCAAAATGTTAACCTCAGAGTATATATAACCTTTTTCAGGGCCTGAGGGTTTCACACCTCTCCAGGGCTTCATGACTCTCACGACCTAATTAGTAAAAGGGTGTCAGTCTTCCTACAAACAAAGGCAAGGTTCAATGAAAAGCACATGGTTGCCTTAGTGCTAAGAAGCACCCCAAAAGAAAAAAAATGAAAAGTCCCACTTTGCTTGCCATTACAGTTACATATGAAAAAATGAATAAACTTAAGCACTTATTAAACCCTTCCTATGTTCCAGGCACTAGGTATATCATAACAAAAATCAAAGAAGTCTCTGACCTCAAAGAGCTTACATTCTAATAAGTAAAGAACAGTGGCTAGACAGAGTTGTTTTTGCCTGGGAAGTCACAGAAATGATTAATGGTGCCATAAAATGATTGACATTTTTTCTCTTGGAATTAAAGTGTTGATTTGATGACTTTCCCGAGAGCTAGAGGTGGAAAGCAGAGGATAGGGGAAGGAACAGAAGAAAGGATAGAGAAATACATACACATATACACAATATCATAAAATAAGTAGAAAATAAACAGGTATCACTTTGACACGAATGACAAACTTGCTCCTATTGTTGCATTCTAAATCACTTTATATTCTCTGGTATTGAAGAGACTTTCATTAGGGAACTGCAAGAAAATCTTCAAGACTTGTAGCTTTTTTTCTTTGACTTCTTTAAAAGATGATAATTATGATAGTTATTCCTTCCCCTGTCATGATGTTAACATTAAAATGGTTTCTGAAACCCTAAAAAAGCGAGTGCACTGCTTAGTACTTTCACCTACTTCTCTATCTGTATGTTGTTCTTCAAATCCTCATGCCAATAATACCATTACAGCATGATTTACTGTGGTTTTACAACACAACCAGAGCTATGTGAAGACATACGTAAAATTTCTGTTCAGAATTGAATATTTATTATCAGCAGGTCTACGTCTCATTACAAAAGACGGGGACCCAAGTATGAATACTCCAAAAAATCACAATCTGTGATTTTTGATTGTCTGAAGTAATAAAATTTTAGATCTGGAAGAAAACTAATGGCTGTTTTGTCTAAACCTTTCATTTTATATCTGAGGAAAAAGAATTGCTGATTAAGTGAGTTTCTAAAAGTTTCAGCACTACTTAAGTGACAGGGTCAAGACTACTACAGAGGTCTTCTGACTCTCACTTCTGTATTCTATTTGTTAATAGACACTGGCTGGTGAAATATTTTCATTTCTGCAAATCGAAAATTTTATAGACATTAGTAGGACATGAAATATTATAAAAATACAATTAATGGTTATTATTAGAAAATAGCAGATTGTTTTATATTGCATTAATTAGAAAACACTTTGACGTATTTGCTTAATATTCTTCAAATTTGACATTGGGCCACAAAAGAAATTTTGTTGAGATATTGAATAGTTAATGTAGACATACTTTTAGCAATCAGAGTGATTGCTAAAATGATATATTTGCCTCTAATTTCTGTTTCTATTTATATGATTATCTATTTTGTCATTAATCCTCTATGTTTGATATAGGTGACAGAGGAGTAACTCCTGATTATATTCTGAATAAATGTTCATAGAATTGCATTGTATCACTATTGAAATACCTATTTCAAAGGTTAATTGTTGAAATGTGTACTTCTACACTAAAAACTGAATTTATAATTTATAAATATGTTTGCATTACATCTTATACTAAAAAGAGGCATATTTAGCACTTTATGTGTTCAAAGTTTAAGCAAGTAAAACTTTCCTCAATTAATAATTTATTATTTTTTTTCCTTTATGTTGTTCATATTCCTCTTTCAAAGCTTACCCTTATGCGTAATTGTGACCTCGAAGTAGTCCATAATTCTCAGATGCTATTCCAGCAAACTTAAGTTTTGGCACCTACCAAGCCATAAGTGCTTCAGTTATGGCCCTTAAAGTATATCTTTTATGTACAATGTGCCAGCCTAACTAAATTCAACTCAGCACCAGACTATCTACAAGGTGAATTAAATAAATAATTAGGGTTGCCCATAAGTGGAATGGTTTAACTTAAGAGATGGTGAGTCCTTTCTTCCTTCCTTCTTTCCTTCCTTCCTTCCTTCCTTCCTTCCTTCCTTCCTTCCTTCCTTCCTTCCTTCCTTCCTTCCTTCCTTCTTTCCTTCTTTTTTTTTTAGGCTATGGATTTTATGAGTTTTTGTCATCATTTATTGGTACCCTAGGTATACACGTTGTGGCTCTGGATCCATACCATCTGTTCTCACTCCATACATGTTTCCTTAGCCCCTCAGTACCTTTTATAATAAGTAATTTAATTTCTTCACCATTCATAGTAAACAGCATGCAAAGTAATATTGAGGAAGCTGCAGAAATCTTCTCAAAAGAAAAAAAAGGTTTTGGAGACTTGCAATCATCAATATTGTCTGTCTACTTTGAGCAAATTTAGTTATAATTGCTTGCCAACTAACTTCATTTTGATCTGAAATAGGCTTGGCTAAATTTCATTTAAACAATATTTTCAAAGTGCCTACTATGGACAAGCTACTTAAGAAAGTTTAGATGAAGGATATTGTAGAATACAGAATTTGGAGAATTCACTCTTCACTCTGAGATCTAGTTGTTTGTTAAATTTCCTCTTGTATTCATAGTAAAGATTTTAGAAACAACAGTACTTCTTCTATGTGTTTGCTATATGGGGTTTCTATCTGAGAAAACAGGCACTTAATCCCTGACCACTGTGAGTTTTTAAGTTACTAAAAGTCACCCCATTGCCATTTCATAAGATATATTTTCATAAGTCAATAGATATTCTGTATATTTTCTTACATTTTAATGTTTCTCATTGTACCATAGAGGCTACTTAAAGAGTACATATCTACAATTAGATTTAATTTTTCATAGGCTTATTGAGATCATTGGTTGTTTCTCCAAAATGATCCAGTAGATTTCAGCTTGATGCTTCTTTTTTCACTACAAAGTCATCTTTTTATATTGCAAGAATATATGCATATGTAAATAAATATATTAAGTATATTATATGTATGTATATATATATATATATATGTACATATTTTATATTCACTACCTTCAGTAATTGCCATGATATGATGGAAAAAATAAAAATTAAATGGGCAGAATGACCATAACACAAGCAACATAGGAAGATAAATCATGTGCAAAGATATTTTATCCGTGGTACAAATAGAAAAATCATCTTTTGAAAAATAGCTTAGAAAGTAGCATTAAAATTGTAAAAAATTCATTTTGAACTAAACCTAATTATCTACAGAAGAGACTAGACAACATAAAGAACCTTAAGGTTTATGCTGCCAACATTCATTTCTCTTTGGCTTTTTCATTTGAAGATAGTTTCTAAAAGATAGGTATTGCCATGGTATTCTTGGCATACTTAGGATGTCAAGAGAATAAGGACTGTCTCTTATTCTCCCAATTTGGCTCAGTATAGCATGACTTTTTTCAGCCTCCACTTTAGAGAAATACATCTTTCTAATTTGAATAGCAATATTGTTAAAAGGCTTGTTGAATTTCCTGAATATGATAATTGAAAAGTATCACTATTTAAAAATGTATTCTATTTGGAGCATTCACGTTATTGAACACTTCTTTCTTGGCATATAAAAAGACAAAATAAACCTCCAATATAATGAAAGGGACTGCAACAGTGATACTTTTAATCCTTTTGCATGACTTTGCCAAAATACTTTATGCTTGTTTGTAAGGACAACAAATTTCAGAATAGCTAAATTCAGAATATTTCATCACCGGATTGGAGAAGGATGATAAGATTTTGGCTACAGAAGACTGGAAGACCACTGAAAGATTACCCAAAAGGTTATTGAGTGGTCACCATCTGTATCAGGGAACATTTGACCTGAACAACTTGCAGGATCAAGAATTAGAGAGAATCTTAGAGGGTAGAAAGAGATAAGAAAAAAGCTTCCACTTACACCAAAATATTTATAGCAGCACTTTTTGATATATCAAAAAAGAATGGATGCCTGTTTATTGGATAATGGTGGAATATAAATGAAATATGAAAAAAATTGTGAATATGACAAATGCAGGAAACATTGAAAGATCTATGTGATGTGATGCAGAGTAAAGCAAGGAGAGATAAAAATAATATGCACAATAACTAAAACAAACTGCAAAACAATTAAAGTGAATATCACAAATTTATAAATAAGAATGACTCCAAAGAAGAAATTTGAGAAGACACCTCCAGCCCACATTTTGTAAATGTGGGAGTTCATGGGTGTGGTTCATTCTACATATTTCCAAGTTTTTTTTTTTGATATATTGATCAATTTTGTTTATTTTTTCCTCTTCTTTTTTCTTTAAAGATATTGATTTTTACTTGAGATGGCTCTTTGGGAGAGAGAGAGAGAGAGATAATTGGAGAAATATTGGTAATTAAAAAAAAAAAACAAAATATAACAATAAAATTTATTATTTAAAGTAAAAACTTTAATCTTGCTCCTTTGTTACCATCTCTCAAGAAGAGATATTCCTTTCCCTTTATAAAACCAACTTCTTTGCTTGTAATCTTGATCCCATCCCCATAAACCTTGATGCACCATTCTCCTTTTTTTCATGTTTAGTTTCTCATCTATTGGCTCTTTTAGTAAATACAAAAACACGAAAATGGGAGATAGAGGGTAAGATTTGAGGAGCAGAGAGGTCAGTTTTGTTGAATACCACAGTGCAGGACTCAGAATAACGACTAATGAGTCTAGAAAGATAGCTTGGAGCCAGGTTTGGTAGGGTTTTAAAAGATCAACAGAGGAAAGTCTATTTTATCCTAGAAGAAATATAAAGCTGTAATGCCAATTAGAAAGTGAAAGACCTTTCCTGACCATTGAATAGGCCTCAAGTAGGGCCAACAAAGGGAGGCCTGATTAGAGACACACCCATAACCTTTTGCTAGCTAGGTATGAGGCCTCAGGCTAGTTAGCAAACTAGTTTGCTAGTTTTCCAGAGGCATGAAGCCCTCAGGGCCCTAAGGGGAGTTGCTAAGAGCTGGTCCAATGGTATGTGCACCAAGTTCTAGTCAATCACATGAAGGCTAGGACTATAAAAAGAAAGCCAGAACTGGGAGCAGAAGAACTGGGAGCAGGTGAGAAGAGAGCAGCAGGATTCAGAAGCAGATATCAAGAAGACATTAAAGCAGTACACACAAAGGGAGAGCCAGACACACAAAGAGAGACTGCAGAGATGAGAGTGCTGAACAAAAGAGAGTTGAGAAGATCAAGGAACATGGAGTCAGCAGAGCTTCAGGAGAGAGTGCTGAGCTTGGAGAGTTAGGATTCCTGAGTGACTTTTTTTTTCAGGAAGGCCCTAGCAGTGGGAGGAAGTTACAAAATGGCTTGGCCCCTTGCTATAATACTTTGTTATAATTTCCTTGTTACTACATTGAGGTGGACTTACCTGTTTTGGAATGTAATTTCTACTATATGGAATTGGAACTACTGGTCCTGGGATTGGATTTTCTTGGGTCTAAATAAATGTTGTATTTCTCTCCCTTCTGTCCAGAGAATTTCTTTCCTTTTTTTTTTTTTTTGGAAATATGTCAAGTTCCTTTATTCTTTTTTTTTAAATTTAAATTTATTTATTTAACATATTTACTTTTCAGCATTGATTTTCACAAGACTTTGAATTACAAATTTTCTCCCCATTTCTACCCTCCCCCCCACTCCAAGATGGCATATATTCTGGTTGCCCTGTTCCCCAGTCAGCCCTCCGCTCTATCACCCCACTCCCCTCCCATCCCTTTTCCCTTCCTTTCTTGTAGGGCAAGATAAATTTCTACTGCCCCATTGCCTGTGTATCTTATTTTCTGGTTGCATGCAAAAACTTTTTTTTGTTTGTTTTTGAACACCTGTTTTTAAAACTTTGAGTTCCAAATTCTCTCTCCTCTTCCCTTCCCACACACCTTCCCTAAGGAGTCAAGCAATTCACCATAGGCCACATGTGTATGATTATGTATAACCCTTCCACAATACTCATGTTGTGAAAGACTATATTTTGCTCCTTCCCAACCCATCCTGCTTTATTGAATTTTCCCCCTTGACCCTGCCCCTTTTGAAAGTGCTTGTTTTTGATTACCTCCACCCCCATCTGCTCTCCCCTCCATCATCCCCCCCTTTTTGTTATCTTCTTCCCTCTTCTTTCCTGTGGGGTAAGATACCCAATTGAGTATGTATGGTATTCCCTCCTCAGGCCAAATCTGATGAGAGCAAGGTTCACTCATTCCCCCATCACCTGCCCTCTCCCCTCCTCCAACAGAACTGCTTCCTCTTGCACCTTTATGCGAGATAATCCACCCCATTCTATCTATCCCTATCTCCCTCTCTCAGTATGTTCCTCTCTCATTCCTTAATTTGATTTGATTTCTTTTAGATATCTTCCCTTCATCTTCAACTCACCCTGTGTCTGCTCTCTCTCTCTCTCTCTTTTATATATATATATATATATATATATATATATATATATATATATATACATACATATATGTATATATATACACATATATATGTTTATGTATATATAAGTGAATATGTATGTATATATCTAGGTGTATATACATATATGTATATATATATATACATATATATATATATATATATACATATATATATATGCGTATTCCCTTCAGCTACCCTAATACTGAGGTCTCATGAATCATACATGTCCTCTTTCCATGTAGGAATGTAAACAAAACAGTTCAACTTTAGTAAGTCCCTTGTAATTTCTGTTTCTTGATTACCTTTTCATGCTTCTCTTGATTCTTCTGTTTGAAAGTCGAATTTCCTGTTCAGCTCTGGTCTTTTCTGGAGAAAGCTTGAAATTGTTCTATTTTATTGAAAATCCATATTTTGCCTTGGAGCATGATACTCAGTTTTGCTGGGTAGGTGATTCGAGGTTTTAATCCTAGCTCCATTGACCTCTGGAATAACGTATTCCAAGCCCTTCGATCTCTCAATGTAGAAGCTGCCAGATCTTGGGTTATTCTGATTGGGTTTCCACAATACTCAAATTGTTTCTTTCTGGCTGCTTGCAATATTTTCTCCTTGATCTGGGAGCTCTGGAATTTGGCGACAATATTCCTAGGAGATTTCTTTTGGGATCTATTTGAGGAGGTGATCGATGGATTCTTTCAATTTCTATTTTGCCCTGTGGCTCTAGAATATCAGGGCAGTTCTCCTGATAATTTCTTGAAAGATGATATCTAGGTTCTTTTTTTGATCATGGCTTTCAAGTAGTCCAATAATTTTTAAATTATCTCTCCTGGATCTATTTTTCAGTTCAGTGGTTTTTCCAATGAGATATTTGACATTGTCTTCCATTTTTTCATTCTTTTGGTTCTGTTTTATAATATCTTGATTTCTCATAAAGTCACTAGCTCCCACTTGCTCCAATCTAATTTTTAAAGTAGTATTTTCTTCAGTGGTCTTTCGGACCTCCTTTTCCACTTGGCTAATTCTGCCTCCAAGGCACTCTTCTCCTCATTGACTTTTTGGAGCTCTTTTGCCATTTGAGTTAGTCTATTTTTTAAGATGTTGTTTTCTTCAGTTATTTTTCAGTATTTTTTTGGATCTCCTTTAGCAATTCATTGACTTGTTTTTCATGTTTTTCTCACATCCTTCTCATTTCTTTTCCCAATTTTTCCTCTACTTCTCTAACTTGCTTTTCCAAATCCTTTTTGAGCTCTTCCATGGCCTGGGACCAATTCATGTTTTTCTTAGAGGTTTCTGTTGTAGGCTCTTTGACTTTGTTAACTTCTTTCTGTATGTTTTGGTTTTCTTTGTCACCAAAGAAAGAATACAAAGTCTGAGACTGAATCTCATTGCATTTTCACTGCCTGGCCATATTCCCAACCAACTAACTTGACCCTTGAGTTTTTCAGTGGGGTGTGACTGCTTGTAGACTAAAGAGTTCTATGTTCCACGTTTGGGGGGCACGTGCCAGCTCTGCCACACCAGCACTGCTCCTTCCCCAAGAACCCCCAACCTGGACTGGGCTTAAATCTTCAGCAGGCTGTGCGCTCCTGCTCTGATCCGCCACTTAATACCTCCCACCAGGTGGGCCTGGGGCCGGAAGCAACAGCAGGTGTAGCTGCCCCACTTCCGTTGCCCCCGGGACTGGTAGCCGAACCACGAACTCCTTCCACTCCCACAGCTTTTCCCACTAACCTTCTCCACTGTCTTTGGTGTTTGTGGGTTGAGAAGTGTGGTAACTGCCACAGCTCACTGATTCAGGGTGGTAGGGCACATTCTGCCCACTCCTGGTCTGGTTGGTCTGCACTGCTCACACTGGGCTCTGCTCCACTCTGCTCCCAGCTTCCAGCTCCCAGCTCCCAGCTCCGTTTGGGATAGACCTCACCCAGAGACCATCCAGGCTGTCCTGGGCTGGAGCCCTGCTTCCCTCTGCTGTTTTGTAGGTTCTGCCATTCTAGAATTGGTTCAGAGCCATTTTTTGTAGGTTTTTGGAGGGACTCGGCAGGGAGCTCATGCTAGCCCCTGCTTTCCAACTGCCATCTTGTCTCCGCCCCACCTAGAGCATTTCTTATGGTGATTTCAAACCATTCAGGCATGTCCATGGTCCTCTTTGAGATCATGAATCTTGCCTTGCTACCATATAAGCTACTGGAGTTTTGGTAGGTAGGAGATTCACAATGTCACATTGAAGCTAGAACAAGCATTAGAAATAGTTAATAGGATGGGCTAGATTTAGAAAATTCTTGAGGCAGGACACCAAATGGGAATGGGTTGGAATAATTTAAGAGAGAAATGGTGAGGGCCTGAAATAAAGTAGAAGCTGTTTAGGTGAAGAGAAGGGATTGGATGAAAGAGATATTGTGAATGTAGAAACAAGCTTCAGCAACTGATTGGACATATGGAACACATAAAGGAATATTTATATCCCAGATTATCATCACAGCACTGGCTACAGTCTCTTTCCCCGAATTGGTTCAGCTCTAGTCTATCTTATATTGTTTAATCTTTTGCTCCTTTATCCTATTACCTATCTTGGCCCACCAAAGCATTAGCCTTAGTATTCCCTCACCACCCACAACTACCTTTGCTTCTATTGTCAAACCACTAAACAAAACAGGAAAAAATCATGAAATCATTCAGGTGGACCCCCTACACATTCATGCTATATATTCTCAATTGGGCTATCACTGAAGCAAGGTGATCCTTTTACACTTCCTCAATCAATTTTCAAACCTTTCATAATTTGTCAAATAGGGCTCCTCCTCAACCTAACATCTTAGATGAGAATCCTTCTTCATACTTGACTGACATAATTGAGACCATTCCTCAAGAGCCTTCTCTTCTCTCTGTATTCTTCTTATAAATCACTCAGATGTCATTTATTGCTGTGTCTTTTTTCACCTTTGTCTCACGTGAAGAGGTAAACTTTTTCCTTGACAAGGCAAATTCTTTGTCATGCACACACAATCCTATTTCCTCCAGTTTTCCCAGCAGATTGCCCCCTGTATCACCTCTCCTCTTTCATCAATCTAATTTTTCCTTGTTTACTGTTTCCCTATTGCCTACAACCGTGTCATATTTTACACATATTTAAAACATCTCACTTTTTATTACAGTCTTTTTGATATTTTATTACATCTTTTCTCATCTTTTATGGCTTAACTCCTTGAGAAAGTCGTCTAAACTCTGTGCATTCATTTCCTATCCTCTTACATGATTCTTAATTCTGTAGTTCAAATTCTGAGCTCATTCTTCTGAAACTGTTATCCTCAAAATTAAAAATGATCTCTTACTTCCTAAATTAAATATGTATTTTTTCAAAATCCTCCTCATTTGTGGTCTTTCTTCTGCCTTTTTCTCTCTTTTGCCTTTGACACGATCATCCTCTTTTCTTTAATACTCTCTTCTCTTTAGTTTTGATGATACTGTCCTTTCCTCTTTCTAACCCTACCTTTATAAGTGTGCCTTTTAACTGTCTTCTGCTGGATCTTAATTCATGCTGTACCCTTTAATTATCTATGTCCCATAAAGCTCAGTCTGGGACCCTTTTCTCTTCTCTCTCCGTATTACTTTGCTTGGTAATCTCATCAACTTCTTTTAATTCCATTAGCATCTTTGTGCAGATGATTCTCCAGTCTGCTTGTCCAGCATTAACTTCTCTCCTGACCTCTACTCCCATATCTTCATCTGCCCATTAAACATCTCAGACTGTATGTCCCATAGAAATCTTAAATTCAACATGTCTGAAACTGAAATCATTATATTTCCTGCAAAATCCTCCCCACTTCATAACATTGCTTTTATTGACAAGGGTACCACCATCATCCTAGTCACAAAGAATTGCAACTTAGGTATCATCCTCAACTCCTCCCTCTCTCGTCCTTTGTATACAATTCATTTTGCTTAGTCCTATCCTTTGTACCTTAGCAACATCTCTTAATATCTTCTCTCCTCTGACTGACACTTTCACCACTGGTGCAAAGATCTCATCCATTCAGATTAGACTATCCTTATAGCTTTCTAGTTGGTCTCCTTGCCTTAAGCCTCTCCTCACTTCAATGCAGATCTAACCATATTCCCCTTCTCCTACTCAATAAACACCAAAAAATCCTCTATTACCTCCAAAAGCAAATGGAAAATATTCCATTTGACTTTTAAAACCTTTTGTAACCTGCCTCATTCCTACCTTTTTAGGCTTCTTATATTTTAATTTCCTCCACATATTCTAAGATTCAATGACACAGGCCTTCTTTATTCTTCTCTCAAAAGACATTCCATATACTAATTGTATGCATGTTCACTTATTAGCCCCAATGTCTGGAAAGTTTTTCTTTCTCATTTCTGGCTCCTAGTTTTCCTGTTGCTTTATTTTTAGGTAAAAATCCCAATCCTTTACAAGTAACTTGTGTCCATCTCCTTTTATATTAGTGCCTTCCTTCTAAGATTATCTCATATTTTATATATATATATATATATATATATATATATATATATATATATATATATATACAATCAATATGTATAAATATGTGTGTGTATATATGTATATATATGTATAATATATATATATATATGATGTGGGTGACAATATACAAACACAGTTGTTTGCATTTGCATATTGTCACCCATGTTAGATCATAAGATCCATGACGGCAAGGGAAATTTTTGTCTTTCTTTGTATCCATAGTGCTTAGTATACTGCCTAACACATAGAAAATATGTTATATTTGTTAATTGTCTCCTGACTCCAAAATTCCCTTCTCCCATCAGTAACAGAATCCAAGATTATAGCAGTTATACCTAGCAATTATACAAAATGGTCCATTTACCTGTGGGTGGATTTCTACTCTAAACCCACATAACTATCTGGGGACCAAGTACTTCTATCCTTTGGGATTAGATAATTAGTATCCTTAATAAAACTATTGTCTTATTTCTTGTGGTGCTTCTTTGGAAATGATGTGTTTTTCTTAAATGGAAGCAAGATCCCTCAAATGGTAGCACATTACCTATCATTATGTTGGCATAAAACCTACTATTAATATAGATCATCCATACATCCATCCTGTTCCTGGGATATAGCAGATTACTTTTATTTTTAGGGTCAAATTGCTCTCATCTGTCAAATGACACACTTCATAATCTCATCTGGTTATATCTACCTGTTTTCCATACTCATTCCACTTCTTTGCAATGTTTGTGCCACATAGAAATTTGTGTCACGAATAGACTATTCATATCCTATTTGATGTTAAAAGTGGACTGTCAGGCAAATGAAAAATAGATTCTATACATATTGTTCAAAATTTCACCAGGCAAATATCTTTGGAAATATGCTACATTCAAATGAACAGAAATTGAAATAGAGATTTTAAGAATTCTAATGTCAGAACAAAGTAACTGAATAAGATATAAAGGATTACCTTGGAGAGAGGGAAACCTATGAGTAGAATGAACTTAACTGAATTCTATAATTGAAAAAATAATTTAAAGCCTTTATTATACAAATTATCCTGAGAACTGATAAAGAAAACACTACCAAGGCTTCCTTTTGAGAGACAAATGTAGTTCTATTGCCTAAACCAGGGAAAGATATAGCAGAGAAAAATATATTTAGATTAAAATAATGAATAACTATGAGTTCAAACATTTAAAATAATTTTTTTTCCAAAATTATACAACAATATATCCATTTTTTTTGCTTTATACCAGGAATAAGAAAGATGTTTCAGTATTTGGAGAAGAGTTAACATAATAATATTTCTTAAAAAAACAACCCAAATCACTTGATTATAATTAATAGATGCATAAAAGCCTGCAACAAAGTATAATATTCATTTATGTTAAAACAAAATTATACAGAAAACCCCCAAAAAGCATGGCTGTAGAAGGTTCTATATTCAATTTGATTAAAAATTATATATCCAAATCCAAAAACTGGTATCATATGCAATGGGAAAATACTGGAATCTTTCTCAATAAATTCAGTAATAAAATAGGAGGTGGTCCCATACTTTTTAATTTTTATTTGTGTAAACTATTACTTGCCATAGTTCTAGAAAGGCTAGCAATAGTAATAGTTAAAGAGAAAGAAAGAAAGAAAAGATATAAACATAGGCAAGAAATGAGACAAAAGTAAAATTATTTACTGATGACTTGATGGTTTCTGAGACATTTAATGTTTTAAATAAAGCAGAAGTATAAAAATAAAATTACCACAATTAATTTCATTTCTAAAAGAAAATCCAGGAAAAATAGTAGTAAAACAAATCCTGGTCCAAATAATTACAAAACGCTTAAAATAGCTCTGGGTCATTCTATCAAGGCACACAAAAATCTTTCTATCAAATATACTTAACATTGTAAACATTTTTTTTAACAAAATAAAGATTTATTGAAATAACTATAACCCTTTGTACTCATGCCTATTTCATTCTAAGGGAATGAAAATTACGTTACTTTTGTTCTGCATCACTGAAACTGGCAAGTTTACTTTATTGACCTAGACAAAACATCAATAGAAATAATTTTGAACAGCGACTGAAGATATCAAGGAAAATGAAGAAGAATGAAGGAATTATGTGTATATGCATGTGTGTATGTGGGGGAAGTAGCAGCAGGCATAAAACTAGTGGTCTTATGAAGTAATGATCTTCACAGCTCTTTAGTATTGGTCAAAAAACATTGAAAAGTTAGTAAGGAAACAGAGTAGATGAAGACTGATTAAAAACATTTGAATTTAACAACTTGGTGCTTAGTAAACCTAGTAACATGTTAATTATGGAAGTTCTTTTAGTTGGACAAGAACTTTTGGCTAAACTCAAAAGCAGTTTGCCAGAAAATAGGTTTAGGTAATCACATTGCTCAATATATTGCAATAATTTAAAAAGATATGCAACCTGAATATTACAGATCACATCATAATAAAATCAGGAGAAAAGCAGATGAGACACTATTTACAGGCATGTCTAAGAGGATAACTTTTTTATTTTAATAAATTTATTTTTTATTTTTAGTTTACAACACTCAGTTCCACAAGTTTTGAGGTTCCAAATTTTCTCTCCCTCCCACTTCTCCCCCCAATCTCCCAAGATGGCATGTAATCCAATTTCTACATATACCTTCACATTAAACTTATTTATATAACAGTAAGGGGATAATTCTTAACCAAATAAGATAGATATGATTTAGAAAGACAAAACTGAACATTTAATTATATAAATCCAGAGGCTTATGGATTAATATATTCAACATAATTAAGAAGGCAACAATCAGTTAAAAAATGTATGTTTCTTTGATAAATGTTTTCTATATAAGATAAATCAGGAAATAACACAAATGTATAACACTAAAAACCATTTGCTATAGCATAAGTGGTCCAAAGGATATGAACTGTTCTCTAAGGAAGAACTGAAAGATATTAGAACCATATGAAAAAAATCTCCATATCATTAATGATAAGACCAATGTAAATCAAAACATCTATGAAGTCTTAATTTTCACCCAACAAAATGGAAAATAAATGACAAAGAATGGGAATAGTTAATGTTGGAGAACTGTGGGAAGACAGGCATATTAACACACTATTGGTAGAGTTACAAATTGGTCCTACCATTCTGGAATACAATGGGGAATTATGGTTGATATGAATATCCTTTAAGATCTAGGTGATGCAGTGGATCCAGTGCTAAACTTGGAGTCCAAAAAAGTTGAATTCAAATTCTAGCTCAGACTATGACTCCAGGCAAGTTACTTAATATCTTCTAGTTTAATGGAGAGAATGATATAACCTATCTCACAGGATTTTTGAGAGGGTCAAATAAGATAATATTTGTAAAGTGACAGGTAAAACTTAAAATATTACATTAATGTGACCTCTTAAGTGATAAATTATCCATAACATTTTGACCCAGGCATCCTACTTCTAGAAATTTGCTTCATAGAAATTAAAGAAGGAAACAAATGATCAGTATTCACCAACTTATTTATAGGAAAAGATTACCTAGTAAAGAGCTAGAAGTAAAGTAAGTGTATCCATTGCTTGACAAGTGGCTATTTTTTTGGCAGGGTGATGAGTGCAATGTAGTATTACCATGCCAGAAGATATAATGAAAATGAAAATAACAGAGAGGCATTTAAACATTTACATGAACTGAGGAAAAATGAAGTAACAAGAACTAAGAAAACAATATACACACTGATTATACAAATGTAAATGTAAAGAATGAAAGTAACAAAAATGGAAACTGAATGTTGTATAACTATAATGATCAAGTTTGAACCCAAAAAGAGATATGTGAATGCATCATACTTTCTGCTTAGAAGTCAAAGACAACATAAACTGTTAGTCTTGATTCATGTTTTGGTTAGTTTTGCCAAAATTCTTTTAAAATTCCTCTTCTTGGGAGTTGGAGCCAAGATGGCAGCTGGAAAGCAGGGACTCACCTAAAGCTCTCCTCCAGCACCCTCCAAACACCTATAAAAATGGCTTTGAACAAATTCTAGAACTGCAGAACCCAAGATAATAACAGGGAAGCAGGGTTCCAGCACAGGACAGCCTGGATGGTCGCTGGGTAAGGTCTATCACACAGACCTGGGGGCGGAGCAGAGCAGAGCCCAGCATGGGCTGTGCCTGGACCAACTAGACAGGGAGCTGGTTGAAACAGGCCCTAGCGCCCTGAATCAGTGAGCTGTGACAGTTAGCAGACTTCTCAACCCACAAACACCAAAAAAAAGAGAGAATGTTAGTGGGAAAAGCTGCAGGGACAGAGTGAAAGGAGTTCACAGTTTGGCCACTGGCCCAGGAGCAGCAGAGGTGGTGCAGCTACAGAACTACAGCTGCAGTTGCTTCTGGCCCCAGGTCCACCTGATAGGAGGAATAAAGTGGCAGATCAGAGCAGGAGTGCAGAGCCTCCTTATATCTGAGTTGCAGACTAGGTTGGCAATTCTTGGGGGAAGAGGAGTGCTGGTGTGGCAGAGCTGGCTGTATACAAATAGCTCTTCAAACAACAGCACAGCCCCTCAAGCTTGGGACAAAGTACTCTTTACTCTACAAGCAGTCATACTCCAACAAAAAAACTCAAGTCAGATAAGTTGGCTGGGAACATGGCCAGGCAGCAAAAATGGACTCAGATTCAGACTCAGACTTTGGAATCTTTCTTTGGTGACAAAGAAGACCAAAACATACAACCAGAAGAAGTCCACAAAGTCAAATAGCTTACATCAAAAGCCTCCAAGAAAAACATGAACTGGTCTCAGGCCATGGACGAGCTCAAAAAGGATTTGGAAAAGTAAGTTAGAGAAGTAGAGGAAAAATTGGGAAGAGAAATGAGAAGGATGTGGGAAAATCATGAAAAACAATTCAATGACCTGCTAAAGGAGACCCCCTCAAAAAAATGGAAAAAAATACCGAAGAAAATAACACCTTAAAAAACAGACTAACTCAAATGGCAAAAGAGCTCCAAAAAGTCAATGAGGAGAAGAATGTCTTGAAAGGCAGAATTAGCTAAATGGAAAAGGAGGTCCAAAAGAACAATGAAGAAAATACTACTTTAAAAATTAGATTGGAGCAAGTGGAAGCTAGTGACTTTATGTGAAATCAAGATATTATAAAACAGAACCAAAGGAATGAAAAAATGGAAGACAATGTTAAATATCTCATTGGAAAAACCACTGACCTGAAAAATGGATCCAGGAGAGATAATTTAAAAATTATTGGACTACCTGAAAGCCATGATCAAAAAAAGAGCCTAAATATCATCTTTCAAGAAATTATCAAGGAGAACTGCCCTGATATTCTAGAGCTAGAGGGTAAAATACAAATGGAAAGAATCCACAGATCACCTACTGAAAAAAGATCCCAAAAAGAAAACTCCTAGGAATATTGTCACCAAATTCCAGAGCACCCAGATCAAGGAGAAAATATTGCAAGTAGCCAGAAAGAAACAATTTGAGTATTGTAGAAACACAATCAGAATAATACAAGATCGAGCAGCTTCTACATTAAGTGATCAAAGGGCTTGGAATACAATATTCCGGAGGTCAATGGAGCTAGGATTAGAACCAAGAATCACCTACCCAGCAAAACTGAGTATCATGCTCCAAGGCAAAATATGGATTTTCAATAAAATAGAGGACTTTCAAGCTTTCTCAGTGAAAAGACCAAAGCTGAACAGAAAATTTGACTTTCAAACACAAGAATCAATAGAAGCATGAAAAGGTAAACAAGAAAGAGAAATAATAAGGGACTTACTAAAGTTGAACTGTTTTGTTTACATTCCTACAAGGAAAGATGATGTGTGTAATTTATGTGACCTCAGTATCAGGGTAGCTAAAGGGAATATGCGTATGTGTGTGTGTGTTTGTGTATACATATGTATATGTATGTGCATGTATGTATATATGTTTGTATATATATATATATATATATATATATATATATATATATATATATATGTTTGTATATATATATATATAGACAGAGAGCACAGGGTTAGTTGAATATGAAGGGATGATATCTAAAAAAATCAAAGTAAAGGATGAGAGAGGAATATATTGAGAAAGGGAGAAAGGGAGAGATGGAATGGTGTAAATTATCTTGCATAAAAGTGGCAAGAAAAAGCAATTCTGTGGGAAGGTAAGAGGGGGCAGGTGAGGGGGAATGAGTGAATCTTGCTCTCATCGGATTTGGCCTGAGGAGGGAATACCATACACACTCAATTGGGTATTTTACCCCACAGGAAAGAAGGAGGAAGAAGATAAAAAAGGGGGAATGATGGAAGGGAGGGCAGATAGGAGGAGGACATAATCAAAAGCAAACATTTTTGAAAAGAGACAGGGTCAAGGGAGAAAATTGAAGAAAGGGGAATTTGACAGGAAGGAGCAAAATATAGTTAGTCTTCCACAACATGAGTATTGTGGAAGGGTTTCACATAATGATATGCATGAGGTCTATGTTGAATTGCTTGCCTTCTTAGGGAGGGTGGGTGGGAAGGGAGGAGGGGAGAGAATTTGAAAGTCAAAGTTTTAAAAACAGTTGTTCAAAAACAAAAAATAAAAGGTTTTGCATGGAATTAGGAAATAAAAAAAAACTGAGTATCATGCTTCAAGGCAAAATATGGATTTTCAACAAAATAGAGGACTTTCAAGCTTTCTCAATGAAAAAGACCAGAGCTGAATTTAAAATTTCACTTTCAAACACAAGAATCAAGAGTAGCATGAAAAGGTAAACAAGAAGGAGAAATCATAAGGGACTTATTAAAGTTGAATTGTTTTGTTTACATTCCTCTACAGAAAGATGATGTGTATAATTCATGAGACCTCAGTATTAGGGTAGCTGAAGGAAATATGTATATATAGACAGAGGCCACAAGGTTAGTTGAATATGAAGGGATGATATCTAAAAAAATAAAATCACATAAAGTGATGAGAGAGCAATATATTGAGGGAGGGATAAAGGGAGAGATGAAATGGGGCAAATTATCTCACATAAAAGTGGCAAGAAAAAGCAGTTCTGTAGGAAGGGAAGAGAAGGCAGGTGAGGGGGAATGAGTGAATCCTGCTCTCATGAGATTTGCCCTGAGGAGGGAATACCATACACACTCAATTGGGTATGTTACCCCCACAGGAAAGGAGGAAGGAAATAAAAAAGGGGGGACAATAGAAGGAAGGGCAGATGGGGGAAGAGGTAATCAAAACCAAACATTTTTGAAAAGAAACAGGGTCAAGGGAGAAAATTGAAGAAAGGGGAATTTGACAGGAAGGAGCAAAATATAGTTAGTCTTTCACAACATGAGTACTGTGGAAGGATTTTGCATAATGATACACATGTGGCCTATGTTGAATTGCTTGCCTTCTTATGGATGGTGGTTGGGGAGGGAAGAGGGGAGAGAATTTGGAACTCAAAGGTTTAAAAGAAGATGTTCAAAAAAAGTTTTTTCAGACAACTAGGAAATAAGATAAACAGTCAGTGGGGCATAGAAATCTATCTTGCCCTACAAGAAAGTAAGGGAAAAGGGGATGGGGGAAGTCGGGTGTCAGAAGGGAGGGCCGACTTGGGAATGTGGCAATCAGAATATATGCCATCTAGGAGTGGGGGAAGGGTAGAAGTGGGGAGAAAATTTGTAATTCAAACTCTTGTGAAAATCAATGCTGAAGAATAAAAATGTTAAATAAATAAATAATAATTAAAGGAAAAAAAATTCCTCTTTCTCTTTTTAAAAAAAAATAATTTTTGATTAAGGAAGCAGAGAAAGATGTATTGAGAAATGAAGGTTATGCAAAAACAATAACAAAAAAGTCAAAACCTACCTCTGATGCTTGCCACCTTTGTGATTTTAAGCAAATCGTTTAGCTTTCTTTGGCATCAGTTTGCCCATTTAAAAAATTTGGGGTTCATCTAGATAAGTTAAAAGATCTTTCCATCAACAAATATATAATCCTATGAAACATGAGGAAGGTATAAGGTGAACTTGCTTCCCTCTTCTTCTATCTTCCTCTTCAACTGATTTAAGTTTTTGAGTATGTGTTTATGAGTGTATGTGTGTTTGCCTGTAAGTGAATTGTAGGAACAGATCAAGCCAAATAAAAAGTGTTCTACAGGTTTAATGTAGTTTTAACTTATTTGAGTCTCAACAGCATAAAACTGTACTTAAACTTCTGGAACACCCTATGTTAAACATTATAATTACAATTATCTATTATTATAGAGGGGAGCTACATGGCATAGTACATAGAGTGCCAGACCTGAAGTCAGGAAGACTCAGCTTCATGAGATCAAATCCAACCCCAGGCACTTACTAGCTTGGGAAAGTCACTCAGTCCTGTTTGCTTCAGTTCCTTATCTGTAAAATGAGCTGGAGAAAGAAATGGCAAACCACTATAATATCTTTGCCAAGAAAATCCCAAACGGGGTCACAAAAGAGTCAGATGTGACTGGAAAATGACTGAACAACAACAAAAAAGAATATAGTACTTGAAATAATTTTAAATATTATAAAATAGTTAGTGCTAACTGGAGAACTTCAGATGTTACATTGAGAACTAGAAAATCTGGCACCCCAGGCAAAAACTTAGTGAAGCCATATCTACCTAAACTTAATACCAAAATGACCAGGATCTGGGATACTGTTCCTGATCAAGTACCAAGTTCATTCTTTAGTCATAGAATATGTTCTGGGCATGCCTCCTTCTCACAAATCTTAGAATGTTACTTTTGCCATATATAGATTTAGTCAGAATCTTGGAGACTCGGACCTTTGGACTGAGCTCTCCCTCTCCACTTTTGAGATCCACAACTAAGTATCTTCTAGCCAAGAGTTATTTTGCCATGATCCCGGTCACCCTTCCTTCTTTTTTGGTCACAATCATAATAGTGACCATGCTACTGTTACTACAGCTGCTGCTGCTGCTGCTGCTGATTGTGGTAAAAATAATGATTCCAATATAATGATGATGATGAAAATTATGACATCTATCATAACCATAGAAAGTTTTATGTATAGCAAAACACTTAGCTTATGTTATTATGTTTGAGATTCACAGCAATCTTGATTAAATAGGCATTGAAAGTCTCACTATTCTCATTTCAAAGAAGAAAATGAGGATGAGAGAGAAAATGACTTTTCTATACCTACATAGCCGATAAGTGCCAGAGACAGTTTTCAAGCCAAGGCATCCTGGTTATAATGTTATAATTCCAACACATTCATGCATCACCTGAACTTTTGGGCTCATACTCCAGTACCTCAATATTCCTTGTTGATGTCACTTACAACTCTTTTCAGTTCTAGTTCATTGACTTCATGTATGTGGCTATATCTGCATGATACATGAGCTACCTACAAGAAGAGAGCCAAAAAATATCATCAGCTCTTATAACTGCATATTGCACACCCCTATGACTCTGGTCATAGTGCTTTGAATTTTTATCACTTTCTCCACATCACACTTTTATATCTATTCTTATCTTACTGAAATCTCTAGGCCTTCAATGTTTTCATGTTCTATTCCAACATCCCCTATTCTGGACTCACTTTCCTCCCTTAAAAATCTTAACATAATATTACTAGCTGATATTCATATGGCACTTTAAGATTTGCAAAGCACCATTATCTCATTTTATTCTCACAACAACCTTGTGAGGTAGGTGAATTATTATTTCTATTTTGTAGGTGAGGAACTGAGGCAAACAGGTTAAACAACTTGCTTAGGGTCATACACATAGTATTTGAAACTGGAATTGAATCTACTTGATGCTAGGTCCAGGGTTCTACCTGTTGGACCACATAACCAATTCAATGATATATTGCTTTCATCCTTAATTCCCTTGAGTTGATTCAACAACAATCTGTCGAACATCTCTTAGGTATAAAGAATTTGATATGAATATCCTTTAAGATCTCTAAACATTAAAGGGACTATTAAGTGTTTCCTGTCACTCAAGAGTGGTAAACAAGGGACATTTTATGTTAGTGAAATAAGAGATATTAAATGAAGTAGGGAGCTGAATTCCCTTAAAATAGGAGTGCTTACATCAGAAGAAGAATGGATTATGGAGGATGTGTAAGACCATGTTTATGTGAGGCTGGTCAGATCACAGAGTATTGAGTTGAGTTTTGGGTGACACACTTTTAAGAAGGCAATTCATAGAATATAAGATATCTGAAGGAAAGTGAGTAAGATAGTATCAATATCATGAGATATGAGGATTGGTTGAAAGTACTGGATACCTAATCCATAGAAGAGGGGCCTAAACAGATATATGATAGTTCTCATCAATTACATGTAAGGCTATCAACTGAAAGAAGCATTAGATTTGTTCTTTTTGGTTATAAGTAGCAGAACTTACTAGAAGTTGCAGAGGGGAAGACTTCATCTCAAAGTAACGAAAAAAATTCTTAACAATTAAATCAACAGAAATGGAAAAGATTACCTTAGTAAGTACTGGAATCTTCTTCAGTAGAGGACATCAAGCCAAAGTTGGATAAATATTATCCTAGGGGTTTATTAAAGGGGTTTTTTGTAAGATCTTAGACAAGAGCTCTCTGAGAGCTCTTGTAACTCTGTGGTTAAGTGAGTACATGATTGCTTGAAATTGTGGTCTCCTGAGGCTCTGTCATTTAGCTATATTTTGTCTGCCCCAGTTGAATATAAACTTCTTGAAGTCAGAGGTTTATCACTTCTGCCTTTATATACCTAAAGATTAGCACAGTGCCTACACCAAGTGGTAGTTTATAAATGCTTGCTTGATTAAATTATTTTTAAAATTTTTTTCTCTCCAGAATACTTGCCCATTTTCTAATATTTTGGTGGCTTGTTCTGGCTATACCCCAAAACTCCAATCTCAAGTGATATAGGTTGGGCCCCTGAAAGCAGATATAGCTTTCTATATGATATTGAATGTAGGGTGGGAGGTACACTCAAACTATTATTGTCCTGTGTACAAGGAGATGGAAGTTCTACTCAGATATTTAGTAAAAGCAAGAGGTAGGGCCAATCATTTCCAGAAATAACTCCCTGTTTAGTTTATTGATACAAATGACAGACAACCCAATCAATCAAATTTAAAAATAATTATTTAAATCTAACTTGCATTCTGGGGTGGGATATGCACTAATGAATCAGGGAAGTGTGGCACTAGAAAAAGTAGAGGGATGCTTGGTGGGACATACTTTCAACCAGATAGCAATTTGTGCCTCAGCTATGTGGATATCAACTTACTCTTTGATAGTTAGAAGTTTTTGTTGTTGTTTTAATAATAGAGGGAAATATTGCCTTAAAACTCAGCAGGATACTGGTGGTCAAAGATCCTTCAGTATGATCTAGGTAGAGATCGGAATAAAGTAGACATAGTATGGATTTGGAGTCAGGAATACCTTACTTAGTTTTATGACTTACTAGTTTTATGACTCTTGGTGAGTAACTTGAATGAACCTCAGTTTTCCCATCTCTAAAAATGGGAATAATAATAATAGTACCTACCACATGGGATTGTGAAAATCAGAAGAAATTTTATGTATGTATTTATATATGTGCACATATGTTTATTTATCTATATCATCTATATGCAATGATCAAGCAAAATTTTGCATGTGTTTGTATAACCTTGGTTGATCCTCACATTTTTTTACTTGAAAAAAATATTTGTGTATATGTAAGTGTATGTTTATACACATAGATAGTATTGGTAGACCTTAAAATGATTATGTGAATGTTAGCTCTCATTATTGTTCTTTTTTTATTTTTTTAAATGAAGTTCAGTTAGAAAGTATTGGAATAAGCTACTATCCTACTATGATTCCTCATATTTTATGTTGTGCAAGAGGTTAAAATAACTTCTCTATTTGAATAAAACATTGGGATACAGGCCCTGTAGGCTCACTGAAGGGACCTCATCTAGTAACATGCTGGCCAAATGTGAAAACATTTTTGAAGCAAGTTTCTCTGATAAAAGTTTCATTTCTCCAATTTGTAGAGAACTGAGTCAAATTTAATAAATAAGAACCATTCCCCAATTGGTAAATGATCAAAAGATATGAACAGTTTTCAATAAAGTAATCAAAGCTATCTATAGATAATGAAAAATGCTCTAAATCACTATTGATTGGAGAAATGCAAATTAAAACAAATCTGAGATACTGCCTCATATCTGTTGGAATAGTTAATAGGATAGAACAGGAAAATGACAATTGTCGAAGGGGATGTAGGAAAACTGAGACATTAATGTGCTGTCAGTGGAGCAGTGAACTGATTCACAGTGAAGTGAGTACAACCAGGAAAACACTGTACACACTGATGTAGAAAAATTTGAAACTTTGCCCCCAAACCAAATAATATTCATACCCTTTGACCTAGCAATACCACTACTAGGTCTGTATCCCAAAAGGGATAAAAAATGCAGAAAGGAAAAAGACTCATATGAACAAAAATATTTATAGCTTATTTTTTTCTGGTAGCAAAGAATTGGAAATTGTGGGGACACCCATCAATTGGGGAATGTCTGAACAAGCAGTGGGATATAATTGTGATGGAATACTATCGTGATAGAAGAAATGATGAATGGGATGCTCTCAGAAAAACCTAGAAAGACATATATGAACTGATACAAAGTGAAATGAGTAGAACCAGGAGAACATTGTACACAGTAATAGAAATATTTTAAGATGATCAATTGTGAATGACTTAGCTATTCTCAGCAATACAGCGATCCAAGACAACACTGAAGGACTCATGTTGAAAAATGCTCTCCATCCCCAAAGAGAGAACTGATGAAGTCTGAATACAAATTGGTGCATACTTTAATTTTTTTTCTTTTTTTTGGGGTGGGGGCTATGTTTTCTTTTCCAACATGACTAATATGGAAATATGATTTGCATGACTGCACATATATAACCTATATCAGATTGCTTGCCTTCTTAATGAGGGGGCAGTGAGGAATGGAGAGAATTTGGAACTCAACATTTTAAAAAGAAATTTTAAAAATTGTTTTTGCAAGTAATTGGGGACAAATAAAATACTAAATAAACAATTTTTAAAAACCATATACAATTGATATATCTTTTATATTTTTTGTTTGAATAAAAGTTTTTCGATATTCACTGAACAACAGTCAAATCTGATTTGGCATTGGGTTTATTTCTGGATTTTTTATTTAAAACAAGAATAAGGAGAAAGTACTTGATCACACAAATATGTGGTGGAAACTGTTAAGAGAATTTCATAAACCCTCTTGTTGAGAGTTGAAAATTGAATTTTAGAATTTTTAGTTGCTTAATTGATAAAATAAATAGCTAGAATATATGTATATATGTATATATATATATATATATATTTAAATTTTATACTGGTTAATGATAAAGAATACATCAAATAATAATGTTCTTATAGTGAATTGCACATATTGCTTCTTTTAATACAGTGTTTGTATGTAAGCTAAGCTTATTAAGAAAATGATTCTTTTAGATGTTACTTTCTTTTCTTCTACCATACGCATTTTGACTACACTCCTAGGGAAACTCTATTGCCTGACCAGTGTTACCAACCAGTTCATTTTAAAACCTGGCAGATGGATGAATATTGACATGAGTGAAAGGTAAATTTAAATTGGAAATCAGGCTGCAATGAGAAAGAGAGAGAGTATAATGTTTATTTCTGTACACCACTTGCAGTGATCCATGATATGCTCTTAATACTCATGGCCAACATTTATGGTTTTCAAACAGCCATATATTTATGCTGAAAGAACATAAACACTCACAACATCTTGATCCTGTTTACAAAGCTGATGATGAATAATTAAAGGGCGAGAGGAGAATGGAGAAACTACTCTTGTGACCTGTAGAGAATATAAATAAAGATGTGCACATGCATTTGACTATCTGTTGAGAATCATTTGTACTTCAATGGTGAACACTAGTGGAGGTTTGGAAATAATTTGACAACAGGTTGAAAACTGCAAAAATATTTTGTACTTTTCCAGAAGTGGTTGGAGTTTAATGTAATTGCTGCACAAACACCAAAATTGTTGGGCACATGATCATGTTTTCAAATCACTACAGAAGCAAGATAACAATGATTCAAGCATTCACATTCTTGTTGACACATGGGGTAATAAATAACACAATAAGGCAATTATTTGTGGCTTAAAGTTCCATTAAATATTCTTTAGCTCAAATTTTTACACCATCATTGTGAACCTCAGAAGGTTTACAAGCCACTGAATAAAAGCAATGGCTATAGGGAAGAGGTTCTTTATCTTTTTTGTATTGTAGACCTCATTTGCAGTATTGCGAATGCTACAGACCTTCTTGAATAAATGCTTTTTAAAAGGAGGATTTTAAAAGGAAGGCAATTACATTAAAAATGCATTTTTCCCTTCCAAAGTCATAGACACATTGTAATTTATCCATCTTTTTAAAGTCCATGGACCCCTGGGTTTATAACCTCTGCTCTATAAATTCACTATTGTGACAGAACACAGAATTTCCTTCTGTTACAGATCACACACTAATAGACAAGGGACCCTTACTCAGCAATTTTTTTTGGAATTTATTTCCCAGTGAACTCACAAAAATTCTTTTTTTTTTTCACTAGGAATGAGATAACTTATTTCACCACCAAGAAGTTTTGGTAGATGATAGTAACTTAGTTTCATATATAATAACTCCTGATGTCCTCCATGACAACATGGCAGGGCATTTCCCACACAATGTCCCAACAGTCTATGGCTTGACACCATGCCTAATGTCTCACTAATTGTCTGAAATTTATGAGGAATCTGCTTGAGTGAAATTGCTTGTGGTTATTCAGATTTATCTGCTCTGTTAAATGTCCTCCAAGGGGATAAATTTCTACACATTAGTCCAGCAGAGCTGCCCATAGAATGTTTAAGTATTCAATTGAATAATAAGTTTTTCTTTCTAAGGAATATTATCTAAATTATGTATTTAGTAATTTTAAAAATTAACAGTTTTAGATTATATATGTACACATGTGTGTATATGTATATGTGTGTGTATATAATCAAACATTTGTAGGAACCATTTCATATATTCCTTTTATATGTCCCAATGGGAATAGTGGGAAACAGTACACATTCAGTATAAAATTATTGTATTGACTGCTTAATTTCTAATTTTTTTCTTACTGATCCTAGGTAAATTACTTAACCTTTCTTTACTTCTCTCTACTTTTATGTAAAATATAGATACTATTCAAAGCTATTGTGAGGATGAAATTATATAACATTTGTAACTACTTTGGAAATCTTAAAGTGTTATATAGAAGTTGGCTTATTTAAATGCTCACTACTATATTATTTTCTTCTTACTATCCCTCACTTCTACCATTTTTTCTCCTATACCTTTTCTTTCCTTTTTCTTGATCTTGTTTAATTCCCTTCCACTTAGGACTTTCTTTTGTCCACCTGTCCAGATCTCATCCTTTATTTTCACTTTATTCTATCCACATCTCCCATGTCCCATACTTTTGCAGCTATTTCATGATATGATTGTGTTAGAAGAAACTTAGGTTAAATCTCAGAGTTGTCAAAAAAATCTTTCAAATTCTCAATTTGCTCCAGACTCATCCTACTACAGGAAGAATCTTTAAGTGAAGAGAGAAATCAAAAACTTTTACCTTCATAGATGGAGTGAGTCAGTTATATCTGTCATGTCATTTTTTTCCAGGCTGGTGGGAGTCTCACATAAAGAACAAAGTGAGTGAAAGATGTTTCCAAATATATTAGAATTAGGTGTGGTTCTTTTCAGATAATAAAACCATATGAAACCATCCTCCATGTCATTTCCTATAGAACAATAATACTCATCAATATCATACACCAGAACTGATTCAGTAATTCCCCAATGAGCATCCACTCTATTTCCAATTCTTTGCTAACACAAAAAGAGTTACTATACATATCCTTATACATGTTGTGCATTTTCCTTTTGTTTTGATCTCTTTGGGGTACAGACCTAGTGGTAGAATTGCTGGATTAAAGGTTATTTAGTTTTATCACCTTTTTGGTGAATAGTTCTAAATTTTTCTCCAGAAAGCCTGGACCAGTTCACACTCCATCAACAATTCATTAGCATACCTACTTTCTTCCATCCCTTTTCATTTCTGACAAGTTGGATGTGCAAAACCTTTTTAATTTAATGTAATCAAAATTATCCATGTTGCATTTCATAATGTTCTCTATCTCTTGTTTAGTCATAAATTCTTCTGTTCTCTGTAATCTGACAGGTAAACTATTTCTTACTCTCTTAGTTTGCTTATAGTATCAGCTTTTCTATCTAAATCATCTACCCATTTTGACTTTATCTTCATATATTTTGTAAGATGTTGATTTATGCCTTGTTTACCCCACACTATTTTCCAATGTTTCCATCAATGAACTCCCTAGGAAAAAAAAAAACTCCAGGGCTAAATGGATTGACAAGTAAATTCTATCAAACACTTAAAGAACAATTAATTCTAATACTATATAAACTATTTGGAGAAAATATGCAAACAAGGAGTCCTACCAAATTTTTTATGATATACTTGTGATATATTTATGATATAAATATGGTGCAGATACCTAAACTGGGAAGAGCCAAAACAGACAAAGGAAATTATAGAACAATTTTCCTAGTGAATATAGATGCAAAAATTTTAAATATAATATTAGCAAAGAGATTACAGCAACTTATCTTGAGAATAACACACTGTGACTAGGTAGAATTTATACCAGGAATGCAGGGCTATTTCAATATTAGGAAAACTATCAGCCTAATTGACTATATCAACAAATTAAGTTATCGCTCTTTTCAGATGATATGATGATTTACTCAGAGAATCCTAGAGAATCAACTAAAAACTACTGAAAATAATTAACAACTTTAGCAAAGTTGCAGGACACTTGATAAACCCACATGACTCATCAGCATTTCTACACATTATCAACTAAGCCCAGAAGCAAAGAATAAAGAGAAAATTCTTTTTAAGTAACTGTAGACAATATAAAATACTTGGGAGTCTACCTATCAAGACAAACCCAGGGAAATTATGCACACAATTGCAAAACACTTTTCACACAAATGAAGTCACATCTAAATAATTAGAAAAATATCAGTTGTTCATGGGTAGGCTGAGTCAATGTAATGAAAATAATTCTACCTGAATTAATTTACTCAATGCCATAACAATCAAAGTATCAAAAATTATTTTATATAATTAGAAAAATATAATAAAATTCATCTGGAAGAACAAAAAGTCAAAGGAATTAATGAAAAAAAAAATGTGCAAGAATGGCCTAGCTGTACTACAACTCAAACTGTATTATAAAGTTGTAATCATCAAAAGTACACAGTACCAGTTAAGAAATAGAACACTGGATCAATGGAACAAATGAGGTATATATTACACAGCACTAAATAACTTCCACAGTTATCTCTTTCTTTTACTCTTCCAGGATTTCTTGTTGGGCTTCAGTTCAATTAGCAGGTTGTAGGTATTTTCACATTGTTGTCTTCTGAGTTTATGTCCTGGTTTTACTTGCCACCATAGTATCTTCTTATGATCAGGTTCTTCTTATGTGCTCATTTTTACACCCTATTTTTTTTTTTTACTTTGAACTTTATGTTAAAGTTGGACTCTGTTCACCTCAGAGTGGGGAGGCACTATCCCACACTTCAGGCTTTTTGAGTTACTATTTTAAAAGCTAATATATCATTTTCCTATTTTGTCATGTTGGCCAATCTGACAGGAGAGATGTGGTACCTAGGAGTGATTTGCATTTCTCTAATCAGTAGTGATTTAAAGCATTTTTTCATATGACTGTAGATATCTTTGATTTCTTCCTCTGAAAACTGCCTGTTCATATCCTTTGACCATTTCTCAATTGGGGAATGACTTGTATTCCTATAAATTTGGCTCAGTTCCCTGTATATTTTAGATATGCAACCTTTATCAGAGACACTAGTCGTAAAGATTCTTTCCTAATTTTCTACTTCCCTCCTAATCTTTGTTCCACTGGCTTCGTTTGTACAAAACTTTTCAATTTAACTTAATCAAAATTACTCATTTTGCGTTTTGTAACACTTCCTATTTCTTTTTGGGTCATGAATTCTTTCCTTCTCCATAAATCTGACAGGTAAACTATTCCTTGCTCTTCCAAATTGCTTATAGTATCAGCCTTTATTCCTAAATCATGAATCCATTTTGACTTTATTTTGATATATGGTGTAAGATATTGGTCTATGCCCAATTTCTGCCATACTATTTTCCAATTTCCCATCAGTTTTTGTGAAATAGTGAATTCTTAACCCAGAAGCTAGATTTTTTGAATTTATCAAAGAGTAGATTGCTATAGTCATTGACCACTGTGTCTTGTGTACCTAACCTATTCCATTGATTCACCACTCTACCAACTAGCTTTGATGACTGCTGCTTTATAATACAGTTTAATATCTAATATGACTAGGCCACCTTCCCAAACATTTCTTTTCATAAGTTTTCTTGATATTCTGGATGTTTTGTTCTTACAGATGAATTTTGTCATTATTTTATCTAGCTCTGTAAAATATTTTTGGGTAGTTTGATTGGTATGCCATTGAATAAGTAAACTTAGGTAAAATTGTCATTTTTATTATATTAGCTCAGCCTAACCATGAGCAAATGATGTTTTTCCATTTATTTAGATCTGACTTTATTTGCGTGAAAAGTAGTATGTAATTGTGTTCATATAGTTCCTGGGTTTGTCTTGGCAGGTAGCCTCTCAAATATTTTATAGTGTCTACAGTAACTTTACATGGAATTCCTTTTTCTATCTCTTGCTGTTGGGCTTTGTTAGTAATATATAGGAATGCAGAGGATTAATGTAGGTTCATTTTATATCCTGTAACTTTGCTAAAGTTATTTATTATTTCAAGTAGTGTTTTGCTTTATTCTCTAGGATTCTCTGAGTAAATCATCATATCATCTGAAAAGAGTAATAACTTAATTTCTTCTTTGCCTATTCTAATTCCTTCAATTTCTTCTGTTATTGCTAAAACTAACATTTCTAGTACCAAATTGAAAAATAGGGGTGGTAATGGACATCCTTGTTTCATGCCGATCTTATTGGGAATGCACCTAGCTTATCTCTATTACATATAATGCTTGCTGATGGTTTTAGGTAGATGCTACTTATCATTTAAAGGAAGACTCCATTTATTCCTATGTTTTGCAGTGTTTTTAATATGAATGGATATTGTATTTTGTCAAAAGCTTTTTCTGCATCTATTGAGATAATCATATGGTTTCTACTAGTTTTGTTGTTAATATGATCAATTATGCTGATAGTTTTCCTATTATTGAACCAGCCTTGCTTTCCTGGAATAAATCCTACCTTGTCATAGTGCATTATTCTCATGATAAGTTGCTGCAATCTTTTTGCTAATATTTTATTTAACATTTTTGCGTCAATATTTATTAGGGAAATTTTTCTATAATTTTCTTTTTCTGTCTTGACTCTTACTGGTTTAGGTATTAATACCACATTTGTGTCATAAAAAAGAATTTGGTAGGACTCCTTCCTCACCTATTTTCCCAAATAATCTATAAAGCATGGGAATTCATTGTTCTTTAAATATTTGGTAGAATTTACATGTAAAACTGTCAGGCTCTGGAGATTTTTCCTAGGGAGTTCATTGCTGGCTTGCTCAATTTCTTTTTCTGAGATGGTGTTATTTAGGTCTTGTATGTCCTCTTATGATAACATGGGCAATTTATATTTTTGTAAATATTCGTCCATTTCTTTAGGGTTGTCAAATTTATTGGCATACAATTGTTCAAAATAGTTCCTAATTGTTGTTTTAATTTCTTGTTCATAGGAGGTGAATTCACCCTTTTCATTTTTGATACTGGTAATTTGGTTTTCTTTTTTCTTTTTTTTTAATGAAATTGACCAAAGTTTTATCAATTTTATTGAGTTTTCAAAAAACTAGCTCTTAGTTTTAGGTATTAGTTCAATAGTTTTCTTGACTTCAATTTTATTAATCTCTCTTTTGGTTTTCAGTATTTCTAATTTGGTATTTATTTGGAAATTTTCAATTCATTCTTTTTCTAGCTTTTTCATTAGCATACCCAATTCATTGATTTCCTTTTTATTTATTTTAATTCATGTAAGCATTTAGAGATATAAAACTTCCCTTAAGAACTGCTTTTGCTGCATCCATTCAGTTTTGGTATGTTGTCTCATTATTGTCATTCTCTTGCATAAAGTTATTAATTGTTTCTCTGATTTGTTCTTTGACCCACTCATTCTTTAAGATTAGATTATTTAGTTTTCAATTAATTTTTAATTTATCTTTCCATGGTCCTTTATTAAAAATAATTTTTATTGCATCATTATCTGAAAAGGAAGCATTGGCTATTCCTGCCTTTCTGCATTGGTTGTGAAGTTTTTATGTCTTAGTACATGATCAATTTTTGTGTATGTGCCATGTACCACTGAGAAAAGGTATATTCCATTTTATCCTCATTCAGTATTCTCCAGAAGTCCATCATATCTATCTTTTCTAAAATTCTATTCACCTCCTGTATTGGCAACCAAAAATGGCCTCCTTAGCACTTAGTCAACAAGTGCCCTTGACTAGTTTGGCTTTTTCCCCTGAACTGAATGCTGTTTGTATGTTGGACTGGAGTAAGCTTGTCGGCCCCTTCACCTTGCTTCCCTTGCTTAAGCTGATGGAAAGAACCTGTGCTTTCCCGGTCAACCCCTTCACCTTGCTTAAGCAGATTGAAAGAACCTGTGCTTTCCCCGGCGTACCTTACACCCCCGCAGAAGCTGGATGGTTAAAAGCAGCTCCCGTTGGAGCCAGAGGCTGCTACAGCCACAGCCGCAGCCGCAGCCGCAGCCGCAGCCGCAGCCGCAGCCGCAGCCGCAGCCGCAGCCGCAGCCGCAGCCGCAGCCGCAGCCGCAGCCCCAGCCACAGCCACAGCCACAGCCACAGCCACAGCCACAGCAGGAGCTGCCAGTAGCAGAGCTGACCTACGGGAGGAAGCTGAACAAAGACTTCAGGCCAGTGGGTAATCTTATTACCACAGAGGGGAAAGCATGATTTTGCTTTACGCAATCATGCTTCTCTGTAGCCTCCTGGTTACTCTTTCAAGGCGTACTTATTAGGCCTGGAAGCTTTTGATCAATATATCAAAATGGGGTTGCTGGTTCATGGGTTGGTTACTGTGGAGCCTAAATATATGTTTTGATTCTTCTGCCTTCTACTTTGAGAGTTTCTTATATCCGGCGGTTCCGAACCTTTCAGACATGTTTATGATCCTCTTTGAGATTATAAACTCTGCCCTCCTAATACACCTCCTTAGCTTCTTTCTTGTTTACTTTGAGGTTATATTTATCAAGTTCAGAGAGTGGGAGTTTGATGTCCCCCACTAGTAAAGTTTTGCTGTCTATAACTCCCTTAACTTCACCTCTAAGAATTTGCATGGTATACCACTTGGTGCATATATGTTGAGTAATGATATTGCTTCATTGTCTATGGTGCCTTTTATATAGTTATAGTTTCCTTCCTTATCTCTTTTAATTAGATTTATCTTACTTTTTGCTTTATCTGAGCTTAAGATAGCGACTACTGTTTTTTTTTTTTTACTTCAGCTGAAGTTTAATATATTCTACTCCAGTCTTTTACCTTTACCCTGTGTGTATCCCCCTGTTTCAAATGTCTTTCTTGTAAACAACATATTGTAGGATTATGGTTTTTAATCCATTCTGCTATCCACCTTCATTTCATGGGAGATTTCATCCCATTCACATTCACAGTTATGATTACTATCTGTGTCTTTTTTCATCCTATTTCATTTCCCCCCCATTTGTGCTTTTATTTTTCCCTTCCACTCCTCAAAAGAGTTTTCCTTTTGACCACTGTCTTCATGAGTTTTCCCTCCCTATTGCCTCCCCTCCCTTATCTTACCCTTTTCCCCTTGCTACTTCTTCTCTCCCTTCTAACTATCCCCCCTTTTCTTTCCCCTTTCCCTTCCTACTGCCTGTAGGACAAGTTTGATTTCCGTACTTTTCAGATTATGTTATTCTCTCCTTGAAATAAATCCAATGAAAGTAAAGCTCAAACACTGCTCTTCTCCCTCCCTTTTTTCCCTCTACTAGTTTTTGTGCCTCTTCATGTAATTTAATTTACCCTTTTCTACTTTCTCCTTACCTTTTCTCCCAGAACAATCCCTTTACATCCCTCAATTATGTCTTTTTATCATCATATCAGTTACTTTATACTGACACCCTCAATCTATGTATATTCCTTTTAATTTTCATAACTGTATCATTCTCAAGATGGACATTATATATAACATGTATAAAACAATATAATCCTATATTAGGAGGTACACAATTTGTCCTTATTGGATAACACATTTTCCCCCCATTTACCTTTTTATGTCTCTCTTGGGTTTTGTATTTGAAGAACAAATTTTCTGTTGAGCTCTGGCCTGTTCATCAGGAAGGTCTGGAATTCCTTTATTTCACTGAATATCCATCTTCTTGCCTGAAAGTTTATACTCAATTTTGCTGGATAGTTGATCCTTGGTTGTAGTCTAAGCTCCTTTGCCTTTTGGAATATCATATTCCAATTCCTCTGATCTTTTAATGTAGAAGCTGCAAGATCTTGTGTGATCCTGACTGTAGTTCTGTGATATTTGAATTGTTTCTTTCTGGCTGCTTGCAGTATTTTCTCCTTGACCTAATAATTCTGGAATTTGGCTACTATATTCCCTTGAATTTTCAATTTGTTGTCTCTTTCAAGGGGTGATGGATGGATTCTTTCAATGACTGTTTTACCCTTGAGGCCTTGATGATTTCTTGGAAGACACTGTCCAGGCTCTTTTTTTCATCATGGCTTTACAGCATACCAATAATTCTTAGATTGTCTCTCCTGGATCTGTTTTCCAGGTCAGTTGTTTTTCCAATCAGATATTTCACATTTTCTTCTTTTTTTAATTCTTTAAATTTTGTTTGACTGATTCTTGATGCCTTATAGAGTCATTAGCTTCTACTTGCCCAATTCTAATTTTTAACAAATCCTTTTCTTCATTTAACTCTGAATCTCCTTTTCCATTTGGTTAATTTTACTTTTCAAGGAGTCATTCTCTCCAATTAGGTTCTAGACCTCCGTAACCATTTTGCTAATTTTACTTTTTACAGATTTGTTCTCATCAGTGAATTTCTTTTTGCATTTTTTCTTTTACCTCTCTAATTTCATTTTAAAAATCCTCCTTGAGCTCTTCCAGGAATTCTTTTAGGCCTTGAGATCAGTTCACATTTATTTTTGAGGTTTCAGATGTGGGTATAGTGTCAACACTTTTCTCTTCTGAATTTGTATTTTAATCTTCCCTGTCTCCATAAAAAGAATCTGTAGTCCTTGGTTTTCTTGATTGTTTCTTCATGATGGTTATCTTTTAAAGTGAATCTCTGCTTCTGGGGCTCAGGAGGCTCTGTACCAAGTTTCTTGTCCTGGGAACTGTGGGCCTGATTACTGGCTTTTTGTGTACTGTGGCATCTGGTTTGGTGAGGTGTGGGGCAGGAGTAGTCTGGCTGCTGGAAGTCTCCTCTTCCCCTAATACTATCCTACAGCATGGGTGGTCTCAGCAGTTGTCTTCACTGGTGTCTACCACTTCCCCTGGCTGTGTGAAGGCACATCTGGGATCCTGGTGTAGATACTTGCTGACTCCATCCCACTGGGGCTCAGGAACTCCTACTGTTCTGCTGAGGTGGTGTCTGCTGGGAAATCTCTCTTTCTTCACTAGTGTCCTTCCATTACCACAAAAGAGGCCCTCTCCCTAGTTTCCTGAGCTAAAAGGCTACTGAAGCCCCACTTCTGGTTCCTCTATTCCAGGATTTCTCCCAGGTGATTATTATCTGGTTGAAGAAGGGATGGATGGGAGCCATTTTACCTCATCATCATGGCTCCTGGAAGTTCAAGAAGGTGAGTTTCAAACCTTTAGATTGTGGCCTGGAAGCCTTAGGGGTAGCTGGTGTCTCCCATAGCTCCAACAGACTCCTGTCCCGGTTTGAGATGCCTGGGGATCACTGCAGTAGCCAGTACTTCTGCCCTGGGGCTGCTCCTGCTACCGCTCAGGTATGTTTTGGTTTCACAGACCCAGCATTCTCCCAGCCAGGTTCACTGGCTTAGTTTTGCTACTGATACTGTTCTGTTGTGGTCTGGTGCCACAAGTTCTCCTTTCTACCCTGGAACTGTAATCCACAACTTCATATGGGCAATAGAATTACCAATCAGTGCCAGCAAAGGTTTTTTTGTTTGATCTTTCTGACCAGTTATCCAAACCCCTTACTGTGTTTGGACTGAGAGCTCCTACAGCCACTGCTGCTGCTTCCACAGCCACCTCAAATACCTGCGCCTGATGCTGCCTCCAAGTGACCTGACCCTCACTGTGGTGGAACAGAACTCTTCTACCAAGCTCTCAGAGGTTACAAAAGTGGGCAATACCACCTCCTGAGGGATGCTGAAATGATTCCATGGAGTGGTAGTAGCTTTGGGTGCAATTGGGGCCTATTGAATAAAAATAAGGGGGGTGTAAAAGCATAAGGAAAGAAGAGACAAGAAAATTTTGAAAAACTATTCATACATGCTTCATCTGTTATGTAACATAGTTAAAGTCATAGCAACTACATTATTTTCCAAATAAATACACAGAATTCAAGTTATAACAGATCAGTGGTCAAGTCCACTGACAGATCTTGATAAGCAAGTGTTGACAGGCAAGCATGTCACACATTTCTGGGAAGTCCAGCATGCAACAGCCAGAATATGTGAGTGTAATGACTTGCTTACAATACAATACTATATGGTTACATTACACAATATTTCATCATCAAAATTTCAATGTAGGAAGCCTCCCACAAATTTACAATAAATTATTAAATTTAAGATGCATCATTCAAAAATTTTATTTATTTGAAATAACACAAATTTCCAAAAAAATCTGTTAAAGGGTTAAAGAAAGTAAATTTCCAGGGGTGTCCTGAATAATTTTTCTAAAAGAAGGGAGTAGGCCAAATAAGTTTGGGAACATCTGCTCTAAATTATCTTAGGCTGAAAAAATATCTCACTCTTATCTTTTTTTGGCTCTACCACTCAAAATTTTGATTTGAGACATTATTTTTAAGTGGTTTGGAGGAGAATGTTGGGAGAGTTTGGTTGGATTGTTGCCTCTAATCTGCCATCTTGGCTTTGTGTCCTCATAGAGATCTCATCTTAAATTGTATTCCTATGAAGAAATGTATTCATTTTCCCTTAAAGGTACATTCCTTTCCTTAAAAAGGTACATTGTATCTGGCTCGTTGTTTTTGATCCTTCCTTCTCCTTTCTACCCCATCTTCCTCCAGATTGGGACACATTTAAGTTTTCTTTTTTTGTTCTCCTTGGATATTTTTATAATAGAATAATTTGTCTTATTCAGGATATTTAAAGTTAAGGTAGACCTTGGCTTACTCTGCCAAGAGCATCTCCTGAAGCATTTTTATTGTTACTTATTCAATCACAGCTTGGGATGCATGAATAGATTTAAGCTGTCAGTGTGAGTGTTTCTCCCTCTAGCTGTGTTTTCTATCTTTCCTTTAAATGGGGAAGTTATTGTGAACTGATTAATTTTTTGACAGTAATGATAACATTCAACATTAAAAATCTATCTTTCACGAATTTCCTTTTCACTGCACTCTGGAAAAATTCTCCTAATATCCTCTTATTGTAAAGGATGAAATTTAAATGGTATATAGCCCTTTCCTTCCTTCCTTCCTTTCTTCTTTCCTGCCTTCCTTCCTTCCTTCCTTCCTTCTTTCTCTTTCTTAGTCCTTCTTTCTCTCTTTCTCTTTTCCCTCTCTCTCTCTCTTAGTTTCTTTCTTTCTTTCTCTCTGTCCTATCTCTTCCTTCCTTTCTGAAATTATGAGGCTTTTCTTTTTATTATTGACATTTTTACATCATACACTTAACAGGAAGGTCTCTGAGTCAATGGGTATGAATATTTTCATCATATTTTAGTATAATCCCAAACGTATTTTCAGAATGGTTCAATCAACCATGATCCATGAACAGCATATTGTTACATATCTTTTTTGTTCTTCTGATGTACATTTCCTAAAACAAGAAAATAGAAAAAAGAAACTACATTGGCATATTGTGTGTATACATACACATATATATGAACATATACATACTCCTGTACATAGATATTAATATGTTAATATATGAATATTATAACTTGTGGTAGTTTAATTGAACACAGTTCTCACAGTCCTTTTATATACTTATTTCCATTAACATCATGACAATTTGATTACCTTTTCTAGCTGTGCTCTACATGAGTACAGAAAGCAAGCTATTAACTTGAGATTTAATGTGCCTTAAGGCAAATAGCTGAATTGGCATCTCCTTTGCTTCATATGAATGTGAATTAGTATCTTAAAACTTTAAGACATTTCATGGCTTTTAGTTATCTTTTAGTATACCTTTCCCATTTAGTATATCTTTTCCCTTTTCAATATATCTTTCTTTAAGGTTTAGAGATGACAAGACTATAGTCCGAGGGATGTTAGAAGGCTTAACTGAGGTCACATAACTAATTATTTATAAACTTACATTGTAACCTAGACTTCCAGACTGACAGTCTACTATTATTTCTGATCCCACTGCTGGAGCCCACTTTCTCCCAAAATTACCTAGATGTGGTGACATATATCAGTAACTCCTGCCATCAAGCAGGCTGAGGCTATAAGTATCTTTTGAGATTAGAAGTTCTGAGCTATATTAGTGTGCTAAGCCAATAGGGTGTGTGCCCTAAATTCAGCATCATGATGGTCAGCCACTGGGAGATGGGTCACCAGGCAAGAAAATGGCCAAGAAAGGAAATGGAGAAAATCAAAGTCCCTTTTCTGATTAGTAATGAGATTAAACCCCAGAGTAGAACCTATATTTACAGCCTAAAAGCTATGGGACCCAGCTTTTTTTTTTAAAGTGCATATATTTTTCCTGTATAGATACTTGACAATCCCACCCCCCAACAAAGCAGATCCTCTGAAAAAAACAGAGTTAAATAAAACCACCTAATATCATGACTAAGGCAATAGTATTTTCCCTTCATTTCACTTTATTTAATGTACTAAAAACAAGAACAAATTCTGGCTCTTCTTGTTAATTGAATTTGCATATTGCCTAAGTTGTGGAGTAATATTGTAGTGGTGGCTCTCAAATCACTGTGGAATCTGAGTTCAGTGTTTGTTTAGGTCAACTTCCATTTTCCACACATCTCTGAATTTCATTTTATCCTCATCAAGATGGATATGATGCTTTGAGAGTTTATTGTGAAAATTAATTCATGATTTTTGTGAAGCATTTTGAGTTTTTTTGAAGAAAAATAAAGTTCACTTGTGGAGGATTATTCTCCAGCCCTCTAACTTGTGATTTTCACATCATCATCCCTGGCAAGGAATCAAGACATCGCACATTGTTCACTTTGAAGAGTTACAGCTTTGGAGTGTCAGCATAGAAGCTGACTTTAAATCCTTTTATGACCACCTGTCTTTAAATCCTTATCAATAGCTCCTAAATATTTTCTTGTAAGGGATTCACTTTGGCATCCAACTATATTGTGTGGGCTCACCTTGAGTTTCAAATCTAGATTTATTTCCTTTTGTGTTTCAAAGTCAGTGTTTTTTCTTTTGCCTTAAATAATCTTGTTTCCAATTTTCCTTTAGCCTTTACAGTAATACTAGATTCCTTCCAGGGGCTGTACAACATAGTGAAAAAGAGCTCTATACTCAGAATCAGAAGACTTAGGTTTAAGCTCTCCTTCTGTCACATATTAGCTGTGTGACTTTGGGTAAGCCACTTAAATGATAGCTATTATTCATTGCTCTGAGCCTTATAGAATCAGAGTTAGAAGTGACCTTGATGCATATGAGGTCCAAACCATATCCCCAAAAGAATCTTTACTAAAATATACCTAACCAATGGTTTGTCCAGTCTCTTTTTGCAGAACTCCAGAGAAGGCAAATTTACTTCTCCTGAGGCAGCCCATTCTACTTTTGGATACCTCAGATTCCTAGGAGGCTTTTCCTGACGTAGGCCTAAATTTACTTCTTCACAACTTACATCTATTGCTCCTATTTCTGTTCTTTAGGACCAGAAAGAACAAGCACATTTTTTTTTCCTACAAGACAGACTTTCTCTGTTGCTTCATAAGTAAAAAGGAGTTGATAATGATTTACAGTACTTCAGAAAATTTTTGTAAGGGTCAAATGAGTTTCTTTATCTAAAGTGCTTTGTAAATTTGACACACTATTTAAATATTAGTTATTATTATACTGCCATTTTTCTAACACTTCCTTGCTTCTGTTCCAGGGATATCCTTTGGCCTCAAATACTTTCATA
Organism: Trichosurus vulpecula; assembly: GCF_011100635.1. Classification (NCBI taxonomy): domain Eukaryota; kingdom Metazoa; phylum Chordata; class Mammalia; order Diprotodontia; family Phalangeridae; genus Trichosurus; species Trichosurus vulpecula. The sequence continues at coordinate 128,397,960 of NC_050573.1, read as the reverse complement.
AAATGATTTATAGAAAAGATCCTTGTGGATACAAAACCATATAGCTAAACATAACCCAGAGATTGCTGTTCATTTGGAGAGAATGAGAAAAAGAAATCAAGCCATATTGTCTTTTTAAAATGTGTAGGTGCTTTTGGCTTATACGAGGTTTCTATTAGCTTGTTAATATCCTGATCAAACTGGTAATAGTTTCTCTAGACTGGTTTACAACCTATCTATAAAGATTACTGATTATGTTCATTTGCAACCATTTGATGATGAGAATCACACGAAGCTCCTTGTATTATGATGAGTTTTTCTTGTTCTGCTTTGGTCAGCTAGAAAGCCTTAGGGATTTGGGGAAAATTAGAAAGACTAGCCAAGGGTCTGGAAAATTGCAAACTTTAAGTTATCATTATGGGTTTAATAATTTCTTGAATATTATATTAAGCTTGGGTGTTTAATAATTCATTCTCACTTCTCTCTTTTCCCTATCGCCTAATAAAAATTTTCCCATACTACTTGGTACTATTCATTTTGAATTTCCTAATTTAATTCCTTCTTATACTATTTTTTAGAGTAACCATTTTAATTACTCCTAGTGGTAGTATAATCTTCACTGGCATGTGTCTTCATGTATTCAGCGGCTCAAACTGGGCGTAATTGATTTTCTTCCTTGTGTCTGCATTATTTCAGAGCAAATCAGAGGGGTTTGTGCCAACTTGTTGCTGGACTGGGTTGGGAGGAGAGGGTTCTTTATTTAAGTGTTGGAAAGAGAGCCTAATCCAGGTGAAAAGCATAGCTGATGGATAATACTGGGTGAACTCACTAAATTCTGATCTTTTAGCAAGTGTTCAACCTATAGCTAAGATGTGAAGTTCTAAGAAAAGAGAAGGCAAAAGAAAGAAGCTGTAAGAATTGAGTGATTAGTAAAGCAACTGAGTAACCAAGCTAAAGGTCAGGGACAGTTAGAATGAGCATGGGTGCTTTATAGTAATAGACTAATAATTTTCCAGTTTCGGAAGTGGACTCCTACAACCTTGAGCTGATGTGTGGAAGAACATCATCTAACAATGATCTTGAGAATCAGAATAAAAATCTCAAATATGGTAGGGACCTTAGGGAAATTCTAGTCTAGTATGTACTTGAAGGAAAATCTTAATGATATTTCAAAAGCAGCCATCTAGCCTTGGCTTAAAGATCTAATAACGAGGTGATATCCAACATGTTCCATGAGACAGAGACAAGATATATGGCATGTGTCAGGTGGACCAAACAATCACCACCATCTCATATGGTTTAGACCTGGAAAGGACCAAAAAACATCAAGTTCAAACCCAACCTTTTGAGTTTGAATCTCAAAGAGATTAAGTTCAGAACCACAAAGTTGATCTCATCTTCCTGACCAAAATTATAGCAGTCTATCTGTGGCATCACCAACTCTGAGATGTCAATGAAGTCCAAGGACTGTTTCCTAAGAGCACCAGAAAGAGCTATACACTTAGTCTCCCTGTCTCCAGATCAGTGCCTGCAGCAATATCAAGAATATCTAGTAACTCTACCTCCTCAGGTACACATACTGAATACATGGAAAAGAACATTCTCACCATCAAAGTTATTGGCATTGTCAAATGGTTCCATATCAGAAAAGAATGTGGTTTTGTCAATGGAAATGAAAGTAAAGAAGAGGTATTGCCATTTATGTTGCTCTTTCATCCTAAGGATAAGATGAGCCTTTCCAGCTTCCCTGCATATGAATCTACTTATAGGTGTTGTCTCTACCTATCAGAATGTGAGTTTTTTGAGAAAAGAGAAATATTTAAATTTTGCATCCTTATTGGCAGTTCTTAGGATCATGCTCAGCACAGGGGAAGCATTTAATAAATATACTTTTCATTCATTCACTACTTCCCATCTGGGGGCAGCTCTAATTGCTTTGAGGATTTCCTTACATCAATTAGAAACATATGTCTGCAATTTTTACTCCATGGTCTGAGTTCTGCCTAGTGGGATGAGTAGAATAAAAATAATCTCTCTTTAACATCACAACTTTTCAAATACTTGAAATACCACTCAATATTTGAATACTATCACATCATCTCTTCTCAACATTAAAAATCCCATGGTTCTCCAATGGATCTTTATATGGCAAACACTCAAGGGTCTTTTACTATTCTGATTGCCCTTCTATGGACCCTCTAAAGAGGGGTTCATAAGCTGAAATCTGTGAATTTTGGAGGAATTTGATAAAATATAAATAAAAACCATCTAGTTCAGCCTTGTTATTCTAAATGAAGCACATTAAGGTCTTACAATTTATTTAGATCATGGACTCCTTTGACAAATTAGTAATGCTTCCAGATCACTTGTTAGATTAATGCACCTAAAGGCATTAAAATAAGATTTTGAAGGAAAAATAATTAATGCTGAAATAAATATCAAAATATTGATCACCTCCTTAATTTCTTTATTGTTTATTTGGTAGTTAGGTTTATCTAGTTCTGAGAGGGGGAGTTTGATGTCCCCCACTAGTACAGTTTTGCTGTCTATTTCTTCCAGTAACTCCCTTAACCTCTCTTTTAAGAATTTGTGCTATACCCCTGGGTACATATATGTTTAGTAATGATATTACTTCATTGTCTATGGTATCTTTTAGCCGGATGTAGTTTCCTTCCTTCTCTCTTTTAATTAGATCTATTTTTGCTTTTGCTTTCTCTGAGATCAGGATTGCTATCCTTGCTTTTTTTAACTTTAGCTGAAGAATAATATATTCTACTCCAGCCTTTTACCTTACTCTGTGTATATCCCTCTGCTTCAAATGTGTTTCTTGTAAACAACATATTGTAGGATTATGGTTTTTAATTTACTCTGCTATGTTTCCATTATATGTCAGAGTTCATCCCATTCACAATCACAATTAAGATTACTTTCCATCTTTCTCTCTATCCTATCCCCACCCCCATTTATGCTTTTTTCTTTCCTTTCTCTCTTTTCCTCCTCATGAAAGTTTTGCTTTTGACTACTGCCTTCCTCCATCTGCCCTCTGTTCTATCATCAGCCTCCTCCCTTTTTCTTTCCCTTTCCCCCTACTACTTCTTCCGTCCCTTCTATCTACCCCCTTGTAACCAGAATGGCCTTTGTTTTCTTTGAGTGACTCAATTTATCTCAGTGAGCTTTACTAGGTGCTAAGCCCCAGGCCCAAACCCCATTAGGTGTTAGTAATCCACGTGGATGTGAACCTCCCAGGGTCCTAAGGGGAGGGGCCAACTCAAGAACCAATCACCAGAGCCTGAGCTCTGGTGATTCAGATGATATTTGATTTTGTCTGAAGCCCTATAAGAAGGGAGGACAGAGCCATTTGTGCGGGGCTCTGGAGATGGTGTTGATGAGGAGACTCCGGGCAGCTGTAGTTAAGGAGCCTTCCAGCTTGTAAACCCGGATGCTGAAACTTTGTTGAACTCTGGTAACTATCTGTTGGAACTTGAATCAGACAAAGTCTGTTGATGTCTGTAATTTGTTTGCATTTTGTTTTGAAGTTCAGGATACTGGTTTTTTTTTTCCCCTGAACTAACTGAATGATATTTGAATTAAAAGTAAGCTTGTCAACCCCTTCACCTTGCTTTCCTTAATTAAGCAGATTGAAAGAACCTGTGCTGTTGGCAGCTTTCTGGGTGCTGGCTGTGGGTGAATCTTATACCCCCATAGAAGCTGCTAGCCAGGTTGTTGAAACACCCCTCCACTTTCTTTCCCCTTTCCCCTCCTATTCTGTATTATCAAGGCAATAAACAGAACATAGACAACAATTGTCAATATGCCTGTGTGGTTCTGTATCACAAAATATAAAAGACTCTCCATATAGAAGGTAAAACATTTATTCAGAACCCAGAGGACCAAATCCCATAACCAATAAGACCAACCCATCCAAGCAGAAACCATCTCCCAAAAGCAGTAAGCCCAGTTTGTCATAACAGCAAGGAACTTAAAACACAATATCACAACATGGAGCCTTGCCATCCCATAATCTTCTGCCCCCTTGCTGGGACTTTCCCACAAACACACTCACAGCACAGCACGCATCTGTTCTTTCCCTCAGCTGTAACTGCCCTCTCTGCATTTCCTGTGACACACTTTCCTTTTCCTCTCAGCAAGTTCCTCCCACCACATATGATTTAGGCTTCCTGTGATGTAAACAGGTCACATGGCCTATCAATGGGTGGGAAAGATTGTCAAATCTAAATTGTCATTACAACTTCCTATAAGGTAAGTTAGATTTCTATATCTGAGAATATTATTCCCTCTTTGAGCCAAATCTGATGAGAGTAAGGTTCAAATAACGCTCATGTTCCTCTTTTCTCCTACTGTATTAGTTCTTTGCACCTCTTTATGTGATGTGATTAACCATTTTCTGCCTCTTCCTTTCCTTTTTTCTTAGTACAAAACCTTTTTACCACTTACATAGATTTTTTATCATCACATCAAATTTAACTTACACCCACACCCTCTGTCTCTGTATACCCCTTCTAAATGTCATAATAAAGATAGTTCTCAAGAGTTACAAGTATCATCTTCCCATGTAGGAGTGTAAACAATTTGCCCTTATTGAATAACATTTTTTTCCTGTTTACCTTTTTATACTTTTCTTGTGACTCCAGCTTTCTTAAGGAAGTCTACACTCCTATACATTTGAGGCTAACATTTCATATCAATATAGTTCACTTCTGATAAACCAGAGAATTCAATAGGATCTACTTGACATAGGGTTACACAACAGGTAAATGGAGGGGGAGGGAAGAAAAAAGACCAGAGTTCTCCTCACTGATTGTGTACATTTGCTATTCCCCACCTCTAGTAATTTCCTATCTTAAACTCAACTGTGCTCCATTCATACTGTGCATTTTTACTGTGCTTCAGTAATGAATGAATGAATTCCCTCCTGGCTTTCAGATATTAACATACCTATTTTCTTTTAAGACTCAGTTTAAGTGATATTTTACATAAAGCCTTTCATGATCCCTCAGCTAATAAGACAACTCTCAAATTTTGCATATGTATATATGTATATATATATATATATATATATATATATATATATATACACACATGTGTGTGTGTGTATGTGTATGGGTCTGTGAATACATACACATATGTGTATACACACTATGTTAGAGTTAAGTTACAGTGTATCTGAGTGTGGCTTATTAAACCAGTACAAGCTCAACTAATACTTGTGCCTACCACAAGTCAGGCACAAATAGATTGTGTGAATATTTGGGATGGATTCTCTAAATTTGCATATCTTGCATTTCTTAAAGCACAGCATCTTCTCTGATAAAGAGACACCACACCGGGCATTCCTGTGCCGGTGTCTCCCATGTTACACGATCAGTTCCAAAGTTCTTAAAAGAGATCTTGAGAGTCTCCATTTATTGCTTTTTCTGACCACCATGTGAGTGCTTCCTCTGCATGAGTTTTCCATAAAACAGTCTTTTTGCCAAGCATTTGGCATTTGAACAATGTGACTAGCCAATCAGAGCTGTCCTTTCTGCAGTAGAGTTTGAATGCCTGGCAGTTTAGTTTAAGGAAGTATCTCAGAGTCTGGTATCTTATTCTGCCAGGCAGTCTTCAGAATTTTCCTCAGGCAACTCAAATGAAAGTGATTCAGTTTCCTGCCTTGTCAGGCAAGCAACAATGAGGTCAGCACAACAGCTCTGTAGACCTTCAGTTTGGTTATCAGTCTAAACCTCTTCTTTCCTACATTTTCCTTCAGTGCCTCCCAAACACTAAGCTAGCTCTGGTGATGTGTATGTCAACCTCAGTTTTAGTGTTTACATCCCTGGAAAATATAATGCCAAGTCTAATGAACTTCTCTGCAGCATTCATAACTTCTCTGTTTGCTGGAACTAATGGTTACATGTATGTATTGTGTGGTGCTAACTGATGGAATGCCTCTGTTTCTGTTGTGTTAATTGTTCAGCCAAAATTAGCACAAGCAGCAGTGAATCAATACACACTTTGTTGAATCTTAGCCTCAGAGTCTTCATTGAGTGTATGATCAGCTGTGAACAAAAAGGCATGCACTAACTCTTCCTCCCCATTGGTCTTGGCTTGTGGCCTTTTCAAGTTGAAGAATTTACTATCAATGAGGTAGCTCACCTTGATGCCATGTTCCTTCTTCTTGAAGGCCTTTGATGACATTCCTGAGAGCATCATGCTAAAAAGTATGGGAGCAAGCACAAAACCTTGTTCAACTCCATTGGCCACTGGGAAAGCACAAGAACATTGTACATTTATCCAGAACCTGGACAAGCATGCCATTTTGAAATAATATAGTGCTGATGAACTTTTCCAGGCAACTAAATTTCGACATAATTTTCCATAAGTCCTCATGACCAACAGTATCAAAGTTCTTGGTCACATCTACTAACGTTGTGTACAGATCTCTATTCTTCTCCTTGCTTTTCTCTGGGAGTTGAAGCCACATTGGCTCTTAGGTAGATGACCATCTTCCAGGTGAAGGATAAATCTATTAAGGAGGACTCTGGCAAGAATCTTGCCAGCAATGCCTACCAAAGAGAACCAACCCCCTGTTATTGTCACAGGACAATCTATTTCTTTACCTTTTTAGAGATGGACAATGGAGGTACTTTTGAACTACTGGGGGGTTAACCTCCTCTTGCTGTATTATAACCCAGAAAATTTCAGTCAGCTTTTGTATGAGCAATGGATCCCACACCTTATAGATCTCAGCTGGAATAGAATCAGTACCAGGTGCATTGTCACATGAAAGAAGCCTAATGTCATTCAAAACCTCTTCTTCAGTTGGAACTTCAGCTTGGGAAGGATTGACTTCAATCTGAGGTAAACAGTAAATGGCTTCTGTATTGATTGATGATGGTCTGTTGAGAACACTATGGAAGTGTTCAGCCTATCTCTCTAGAATCATGTCCTTATCATTAATCAATGTGGCTCCATCGGCACTGAGCTCAGAAGCACCATAGGTCTTTGGCCCATAAATAGCCTTCAGGGCATCATAAAAGTGCTTTAGATTGTTGCTATCAGTATAATACTGAATTTCATATGCCTTCTTACTGAACCAAGGATCCTACATCTCTCTAAGTTTCACCTGTACTTTACTTTTGATGGAATTAAATGTCCCCTTCTTAGAGATAGATGAACAATCCTGCTGGCAAACCCTGTGGAGTTCTTGTTTTTATTTTAGTAGCTTCCGAATTTCCACATCATTTTCATCAAACCAATCTTGATGTTTGCAAGTATTCTGGCCCAGATGAGCAAATGCAGTTCTGTACACCAGATCTCTGAAAGCTGCCCACTCCTTTTCTGCTCCACTGTTGCCAACTGTGTGTTGGCTCAACTTTCTCTCTAAGTTAGCAACAAATTGTTCTGCTCAGAGAAAAGCCCTAATCCGTTGACAACAATTCTTCTGGTAGTCCTTTTGCCTTGGGGTAGATGCTTTTGTTAGATGCAAATATTTAGTTTGGAGAGGATAAGTCTATGATCAGTCCAGCACTGTGCCACATATTGCCTTCATCATTATCACATCTTGTCTCTTCTCCTTACAATTATGTATAAATGTCAATGTTTGCTGTGAGGGTGAATCTACAAAGTTTTATTGCATTTAGAGAAATGGAAGACAGTGTTGGGGATCAGACAGTCATGAGATGCACAAGTCTTCAGTGGGAAATGACCATTCCTGTTGCTGTTTTCAACTCCATTCCTCCCTCAGACTCTCTGCCAAGACAATTAGCCTGAGCTTACTCTAGCGTTAAAGTCACCTAGAGTTATAAGCTTGTCCCATTTTGGCACATTGATGGTAAAGTTCTTCAGGTCCTCATAATTTTTTTCTTTGACCTCATCAGGGTTCCTCATCGTGGGAGCATTGGCACTGATGATGTTGGTATGGCATACCTGCAAGTGGCAATCACATTATCATGAGCCTGTTGGTCACTCCTTTTGGTAGGTATACAAGCTTGTTGGCTAGGTTAGTTTTGATTGCAAAACTTATATCAGCTTCAAGGTACTTCCCTTCACTGTAGCCACTCTGGAAAAAACATGTACTTTTTGTGTTTTGTCCACAGGGGTGGGATCCCCACCTGCCATAGTAATCAGGCCAAGGTTGGGTAAGCAGACAATTTTTAGGGCACCTTTTCTAACCCTTTCCTCACACTAGAGGGTGAGGAGTGAGATCCTTAAAAGACTGTTCACATACCTGGGGCCTGCCAAGTCCCACTGCTGCTTCTAGTGAGAAGACGACCCTATGACCTGGGCTGCCTGTGTGCAGGGTTGTGACTACAGCTTCCAGTATATCTGCACCTGCTGCTTCATTAGTTGTCTGTTGCCACAGGACTTTGAGATAGGAAAAAGCGGTTAAAAAGGTATTGGTGATGTCTTTTGACTCATGCATAAATTGGATTTAAGTGAGCAGGGTTGCATGACATCATCAGTCTCACTCTCTTCTCCAGAGTCATCACATTCCAGCAGGGCAGATTTAAGATGGCTGGTGATGGCTTGAGATGCAGTAAATGACCTTGCCATTTTTAATTGTAATCAAGCTGTAAGCCCTCCACAGCATTTGCTTCAGTTGCCTTCATGACCATTGGAACAATTTATTTTCGTCTGCCTATTCCACCAGGGAAGTCTTCACATGCTTCTAGTAGACACTCCCATAATTAACCAACATGTTTGAGACCTGTTGGTCACCCTCAATCTGGGTTAGCCCATCTTCCTAAACAGTTTACTGGGGTGTGGTCACTGAACATGCCCCAATTTCTTTGAGCCACAGGTGATAATTAGGTGGAACAGGTGGACATCAAAGGCAGAAAGCAGCCCTGAAAAGGGATCAGCAGCCCTCACACCCTATGCTCCAATATACTCTATTCCAAAACAGTGATAAACATGAATGTGTTCTCTCCCCTATTAACATGCAGTCTCCTAGAAGGCTAGTATTGTTTTAATTTTGTTTTCTTTATAGCCCTAGCTTCTATCGAAGTGTCTGATAAATGGTCAATACTTAATAAATGTGTTTTGGTTCATTGTTAGATTGATTCCTTCTCTTAGGATTAAGAATTTCTGTACTGGTGGAAGGGTGAGAATAGAGTAGTTCTATAGAACAACCTCTTAGTAATAGTATTTACTTTATAATCTGATTTCTTGATAGGAGAATACTTGGTTGTGGTATGAGTAAACTGCTTGATAAGGCACATTAACTCTTTCAGGGTTTTTTGCAAAAGTAGGAGTTGTAGTTTACTAATGAGCCAAAAGATGTTCACTTGACTCTAAATGGTTCATAATTGAATTTTTTAAGACCACAAAGATAATACTCGGTTAATTGATTATTCTCTTATAGTAAATGGAACCCTGACCACCTAAAAGATATCTACAATGAGTATGATGAAACCTTATGGCCACAAATACCATTTAGTTAATTACCTCTTCAAATTCTAGAAAACCTAACAAGTTTTTCAGCCTTCTCCTCTTATTTGAGGTTCAAGTACATTTATTCATTCAAACATTGAAAGAAAATTAATTATAGACTTCATATGTGAAAGATACTGGGTTAGTGATAGAGGGAAAAATAAGAGCTTATGAGGTAAATTAGGAAATGAAACAGACAAATGGCTATAACACAAAATAATAGATATAAAATTAGATACAATACGGCATATTGGCTAGAATTCTGGCCTATGAGTCAGGAGTGCCTGTATTCAAATCCTACCTCTAACACATACCGTCTCTATAACCTTAGGCAAGTGAATTATCCAATTAATGTCCTAGGGATCTCAGTAGGCCTTTAAGTTGCAGAGAAGGTGCCATTTTATGTTGAAAGAGGCAATTTCCTCATCCAGGAGTTCCCTATGCCACATACCTGTGGCATAGCTGTGCCTGTGAAATCACAGGCCCACTTGATGTCTCTATCTTTTCATTAAAGAAATAGAAGCACAGACATGAAATATTGTGTGAATGAGATGCTAGGAAAGATTTATAAGACAGTAGCTAGAGGGATGAGGGAAGGCTTCGTGAAAGAGATGGAATTTCAGCTATATCGTTAATCATAAAAATTTCACAAGTATACATTTATAGCAGCCCCTTTTGGATATTTTCCTAGTTCCTACTCCTATTGGGACATTGGATCTCCAAAGCACAACTGCCTGCTACTCTTCTTAAGGTTCCAGAGATACAAATCAGAGACATACTCTTGATTGTAACTCTCTTCACTGTATTTCCTTTTACAAATTTGCTAGTCAGACTTTAGCTTTTACAAAAGGCATTTTGCTAAGGTAGTATCTAAAGGACAATTGGTAGAAATATAAATCCCTCAAAGGCTAAGGGGGTGATCTATGCTTTTCACACATAAAGTACCTAAGATTAAGCTCAATCTTAAAAGGAAGTGGGGCATAAATCTAGAAAACAAGTATAGCTAAGGGGTACCTCTTGACTATTAGAAGAACTTTTCCCCCTTTGTAGATTCCTTATGGAGTTCCCCCTGATTAAAGCATTCTGCTGGACTCTGGGCATTCATATGGACCATTTTTGTAGCCCACAGATAACTAGCCCTTCTCTCTGACACTACAGATCATGTTCGCTGAAGCTAATACCATCCTTCTGTGACTGCCTTTCTTCTTCTGTCTGCTTCCTTTTGTGATCCACTACTACTCTGGCTGCCCTTTTGCCACCTATCCACTCTAGTGGCTGGTGGGACCTCTCATGCCTCTCACAGATTTCCCCAAATCACTTAGTTACTGGGTAGGTTTATTAGTCTTCTCTTAGAATACTCATTAGCCTAACATAAGGAAAAAAATAAACACAAAAGAAATAAGAGTATCATGCTCACTGGCATGCAACCACAAGGTGGGAAATAGGCCAGCTGTCCATCACTCCACCATGAAATTCACAGAAATCCTTCCATCACTTGCACTTGGGATGGAATAAAACTGAAAGATTCATGGGTCATCCTTTTGTTTGTAAACTCAGTTATACTTCAGCATGTCCTGAGTCAACAGTTTCTCTACCTCCACAGTTAATTAAAACATTTTTCATGATCACACAGCACCAGACTTGCAGATTGGATGTATGACTGGAAATCTAGTGCCAATTGGATTAGAGTGAGGCAGGGAATATCTGGGCATACTCTGTATAACCTTCCAAGAAGGAAAACTTTTAACATGATGTAAAGAATGAACCCTCATTGGCCAGTCCTGGCATGACTTAATTATATAAAGATGAAGAACAGTATTTCTAGTGTAAGGAAAATAATAAGATTTACACAAAGCACTTTAATATATGCTAAGTGCCTTACAAATTTTGTCTCATTTTATCCTCACTACAACACTGGGAAATAAGTGTCATTATAAACAATTTTACATATGAAGAAATGGAGGCAGGCAGCAGTTAAATGACTTACCCTGCATCAAATATCTAGTAAGTGTCTGAGGTCAAATTTGAACTTGGGTCTTCTTGACTTCAGGTCTAGCACTTCATCCATTGCCCCACCTAGCTGCCGCATAAGACACTGTTATGCTTTATTTTACAATGTAGATTATGTTCCCGAATAGTGGGGAAATAAATAATTTTTGTTTTGTAAGATAATAACATATTTATGTGACACTTTACCATTTTCAAGTACTTTACACATATTATCACATCTGTTTATCATAACTTCCCTGTGGGGAAAGACAAAGACTATAAATATGGTAACTACAATTTTACCCATGAGGACATTAAAGTTCAGAAAAGTTAAATGATTTTCCTGATGTTAGCCAGACAGCAAATTTTAGGGACAGGGCACACCCCAAAAGACCTTAGCTCTTCCTACATCTCCACTCTGATTTTTGCAGCATTGTACTAGGTCTTGCTACTTTTTTAAAGCTCATCAGGATGTATACTTTTGTAGTGTGATCAATCTCTTTTAAAGTCAGCAATTACTTCCCTACAGTGAAGTTTCATCTGTAAAATGAACAATTGTATTGGATTATCTCTAAGGTGTGTTCCACCTTAAATTCTGTAATCCTATGACTGATGGTTCTGTGATCTCATCCATGTGGGTGTATCTCAAATAGTACAGATTGTAAACTTATGTATTTCTTTTCATTCTGTGCAATTCTCATTCATGGCCTCCTATAAACCTACCCTGGGATTCTCCCCTATTTGACAGAAATTTTATTCGTCATCTCCTGCTATTACATAGATAGAAATAGAGCACTTATCCCTCACTCTTAGTAAATGACTTCCTTATGCCATCTCCGTAATAATATAATGCTTACCTAATTTATCCGTTTATTTACTCAGAATTTTATATATTGGTTAACTTAAAGGGAATATTCTTATAACATTTTGCTGTAGCAAGGTTAATTAGGGAAATTATTGATTTGCTTGAATGAGGCATCTCTCATGGAGTTGGACATGTGCTATATTATTCCAATGAATTGAATATCCCTAAGCACAGGGACAGAGCACATGATGCCCCCAGAAGCATGGGGGCAATATCAGTCCAGCAAATCAGCTGCTGATCCTCCCTGCTACAGTGCTTGGAAGCTTTTATTTGATTATGCACCAGTTTCAAGCTTGTGCATGCCATTATACTGTGCAAGTGATTTCTGTACAGATTGTCATTTGTGTCCTCCTCAGGGAACCTAGACAGTAAGAGGCAGTTCAGTTCAGAATGTTATGTTTGATGCAGCTCCCGTGTATTCTTATGTGTTCTTTTGGAACCTCTCATCACCTGCTCCATCAATTTCTGCTTGAGCATCCCTGAGGAATTCCTCATTGAGTAGAAGCCATTTGTGTTACTATCAATAGTTCATGCTTAGAAGCTTCTCTGGGATTTTATAGCTTTCTACACGTAATGCACCACTCATTGGGGAACTTGGTATGGCTGAGGGGTAGAAACTGAGATCTTGGATGGGAAAATGTACCCTTTAAGCCTGGGTAAGACTTGGAGCTGGGTGTAAAACATCAGGAATGCTCTCATTTCACTCTTTCCAGAGCTCTGTGGCAGTCAGCAGCATATACAGAATTAGAAAAGCAACAGATAAATGGGAAAACATTTAACTTGTTCTTGAATAAAGAAAAAAAAAGGAATTCTTAGTACCGGTGCTGTCATTTTTATCTGCTATTACTCTTATATAAGGCACTTATTTGAGCCTCATTTTTCTTTATCTCTAAAATGGGAATAAGAATATTTTGTCCAATCTACTTTGTAGAGTTATTCTGGAAGTAAAATGAAATAGCATATAGATATTGAATTCTAAAGGCACCATGTAAAGGCAAAGTATTTTTATAGTCTCTGTGACCTTTTCACAATGATCAACTTTTCAAGATATCCATCTGTAATGAATCTTTGGAAGAACTTCATTATAAGAGTAAAAGGTTATTTTTAAAAAAAAAAATCATAAATGTAAGGACATTTTTATAAAGGAAAGGGCATCAGAGTGAAATAAACCTAAAAATGAACAAAAAATTCTTCAGTAACATATCCAGTTAGGGTTCCTATATAGATCTACCCCATCTCTTTGAGAGATATTTGATTATCAGAATCCACCATCATCATGTATGCAACAAGATGTGGTCTCCCAAACTCTTCTATTAGAAAGTGATTCTTTGCCCAGGTGCATTTTAGAATCTGAGGCAGGGCAATTCCTGGGTGCTACTACTCAGACACGTAAACTTTCTCATAAAAAGATGCCACTAGACTATAATACTTATAGCAGCCATCATTTTGTCAAGATAAGTATTCCCTTCACCTATACAAATTGCTTATAACTGTGAGTTGCTGAAACCAAAAAAAAAATCACCATGTAAATCTAATTTCCTTGTTCTACAGGAAGAAAATCATTGTTTTATTAAGTAACTATGTTCTAGGCACTGTTTTAACCACTAGACAAATATCTTATTTGAGATGACAACCTTACAACAACCCTGGGACAATAGTATGACTTAATATTATTTTCCCTTTACAGTTGAGGAAACTGAGGCAAATAGGAGCCTAGAGTCATGAAGATTTGAGTTCAAATTTAGATCCAGATGGCTCTTGTGACTAGACTCAGGACTCTATTCATGGTATCACCAAGTTGCCTCAGATGACATGAAGTTAATGACGAAGTTCAGATTCAAATCCTTTGCAGCTGGCTACTCAACTCTTCCACCTCTCTGATTATTGAAACTGTTTCTTCTCTTCCAATGTTGCTCTTCTACTATTTTCTCTCCCTAGAAGGGAGGAGGGGTGACTGACTAACATATTCTTTGACTCCCCACCCCCAGGGTGAGGATTGTTTCTCAGCTGCAAAGGCATAGACTTTCTTTTGGGGTGCTGTGTGTTTGATGATATATCTGTTATTCATGTTAGCTGACTGGTGCTTAATGAATGTTTATTGATTGATTGGCCAATTGGTAGAGAAATTCTAGAGATAGAAGCCTGAATTTAAAGGTCTTTGTTTTATTCTTAGAACCATGCAGATGGTATCTTTGCTCACCCAAGTTGTCTCGCCGGTGGCCCCTCAGGCTTGGAACTCCTAAATACTACTCCAGATTCAAGTCATATTATTGATATGACTTAATATTCATTCAAAAATTGCAGCTCTTGAGCCTCCACCAATGCATTTTTTTTAAAAATTCAGTAAGCCATAGGACACATTAGGTCAAAGCAAAAGACAGATTAACTCACAAAATAAATGAAAAGATGACTCCCATATCGATACAGCAACATAATCCATTTTTGGTTACCATATTCCCAATGGAGAAGGGGCCACTTACGTCCAAGGATCATGTGGAGAATGATATGTGCCTAGAGAGGGCACATGGATGAACACACATTAAGGAATATGTTTGTCCAAGGAAAATGCTCTATCATTCATTAGACACTGAAATCATGGTTTGTTATACACATTAAGAGAATAATTAACTTGCCACCTTGGAAACTCTCCTAAGTATATGTAGTTTGTGATCTTACTTTCTATGTGATTTTAGAATTGGACTCTTACTTCTTTTGTTGAATCACTTCAGGGTCTTTAACCTACTTCACTGAACCTGATCTAGGGGAGGAATACTACTTTGTTCTCCAAGACACACAAGATATTGCTGTAAATACCATAGGGCCAGATTCAAAGGGTTGCTTCACTGATGACAAGAGCTTAACCATATAGACATGTCTGTTTAGTTTGTTAGGTCATTTGGAATAGGATGTGCTGCCAACAGAAATGAAAAACTTCCTTTTTTTCCTTCTTGAATATTTCTATTAACAATGCCACATCGCAAGCCACAATGGCTCTCAGCTGATAGAAATCATTGATGTATGCAACTGATTGTATCTTTCCCTGGCATATATGAAACACTGGTAAAGCAATACTCCTACTTTGAGGGTATCTGCAAATTAACAGTAGTTCACCTTTCAAATTATCCGTAGCAAATGGTTTCCTTTCTCTATCAGAAGAGTAGTCCAAACCCCAAATTACCAACTATTACTTGCCAAGAAAAACAAAAGATTAAACATAATAGAGTTTATTGAAAAAGTTTTGAGCTACATATTAAAAATTAACTCACAATGACTGAGAAACACTAATGAGTATTATCTGTGAAACAAAGCCCAGGTAGTCCATGGCAAAGTTGTCTTAGCCTGTGGCACTGTTTGAACCATGATGGCCACCTGTACAAAGCCATCCTCCTGCTGCATCATAAGACAAACAACCATCTCACAAGTTTTACCCTTGTTTACCCACTCAGGTGAAAGATAATATCCATTAGATTTTTATATTTCTAGGAATTTGTGAAGGGAGAAATTTTTAGTATTGGAGTGCTTGGGAGAAAAAAAAATAATGCTTATGTTATTCCCAGAGTCCAGTGATATTTAGTAAAAGCATCCTTTAGAGACTAAGGAAAGTATTGTGAAGGACACAACTATCACTGACCTTGTAAGAATGAACCATTAGAATCAAGAAGATGGTGGCTGGAAAGCAGGGACTTGCGTGAGCTCCCCACTGCGTCCCTCCAAAAACCTATAAAAATGGCTCTGAACGAATTCTAGAACTGCCGAACCCATAAAATAGCAGAGGGAAGCAGGGATCCAGCCAAGGACAGCCTGGATGGTCACTGGATGAGGTCTATCGTGCATGGAGTGGAGGGGAGTAAAGGAGCTCAGCGTGGGAGGCAGCAGGACCAGCCAGACCAGGAGCCAGGCAGAATAGGCCCTAGCACCCTGAATCAGTGAGCTGTGGCAGTTACCAGACTTCTCAACCCACAAACACCAAAGACAACAGAGAAGGTTAGTGGGAAAAGCTGTGGGGGACAGAGTTCGTGGTTTGGCTGCTGCCCCAGGGGCAGCGGGGGAGGTGCAGCTACAGAACTACAGTTGCAGTTACTTTCGGCCCCAGGCCCACGTGGTGGTAGGAATTAAGTGGTGGATCAGAGCAGGAGTGTAGAGCCTGCTGAAGATTTGCGTCAGGTCTGGGTTGGTGGTTCTTGAGGAAGGAGGAGTGTTGGGGTGGCAGAGTTGGCTATATAGAAATAGCTCTGAAATCAATGGCACATCCCCTCAAGCTTGGAACAAAGTACTCTTTGCTCTATAAGCAGTCATACCCTGATGAAAAACTCAAGCGTCAAGTAAGTTGGCTGAGAACATGGCCAGGCAGTGAAAACGCACCCAGATTCAGTCTCAGACTTTGGAATCTTTCTTTGGTGACAAAGAAGACCAAAACATACAGCCAGAAGAAGTCAACAAAGTGCAAGAGGCTACACCAAAAGCCTCCAAGAAAAACATGAACTGGTTTTAGGCCATGGAAGAGCTCAAAAAGGAGTTGGAAAAGCAAGTTAGAGAAGTAGAGGAAAAATTGGGAAGAGAAATGAGAAGGATGCAAGAAAACCATGAAAAACAAGTCAATGACTCGCTAAAGGAGACCAAAAAAATACTGAAAAAATACTGAAGAAAACAACACGTTAAAAAATAGACTAACTCAAATTGCAAAAGAGCTCCAAAAAGCCAATGAGGAGAAGAATGCCTTGAAAGGCAGAATTACCCAAATGGAAAAGGAGGTCCAAAAGACCACTGAAGAAAATACTACCTTAAAAATGAGATTGGAGCAAGTGGAAGCTAGTGACTTGATGAGAAAACAAGATATTATAAAACAGAACCAAAGGAATGAAAAAATGGAAGACAATGTCAAATATCTCATTGGAAAAACCACTGACCTAGAAAATAGATCCAGGAGAGATAATTTAAAAGTTATTGGACTACCTGAAAGCCATGATCAAAAAAAGAGCCTAGATATCATCTTTCAAGACATTATCAAGGAGAATTTCCCTGATATTCTAGAGCCAAAGGGTAAAATAGAAATTGAAAGAATCCACAGATTGCCTCCTCAAATAGATCCCAAAAAGAAAACTCCTAGGAACATTGTTGCCAAATTCCAGAGCTCCCAGGTCAAGGAGAAAATACTACAAGCAGCCAGAAAGAAACAATTTGACTATTGTGGAAAAACAATCAGAATAACACAGGATCTGGCAGCTTCCACATTAAGGGACTGAAGGGCTTGGAATACGATATTCCAGAGGTCAATGGAGCTAGGGTTAAAACCAAGAATCACCTACCCAGCAAAACTGAGTATCATGCTCCAAGGCAAAATATGGATTTTCAATAAAATAGAGGACTTTCAAGCTTTCTCAGTGAAAAGACTAGAGCTGAATAGAAAATTTGACTTTCAAACACAAGAATCAAGAGAAGCATGAAAAGGTCAACAAGAAAGAGAAATCATAAGGGACTTACTAAAGTTGAACTGTTTTGTTTACATTTCTACATAGAAAGATGATGAGTATGATTCATAAGACCTCAATATCATAGTAGCTGAAAGGAATATGAATATATATATATATATGTATATATATGTGTGTGTGTATACATATATATACATGTGTGTGTGTCTATGTATGTATATATGCAGGTGTATACACACACACACACACACATAGGGCACAGGGTGAGTTGAATATGAAGGGATGATATCTAAAAAAATAAAAGCAATTCAAGGGACAAGAGAGGAATATATTGAGAGAGGGAGAAAGGGAGAGATAGAATGGGGTAAATTATCTCTCATAAAAGTACCAAGAAAAAGTGGTTCTGTAGGAAGGGAAGAAGGGGCAGGTGAGGGGGAATGAATAAATCTTGCTCTCATTGGATTTGACCTGAGGAGGGAGTACCATATACACTCAATTGGGTATCTTCCCCCACAGAAAAGAAGGAGGAAGAAGATAAAAAAGGGGGGATGATAGAAGGGAGGGCAGACAGGGGGAGGAGGTAATCAAAAACAAACACTTTTTAAAAGGGACAGGGTCAAGGGAGAAAATTCAATAAAGGGGGATAGGTTAGGAAGGAGCAAAACATAGTTAATCTTTCACAACATGAGTATTGTGGAAGGGTTTTACATAATGATACACATATGCCCTATGTTGAATTGCTTGTCTTCTTAGGGAGGGTGGGTGGGGAGGGAAGAGGGGAGAGAATTTGGAAGTCAAAGTTTTAGAAACAGATGTTCAAAAACAACAACAACATAAAAAAGTTTTTGCATGCAACTAGGAAATAAGCTTCACAGGCAATGGGGCATAGAAATTTATCTTGCCCTACAAGAGAAGAAGGGAAAGGGAGATGGGAGGGGAGTGGGGTGACAGATGGGAGGGCTGACTGGGGAACAGGGCAACCAGAATACATGCCATCTTGGAGTGGGGGGAGGGTAGAAATGGGGAAAAATCTGTAATTCAAACTTTTGTGAAAATCAATGCTGAAAACTAAATATATTAAATAAATTAAAAAAAGAAAGAACCATGAAAACACAGTCCTTAAAGGTACAAAACATGCAACATAGGAGAAAAGACACAGACTCAGAGAGGAGCCCATTAGGAAACCTTATACTTACTTGAAGAAAAACTTTCATGAAGAGGTCTAATCTCATTTGGCTTTCTGTCTTTTGTGAATACAATCAATTCATCAGTCATAGGTCCATTTTTGGAATAGTAGTCAAGAAGTCTCCCTGATATTATCTACTTCCTATAGGAAGCCCAGAATGGGTCAGAGGTCGATGGTCTCATTAAGGATATTGACAAGAGTTTATTTCTTCTTGCTCCCATAACATTTTTTCATTGCCTTCCTAATGGTGCTAATATTAACTCTCAAAATAATAGTAATTCATATTTATAGGGAAGTTTTCAATTTCTAATGTACTTTTTCATAACAACCTTAGGAGGTATATTGTTCATGTATCATTTTGCCCATTTTTTAATGCAGAGAGATCAAGTGATTTGTCCAAAAGCATTATGGTGATTCAGAAGCATAACTGATGCTGAAAGCCAAGTATTTCTGTTCTAAGTCCAATACATAAAATTCAGTGCAATAATAATAGTCATATCACTAAGGACCAAGGCAAGAATCTTAGCTTTAGCTGCCTCTAGACAAATAATTTCATTTCTCTGGGCCTCGCTTCCATGATATACAATGATAAAGAGATCATTGTACTAGATTCTTTCCAAGGTACCTTATAATTTAATTTATGATCTTATGATTATTTCTATGGAAAAATATTGCTTTTTAAAATCATTCACTTCTCATCTATTTGAACTCCATTAGCACATCACCACCACCATCATCATCTTGTTTGGGAAAAACTTTACAAATTTTATCTCACAAAACCTGAGAAAGCAGGTGTTATTTTTTTACTCTCATATTGTAGATGAGGAGATCTAGGCAAGCTAAATAACTTGCCCAGAGTCACACAGCTAGTACATGTATGAGGCCACATTTGCACTAATGTTTCAGGTCTAGTTCTCTACTCATTGATTCACCTACATGACTCATTAGAATGTACCTTTTAATATCTATTAGGGATTAACTTTCTTGAACAGATGAGAAATTGATCGATTGACAGTAAAGGTGATAGGCACATACTTAGAAAAGACCTCTTTAATTTCTTATGTGGTATTCATCCTAAACTACCCATGGGTTTCTATCATTAGGAGTTATTGGTTTTGTGGCTCTCTTTCTCATTTTCCATGCTGTCATCTCATTCCTTTAACACAACTGACAAAACCTTTCGAACAAATCAGAAGTTTACTTTGTAGTCTCCTTTACCATCAGACTCTATTTGATGTTTCATACAATTTCACCTGCCAAAATTGTTTTAGAAAGAAAAGGCTCTAAAAAGTGTAGTTTGATACCATGCAGTTCTGGATGCTAATACTATAATTAAATAAAGTGATTATAAAGAAAAAGTACTATTAAGTCCTGCAAGACATTGACCCTATGCAAAATTGGTTTATTGATTTCTAATTGTTGGCTAATTTGGAGAAGGTATATGATGATATAAGGACTATTCAGAAAAATCTGATTTTCAACTATGCCTAACATAATTACTAGCTATGTTACCTTAGGAAAGTCACTTAACTTTTCTTAGTCTCAATTCCCTCATTTGTAAAATAGGGATAAGAGGACCTACATCACAGGAATATTATGAGGATCAAATTAAATAAGATATAGAAAGTTCCTACCAGCTGTAAAATTAATAATAATAATAATCATTTCTATTTCCACTCTACTACTACTATCACCACTATTACTACTACTACCACTGCTGCTGCTGCTACTATTAGTTTTATAGCCACTATATTGTATAGTATATTTTTTTTACTCTCAGGGCCTTGTGCAATTTGATACTGACATGCTTTAGAGACAAGAAAAGGGCATTGTCAGGGTCTTTCTGACCTTGTAATTCAGAGTCGTTATCATACTGCCCTTAAATTTTCCAGATGTCTAAGACCACAGGACTATTATACCTTGCACAGTTTTGAAAGAAAAAAAAATATTTAGAAGAGTTGGCAGTAAGATAAGAGTCCATTCCAGGAAAGGGGATAGCCTGTGAAATAGAATGGAGGCAGGAGATTGGATATATGCTATGAAGAACTGCCATTTTGGCTAGAATTTGGAATATGTGAAGGAGAGTATTATGGTATATGTTTGTTAAGGTTGGCTAGAGCCAGATTGAGGAGCATTCATTCCCACAATAATACTGAATTGTCAATTAAAGTTCTGGGGACTAGCATCAAAAGAACTTTTTAATTTCTTTGTGAACACTTGAAATGTGCGAGGCTTTTTCCTTTGTCTGAGCAGTTAATATGTTAGGCATAATAACCTCCTTAGGTACAACGTAGAAAATACAATTCAATACTGATGTAGCTCAAAGGATGGTCAATCCATACATTTCATATATCTTAAACTATAGTATATGTAGACAATTTCTAGTTTGGCATCAGTGTGACTGATTTTCTGTAAATGATCTTTACTCACATAAAGACACTTGTATATTTCTATAACTTATATTTTAGGTACAAGGAATTATACCCCATTTTCCATCAGTTCCTCTACTTGGCTTCAACTCCAACAATATGCCTTTCCCAACTAGGATATACTAATCACATGAAATCTTATCACCAGGAAGAATGACTCAAGCTTTGATATACCCCACTTTCTACATTTGCACTCAGTTGCTTCTCCCCTCTCATTGGAGCACTGGAAGGAGAAATACTAAAATCCTCCCAAAGCCTTCCTTTTTAGAGAGCTCACAAACTTCTTGGTAACTCCATTTTAACATCAGATGCTCTGCTTGGATTTGGCTCCACTGGTGACCCTCCACCCGCCCTCCCCCAACTTCAGCTTCTTTTCTTGTTGTTGTTCTGGTGTTCCTCCATTACACTGTCTGCTTCTTGAGGGCAAAGACTTTCTGACTTTCTTATATCACTAGCACAAGGCCTGATGTGTGCATAATAGAAACCTGATAAATGTTTTTTAAATAGAATTGAAAAAGTATAAAAAAATCCTATGATTTACTTACTGGGAATTATAGTGCTTTTTAGTGCCTAATCTATAACATT